>NC_133333.1:191568154-192186904 GCF_042186555.1 Aquarana catesbeiana | reverse complement strand
TGGTGGACCTCAGTACTGCACGCCAAATGATAGATATTACCAGCGGAGGGAACCTTTCCTGACATCTAGTCTATTATTTTCTATTATTTTCTATTCAAATCTTTTCTATTCAAATTCAAATTAATTCTATACGAAATTCGAACTTCTGAAGCCCTCTTCCAAAATTCGAATTTTGTATAGAATAGAAAATAATAAAAAAGAATAGCATAGAAAAACAATAGAACATATATAAATATAAATAAATATATATATATATATATATATATATATAGTTTTTTTTTTAAATTCTGTTCTATTGTTTTTCTATGCTATTCTTTTCTATTATTTTCTATTCTATCCGCTTCCCAACCGCCTCTGCGGCAGAAGGGCACGTACAGGCAGAATCATGTACCTGTACATTGCCCTTTAAGAGGCGGCTTGCGGGCAGTCATGATAAAAATCGCTGATCATCGCCATTCCTAATAACCTAATAAAAAAAATGATTAATAAAAATGCCATAAACTGGGGGGCGTGGTTTGCCTTGAGAGAAGATGGCTGCTTAAACCCTCGGCTCCCGCTCACCACAGTCTTTTCTTCAGCTTAACCTGGGGACCTGTGAATTTTTTCACTACCAACTATGGGAACTTCCTCCCGTGGAAGCTCGCAGTCACGATCCCGATCCCCGAGGGAACCTACCGGCCGCACAAACCACACTATACCGGAGATCTTCCGCACCCAGAGGCCTAACAGGGCGGCCCCTCTTCCCGCCTCAAATCCCTCTCAGGATCTGACAGGAATTCTCCTCACTCCAACCGACCCTCACACATCACCTATGGAGAACGATGGCACTTCTCTCCGCCAACCGAGTCTGAGGGATCTCCAGGCTGTGGCGACAGACATTAAGGACACTCTGTTTTCGGCCATCTCCGACCTGCGCCATGAAATACAGGCCATCTCAGGAAGAATGCAACGCGTTGAAAACGATGTAGCACTACAAGGCTCAGCAACAAAAGCAATTCATCACAAAGTGAACTCCCATACCATGCAACTTAGAGACCTTCAACGTCATGTTGAAGATCTAGACAATCGCGGCCGCAGGCATAATCTTAGAGTGAGAGGCCTACCCGAATCCGTAGATCAAGACCAACTCCTCCAAACTGTCACGGGCCTCTTCAACCAACTCCTTGATAGGCCCCGTCTCACTCCTGTGGCTATGGAACGTATCCATAGAGCGCTCCGTCCCAGAGGCAGAGACGCGGACCCCCCACGAGATGTCATCTGCTTTATAAATGATTATATCATCAAAGAAGAAATCCTCAAGAAAGCACGTGAAAAACCGCAGATGGAATATGAGGGCAACCATATATACATCTATCAAGATCTCTCAGCGATCACACTGCGACATCGCAGAGACCTCCGGCCTCTTCTAGATGTTCTGCGGAACACTGGAATCCGCTACCGTTGGAAGTTCCCGTTCGGCCTCTCTGCCTCCCACCAAGGCCGTTCGGCCTTACTGAGAGTTCCAGAAGACCTCGAAGGATTCTGCCGCACCCTGGATATCCCGCTTGTGTCGGTCCCAACCTGGTATGAGGAATTCAACACTCTACCCCATACCCGTCACCCTCCAGAAGAAGAACCGATGGATGCACACAATACCAGCTTCCGCAGACGCAGATCGCCCTCACCCATCAGAAGCTATTCCTCAGTGGGACCCCGTCAACCACCTCCTAGCCCCATGACAGCGCCTTTGCCTCGCAGAGCTCGTAGAGATCGTTAACTTACCTCCATGTTTTTGAATTCTTCACCAGACAACACCGCTGACAGCCCCTGATCCTCTTCTATCACCTCTACCACCTTCTCCTTTCTACAGGTGCCTGGACTTGTCTCGACTACCTCTCCCGCAATCCACAACGCACCGTGGAGGGGCCACCACCTCCTCTGTTCACTTCTATAATATCGCCCGAGACCTGATCTTCATGCCTGCAAAGGTATCTCCCATCTACACAATGACTGCTTCTGACGTTTACCCCTGCAACTGACTATGGACACCTTCAGCTGCTTCTCCCTGCTGTTTCCCCGCTCGACAGACCGCCGCACCGGACCAACCAAACGATACTCGCTGCAGTCACCGTTCTACTCAACCTCTGATTCCTCCCCTGTGGACAAAACTCCATGCCTTCTTCACGGATATTTACTTACGCCGGTGCTTCACGTTGACACCGAGATCCACAGTGTATGCACTACCAGACTCACTGCATACGAACCTTGTGCACCTTGTGACGGTTCTAAAGGGTAACATGTTAACCGTTAAGATTTATTGTTAGAAGTTGTATGATTTAAGTGATTACTGCCTCCCATTCCGGGAAGACACCGTCGCGATACACCGCACATTGACAACGTATCAGAGCCATATCTTTTACATAATCCTTATACCTATTTATTCTCCCTCACACGACCCACTTCCTTAGGCCACAATACACTCCCTGCAGTTTGGCCCTCTACTGCCATCTACTGCCCCTGAGTCAGAGATATCTATATCTCAGTAAGCCTTGTACCCTCATTTACATCAATTCAGCAAAGATAAGTAATGCATGAACGATTTAAGCGATCTCCGCCTTCTGTATAGGGTAGACGCTGACACATAACAAAGCACACTGACAACACTCGAGATGACGATCTCTTTCACGATCCTAAGATATAACACACCTCTTACAAAATGAAGAAATTTTCGACCTTCAGCTCTCTACTACCACGTACTGGCTTTGAGCACGTCCTCTCTGTATTCCTACACGATATGTCCCCTTATTCAACTTCACATAACGAAACTAACAAGACTAACATAACTTTAATCTACATTACCACTTCGGTTATTACACTAAAACACACTAGCGGAATACACTCACTTTCCTACTCATCAATGCTCATTCTTCCCATACGAATCTACACATACATTGAAATTTGCGATCTGAAATGCTCCTGCAATGTTGTACTCGCCTGAGTTGACTACACATGCCTATACCTACCACACACAGGTTATGTTATATTCATTCTATACAACTAACCACGTTTTACGATCACTGCTGTATTTTTATGACTGATAGTTGTCACGCATGTCTTGCTAATCCGTTTACTTAGCCTTGAGCTAGTTATACTGTATAGACCATTAATCCAGTAATTATTGTTTATATGTTTATTAAGGTTTCCCTTTTTTTTTTTTTTTTTGTGCCTTCCCACCTTACTGATCTAGCCCTATCAGTAAACATCACCCAAATAATCAATTCCTCCCAATCATTCTACAATATAGCTAACTATTAATACGGTTACCCAACTGACTTTCTTGCCATTTCAAATGGTCGGACATCCTATCACCCATGTGACTTCAATCTGCCAAGTTCCCCAACTGGAACATACTACCCCCCCCAGTTCCACGGTATACATAACATAAGACTGTTGGTGAGCTGGACCCCACTGACAAATTCTTCCTCCTACTGCAGTGCATTTCTCAATTGATAGACCAACCCCCGCACAGTGGTTACACTTATCTTATCTTGCATCTCCTCTAACCGAAACTACACACGCCACTGATCCTATCCGGTTAGTAAATTTTTGTGATCCTAGTCACTGAATTGAGTGACTGAGACCGCATTCATTACCGGTATTGTTAACACCCCCCTACCCCTGTTCCTCGACCCACCTTGTCCACAAGCACACACTCTTCAACCCAACAGATAACCCCACACCAAAGCAGCGATAACTATCATCTTAACTACATCCACACATCTATATAATGGCGAATCCGTCCAGCATCAAGCACAGCACCAAACTAAAACTGATCTCACTATACGTAAAAGGCCTCAATACGCCTGAGAAACGTTCCAAGCTACTCCTCACAATGCACCGCAACAAAGCGGACATTATTTTCCTTCAAGAAACTCACTTTCGATCCAACTCTACGCCAAAGCTACAAAATTACCGATATCCCACGGTATTTCATGCTACCAACCCGCTACACAAAACAAAAGGTGTCTCAATTCTCATTGCTAAATCCTGTCCCATTCAAATCACAGACTCTTTAATAGATGTAAATGGCAGATACATATTTCTCAAAGGATCCCTTCTCAACAGAACGCTCACATTAGCTAATATATACGCCCCCAACCGAGGTCAGGTACCTTTCTTTAGGAAAATTACGAATGCACTCACAACCTTCCAAGAAGGTACCCTCATCCTGGGTGGAGACTTCAATATTCCACTTAACCCTACCCAAGACACATCAACCGGCTCATCTTCACTCCCATACTCGGCCCTTAAAACGATTAAATCATTACTCAATCAGCTATTACTGCATGACTCCTGGCGCACCCTAAATCCTAACGTTAAAGACTTCACATTTTATTCCGCTCCCCATGACAAATATTCAAGGATAGACTACATCTTTTTATCACAAAAAGACTTATCTTTAATCCATCACACTTCAATTGATCCCATGCTTATCTCCGATCATCACCCCATCTCTCTAACGCTTAAAATCCCAAACACGATACCCCGCTCACAAACATGGAAATTGGATCCATTCTTACTGACTGACCCCTCCATCAAAGCTGAGGTCGAATCTAACCTCAAACATTTCTTTCAAGAAAATGTTTCAAATGACACATCCCCACTTACCATCTGGGAAACACACAAATGTGTAATCAGAGGAATCCTAATTGCAGCGGCGGCAAAACGCAATCGAATGCGTAAAAAACAATATATAGACCTCACAAACAAAATCCACAGACTAGAAACTGCTCACAAACAATCCCTAGCCCTCTCCACTATGACTGAACTAATTCAAGCTAGAAAAGATCTACTGGATATCTTAGACTACCAAATTCGACGCAAATATATTCTCTCCAAAAAAACGTTTTATGAATATGGCGACAAAGCCAGTAAAATGTTAGCTCGGGCTTTACAAGCGACAAAAGCTCGCACAACGATTCACTCCATCACTGATCCAGCAGGATGCAAATTTACCAAAACCCCAGACATTGCAAAACAATTTGTCCAATATTACAGTAAATTATATAACCTTCATCCTTCTAATTCTTCCCACGACAAACACAAACGGACAGAAATGATAGTAGACTTTTTGCGACAATATGGCCCTACCCCTATCTCGACCTCCGTAGCCCAAAGTCTGGCCTCCCCTCTGACCAAAGAAGAAATAGACCAAGCTTTGAAACAACTAAAATCAGGTAAAAGCCCCGGCCCTGATGGCCTAACAGTCGGATACTATAAAACATACTCAGAAACGCTCACCCCCTTCTTCCTAAACGCCTTCAATTCTTTCGCAACCCCTACGACACCACCACGAGACCTCCTAACTGCCTATATAGCTGTAATTCCAAAACCAGATAAAGACCCCTCCCTTGTTACCAATTATAGACCCATTTCGCTTCTTAATGTAGACTTAAAATGGTATGCGAAAACCTTAGCGAACCGTATATTACCACTTTTACCCCAACTTGTAGATCTGGACCAAGTTGGCTTTGTCCCGGGAAGAGAGGCGAGAGATAACACTCTAAAAGCTCTTAATATCCACCATTGGCTCACATCTAGCCGATCCAGCGGATTTATGCTCTCCCTGGACGCGGAGAAGGCGTTTGACAGGGTGGCCTGGGACTATATGTTAGAGACTCTACGGATGATAGGTCTCCCCCCAACGATGCTCAATTTCATATCGGCCCTTTACTCTAACCCTACTGCCAAGGTCCATGTAAACAACCACCTGTCGGACGCCTTCTCCGTGTCCAATGGAACCCGCCAGGGATGCCCACTCTCCCCTCTAATTTTTATTCTAACCCTAGAACCCTTCCTAAGACGCCTGAGAGCCAACCAAGACATTAAAGGAATTACCATCAAACATCACACATACAAAGTAGCTGCCTTCGCGGACGACATACTCCTATTTCTTACAGACCCCCTCACGACAATACCTAGCCTCCTTGCAGACTTTAAAAACTTTCATACCCTCTCTAACCTCCAAATAAATTACTCGAAATCGACAGCCCTGAACATTACACTCGCCCCAGAAGTTTGCCAACAATGCCAGATCAATTTCCCGTTCTCGTGGAACGCTAAAGCAATCCCATATTTAGGTATTCTCTTACCGACCTCCTTGAATAACTTATACACCCTTAACCATGCGGCAATTTTACAAAAAATACAATTGGACCTTAAAAAATGGTCCACAGGACTATTTTCTTGGTTCGGTAGAGCCGCAATAATCAAAATGAACGTTTTGCCCAGACTTCTATATATTTTGCAAACTATCCCCATTAAACTCCCGAAAACTTTTTTCTTAACCTACCAACAGGCCTGTACATCGTTCATATGGGCCAAATTGCGCCCGAGACTAAGCTACTTGAGACTGACCGCTCCCAAACTTCTAGGGGGCATTGGTCTTCCTGATTTACGTAAATACCAACAAGCTTGCCATCTTACAAGAATTATAGATTGGAACATACACCCCACACTTAAAGGCTGGATCCACATAGAGCAATCATTCTCAGACCTTCCACTGTCTCACCTCCCCTGGATCACTAACTCTAATATCCCCCCTGAATGCAAACACCATCCACTAATTGGACCCACGCTGACCTCCTTCCACACTACCTGTAACCTCCACAAAATCTCTTCACTTCATGGCCCACTTACCCCATTGAGGATAAACCCAGATTTTTCGCCAGGGATGCACCCCACCTTCTTAGCTGAACATTGGCCCCACCCTACTATGCGAGCAGAACACTTTTTCGAGGGGAATCGTTTATTATCTCAAACAGCGCTTGCATCAAAAATGAACATGAGATCCTTCCCATTCTGGACTTACGTCCAATTGAGACACTTCTTTCACAAACCCAAACCTAGACCAGACTGGTCCAGACAGCCCACAACATTCGAACACCTATGCTCCAGCGGGGAACCGCAAAAACACCTGATATCCCAGACATATGCACTCCTCTTCACATCCCACACACCTACAAAACACTGGACCATCAGACAATGGGAACAGGACCTCTCGATGCACCTTACTGATACAGACTGGGAGAAAATATATACCTTGACCCACAAAGGATCCATCAATGTGCACATACAGGAAAACGCCTTTAAAATAATTTCAAGATGGTACAGGACACCGCTGACGTTGCATCATATTGATCCGTCAATTACTCAAACATGTTGGAGATGTAAAAAGGAGATTGGATCGTTCTTACATATCTGGTGGTCCTGCACAAAAATTCAACCCTTCTGGAAAGAAGTACACAAACTGATCAACCAAATAACGACATACACGTTAGATTTCCACCCTGCATCATATCTGCTCCATTACTCCAAATTGCCACTGTCGACATACCTACGATCTCTGGCCATGCACATGGTGAACGCCGCCAAGCTATGCATCCCCCTCAAATGGCGCTCAACAGATCAACCAACCATTGCAGAATGGTTTGCACGCATACAAAAAACGATGGCCATGGAGGACCTCATACACCAGGCCAAAGAAACACAACCCAAATTCGTCAAAACATGGACATGCTGGATACACTTTACCACCACTGATGAATATAAACAATACTTCACATAAAAACTATATAGATATTACAACGCTGCTTAGAAAGAACATATCTTCCTCACCCTGGATAAACTCTATCCCCTTTATCCTCCTTCCACGACCGACAAATCTGAATACCCTTAAACTCAAGACTTTACTTACGAACGTAATACCTATTGCTAACAATAAACGATATAATTCACTTCCTACTACTTTCCCAACCCATCCCCTACAGATCCTCTTCACAAACGCCTACCTATGTCTATAATCACGCAAGCCCAACTTTATAACAAATTTTAACGGATGCACCACATGACTAGATAATTCAAGTTCCCATCCCCACCCCCACCCTCCATATACAATCCACCATCCTTGATAATATATAAAACGAGAGTTCTAAGACGTAGTAACGATAAATCACCTGTATAGACTCATTACAGCTTTACGAAATATTTACTCTACTAAATGATCAACTACTATGGTTTATATGCCATAACTTGACTTTTTTTTTTTTTTTATTCATAAGAACAGCGGCTGCGTCCGCAACAATTTACTGTAGTGTATTTGAATTATCCTTGTGCTGTGCTTCCCTTTGTCTATTTCTTTCCTTGTTATTTCTGTTACAAAAACCAATAAAAATATTATAACAAAAAAATGCCATAAACTATCCTCTATTTTGTAAACGCTATAACTTTTGCGCAAACCAATCAATAAACGCTTATTGTGATTTTTATTACCAAAAATAGATATTACCCGTGGAGGGAACCATTCCTGACATCTAGTCTATTCTTTTCTATTATTCTATCCGCTTCCCAACTGCCTCATGCAGATATACTGCGGCAGAAGGGCACGTACAGGCAGAATCACGTACCTGTATGTTGCCCTTTAAGAGGCGGCTTGTGGGCAAGCGCGCACCTGCCGGGAGCTCCGTGAGCATGATCGCGGGTCCCGCGGACTCAATGTCTGCAGGGATACCCGCGATCGTCTCACGGAGAGGGAAAATGGGGAAATACTAATGTAAATAAGCATTTCCACGTTCTGCCTAGTGACACTGTCACTGAACACAGCTCCCTGTAATCATGAGAAGTGATCAGTGTAGTGTCACACACAGCCCCCCCACAGTTAGAATCACTCCCTAGGACACACTTAAGCCCTACAGTGCCACCTAGTGGTTAACCCCTTCACTGCCAGTCACATTTACACAGTAATCAATGCATTTTTAATTGCACTGATCACTGTATAAATGTAAAAGGTCCCAAAATCGCGTCAAAAGTGTCCGATCTGTCCGCCATAATGTCGCAGTCATGATAAAAATCGCTGATCGCCACCATTACTAATAAAAAAAAATTATTAATAAAAATGCCATAAACTATCCTCTATTTTGTAAACGCTATAACTTTTGCGCAAACCAATCAATAAACGCTTATTGTGATTTTTTTTACCAAAAATATGTAGAAGAATACGTATCGGCCTAAACTGAGGAAAAAAAATGTTTTTTAATATATTTTTTGGGGATATTTATTATAGCAAAATATTTTTTCAAAATTGTTGCTTTTTTTTTGTTTATAGCGCAAGAAATAAAAACCGCAGAGGTGATCAAATACCACCAAAAGAAAGCTCTATTTGTGGGGAAAAAAGACGTCAATTTTGTTTGAGAGCCACGTCGCATGGCCGCGCAATTGTCAGTTAAATTGACACAGTGTCGAATCGCAAAAAGTGCTCTGGGGCGTGGCCTGACCTGGCATGGAGACAGTCGCCTAATCCCGGAGCTCCGTCCGCCACAGGACAAAGCTGTCTACTTACCGAGGTACCGCCGCACCGCACCCACACTAAACTAGAACTCATCGGCATCACGCTCGAGATCCCCGAGAGATCTGGCCGGGACACAGGGGCAGAACATCCCTGAGATGTTCCAGACGGGCAGAGGCAGCATGGCGCCCTCCCGCCATGCGCCGGCTCACTCCTCACAGCCGCCCCCGCAACCACCACACCAGTCAGTAATGCCGCCCCAACCACTGCTTTCACCCGACGGAGGTGAAGGGATTGAACTCAGGCCCCACCCGCCCCTGAACATCCAAGACCTCCGCTCCATAGCGGAGGACATCAAGGGAACCCTGTCGGCGGCCATTTCTGACCTTAAGCTTGAACTCCGTTCACTTAATGACAGGGTACAGGCGGTGGAAAAGGTCGCTGAAAGTCAGGAAATCATTATACAATCGATCACGGAAGACATTGACTTTCACACTAGGCAGCTGAGGGATATGCAGAGGCACCTCGAAGACCTCGATAACAGGGGCAGAAGGCATAATTTGCGCATCAGAGGCCTACCCGAGTCCGTTGAAGGAGAACAAATCTCCACAGCAGTAATATCCATCTTTAACAATCTCCTCAACCACCCTACCCAAACCCCGATAGCCATGGAACAGATTCACCGTGCCTTAAGACCTAAGGGCAGGGAGACAGACCCTCCACAGGACATAATCTGTTGTATTGTGGACTTCAGACTTAAGGAGGACATTATCAAAATGGCGCGGGGCAGATCACAGATCTTGTATGAGGGTACGCAGGTACAGATCTTCCAAGATCTCTCTGGAATCACGCTTCCACACAGGCGCGACCTCAGACCCCTGCTAGAGGTCCTACAGGACAAACAAATAGCTTATAAATGGAAATTCCCCTTCTGCCTCACGGCTGCTGCCCACGGCCGTACAGCCATCCTCAAGGTCCCTGAAGACCTACCCCATTTTTGCGCCACCCTTGGCATCCCATTTGTATCTGTGCCCAACTGGTACGCAGCCTTTCGCCCCAGGCCTCCAACCCGGGAGATGATGAGAGAAGTCTCTATGGAGATACAAACGCCCCCGCTCAGCAGGGCGCGATCCCCTTCATCGCGTAGAAGCCATACCTCACACCGTTCCAACTACCGGGCCAACAGCCCTGACCTCTTGCAGAGATCCAGGGGCCCAAGAAGGGACCATCACAGGCATGTCTAATATGCGCAGCTCTCTCTCTCGCTGACATCGCTCTGCCTTCATCACGAACGACCATGCCTGATACCCTCAGTTCATATCTCAACATCCCGTTCCCAGTTTAATTTCTTTTGTTTTACACATTTTTCTTGTTGTTTTTGTATGTGCACTTCCCTGGGTGTCACCTTGGAAGCCCAACTCTAGCTCTACCGAAAGGACGGTGGCAGACTCTGTTATTGTGCCTCCTGGAACTTTTCCCTATCATAAGCTACGAGGCGAGAAAAGCTAGCTCATGGGACACTCCCATTCACCGCTCTTCAGACCTGAATCGAAGCTTGCTCGGATAGACGTCCACGCCCCCTACAGCTGGGCTCCAACCGAATGTACTTCCCCCCTGCACAACTACAAAACCCAGAATGAAATCCGGCACCACTGTATGCCTACGTCGCATTGGGCACCTACGCAGACCGCCGCATTACGCCGCCACGTTACAGTGAGGAGCTCACATCAGCTACTGCTACCTTGTCCCGGAATATGGACTCTACACACCTCTCCATCAAACGGACACGTTTGGGACCTTCCCAGCGGCCCCGGTCTGGCTTTAAACAAAATATCAGCCCTTGCCTACTAAAGGTACCTGACCTACCTCATTACGGAAGGAGTCTTACCCTATCCACGGGCTGAACGTTATGCTGGGCACGCTTCGTTGCAGTGAACCCCTCACCCACGTACAGGAGCAAGCAATAACCGGTAGACCTTTCACTTGTTGTACAGCCCCCTCGCCTACTGGCTAATTATACCTGTTGTGGCATTCTGTTATTCTATTATGACGACAAGTTCAGGCTCCGGGTTTGGGATCCAAGTTAATCTTTATGGCTACCCAAATATGTGACGCCACTTTATTGAGCAGTCCATTATTAAGGTTGTTACTGTTAGCCTCGGGGAAAATCGATTTCAAGATGCTGTTTTTGGCTCACTCCCCAATTTGTCAGCACCAACCGACACCTCCGGGGGTAAGGTAAGGTGCTTTATGAGAAACTGCAGCCGACACCGGTCCTCACCCCATTGCGGGTCTGGGGACCGGTGGACCTTAGTACACAGCACTTGAAGTCGCTTCACCCAAAGGCATGTTTGCATTAATCTTTTATTGTTTCCCCATTTCGTTATTCTGTTGAATCTCAGCACCCTAGGGTGCCCATGCTGATAGACGAACCTAGGATAGCCTCCTAAAGTCCTTATCGCTCACGCCTAAAAATATCACGAAGCTACATACCTCAGTCATTTGCTTCATACCATCCTGTGGCGGAGGACTAGGTATCCTCCTTCATCACACACTCCCTTTTCCTTCTCCATCGCCTGGTTATAGGTCACCTCTCACACAGACTTGTTGTGGGTCTCTACATCCCTTCAGGGGCGTGGCGTCCCACGCAAGACCTGTACCCCACCGATTTAGGGTTAGGGAGGTCAGTGGACATAGGGTTCCACTCCTCATTGGTACATCTATCGCTGGTCACACGCGTGTAAAACACAATATACCTATACATCGACCGCACACCTCAACACACCCATCCCCCCTCTCCTCCCCCACTTCCCTATCATGGCGGACACGACACGCTCACCCCCAACACAGGGTCTTCTACCTCCCATAACCCAATCACTTCAATTACACTCGGTGAACATAAGAGGTCTTAATACCCCTGAAAAACGCTTGAGATTACTACTCTCCCTCCAACAATCTCGAACGCATATTGCACTCATACAGGAAACGCATTTCCGTACAGACTCTATCCCTAAATTGCAAAGTAACTATTTCCCCATGGCGTTTCACGCCTCAAATGTGGAGGCAAAATCCAAAGGGGTCACTATCCTCATCTCAAAACACTGCTCACTCCAGGTAACAGACACGGTACAAGACCCACAAGGCAGATACCTTTTTATAAAAGGCACCATACACCAACTACCATACACTATTGTGAACATTTATGCCCCCAACACGGGCCAAGTACCCTTTTTCAAGACGACTCTACAATTACTAGCTAACTTCCAGGCTGGAACGCTTATCGTTGGCGGTGATTTCAATATTCCATTGAACCCGTCAATGGACACCTCGAACGGGTCCTCCTCCATCTCATACAGAGCCCTACATGCTATCAAAACTCAATTAAGTAATCTGCTTCTGCATGACACGTGGCGCACACTGCACCCCAAGGAAAAGGATTACACGTACTATTCACCGCCACACGACAAGTATACCAGACTGGACCACTTCTTTCTTTCCCAGAATGACCTGAATAACCTTACTAATGCCACCATTGAACCATCCCTTCTCTCGGATCACAACCCTATTGCTATGACCCTTCATTTGCCGACAAGGTCTACAAAGGCGCACATATGGCGACTAGACAGCTCCCTACTGACTGATAAGCTAAATATGGACAGACTGACTAAACTCCTAACCGACTACTTTGCCACTAACTGCACTACTGACGTCTCCCCCGTGACCACTTGGAATGCTCACAAATGTGTCATTAGGGGGGAATTGTTGTCTATAGCCGCCAACCGCAATAAATTAAAACATGCGCGCATCACCGAACTCACCGCACATATACACAAGTTAGAACAGGCCCACAAAGCCTCCACCGCAACGGCCTCGCTAACTGAACTGACACAGGCCAGAGAGGACCTATTGGACGTACTGAACAAAACACTGAAGCGTAAATTCTTGCTAACACAAAAATTATACTACGAATATGGTAACAAATCCAGCAAACTGCTAGCTAGAGCACTCCAATCCAAAAAGGCCTCACATACCATTCATAAAATCTCTAATGCGGCTGGGGAATCTTTCGTGAAAAATGATGATATCTCTAAACAATTCGTGCAATACTTCACCAAACTGTATAATTTGTCCCCAAATCAGCACACTGACGCCTCACTAAACAGAAAAACCACTCTTTTGAACTTTCTAGAGCAATATGGACCTACCCCGATCTCTACAGAAGACGCAAACTCCTTAGACACCCCTCTTACAACCGACAAACTCTCTACGGCACTAAGACAAATGAAGACAGGTAAAAGCCCCGGTCCCGACGGCCTCTCGACTTGTTACTACAAATCCTTCCCAGCCCTTTTATTTCCACAGCTTGTGAAAGCCCTTAATGCTATGACCCCCTCCACAGACACCTACAATGAAATGCTCATGGCCCACATTACTCTCATCCCCAAAAAAGACAAAGATCCCACCCGAGTGACGAATTACCGCCCCATCTCCCTACTAAACGTGGACCTCAAACTCTACGCGAAAGCTTTAGCCAACAGACTATTACCCTTCCTCCCATCTTTAATTTCGCTCGACCAGGTAGGCTTTGTCCCGGGTCGAGAGGAAAGGGACAACACCACCAAAGCCCTGAACATACACCACTGGCTCACGAAAACGTCTACTAAGGGATTCTTTCTCTCGTTGGATGCAGAGAAGGCGTTCGACAGGGTGACCTGGGACTATATGGAGGCTACCCTTCAGGCGATAGGCTTGCCGCCAAGCATGCTCAGAATGATTCTAGCCCTCTACGCCGCCCCGACAGCTAGGGTCCGGATCAACGGCGGACTGTCGGACGCCTTCTCTGTATCCAATGGAACTCGACAGGGGTGCCCTCTGTCACCGCTTATATTTATACTAACCCTTGAACCCATGTTACGCAAGCTTAAAGACAACCCCACTATCAAGGGTGTTGATATTCATCGCAAACAGTACAAACTGGCCGCATATGCGGATGACATACTACTATTTCTGACAGACCCCATCACATCTATCCCCAACCTTCTTGCCGACTTCAAGCTCTTCCAAACCCTTTCCAACTTGCAAATTAATTTTGACAAATCCAAAGCCCTCTACATTACCTTACCCACCGAGACAGTTGACCTCTGTAAACTTAATTTCCCATTTGGTTGGGAATGCTCAGCAATCTCATACCTTGGAATCAAGATCACAACTGACCTGAGGAATCTTTATTCCAGTAACTTTGCTCCCATGATCCTGTCCATCCAAAAAGACCTACAAAAGTGGCATCTTGGCACCTTCTCTTGGATGGGCAGGATCGCTATATTGAAGATGAACGTGCTACCCAGATTCCTTTATCTCCTTCAAGCCATACCAATCAGGTTACCACCAACATTCTTCTCATCTTACAAACATATTTGCAGGTCATTCATATGGGCATCTAAACAACCGAGACTTAATTGGGACAGATTAGTCCTTCCCAAACGACTAGGAGGCCTGGGACTCCCAGACCTCCCGAAATACCACTGGGCTTGCCACTTAACCAGAATGATTGACTGGCACAAACACCGTCAGCGCAAGGAGTGGGTGGTACTAGAGGACTCCTTCGCAAATCTCCCGCTTGTCAACTCCCCATGGGTTAATAATAGACATATACCTGAAGCTCTCTCGTCCCACCCACTCATTGGCACCACCCTAACGATTTTTCAGCGGGTATGTAAGACACTTCACATAACCCCAGCTCCGGGCCCCATGACACCTTTAGATAACAACCCTGAATTTCCCTCAGGCCTAACGTCCAAAATCCCCGCAATGGCTACGGATAACACTCAAACAAGGGCCCATTGCTGTTTTCAAAACGGTTCGCTACTTTCCCACACAGATCTCACCAAGACACTCTCTAACTACCACTTACCCTTCTTCAAATACCTTCAATTGCGACATTTCCTCCAACCCCATACAAGGGACAATCCCTGTAGCAGAGACCGCACCCCACTGGAACTCCTCTGCTCTGAGAACGAACCCCAGGATCACTTGATAGCCACCACCTACTCCCTACTATTCTCACAACACAGAGTCAAACAAGACAAACTAGTTCGGCAATGGGAAACAGACCTGGCGCTGGACCTTTCCGCACAGGAATGGGACTCCATTTTCACCCTCATGCACAAAGGGTCCGTAAACGTTTCCACGCAAGAGAACAGATATAAACTGTTCTCTAAATGGTATAGAACACCTGATAAGGTCCATCACTTTTGTCCAGCCGTCCCCCCAACCTGTTGGAGGTGTGGCTCCACCAAGGGCACCCTATTGCATATATGGTGGAAATGCAATCTCATACAGCCGTTTTGGAAGGAAATCCACCGGCTGATTGCTCAAATATCCTCATATACACACGCCTTCACCCCTGAAAGATATCTACTACACCACACCTCAGTCCCAACAGGATCCTACAAAAAGTCACTCACCATACACTTAGTCAATGCAGCTAACTTATGCATCCCCGCTCTTTGGAGGAATACAACACCTCCAACGGTCTCAGAATGGATCCAAAGGGTAGATAAAATAGCTGAGATGGAAATAATTATTAGCCAAGCCAATGATAATACTAGCAAATTTAACACCACCTGGGCATGCTGGTTCCACTTCCGTCAATCCTCCCTACAGACTTCTCCCCATAACACTTCATCTCAGACACCACTTTAAGCACATATGCCTTGATACCCTGAAACCCTCCCTCCGCGGTACCGCCTAATTGACCCCCTGTCCCCTTCCCCCCACCCATTTCCAACTTCGTTCAGAGACATATCCCCACCTTCTCACAGACATACTAGACAAGGTCCCTTTTGGATAACCGCTTCCATTCTCTCTACTTGTGATTGAAGCTGATTCCCACCAATATCTTCTTGCCCTAACTGACACCTGTCAGCGACAAACCAGGTTACTCTGTGGATCTGCATTTCCATACACATCACATTTTAGCTGATGATCCCACCTTATCCTACGCCTTCAGTTCCCGACCCATTCACAGTACTGGTCCCGTTAGGGGTGAATGGAACCGGGTTGTGCATATGACAATCTTGATGTGACCGTTGCTATTCTTATGTTCCCATCCTCTAGAACCATTGTCTTATCTTTTAATTATTGCCTCAGTTTGAGGAATTCTAGTTACTTCTACAAAACATGTTCTTTGATGGGAATTGACTTACTGTCCATCCTCAACGTGTAGAATATTATGGAAATTATACATATGCTCTCAACTTTTGTAACCTTACGGTGTGAGATGTATGTCACGTATACTTTGTACATCTGTAAAACTTAATAAAATCTTTTGAAAAAAAAAAAAGTGCTCTGGTCTTTGGCCAACCAAATGGTCCGGGGCTTAAGTGGCTATTCTAATCTTTTCTATTCAAATTCATTCTATACAAAGTTTGAATATTGGAAGATGGCTTCTGAAGTTCGAATTTCGTATAGAATGATTTTAATTTGAGTAAAAAAGATTTGAATAGAAAAGAATAGACTAGAAAAACAATAGAACAGTATAGAAAAAAATATATTATATATATATATATATATATATATATATATATATATATATATATATATATATATATATATATATATATATATATATATATATATATATATATATATATCACCTTCCAAAATTAGAATTTCGCATATAATGAAATCGAATTTGAATAGAAAAGATTAGAACAGGATAGAAAAGAATAGCATGAAAAAAACAATAAAACAGAACAGAAAAAAATATAATATACATGTGTGTATATATAACCATCTTCTGAAGTTCAAATTTCGCATAGAATGAATTTGAATTTGAATACTATTTTATTCTATAGTTCTATTGTTTTTCTATTCTATTCTTTTCTATTATTTTCTATTCACTTCTAATCTTTTCTATTCAAATTCAAACTCATTCTATACGAAATTTGAATTTCGGAAAATGGTTATATATAGTTTACTTTTTCAAATTTGATTGAATTTTTTTGGAATGCAGTAGAATTATTTCAAATTTGATAGTTTTTTTCGAATTCGGTAGATTTTTTTTTCGAATGCGGTCGGATTTTTTCTAATTTGAATACAAAACGAAATGAATCCCGAAAACAAATGTAACGAATGCAACTAATTTAACTAAACAAATTTAGTTAAATAACGAATCGAAACGAAACTAAATAATTTGTTTTATCCTGCACATGTCTAATCTTTTAAAAGCTACAAATTGCCCTGCACTGATCTTGGATTACTTTTGGAGCAAGGAGTTATTTTAACAGATGGAATTTAATATTAAGAACAATTAGACTTGCTGATTTTTGTTGTTCTAAAAATCTTATGGGCTCATTTAGGAGGCGTTGGCTGAATATGTACAACTACAGAGAAAAAGTATTTATTCATCACTGGAATCATGATTATATGTAACTTTTTTGCTTGTTTTTAAATTATTTTTTGCACAGTGCACTTTATTTATGAATTGTGTTTTTTTTGTGTTTGTTTGTTTGGCATTATAGGAACTGCATTTGGTTAGCTCAATTTTCTAGTTGTTTTTAATCTGTGCTTATTTTTGTTTAAAGTTTGTATTGTTTTCTTATTAGCACAACAGCTGGTACATTATTCAGGTATCAAAGATTAGCCCTGCACGTATAGTTATATCTAGGTTATATCTAAACATCAAATGTGTGAATTCAAACTGAGCGTTGTGTATTGAAAAGTGCTTAAGAACACTGTTCTCAGTATAAAACAGTTACTGTTTTCTTACTGTGTTTTTCAGAGCAAGCAATCAGCATTTTCTTTTTTTTCACTGAATTCCACATAGCAAAAATCTGTTTTTTTATTTTACTGTGTTGCCTATAGCAACCAATTATTTTTCAATTTTTCTTTTTATCACTATGTTACCTATAATAATCAAATAGCATTTTCCTTTAAAAGTGTACACAGAGTACTTTATGTTTTACATTAGGTAATATATGAATTATTGTTCACTGCAAGTTGATTCTTTTTTTAGGTATCTGTAGTGCTGTGTTTATTTTAAGTATCACAAATAGGGATGAGCCAAACCCCCCCCCCCCGGTTCCGTTCGCACCAGAACCTGTGAACAGACCGAAACTTTGCATGAACATTAGAACCCCATTGAAGTCCATGGGACTCAAATGTTTGAAATCAAAAGTGCTCATTTTAAAGGCTAATTTGCATGGTATTGTCCTAAAAAGGGTTTGGGAACCTGGGTCCTGCCCCAGGGGACATGTGTTTTGGATTCAGAACAAAAGTCTGATATTATTATATCTACCCCTTATCAAATTAAATGTGAAAGCATGCATGTCATGAAGTAATCAAGCTCTGACTCTCAGTTCAGAATAAAAAACTTCTGAGTTCTTTATTTCCTCTTTCTCAGTTTTATACATTTTTGTCAGACAAAAACAAGGCACTTGCAAAACACTTTATTGTGACATTGTCTGAGTTTTTAGCAGCTTCAACAGTTTTAGCAATAATTTTAGCAAATTTAGCAATTAATCATAGCTATTATTAAATATCTTGGTAACTTCCTTTCCGAGAGGATGGATGTTGACGTCATGTCTTGTCTGGGGTGCAGTTCTCAGAGAAAATCTTTTTTTATAATTCTTTGCGGTTTGGCTTCAGACTGAGAAAAGGGAACTAGCAGCTATCTGTTGTTATCCTAATTCTTGGAGTTAAGATTTAACAAGCTAAGCAATGACACAATATTACATTTGAAATAGGCATTTTAACATTTTTACCTGGTACCTTATGTGACAACTTTATGTGACACCTTAATCACATACATTACAGTTCCTCCCCTCAAATGTAATATTTTAAATCTGTCCCTTACACTAAAATCCTATCCAGTCCCCTGGCCCGCCTCCCATGCAACTCTTTTCAACTGTATATAGAGAAGAGCAATGACTAATTCACTACCCTACTCGATACAGCTTGGAGGGGCAATCAGGTGCTGTCTGTCCCTGTAACCTTATGGCCTTGCATATTGAGGGGAGGTGACTGTAATGGAGTGCATTTCATAATATTCATCTGGTATTTCCTGATTCACAAATGTAGGAGAACATTGGTCAATAGTTTTCCCCTTCACACTTTTTTAAGACAGGGGAGAATACAACAAATTATGACAGCCAAGGTCGCCAAAATTATCAGGATGGTTATTCCTATCTGTGTTAATAATCCCTGCCACCCTCCCCTAATCCAGGTGAAGTAATGATCCCAAGGGTTGGTGAGCCCTGAATTCTTTCTTAGTTTCCTGATGGCCAAAGTCACCTTACCGTTTGGGCCAGTGTTGTCTGGGATGTAGGTACAACATGTACTTGTTTTAGGCACCATTTTACACACACCCCCCTTTTCAGCTAGGACCATATCTAAGGCCATGCGGTTTTGGAAAGTCACGTGTGACGTGGCTTCTAGTTGTTCGGCTAAACCTTGGAGTACATCTCAGGTGTAACTGAAAAACCTTTGTTGGTTGTAGTAGATGTAATTTATCCAGTCTACATTCTTATTTATGGTGATGATGGGGATCAAAGATTCAAATCCTGCTGCTACTTGGTCTCTTGCTTTGAACTCATCTGGGACCCCTCTAGGGACCCATATGGTGTCTATGTATACATGAGGGTCAAAGCTTCCTGCTGAGGCACTCCTACGCCTCCTGTTAGGACTGGGTATGTCGTTTAAGTCTGATTCTATTTGTGGAGTGGCCTCTGGAAAAAATATGCAGAGGCATTATGGCCTTGGCCAATGCGCATTCTCCTATCCACTGTTCTGTCAATCTGCTTCTGATTTTCATACCTCTGCAAATCCAGTACACATCTCCCAAAGACTGGACTTGATTATGCACTAGATCTACAGAGGCCTCACTATAAGATCCACAGTAACCCCTAGTGAAATTCCCAAAGGGTTTCCCCACTCCCTAATACCGTCCATAGCATGTATAATTGCCAGGATATATAGTGATACCTTCTCCTGGCTTGGGAGTCTTGGTGACTATGGGATATTCCTCCTTCCAATGTTCACATAGGGAGTGGTTAGTGGTTGTGTTGGTAAACAGGCTAAGGAAACATGTTTCATGTTTGGGGGGTACGTTTAGGGGTACTGTTCCCAAATGAGGCCTAGTCCCCCCACATACATAACAATTGGTTTTGTGATGTTTCTCTGCATTGTACCTCATCCACTCTAGCCACAAGTTGACATCCGAAAACCCAGTTTCTGCAGCCATGGTATCCTCAAAGGTAGGGTCCACTATGGCCACCATGTCCTTTAATGTCTGTATATGGGGCCTCAGGGCGTTTGAGCTAGATGTGGATTGGGGAACTCCCCACTCTGGGTTATTGAACATATCTTTCAGTTGGAAAGGCTTTCTAAAACCAGAATACCCACTTCCCCACCATAGGCCCAGAACATAGGTCCCACTGTCTTCTGGGCTAGGATTCTCAATGGTCAGCCTAAATTCTTTGGTGTAAGGCTGATCTGTGTGTTTGTTGATTGTCATCCTATCTAAGAGTGACTTTCCATTTTTGTCTTTTCTATTTTGGGCGTTTTCAGGTTTGTACCCCCAGTGTTCCAACCCACTGCTCCCAGGAGTCACAGTTGTTACCCCAATAGGTGTCAGTGACGCATACATACACAGTCATGGGTCTTACTGCTTCATTCCAGGACTGGATCCGGTATATAGTACCTGGAATTATCTGTTCATAAGAGGATATAAAAGTGGCAACATGTGTATTGGATGAGTTATACCAGAACTGGGTTACACCATCTTTTTGTTTGATGGCTACCTCTTGCGCCTGGGCAGTGATTACTATGAAAAGGATATACAGAATCATTGTTTGGTCCCCTTGGCCTCTTCCTCAGGTACAGGGACTTTCTTGCAGTTGGGAGGCGTGTGTCCGCTTGTTTTTCCCCGGCCACTTTGACTGATGTGGCAGTTGTTAGGAGAACCTGGAAAGAACCATCGTATCTGGGTTCAAGAGTATGTTTTCTCACAAACTTCTTTATCAGGACTAGGGATGAGCTTCGAGTTCGAGTTGAACTCATGTTCGACTCGAACATTGGCTGTTCGCAAGTTCGCCGAACAGCGAACAATTTGGGGTGTTCGCAGCAAATTCGAATGCCGCGGAACACCCTTTAAAAGTCTATGGGAGAAATCAAAAGTGCTAATTTTAAAGGCTAATATGCAAGTTATTGTCATAAAAAGTGTTTGGGGAACCAGGTCCTGCCCCAGGGGACATGGATCAATGCAAAAAAAAGTTTTAAAAACGGCTGTTTTTTCAGGAGCAGTGATTTTAATAATGCTTAAAGTCAAACAATAAAAGTGTAATATCCCTTTAAATTTCGTACCTGGGGGGTGTCTATAGTATGCCTGTAAAGGGGCGCTGATAGCCTGTCCATAGCCTTATTCAGTGTTAGGTACACTCCAAGGGGAAACCATGGTCTGTCATCCTATGGGGTATTGTTTGGTTCAGCCCTAAGACTAGGTTGTTATTTCCCACAACAGTTGCAGCTCCAATCTGATGTATTAACTGATTATGTGACTGCTTTATCTCAAGAATTAACCTGTATCCATTTGGAAATGTGTTCTCCTCAATTCCAGATCCTGAGCTAGATACAGGAATACACAAGCTGATTCTCAGTGATTGGGTCCTGATTAGGGATGAGCCGAACACCCCCCTGTTCGGTTCGCACCAGAACATGCGAACAGGAAAAAAGTTCGTTCGAACACGCAAACACCGTTAAAGTCTATGGGACACGAACATGAATAATCAAAAGTGCTAATTTTAAAGGCTAATATGCAAGTTATTGTCATAAAAAGTGTTTGGGGACCCAGGTCCTGCCCCAGGGGACATGGATCAATGCAAAAAAAAGTTTTAAAAACGGCCATTTTTTCAGGAGCAGTGATTTTAATAATGCTTAAAGTCAAACAATAAAAGTGTAATATCCCTTTAAATTTCATACCTGGGGGGTGTCTATAGTATGCCTGTAAAGGGGCGCATGTTTCCTGTGTTTAGAACAGTCTGACAGCAAAATGACATTTTGAAGGAAAAAACTCATTTAAAACTACCGCGGCTATTGCATTGCCGACAATACACATAGAAGTTCATTGATAAAAACGGCATGGGAATTCCCCAAAGGGGAACCCCGAACCAAAATTGAAAAAAAAATGACGTGGGAGTCCCCCTAAATTCCATACCAGGCCCTTCAGGTCTGATATGGATATTAAGGGGAACCCCGGCCAAAATTAAAAAAAAAAAATGACATGAGGTTCCCCCTAAATTCCATACCAGACCCTTCAGGTCTGGTATGGATTTTAAGGGGAACCCCGCGCCAAAAAAAAAAAAAAAAAAAACGGCGTGGGGTCCCCCCAAAAATCCATACCAGACCCTTATCCGAGCACGCAACCTGGCAGGCCGCAGGAAAAGAGGGGGGGACGAGAGTGCGCCCCCCCCTCCTGAACCGTACCAGGCCACATGCCCTCAACATTGGGAGGGTGCTTTGGGGTAGCCCCCCAAAACACCTTGTCCCCATTTGGATGAGGACAAGGGCCTCATCCCCACAACCCTGGCCGGTGGTTGTGGGGGTCTGCGGGTGGGGGGCTTATCGGAATCTGGAAGCCCCTTTTAACAAGGGGACCCCCAGATCCCGGCCCCCCCCCTGTGTGAAATGGTAAGGGGGTACAAAAGTACCCCTACCATTTCACTAAAAAACTGTCAAAAATGTTAAAAATGACAAGAGACAGTTTTTGACAATTCCTTTATTTAAATACTTCTTCTTTCTTCTATCTTCCTTCATCTTCTGGTTCTTCTGGTTCTTCTGGCTCTTCTGGTTCTTCCTCCGGCGTTCTCGTCCAGCATCTCCTCCGCGGCGTCTTCTATCTTCTTCTCCTCGGGCCGCTCCACACCCATGGCATGGGGGGAGGCTCCCGCTCTTCTCTTCATCTTCTTCATCTTCTTCTCTTCTTCTTTTCTTCTCTTCTTCTCTTCTTCATTTTCTTCTCCGGGCCGCTCCGCACCCATGCTGGCATGGAGAGAGGCTCCCGCTGTGTGACGGCGCTCCTCGTCTGACAGTTCTTAAATAACGGGGGGCGGGGCCACCCGGTGACCCCGCCCCCTCTGACGCAGGGACATGACAGGTCTTCCCTGTGGCATTCCCTGTGACGTCACAGGGAAGTCCCGTCAAGTCACCGTGCGTCAGAGGGGGGCGGGGTCACCGGGTGGCCCCGCCCCCCGTTATTTAAGAACTGTCAGACAAAGAGCGCCGTCACACAGCGGGAGCCTCCCTCCATGCCAGCATGGGTGTGGAGCGGCCCGGAGAAGAAAATGAAGAAGAGAAGAAAAGAAGAAGAGAAGAAGAGAAGAAGATGAAGAAGAAGAGAAGAGCGGGAGCCTCCCCCCATGCCATGGGTGCGGAGCGGCCCGAGGAGAAGAAGATAGAAGACGCCGCGGAGGAGATGCTGGACGAGAATGCTGGAGGAAGAACCAGAAGAGCCAGAAGAACCAGAAGAACCAGAAGATGAAGGAAGATAGAAGAAAGAAGAAGTATTTAAATAAAGGAATTGTCAAAAACTGTCTCTTGTCATTTTTAACATTTTTGACAGTTTTTTAGTGAAATGGTAGGGGTACTTTTGTACCCCCTTACCATTTCACACAGGGGGGGGCCGGGATCTGGGGGTCCCCTTGTTAAAGGGGGCTTCCAGATTCCGATAAGCCCCCCGCCCGCAGACCCCCACAACCACCGGCCAGGGTTGTGGGGATGAGGCCCTTGTCCTCATCAACATGGGGACAAGGTGTTTTGGGGGGCTACCCCAAAGCACCCTCCCAATGTTGAGGGCATGTGGCCTGGTACGGTTCAGGAGGGGGGGCGCACTCTCGTCCCCCCCTCTTTTCCTGCGGCCTGCCAGGTTGCGTGCTCGGATAAGGGTCTGGTATGGATTTTTGGGGGGACCCCACGCCATTTTTTTTTTTTTTGGCGCGGGGTTCCCTTTAAAATCCATACCAGACCTGAAGGGTCTGGTATAGAATTTAGGGGGAACCCCACGTCATTTTTTTTTTTAATTTTGGCCGGGGTTCCCCTTAATATCCATACCAGACCTGAAGGGCCTGGTATGGAATTTAGGGGGACTCCCACGTCATTTTTTTTTTTAAATTTTGGTTCGGGGTTCCCCTTTGGGGAATTCCCATGCCGTTTTTATCAATGAACTTCTGTGTGTATTGTCGGCAATGCAATAGCCGCGGGTAGTTTTAAATGAGTTTTTTCCTTCAAAATGTCATTTTGCTGTCAGACTGTTCTAAACACAGGAAACATGCGCCCCTTTACAGGCATACTATAGACACCCCCCAGGTACGAAATTTAAAGGGATATTACACTTTTATTGTTTGACTTTAAGCATTATTAAAATCACTGCTCCTGAAAAAACGGCTGTTTTAAAACTTTTTTTTGCATTGATCCATGTCCCCTGGGGCAGGACCCAGGTCCCCAAACACTTTTTATGACAATAACTTGCATATTAGCCTTTAAAATTAGCACTTTTGATTATTCATGTTCGTGTCCCATAGACTTTAACGGTGTTCGCGTGTTCGAACGAACTTTTTTCCTGTTCGCATGTTCTGGTGCGAACCGAACAGGGGGGTGTTCGGCTCATCCCTAATCAGGACCCAATCACTGAGAATCAGCTTGTGTATTCCTGTATCTAGCTCAGGATCTGGAATTGAGGAGAACACATTTCCAAATGGATACAGGTTAATTCTTGAGATAAAGCAGTCACATAATCAGTTAATACATCAGATTGGAGCTGCAACTGTTGTGGGAAATAACAACCTAGTCTTAGGGCTGAACCAAACAATACCCCATAGGATGACAGACCATGGTTTCCCCTTGGAGTGTACCTAACACTGAATAAGGCTATGGACAGGCTATCTGGCCAACTCATCCCTGTTTCCTGAGACATTTTTAGCATTCTAGATTTTATTGTGCCATTCAATCTTTCCACCTTCCCACTGCTCTGAGGACGGTATGGGGTGTGGGAAGCTAATATGACAACTAAAGCTGCCCATATCAGTTTGGTTACTGAGGCCATGAAAGCCGGCCCCTGGTCACTCTCTATAACCTCTGAGACACCATACCTGCACACTATTTCCATTAAAAGTCTTTTAGCCGTGGTTTTTGCTGTCATGTTGGTAACAGTATAGCCTTCTGGCCATGCACATCGGCCACTCTTTGGCATCTGGATGTGGTTGATCTGTTTCCTTTGAAAGGGGTACTGGGCCTTTGCTAGATGCTTCAAAGGTACCCTTTCTGTTCTTCCTGGGTTACATTTAGCACAGATAGTGCATGGCTTGCAAAAGTTGTTGGTAAGTGGTGTAATCCCTGGGGCTAAGTAGTATTTATTGACCAGGGCATTCATCAAAGTTTTTGACAGATGAGAGGCACCATGGGCCCACTGTACCACTGCAGGAAACATTGATCGTGGCAGACACGGCCTCTTGTTTAATTCCATGATCCCTTCAGTTTCTGTGGCTCCTTTCTTGATCCACACTTCTTTTTCTTCTTTGTCAGCCGCTTCTTGTTGCTCCTTGAGTAGGGATGAGCTTCGAGTTCGAGTGGAACTCATGTTCGACTCGAACATCGGCTGTTCGCAAGTTCGCCGAACAGCGCACAATTTGGGGTGTTCGTGGCAAATTCGAATGCCGCGGAACACCCTTTAAAAGTCTATGGCAGAAATCAAAAGTGCTAATTTTAAAGGCTTATATGCAAGTTATTGTCATAAAAAGTGTTTGGGGACCTGGGTCCTGCCCCAGGGGACATGGATCAATGCAAAAAAAGTTTTAAAAACGACCGTTTTTTCGGGAGCAGTGATTTTAATAATGCTTAAAGTGAAACAATAAAAGTGTAATATCCCTTTAAATTTCATAGCTGGGGGGGTGTCTATAGTATGCCTGTAAAGGGGCGCATGTTTCCCGTGTTTAGAACAGTCTGACAGCAAATTGACATATCAAACGAAAAAAAGTCATTTAAAACTACTCGCGGCTATTGCATTGCCAGTCCGACAATACACATAGAAGTTCATTGATAAAAACGGTATGGGAATTCCCCACAGGGGAACCCCGAACCAAAATTAAAAAAATAAAATGACGTGGGGGGTCCCCCTAAATTCCATACCAGGCCCTTCAGGTCTGGTATGGATATTAAGGGGAACCCCGGCCAAAATTTAAAAAAAAAATGACTTGGGGTCCCTTCAGGTCTGGTATGGATTTTAAGGGGAACCCCATGCCAAAATAAAAAAAACGGTGTGGGGTCCCCCAAAAATCCATACCAGACCCTTATCTGAGCACGCAACCTGGCAGGCCCCAGGAAAAGAGGGGGGACAAGAGAGCGCCCCCCCTCCTGAACCGTACCAGGCCAAATGCCCTCAACATTGGGAGGGTGCTTTGGGGTAGCCCCCCAAAACACCTTGTCCCCATGTTGATGAGGACAAGGGCCTCATCCCCACAACCCTAGCTGGTGGTTGTGGGGGTCTGCGGGCGGTGGGCTTATCGGAATCTGGAAGCCCCCTTTAACAAGGGGACCCCCAGATCCCGGCCCCCCCGTGTGAAATGGTAAGGGGGTACAAAAGTACCCCTACCATTTCACTAAAAAAGTGTCAAAAATGTTAAAAATGACAAGAGACAGTTTTTGACAATTCCTTTATTTAAATGCTTCTTCTTTCTTCTTTCTTCCTTCATCTTCTTCTGGTTCTTCTGGTTCTTCTGGTTCTTCTTCCTGGTTCTTCTAAACATGGGAAACATGAGCCCCTTTAAAGGCATACTATAGACACCCCCCAGGTACAAAATTTAAAGGGATATTACACTTTTATTGTTTCACTTTAAGCATTATTAAAATCACTGCTCCCGAAAAAACAGCCGTTTTTAAAACTTTTTTTTGCATTGATCCATGTCCCCTGGGGCAGGACCCAGGTCCTCAAACACTTTTTATGACAATAACTTGCATATAAGCCTTTAAAATTAGCACTTTTTGATTATTCATGTTCATGTCCCATAGACTTTAACGGTGTTCGCTTGTTCAAACAAACTTTTTTCCTGTTCTCATGTTCTGGTGCGAACCGAACAGGGGGGTGTTCGGCTCATCCCTATCCTTGAGTCCTTTAAGTCCTGCTCACAGGAGGGTTTTGTAGAATCATGGTGGTCTGTACAGTTTCTTCAGGGGTATCCACTGTACCATCCAGGATGGGTGCATCCACTCCACTGACCACTTCTGGCATTCTGTTTGCAGCTTGTTTTGCAGCAGTATCTGCCAGGTGATTGCCTCGTGCTTCTTGGGAATTCAGCTTGCTGTGCACCTTTATCTTGAGTATAGCCACTTGTGCTGGTAGGAGTAGGGCATCCATTAAGTCCTTGATAGCTGTACTGTGTTTTACAGTTGTACCTGCTGCTGTTAGGAACCCTCTGGTTTTCCAAATGACCCAAAAATCGCAGGCAACACTGAGGACGTATCTTGAGTCTGTATAGATGTTAGCTCTTTTCCCCTCTGCCAATTTGCATGCCATTGTTAGGGCCTGGAGTTCTGCTTCCAGGGTAGACATGGAGGAAGGCAATGCTGAAGCCTGAAGAACTGTATCTATGGTGGTGACTGTGTATCCCGTGTGGTACTGTCCAGCACTGTCAGCCTACCTGGAACCATCCACAACTGACTGTCGGTAAATGTGAAGTCTCCATTTTCATCACCTCGAAACAGTCATGAGCGGTGAGATGACTGTAATTCTCCAAAGAGGTTCCCCCTTCAAGAAGTGGAAGTAGAGTGGATGGGTTGAGAGTATCACATTGGAGGAGAGTGATGTTATCAGGTAGGAGCAGGGCACACTGGAGTCTGAGGTGTCTTGCTGAAGACAGGTGCTTGGGCTGTCTTTGGTTTAGTATGGCAGTTATGTCATGAGGGGCAAGAAGGATTAAAGGATGGCCCAACACCAAGTCAGCAGTCTTGTCCAAAAGGGCTTGGGTTGCAAAGACAGCTCTGAGACAGGAGGGTCCCCCCTTGGCCACTGAGTCCAGTTGGCAAGAGTAATAATCAATGGGTCTGGCCAAACACAAGCACCCCCTATCGGAGTGCAATACCTCTAACGGGACTTTATGGCGGGGTCACCTCTGGTAAAGTAGAAAATAGTAGGAAATTTTTAAATTTTGTATAAAAGTATTAAAGTTTATTCATTAAACATTTCTTAAAAAACATTACCATGACCTAACCGTATATACAGTAAAAATGGATGCGTATAATGGGAAGATACAATTGTAAAGGAAAATTGACCAATTACAATGATACAGGTAAATAACCAATAATCATAGAAACCCAACGTTTCGAGGTATGTAAAAAAGTTGACCTCTTCTTCAGGGGTAACGATAATTAGTCAGAGTGGGTGTTTCATCTAAAAAGTTAACAAAAAAGCAGAACAGAAATAAGTGAAAGAAATTCTCAGATATTCATAACAGGAGGCAGTAGAAAGCATTTTGGTTTGCATTACAAGGTTCAATTCACATTTCAACAGTTGTTAACATCATTGGTAAATTCTAGGCATCTATAAGCAAGAAATTCATACTGACCCCTTGAAAATTATGTAAAACTTCCTAAGGACATTTCCAGCATCCAGTGCGACTTAAACAAATTGCCGTCCGTCACGGCCACACAGAAATCGCAAGACCAAGGTTGAAGCAGATAGAGAAAAGACCAAGTAAACCGCAGGAGTGAAAGCCAGGGTGGGCTGAGGTTGCTTCACAAAGGATGTCCCCCAAAAGGCGGAACAGACACAGTCCTCCCCTTTTCCCCTATGAGGGCTGGAGGGCTTCCCCTTTTTTCTTTTCCTCCTCTGCACACACCCTCCCTTTTCCCTTTTCTTTTCTCCTGCACTTACACCAGCTTTTCTCCCTTCTTTTCCTCTGAGTCCCAACTTGTTTCCTTCCTTTTTTCCCCTTTCCCTTTCCTTTGTTCTTTTCACTTACTGTCATCTCCATCTCTCCCTTCATTCCTTCCTTCATGCCTGCACTCTCTAACTGTCGGTCGTTTGCTCCTCCCCCTTCCTACTTTACAATCCATCACCCTCACTCTCCCCTTCAATTCTCCCAGGCTTGGGCTGTGTGTCAGCTCACTCAGCGCACCCGGGGGAGACTGAGATGCGCTCTCTTCTGAGCGCACCCGGCCTCCCCTCTCTCTGGCAGTCTGTGGCATGGGTTTCCATGACAGCGGGCACGCCAGCTTTGCGCTGCGGGACCTTTAGACGTATGGGGGATCTCTCCACGTCGCGCTGGCTCCGCCCCCCGCCGAGCGCTGCGCCTCAGCATTGGTCCATCTCCGCCCTGTTGTGGATGGTTCCACTCCAGGGAGTGCATCGTGGAGATGACGCTGTACGTCGCTCCGCCCGGGGGATGTCCTTTACAGACACGTTCTGGCCTCCCTTCTCTAGACCGCCCCCCACCCCTGGCTCAGCCAATCAGGCTACTGATTGGGCACCAACTCCCACTCCAGCACACACAGATTTAAACCTTGCTGACGCTGCACTCATCAGCTGTTTCCTATACCACACAGACGTGCCTGGAGGAAGCTAAGACAAGCAGGTAAACCTTAGGACTATTTTTGACTGGGATTCTTGCTAACCATGCAGAGGTCTGATTATTGATTTACTTACAACATTTCCCTGTTGTGCCTTTCAATCTGCAGACTTATGCGGGCCTATACCTAACCAGGGAACCTGCAGACCCCTCTGGACCTCGGCCCACTTTAATTTGAGGTTTATCAAAATATCTCCTTTTGGCTCAATACTGGAATCCGTGACCTGATTCCACTCACCTTTATATCTTTTTAGGTATGTGTCTGATATGTACAATTCTGGGTGGTCTGTATCTGCTTACCCCAATATTACCTCTACTTTGGAGATGAATATTGTACTTATACTAGTTTCTTCTCTGAGATCCTCATTGAAATATATTTTTATTACAGCGGGCTATTACCCCCCACCTTCCATACTCCATCAAGCAGGCTGTTTTTCCAGCCCTCATAGGGGAAAAGGGGAGGACTGTGTCTGTTCCGCCTTTTGGGGGACATCCTTTGTGAAGCAACCTCAGCCCACCCTGGCTTTCACTCCTGCGGTTTACTTGGTCTTTTCTCTATCTGCTTCAACCTTGGTCTTGCGATTTCTGTGTGGCCGTGACGGACGGCAATTTGTTTAAGTCGCACTGGATGCTGGAAATGTCCTTAGGAAGTTTTACATAATTTTCAAGGGGTCAGTATGAATTTCTTGCTTATAGATGCCTAGAATTTACCAATGATGTTAACAACTGTTGAAATGTGAATTGAACCTTGTAATGCAAACCAAAATGCTTTCTACTGCCTCCTGTTATGAATATCTGAGAATTTCTTTCACTTATTTCTGTTCTGCTTTTTTGTTAACTTTTTAGATGAAACACCCACTCTGACTAATTATCGTTACCCCTGAAGAAGAGGTCAACTTTTTTACATACCTCGAAACGTTGGGTTTCTATGATTATTGGTTATTTACCTGTATCATTGTAATTGGTCAATTTTCCTTTACAATTGTATCTTCCCATTATACGCATCCATTTTTACTGTATATACGGTTAGGTCATGGTAATGTTTTTTAAGAAATGTTTAATGAATAAACTTTAATACTTTTATACAAAATTTAAAAATTTCCTACTATTTTCTACTTTACCAGAGGTGACCCCGCCATAAAGTCCCGTTAGAGGTATTGCACTCCGATAGGGGGTGCTTGTGTTTGGCTAGAAATTGGGATGGGGGCCCACCTTTAGAAACTTACAGTGCCTACTGGGATGACACCTCCCTTTCTTTCTAATCAATGGGTCTGAGCCTGTTGCCATGGGCCTGAACCAAAACTCCTGTGGCATGTCCTTGTCTCTCTGAGACAAACAGTTTGAAGGTCTGTTGAGAGGATCTCCTTCAGAGTTTCAAAATTGTCCACAGCTTCTGGAGAAAGTGAGAAAGGGCATCATAAAGGAGTTGCATCAAGAGGGAGGCTTCTGGGATCCAAGAGCGGCAATAGGAGATTAATCCTAGGAAAGCATGTAAAGGTTTATGACCTTGAGGCAAAGGCATGGCTTTGATTGCAGCAACTCTTTCTTCAGTGAGATGTCGGGTACCTTGTGAGATGCAGAGGCCTAGGAAAATCACTTTCTCTCTGGACTTTTTGCTTTGAGGCCTTGCATCCTTGCTCGGCCAAGTGTTGGAGGAGACTGTCAGAGAAGATTAAGGCATTCTCAAGGGTATCTGCACAGAGCAGGTCATCTACATACGGGAGGAGTACAATTTCAAGGTGTGATTTCATTCAGGTGTCCACAATGAGGGCCATTGCTATGGTGAATTGAGAGGGGGAGTTCTGGGCCCCTTGTGGCATAACAGTCCAACTAAGTCTACTACTGTAAAGTATTTTGCTGTGGGCGGTATTCCTGCCAGCAAGGTGTGTGGGTTGGCCACAATAGGTGTCTCCAATACAGTAGCTTTGTTCATAGCCCTAAGGTCTTGTACCATTCTGTATTTTTCTGGCTCTCCTTTTGTAGTTTGTTTGTTCACTGGGAACAGTGGTGTGTAGCACGGAGATGTGCAGGGTATTAGAGCTCCATTTGACAGAAGGGTCTCGATTTGCTTTGAAATAGATGCAGCTTGAGCTGGCTTCAAGGGGTACTGTGGTCTTCTGGGCAAGGGGACCCCAGGCTTTAGCTGCACCATGATTGGTGGCACTTTTAGATGCCCTACTTCTTCAGGCCCTGTGGACCACAGGCATGTAGGGACTCGATCCAAAACTTCTTTTGGGATTCGGGATTCCAACCTCACATTGTGCATCCAATGATAGTAAAAGGGGAACGGAGCACAGTGCTGAGGCATCATCGATGGTTAGCGGTGAGGAGACCAGAACACCACCATCGGGTTAGAAGGAAAAAGAAGCTTGGAGTCTGGATAAGACATCAGCCCCTAACAGATTTAAGGGGCATGTGGAAGAGACCACAAATCTTGCTAGTAGATCAGGAAATTTGCCAACTTGTAAAGGGCATGTAAGGGTGTTTTCCCTGGGTGTTCCGTCCACCCCTACGCATGTTGTGTCAATGTCTGATAAGGTATTGTATTGTTCTTCTGCCCTAATCACACTTCTGGCAGCGCCTGTGTCGCATAAGAAAGTAGTAGGATAGCCCTCGATGGGGAGATTTATTTTTGCGGGAGGGCCTCCTAAGTCTCGAGAATATACCATTGTAGGGGTAAGTGACACAGGTTTGCCGAAATCCTAGCGGAGAAGGTCTGTATGGTCTGGAGGGGGTGGAGGAGGAAGAGGAGGAGTGTCATGTCTCCGATATTGGGCATCTTCACATGGGTCACGGTTGGGGCCTGGCTGCCTGTGGGCAAGCTGCTGCGGTCTTCGGTATTCCCTTCTGGAATGGCCGGGTCTTCCCCAGTTGTAGCAGACACGTGGAGTTGGTACTGATGGGCACAGATAGGGTGTGTCAGAGGCCATCATGAGAGGAGCTACTCTCTAATGCTCTGTGAGGATTTTAACTACTAATAACAACGTCTCAAGCTCCATTACTCTATACTCAGACCTTGACTCTTTAAGACCTGAAATAAATTAACATGTGTCTATGTGCTTTGTTCAGCACGCTAAAACCCAAATCAGTAAACTTCTTGTGCTATTTCTCAACAGATTTGCCTTTCCTTGTGTGACCTCTTTTACACATATAGGCTTCAGGCGTTTTAGAATGGATATATGAATACATACAGAATAATTTTGTTTTTTTGTTTTTTTTTTAAACTACAAAATGCTCAGATGTGAATGGGCCCTAAATCTAGATATAAATTTAAGCAAGGAAAGCACTTCCTCTTTCGTTCTTCTTCTGGCATAACGCCCAGAATACATAAACTTCCTCTTTATTTATAATACTCTCATGATATGGTTTTTTTTTGGTTGAAATTGAAAATTTTAAACTACATTTTAAACCAGTTATTGCTAATACAGCTTAAACACAATTAAAACCATTTACACAAGTATAGCACATTTGCTACATTTACTGTTATTAGAGAAACTCCTTACAGTCAGACTCTCGGTGATGAAGGGAAGGGGGCGTATTGGGGCCGTTGTCTTTGGTGGTGTGAGGGCCCAGGAACCCATTCAAAGGGGGTTTAGGGAAAGTACTGGGTAATGGCTGCTGGATTTGTGTATTGGATTGTAAGGGGCGTAAGAGGGACTGTAAATGTGTGTCACCGTATAGGTGGCCAAATGAGTCGTTGAACAATGGTGCAAAGGAACTAATTGCTCCAGCTGATGAGTCATACATGGGGATGGACCCAATGCGGGGTGTGCCTTGAAATGTAACAGTCTATCGTTTTGGGGTTATACCTGTTCCAGCATGCCTGTCAGCTTGGTGCATCCTGGCAGGGCCGGGGTGACTCTGATCCATTAGCATTAGGCTGGGCTGAGTCTGAGTCCCTAGTCCCAGGTCTGTTCGGGCAGGAGGACCAAGGGGGAACCTCCTGAGGCTTGAGTATCTGGGTTTCCCCCCTGGGAGTTGTCTGAGTCTTCCCCAGAATGTACACTTGACATTATTGGGGTAGGGTTGGCCTTGTAATACGATACCGAGGACTGGTCTATCACAAAATATATGTGGGTAGGTTCCGGTGGGGGCGGTGGTACAGGTGGTACAGTTTGGGTCGGGCATGTGTGGCAGCAACTACCCGAGCCATACAAAGACAAGTGTACATTGTCTACTATTAAGCATGGTGGAGGAAGTGTCAGAGGCTCCTCTGTCACTTGTAGCAGAGGGGCGGTAGACGAAAGGGAGTGTCTACTTCCTGGGGTCAAGACGCCATTATAGGGTGGTGGCTGGCTGTCTGTCCTTGATTTTGACCCCTTTTCTGGCTTTTTGTACACACACACAATACAACCATTTCAACACATTTCCAGTTCTGTCCACCTTTCTTCATGAATAGCTTTTGCAACTTTGAACCAAGCGTTCTTCATGAAAAGCTTTTGCAACTTTGAACCAAGCGTCTGTTGTTTGTAGCAACCCATGATCTGACAATATACCTTTTTTTTATGTTTCAAAACAGTACGCCATTCATCTATCTGTAGCCTTCCACCCAAATACATGTCAACCCCACACACTTTTGCCAATTTCTTCCCTTTCTTGACAACATCTTCTCCTTCTCGTTCTAATACCAAACCACAAGCCAAACTACCCTCTTTAGGTCTCTCTAACTTCTGCCCCATCGTTAGCTATTGAGAAGTTTATGTATCCAGGCTCAGGATTTGTATGGCGGTTTTATGAAGCTGTCTTGGACTCAAGGGTCCAACAATCCTCTGACCACCACCTGTCCTCTTTCGGACCATCTTCCAATATATAACATTACTTTGCTACGTTCAGTCTTGATGACTGGGATATTTATGTGTGTCTGCTCAGGATTTTAGACAGGTCATGAGGCTGTCCTGACTCAAGGGTCTGACAATTCCTCTATCTGTCACCTGGTACCGGTTCAGATCATATCACAGTCTCAAGTTAACGAGGACAAAATGGATAGAGAGAGAGATGGAGAAAGGAACGTCTAAAGTGTTCGACTGCCGTGCAAGTCTCCTTACATGCGTCTTCCCAAAACGTAGACCAGTCACAGCCCTGCCCACTCAGGTGGCCACAGGTAGGGGAGTGAGTAATATGTGACTACTTATTACTCTCAACAAGACATTTAACAAACATAACAGAACAGGAGTACAGTAATTAATATTCAATGCACCACATTAAATGTCATTTACATGTTCCAACTCAAAACCCAAACTTCTCACTCTGTCTCTTTCCCTTTCTTCTAACCCTTACGGTTGTTCAGGTTACAAGGGGCACATTTCAGCTGCATGTCCTGTTATTCTAGTTTGAGCCTCTATTACTTCCAGTGATTTGCCAACAACAATTTTTATTGAATAATGCACATTCAATCTGAACACCAATAAATGCACAGTATGTGGCAGTAGGGGTTTGTAACCAAGAGACTCAGCCCTATATCCTGGCTCTACCACTTCAATCAACCCCCAGCCCTCTTCATGTATTCCAAATAACAGACCACAAACACGCTTAGGACATGACATTACCACCAACAACAAAATGTGACCAACAACCAACAAACCAACAACAAGATGTGTGACAACCATAGAGGAATACAGGATTGCTCAGATCCCACGGGATCCCCACGCCAATGATGGGCACATTATTACTGACACCCCCTCTTGATTACGGTTAACCATGCACTTCCTTGCACCCATGCTTTACCGCACAATTATTTCCCCCAGGAGAAGTTTAACCATGTCCTGCCTGATGCCCTCTCCTGGTCCTTATTCCCCAGGAGGAGTTTAACCACGTCAACTATTTTCCTCCGTGACTCTATAAGCAATCCCTCATTCCCAAAAGCCACCACAAAACACAAGATCGATCAACAAAACAGAACAGAAGAAAACAGGCGGTAGATATAATTGCAGGTTCATTAATTTATCAACAGACTCAAGGCAAGATAAATACCTGTCTTTGAGGGCCGCAGGAGGCTGATATGGGCACAGAGATTGACCAGCCCCGGGTACAGGATAAACAGTAGACTAGATATACGAGATATCAAATGTGTCTTCCCATTTTTAGAGGCGATCAGTCTCCTCCTGTCTCCGTGTTGGCTTTTCTCTCCCGGTCCCTTCTTGATTGGCTACTTGGGACCCTAGCCTCGAGCCCCACGTTGGGCGCCAAAATGTTTTGGATTCAGAACAAAAGTCTGATATTATTATATCTACCCCTTATCAAATTAAATGTGAAAGCATGCATGCCATGAAGTAATCAAGCTCTGACTCTCAGTTCAGAATAAAAAACTTCTGAGTTCTTTATTTCCTCTTTCTCAGTTTTATACATTTTTGTCAGACAAAAACAAGGCACTTGCAAAACACTTTACTGTGACATTGTCTGAGTTTTTAGCAGCTTCAGCAGTTTTAGCAATAATTTCAGCAAATTTAGAAATGAATCATAGCTATTATTAAATATCTTGGTAACTTCCTTTCTGAGAGGATGGATGTTTATTTCATGTCTTGTCTGGGGTGCAGTTCTCGGAGAAAAGCATAATCTTTTTTTTATAATTCTTTGCAGTTTGGCTTCAGACTGAGAAAAGGGAACTAGCAGCTATCTGTTGTTATCTGAATTCTTGGACTTAAGATTTAACAAGTTAAGAAATGACACAATATTACTTTTGAAATAGGCATTTTAACATTTTTACCTGGTACCTTATGTGACAACTTTATGTGACACCTTAATCACATCCATTACACATGTATCAATGCAAAAAAAAGTTTTAAAAACGGACGGTTTTTTTGGGAGCAGTGATTTTAATGATGCTTAAAGTGAAAAAAAAAGTGAAATATTCCTTTAAATATTGTACCTGTGGGGTGTCTATAGTATGCCTGTAAAGTGGCATGTGTTTCCTATGCTTAGAACAGTCCCTGCACAAAATTACATTTTTAAAGGAATAAAAGTAATTTAAAACTGCTTACGGCTTTAATGTAATGTCGGGTCGCGGTAATATGGATGAAAATCAGTGAGACAAATGGCATGGGTACCCCCCCCCAGTCCATTACCAGGCCCTTTGGGTCTTGTATAGATATTAAGGGGAACCTTGCACCCAAATTTAAAAAAGGAAAGGCGTGGGGCCCCAGGCCCTCTGAACAGCAGTATACAGGCAGTGCAAACAAGACAGGGACTGTAGGTTTGTTGTTAAGTAGAATCTGTTTGTAATTTTGAAATGGTACATTTTTAAAGTGTTTAGCTCCAGCCAAAAAATCTATTTTAAGCTTTTCGGAAAACATAGGGAAGGGTTATCACCCCTGTGACATTTGTTTTGCTGTCTGTGCTCCTCTAGTGAAACAAGGATTGGTGATAAAGCATCAGTGGAAAGGAGCAAAGTTTTTCCCATATTAACTCTTACAGGAGAGAATTTCTCTTCCTAGGGGTAGATTTCATCTCACTTTCTGTTGTCTCCTTCCGTTTGCAAGTAGGAGTCGTTTGTAAGTTGGATGTTTGAAAGTAGGGGCCTGCCCTATATACTCTGCAGAAATTGGGGCCTTAGGTGTTGGTGTTGCCACAGCACTGTAAGCCCTCACAAAGCCTGTTGTGAAAAATTAGATCAAGAATTGTAATTACATGCACCTGTTGAACAGGGTCAGAAAAATTGGGCCTTTGGTGATGGTGGTGGTGGTGCTGGTGCCACAACACTGTAAGTCCTCACAGATACTCTTGGTGGGCGCTGGAACAGGCTCTGCTGTGAAATATTAGATCAAGAATTGTAATTACATGCACCTGTTGAACAGGGGCAGAAAAATTGGGCCTTAGGCACCGATGCCACAACACTGCAACCCCTCACAAATACTCTAGTTGGAGCACAGGAACGAGCCCTGCTGCAAAGTATTGCATCAAAAATTGTAATTACACGCCTCTGTTAAACAGGGGCAGAAAAATTGGACCTTAGGCACAGGTGCTGGTGCCACAACACTGCAACCCCTCAAAGATACTCTAGTTGAAGCACAGGAATGAGCCATGCTGCAAAGTATTGCATCAAAAATTGTAATTACACGCCCCTGTTAAACAGGGGCTGAAGAATTGGGCCTTAGCCACTGGTGGCAGCGCCCAGAACCAAAAATATTCTTACAAGCTATCAGCATGATCATTGAGGAGGAAGTGGATAGTCACTCAGCATAACAGGATAGTCACTCAGCATCAGCATCTTGAAGGAATCTGACATTTCAAAAAAAAATATTTGGTTACATCAGCATCAGGTGCTAGGTATCTGGTGGTGATCCAAGACTGATTCATTTTTATGAAGGTCAGTCGATCGACAGTCGGTGGACAGGCGCACACTGTGATCAGTTACAAAGCCTCCAGCAGCACTGAATGTGCGTTCCGAAAGAACGCTGGATACAGGACAGGCCAGTAGCTCAGTTGCATACTGTGCAAGCTCTGGCCAGTGATCCATCCTCAAGACCCAGTAACCCAGAGGATTTTCGGTGAGAAAGGTGTCCAAGTCACATCTTGCCCCTAGGTATTCCTGCACCATGTAAAACAGACGCTGGCGATGGTTGCTGGAACTGATCATGCCTTGTGGCTGCAGACTAAAAAATTGTCTGAACGCATCGGTCAGACGGCCACCTTCTCCACTGCTCCTTCTTTAACTGACCGAAGCCTCAGCAACACGTTGTCCAGGACCAGGAAAAGGAGTTTGTAACCTCCCAGTCTCTGGGAACGCGTTGCACAGACCTTTCTGAAAGGCCCCCTGAGGATGTTTCATCCTCTGCTCTCTCTGCGATGGCATGATAAGGTCCGTAACCTTACCCTTGTAACGTGGATCAAGGCGGGTTGCCAGCTTTGCAGGATCAGGGAGGCAATGCAACTGAGGCATTCGGTCCGGAGTCCTCTGGGTCACTAAGGACGACATGATCTGCAGCCACCTCCTCCCAGGCACGTACAAGTCCATGGGTTTCTTGGGACTGTAAATGATCCCTTAAAGACTGCTGCTGATGCCAGGCTCCACCTCCATGCTGACACAATCCTCCTCTTCCTCCTCCTCCTCCTCGTGCTCCTCCTGTGTGATCAGCAGGCATGCAGGAACACTGTCTGGATAAAGGGGGCCTTGAGAGCTAAGGAAGTCCTCCTCTTCCTGCCTCTGTTCCTCCTCAAGTGCCCTGTCCATTATATCACGCAGCGTGTGCTCCAACAGATGGACAAGGGGGTCAGTGTCACTGATGCATGCACTGTCACTGCTCACCATCCTCGTGGCCAGACTGAACCCAGGTCATCACTCTCTGGTCTTCCTTCCATGCTTCCTTCCACGCTGTGGCTCTGGTGGTGGAGTTGTAGCAGGAGGAGGAGGAGGATGGTCCAACTCACTCAGGTGGGTTTTGTGTGTGATGTCGCCCCTCACCCTCTTAGTTAAGACTTTATAAATAAGGTCCTCACACAGGAGGCGTTGGCCCTCCTGCATGCCCTGCAGTTTGGTGGCAGTCATGCAGGCAAAGGCCTCTTCAGGGGTGAGGGTGGCTCTGAGGGACCCAGAAGCCTCCTGAATCAGCCTGAGTGCTGAATCCTGCATGTGACTCTCCTTCCTGGGTCTTTTGTTTGGAAGGTGAAGGGGAGGAAACTGCAATTCAGTCAGGCTCCTACTGGGCCCAGGCTTTTCCTGGCTGCCACTTAGCCCTGCCTCCTCCTTGCTATCACTAACCCCAGCCTCCTCCTGGCTGCCACATTCCACAGCCTCCTCCTGTGTGGCACATTCCACAGCCTTGTCCTGGCTAAGGTCTTCCTGTGTATGAAAAAGGGACATAGTTTTAGTTTTTTATTCATCAATCACACTCAATTTTCACCTCATGATTGCTGCAAATTGAATTTTAACAAATATAACAGACTATCATTCTGAGCCTAGCATTTTTCATTCTTGTACCAATTATTTTTGCCCACTACTGTCTATTGATATGTAAAACACTTTATTTAATCAGCAATTAGTTATCAATAATAACATCTAGTAAACATCATTTATTTATTGCCCAGAAATCTGTAGAAGAATGCTATACCTGGCTCCAGCTGTGCTCCTCCACTTCTTCCTGGCTGGAAGTCCCAGGTTAAACATCGGAAGCCTCAGCTGGGGTGGACGATAGAGTGGAAGGAAGAGTGGAAGGAAGGGTTGAGAGGGATTCCCTGACTTCAGTCTAATCTCACAGAAATCGCAGTCTCTCATAGTACCACAGCCTGGGGACATAAATGTCATCTGCTTCAGCTCTGGATCTCTGGGAATCCGTGACCTTCCTGCGCTCCCTTAGATAAGTGCTCCTCAGGCCACCAATTTTGGCTTTTAAATAGGGCATGGTTGCCGTGGGGACCACCGGCTTCGCCAACTCCAGCAGTTTCTCCATTGCTGTCTGCCTCTTTTGTTTATGATTATAATGTGGATGTTTCACCTGCCACAGACAGGGCAGCTCCCTGTATTTATCTATGAACAGGGGGAGGAAGTTGTGGTCATTGAAGCCATCCATTTCATCTGCAAGACACAAGACAAGACAAACCCTAATGTCAGGCGAAACTCTACCAATCTTGTTACAATATAGGCCTCAATCTAGAAGCAGTATAGGCCCAAGTTTAGATCTTACCTTCGTTTTCACGATCGGCGCCTCCGATACTCCTTCCTCCACTCACAGATCGTACGTGTTACGTTTTATATACACTGCGCATGCGTGAAACTCCGCCCGCCCCTGATGTTCTTTCTAGTCTATTCCCCGCCCCTTCTTGTTCAGCGCAGTGGGGGAAGAGCATATGGTGGAGACACAGCAGGTGCGTGCTAATTACAGCAACGAGGAGGAGGAGGAGGAAAGCCCAGAGCCTGAAACGTCCCGATCCAGAAGGAGACGATTTAAGGCCTCAAATATGTCCTTTGGGGAGATGTTGGAGATGGTCGACATACTGAAGAGGGCCGACTATGACGGGAAGTATGGACCTTACCCCAACCCCAATGTCCGAAAGGCCAAGATCATGGCGAAAGTAGTCAAGAGTCTGCACCGGAATTTTGGGGTACGACGATCGAAAGATCAGCTCAGGAAGTGGTGGTTGGACCTGAAATTAAGGGAGCACGAGCAGTACAGAAGGAGCTGTGTTCCTATTCTTTATTTTTATTACGTTCGTGCTGCTCCATGTGCTTTTCTTAACTGTTGTACAGTTTAAAATGGCAACTTTCATGTTCATGGGCACATTATTCGTTCGTATGAAACATTGTTCGTTCGGCCTAGAAAACACAATTTTTTTGGCCATATGCAATTGAATAGATTTTTTATGGCCTACTTCTCTTAAAATAATTTGGTTGTGTAGATGGGTTTGTAACTAGAATGAAATGCAAACTAGATTCTGGGTAAGGAGAGGACACTCAGCAGCTGTTTACACATCTGGATGCTGGAGCACTAGTGTGGGACACCAGAACATCCTTTTTATTAGGGGGTCCCACACAGGTGCTCCAGTGTATACTATAGTGGTGACTCCATCTGTGAAGCTTGTACAAAACAGGTAAGTATTCAAGCTTGACAAGGGTCAAAAAAGTTTCTTAATCTTGGAACTCTGCCAAAATAGACAATTGTACCCCACTTCCAAGCAATGTTTCATATTCCTATTTCTGCTATCAAATATCTGTGTGCTAAGTTTTTTTTTTACATAGGGGATAAAAGACTCAGAGGACACCCCTCATCTGAGGAGACAACAGACCCCCCACCTCAGGAAGAAGTGTAGACCCACCAAATACAACAGGAGGAGGAGGAGGAAGGAGATGTGGTGGAAATTGCTCAGGTAAGAGATGGATGCCAGCAGATTTATAATACATGGTGTGTTTTTGTTTCTATCTTTTTAGGTGATCCTGATGTTGTGGATCCAGATCATTTCACCTCTGAAAGTGCATAGATCCTGATCGGGGAGATCATGGGGTGTAATAGGGACTTGGAAAACATCCAGAAAAAACATCAATGATGTTCAAAAAAAAATTAAAAACATCATTGATGTTTTAGGGAGAGTTTAAAACCCCTCCAAATCCCTTCCTTTTTTGTGCTTTTTGGGCTCTAAAAATTTCAAACATTTTTTGACATATTCCGAAAAGCCAAATTTTGAAGATGCACACAGTGTGTAACATGTGCTATCTGTCATCACTGGAGATCAATGGACGTGTTTTGGGGGTGCAACCCCTTCCTCAATAACAAAGTAGATGGGAGGAAGGGGTTGCACCCCCAAAACACGTCCCTTGATCCCTCGTGAGGGCAGCTAGCACATGTTGACATTCAGCTATTTGTGTGCATCTTCAAAATTTGGCTTTTCCAGGGGTGACTTTACCCCATCTGAACGCAATATCAAACACAGTTTATAAATACTCATGTCTGATATTGCCTTCAATTTCTTGAAAAGTTGAACTTTGTAAGTTCCAGATTTGTGTCTTTCTTGTTGGTTTTAAACATGCCTGTTTTATCTTAAATGGACATTTCTACTTTTAGTAATGTTACCCAAAAAATTGTTATACAACAAACATGTTGGTTTGTTTTAAAAACCTTTTATAAATACACATGTGATTGTGCTGATATTAAAAAGATTGATACTCAAGAATGTGTGGATTATTGTTTGAATGCTCCAAAACTTTTCTTGTGCTCAAATTGGTGTTTTCTGTGACAATGGGGGTTATTTCCTAAGGGCAAATCCACTTTGCACTACAAGTGCAGTTTTAACTGCACTTGTAGTGCAAATTGTCTTTGCCTTTAGTAAATAACACCCAACAGTGATTTGTAATGTTACACAATCACGTCATTTTCAGGACTCACCACATTTCTGTCAGGGTCAGTTAAAAGAAAAACAAGCAGTATATGTCACCAAAGATTTTAGTAGTTCAAACGATTTTTTTATTTTAAAAATGTTTCAGACATTGTCTGGCATATTGATGTCCCCCCTACCCGCAAAGTAATCAAGGTATCTTAGACGGAACTCACGGGCACTCAGGGGGGGCAGGCCAGGACGGTCACTTTCAAGCGCCGTCAGGGTTGGTTCATTATGAATTCCGGCCTCAGGCCCAACTGAGCCAGCATAGTTGTCAGAATTTTGCCGTAAATAGTTGTGTAGAACACAGCACACCAGGATAATGTGATTCAGTTTGTACTACGCCATGTGTATGGGTGTAAGAAATAGACGGAACCGGCTGGCCATGATTCCAAACGTGTTCTCCACCACTCTTCTGGCTCTGGCCAGCCGGTAATTAAAAACCCTCTGGTCCGGGGTGAGGGTCCTCATCGGGAATGGCCGCATAAGATGGTCCCCCAGCACAAACACTTCATCAGCAACGAAGACGAATGGGAGTCCTTCCACATTGTCTTCTGGAGGTGGCAAGTCCAAGCTGCCATTCTGGAGACGCCTGTAGAACTCCGTCTGGGCGATCACTCCACCATCGGACATCCGGTCATTCTTCCCCACATCCACATACAGGAACTCGTAAGTATCTCCACTGCCAACATCACAATACTATTGAACCCCTTATAATTATAATAGTATGACCCGAGTTGGGTGGTGGGACAATGTGGACGTGTTTCCCATCAATTGCCCCTCCGCAGTTAGGAAAGTCCCACCGCTGGGCAAAGTGGGAGGCCACAGTCTACTATTCCTGTGGGTTGGAAGGAAACTGTGGAGTCAAACAAGAAAAAAAAAAAATTATTTTGCACCTAAACAGGGAAAGCAGATTAGACACAAACATTGTTGGCCAACATCAGTATAACATTTATTTTAGGGAGTTTGGAAAGACAAAGGTATAAGGTCCACCTATCAGATTCCCCCTCCCCCCACCCTCTCATGGGCCATTTCTAACATTTTAGGGGGGGGAGCTCTTGGACAGGTAACCCTCTCCACTTCATTGAGAGATGAATGCCTAAATAATGTGTATTACTTTGGCCAACCCCTCCTTACTTACACTAAAGACAGCCCGCTGGACAGGTAAGAAGTGTCATAATACAAAGAAATAAATACACACTGTACACATTTTAGCACATTTGGACATTCTGCTATTACCAATCAAGATAATAATAGTATACAAAAACTTGAAACAGTAACATTTGAAAGTATACAGGCAGGCCCTCGCACTACATGCTTTGGGGAATTCATCCATACATCTGACCACAAAAGAGATGAGTATAGTGTATATGGGTTTGGCAAAGTCAGCAGATAGATGATTGAGGAAAGATAGAGAATTGATATCATCTGACTTAGCAGTTGGGGGGAGGGAGGGTTCCAAATGATTTGGGGACCCAAAAATTAAAGCCTCTGGCACTCTGCCTGAATTTAAAGCACAAATCACATTTATAAACATTTTAGGGGGTATTTAGGGTAAATCACTACTATGGAGCTGACAAAATACATTGTTAAGTGACTACATGAGGTGAATATAGGACCAGGAGACTATGCTGGGGAGGTAAGTGAAGGCAAATATGTATGAAGGACAAAAAATAATTACATAAAAATCCAGCATGCATGAGAACAAAGGGGACATTCACAGCATATTACAATCATGGTCATTAGGGAATGAGGAAATAAATACAATATATTATCAAGCATTAACTACAATAAAATGTGATGTTAAAGAATAAATCTTACCTTAATATAATCATTCTGCAAGATGATAGCAGAACAGGTCTCTGGGATAATGATCCCCAGAGCCTGGGGGGAGATGCCTGTCGAGAACTTGAGGTCCTGCGGGCTTCTCCCCATCGCCAAGTACCGCAGGTTGGCGACGAGCCTCTGCTCCGGAGTGATGGCTTGTTATACAACAAACATGTTGGTTTGTTTTAAAAACCTTTTATAAATACACAGCAGGCATCCTGCCTGCTGATATTGGGGGTCAGCAAAGCCAACAAATGGTGAAATACGGGATCCGTCATCTGGAGAAAGTTCCTGAAATCATCAGGATTATTCTCACGGATCTCACGGAGCAAAGGCATGTGACAGAACTGGTCACGCTGGAGCAACCAATTCTTGGTCCATGAACTCCTCCCCACCCTGTTCATGGACTGGACTTGTGTCAAGGTCAGGACCCCAACACCAAGCCCCCGCACAGCACAAATTCTACGAGGAGTATGTATACGCAACACGGCTAGAAAACGGTCGGCTGCTCAGAACGAAGTAACAGAATGCACTGAAGAACAGCAAGGCCTGTGAAGAGCGAGCTGAAAAACAGTAACGAATGAACAAGAACACAATGACAGAGTCACGCGTAACTCGCTGCATGCACTGAAGAGCAGATACAAACCCACAAGCACAAACTGAACAGCAGAAAACGATCTGAAAGCCATGAGTCTGAAAAAGCACGAATCGTCTCTCACCAAACTTTTACTAACACGAGATTAGCAAAAGGAGCCCAAAGGGTGCCGCGCTTGGCTCGGACCTGCCCTTTTCTAGTCTCGTTGTACGTGGTGTACGTGACCGCATTCTTGGTGATCAGAAATTCTGACAACTTTGTGCGACCATGTGTAAGCAAAACAAGTTTGAGCCAACATCCGTCGGAAAAAATCCATGGATTTTGTTGTCGGAATATCCGATCAATGTCCGATCGTGTGTACGGGGCAATGGAGTTCTGCCAAATGTATTTTCAAATGCTTTTTTTTTCTAGTGATATCAAGAATAATAATATTATTATGCTTATTTTATTTTGGGGGGGGGGCAAGTTACCACAACACCATTATCCCGTAGATTTAAGATCAAAGATACAACTATATCAGTGTACCTTGTTAATTTTACCTTTGTATTAAGTAAGTAACTGCCTACTCCCAAACTGTCATTTGAAGTAAAACACATAGCCAAGTATTATTCTACACAATTTTTTTGTATTGTGCTATTAAAAAAATAAAAAATAATAAATTAGAGATGCTATCTGCCATTTAAATATAAAGAACTTAACCAAAAAGTGCTTTCCATGCATACAAAAATATAGAAAATATAACAAATAAAATCATTATTCCAAACCAAAAAAAAAGGAAATTAGTAATTGGTGAAGGGCTGAAAATCCCCAGTCCAGCGGCCTTGTTGGGGCTCTTGTGGCTGGTATTGCCACTATCCACCAAATGCCTCAGCCGCATCTAGGTCTGTCCATATGGCAGTCCATGTCCTGGCTGAGGAAGGCAGCTGTGGCCTTGTCCAGATTCCTGCTCTCCCTGGCCCTTTTAGCAGGAGGGCGTAGGGGAGGGATCTGAGACTCCTTCTGGCTGCTGGCCACGGGCTCCTCTTGACTGACACTTTCCTGTGTTTGAAAATGGAACTGAATTAGAATCTTTTTTAGGGTTTGGTCATCAATCACACACAATTTTCATCTCCCTACTGTTGCAATTGAATGTGTACAAATAGAAAAGACTATCATTCCGACCCCAGCATTTTTTATTCTTGTACAAATCATTTTTGGTCACTACTGTCTATTGATATTGAAACCTCTTTTTTAAGGCAGAAATATTTTAACAATAACGTCTAGTCATCATCATTGTATTTTTGGATATAAATATGTTCAACAATGCTATACCTGGGTCAAGCTGGGCTCCTCCACATCTTCATCCTGTGCAGCAGGACCTGGGTGGCCTCAGCAGATGTCAAAGGGAGTGTAGACAGCGATGGCCTGGGTTCTGTCTGGTCGGACAAAAACCACAGGCTGTAGTAATACCACAGCCTGGGGAAATATACATCATCTGCTGATGCTCCAAATCTCTGTGAGTCCATTACCTTGTTGAGCCCCCTTTAAAAGTACTCCTCAGGTTTGATATTTTTGTCTTGATATAGTTGATGTCTGCCCTGGGGTAAACTGGCTTCACCTTCCAGAGACAGAGCATCTCCGGGTACAGGTCAATGAATTGGGGCAAAAAACAGGCGCAGTAAATTTATTCATCAAGATAAATGATATGATGTCTGCAAGACAGAACACAAGACAAAACATAATGTCTGGCTTAACACATAAGCTGCTCCCAATATAGGTCTCAATCTAAGCAGTATATGCCATTAACCATCTATGCCCCAATTTCCAATTGTCCCTTCATTTTCTGGCTCCTTTCGTCTGTTGGCAATGGCGTTAGTTCGTCCTCCACTCCAAGATCATACCTATGGCCATTCCATCGACCATGCATTATGGCTTTATATACACTGCGCATGCGTGAAACTCTGCTCTCAGTGTATCATGACCATAGGTGTGCACACAGGGTGTGCGAGGTGTGCCTGGGCACACCCTAATCACCCTGTGTGGCATGGATTCTCCTGTTTAGACCCCTGATTATTCACCGAACCCCCTAATGGTGCTCCTGAAAAAATAAATAATTAAAAAAAATAAAATTGTAAAAAATAACAAAATAAAAATAAAAACTGACACCGTCCACTGCCCTACTGACACCAATCTGTGCCCTAAAGACACTGTCCACTCTACTGACACCCTGAGTATATATACACATGCACACACACATATGTCTTTGAGCTTTTGGGTGCAAATCCTAATGCAATAGGCTGTGCACACCTATGGTCATGACGCTGGGTTGTGACCATCTCTCTTCTGCATGTGACACACACGGTGGATCATTCAGGACGCACAACATGGTGGATTCGGCGGATTGCTGGCAACCCCGCGTGGTGTAACTCATAGGAGACACAAAGCAACCCCCATGAGCAAGGATGAGATGGTGCATATGGTGCGCATCCTAGAGAAGCATGACTACGACAGCAAGCTGCGCAATTACGAAAGGCCCAACAGCCGAAAAAACAGCATTTTGGAGAAGGTCATCGCTGTTTTGCAGGGCGATTTTTCGGTGCAATGAATAAAGGACCAAATCAGAAAACAATGGTTTGATCTCAAACACCATGAGCAAGACCAGATGGAGTCCATACATAAGTGTCAGGGCTGGGCTCAGCCCTTCCTTCTCTTAGCTGGCCCTTCAACTGTCGGCTAATTGCCAGCTCTCATCTCTCTCCACAGTTAACCAGCTGTTGTGGATCTGCTCGTCAGTCCTGCCTACTTAAGATCTCTAGCTCACTTCATTCCTGCCTTCGCCTTGGTCACATCACTAGAAACCATCTCTTGTGTTCCTGTTTAAAGACTGGCTTGGCTGACATTCCTTCTGGCTCCTTATCCTGCTTGCTGTTCCTCTACTTGGATCCCTAACTTCTGGCCTGGATGATTACCCGATCTGGTTACTGAACTCTGGCTTGGCTGACTACCCGATCCGGTTACTGGACTCTGGCTATGCTTTGACTATGCTTACTCTATTTACCTTTTTATTTTTATTATTAAACAAGTGTGATTTTATTGTACTTCTTTCTTGGTCTGGTTCATGGTTTCTTACAGTAGGCGAAGGCCATGAATTCAGAAGATACAGTCAATCCACTTGTTGGTAATATTTTTTCGATATTGGAAGAGCAAGATCACCACATGGATCCATTTCCATGGCGATACTAACGCTCCTAATTCGCACGGCTCACCTGCAACCCCCCACTGTGGCTGCTCCGGTACAACCTGAGTTGCAGGCCGTTCCTGCTGCTGCGCCAGTCTCTGTTCAGGCACCCGCTTTGAGTATTACCTCAGAGGTAAGTCTGGTTCCGCCCCATCTCCCCAGCAATTTGGGGGCGATCCAGTTCAATGCAGAGGGTTTCTCAACCAAGTTGAGATATACTTTGAGATGCTGCTCCAGGCATTTCCCACGGACAGAAGCAAAGTAGGGTTTGTGATATCTTTGCTTTCTGAGAGAGCCTTGGCCTGGGCTATTCCTCTATGGGAAACACAAAAACCTGTTGTCTTGAGTTACCCAGAGTTTGTGGCCTCCTTTAAAAGGGTATTTGACGTTTCTGCATGCTCTGCTTCTGCTGCCAAGTGCCTCATGTCCATCAAACAGAGAACGAGAACTGTTGCCGACTACACCATTGAGTTCCATACTCTGGCAGCAGAGGTTGCTTGGAAAAATTAGGCCCTCGTGGCTGCTTTTGCTCGTGGCCTCTCGGATTCCATCAAGGATGAGATAGCAGCCTGAGATATACCCACTTAGCTGGAGAGCTTGATCTCGTTTGCCATTCTCATTGACTCTAGACTCCAGAGAAAGACTTTCTTTTAAGGAGCGCTTGCGGAACCCTCCTGTACATTTGCCTCCGAGCTTTGCAGTCCCATCCGTGCCTCCCTCACCTCTCATGCCTCCTGGTACCGATTCGGTCAGTAAAGATAAACTCATGCACTTGGGCTTCATGCGTCTCTCTGCGGATGAGAGAGCCTTTAGGAGGAGGGAGAGATTGTGCCTTTATTGTGGCCAGGCAGGTCACTTTTTGAAGTCTTGTCCTACCCATCCTGGGAACACCTGAACCTTGAGGTCCTGTCATGGACAGACCTTAGGTGGTGTTGTGTCATCCCCAGTTATCCAGAAGGATAAGCCCCTGGTTTCAATCACCCTTTCTTGGGCTAAGTCGTCTATCGAGATACAGGCTCTAATCGACTCTGGGGCTGCAGGCCTGTTCATTGATGCTGCCTTTGTATCAAAGCACTCGATTCCACTGCAGCTGCGTGACACTACACTTGCCATTGAGGCTCTTGATGGGAGACCTCTACAGCCTGTCCATGTAACTCATGAGATGGTTCCATTGTCCATGGCTGTAGGGGCTCATCACCATGAGATAATCCAATTCCAAGTTATTTGCTCACCTAAGTTTCCACTGGTTATTGGTTATACTTGGTTACAGAGGCACAACCCCTCTTTTGATTGGCTCCATGCTGAGGTTCTCTCCTGGTCACTACAATTCAGTGAAACATGCTTCAGGAAGGTAACCAAGGTCCTGTGTACTTCTTCACTCACCTCCCTGCCAGAGGAGTACCATGATTTTAGCGATGTCTTTCACAAAGGTCAAGCAGTTAGTTTGCCTCCACATCGGCTGTATGATTGAGTAATTGACCTTCAACCTGGTGCCACTCCCCTTCGTGGCCGGGTTTACCCTTTGTCTGTCTTGGAGGATAAAGCAATGGAGGAGTATGTTGCAGACGCACTTTCTCGGGGTTTCATCTGCAAAACCTCGTCTCCTGCTGGTGTTGGTTTCTTCTTTGTGAAGAAGAGGAGCAGTGAACTGAGACCTTGTATTGATTATAGGGGTCTCAATCACCTCACGATTAGGAATGCCTACCCGATCCCGTTGATTACAGAGTTTTTTGACCGCCTCAAGTAGGGATGAGCCGAACACCCCCCGGTTCGGTTCGCACCAGAACCTGCGAACAGACCGAAAATTTGCATTAACGTTAGAACCCCATTGACGTCTATGGGACTCGAACGTTTGAAATCAAACGTGCTCATTTTAAAGGCTAATTTGCTTGGTATTGTCCTAAAAAGGGTTTGGGGACCGGGGTCCTGCCCCAGGGGACATGTATCAATGCAAAAAAAACTTTTAAAGTTTTTTCGGGAGCAGTGATTTCAATGATGCTTAAAGTAAAAAAAAAAAAGTGAAATATTCCTTTAAATATCGTACCTGGGGGGTGTCTATAGTATGCCTTTAAAGTGGCGCATGTTTCCCGTGCTTAGAACAGTCCCTGCACAAAATGTCATTTTTAAAGGAAAAAAAGTCATTTAAAACTGCTTGCGGCTTTAATGTAATGTCGGGTCCTGGCAATATAGATGAAAATCAGTGAGACAAACGGCATGGGTACCCCCCAGTCCATTACCAGGCCCTTTGGGTCTTGTATGGATATTAAGGGGAACGCCGCACCCAAATTAAAAAAGGAAACAGCAGTATACAGGCTCTGTACTCTGAACAGCAGTATACAGGCGGTGCAAACAAGACAGGGACTGTAGGTTTGTTGTTAAGTAGAATCTGTTTGTAATTTTGAACTGGTACATTTTTAACGTGTTTAGCTCCAGCCAAAAAATCTATTTTAAGCTTTTTGGAAAACCTAGGGAAGGGTTATCACCTCTGTGACATTTGTTTTGCTGTCTGTGCTCCTCTTCAGAAGATTTAACCTCACTTTCTGTCCCAATGACAAATGTTTTTTGAAAATTTGGGTTTTTTTGTGAAACAAGGATTGGTGATAAAGCATCAGTGGAAAGGAGAAAAGTTTTTCCCATATTAACTCTTACAGGAGAGAATTTCCCTTCCTAGGGGTAGATTTCATCTCACTTCCTGTTGTCTCTTTCCATTTGCAAGTAGGAGTCGTTTGTAAGTTGGATGTTTGAAAGTAGAGTCCTTCCCTATATACTCAGCAGAAATTTGGGCCTTAGGTGTTGTTGTGGCCACAACACTGTAAGTCCTCACAGGGCCCTGCTGTGAAATATTAGATCAAGAATTGTAAAATTTGATGGTGGTGGTGCTGGTGCCACAACACTGTAAGTCCTCACTCGCTCTTGGTGGGTGCAGAAACAGGCCCTGCTGTGAAATATTAGATCAAGAATTGTAATTACATGCCCCTGTTGAACAGGGGCTGAAAAATTGGGCCTTAGGCACTGGTGCTGGTGCCACAACACTGCAACCCCTCACAGATACTCTAGTTGGAATGCAGGAACGAGCCCTGCTGCAAAGTATTACATCAAAAATTGTAATTACATGCCCCTGTTAAACAGGGGCAGAAAAATTGGGCCTTAGGCACTGATGCTGGTGCCACAACACTGCAACCCCTCAAAGATACTCTAGTTGGAATGAAGAAACGAGCCCTGCTGCAAAGTATTGCATCAAAAATTGTAATTACACGCCCCTGTTAAACAGGGGCTGAAAAATTGGGCCTTAGGCACTGGTGGCGGCGCCCAGAACCAAAAATCTTCTTACAAGCTATCAGTGTGATCATTGAGGAGGAAGAGGATAATTACTCAGGATAGTCACTCAGCATCAGCCTAGGCAGTCTTTGAAGGGATCTGAGATTTCAAAAAAAATATTCGGTTACATCAGCATCAGGTGCTTGGTAGCTGGTGGTGATCAACCGAGTTGGTGGACAGGCGCACATTGTGATCAGTTACAAAGCCTCCAGCAGCACTGAATGTGCGTTCCGAAAGAACGCTGGATGCAGGACAGGCCAGTAGCTCAATTGCATACTGTGCAAGCTCTGACCAGTGATCCATCCTCAAGACCCAGTAACCCAGAGGATTTTCGGTGGGAAAGGTGTCCAAGTCACATCTTGCCCCTAGGTATTCCTGCACCATGTAAAACAGACGCTGGCAATGGCTGCTGGAACTGATCATACCTTGGGGCTGCGGACTAAAAAATTGTCTGAACGCATCAGTCAGATGGCCACCTTCTCCACCGCCCCTTCTTTGACTGACCGAAGCCTCAGCAACACGTTGTCCAGAAACAGGAGTTTGTAACCTCCCAGTCTCTGGGAACGCATTGCACAGACCTTTCTGCAAGGCCTCCCGAAGATGTTTCATCCTCTGCTCCCTCTGCGACGGCAAGATAAGGTCCGCAACCTTACCCTTGTAACGTTGATTAAGGAGGGTTGCCAGCCAGTATTGCTCCTTCTCCTTGATACCACGAATACGAGGATCCTTACGCAGGCTTTGCAGGATCAGGGAGGCCATGCAGCGTAGGTTTGCTGAGGCATTCGGTCCGGAGTCCTCTGGGTCACTAAGGACGACATGGTCCGCAGCCACCTCCTCCCAGCCATATACAAGTCCATGTGTTTCTTGGGACTGATCCCTTAAAGACTGCTGCTGATGCTGAGTGCCAGGCTCCACCTCCATACTGACACAATCCTCCTCCTCCTCCTCATCCTCGTTCTCTTCCTGTGTGATCGGCAGGCACGCAGGAACACTGTCTGGATAAAGGGGGCCTTGAAAGTTAAGGAAGTCCTCCTCTTCCTGCCTCTGTTCTGCCTCAAGTGCCCTGTCCATTATTCCTTGCAGCGTGTGCTCCAACAGGTGGACAAGGGGGATAGTGTCACTGATGCATGCACTGTCACTGCTCACCATCCTCGTGGTCTCCTCAAATGGTGACAGGACAGTGCATGCATCCCTGATCATGGCCCACTGGCGTGGGGAAAAAAAACAAGCTCCCCTGACCCTGTCCTGGTGCCATAGTCACACAGGTACTCATTGATGGCCCTCTGCTGTGTGTGCAGCCGCTGCAGCATGGCCAACGTTGAGTTCCACCTGGTGGGCACGTCACAGATTAGGCGGTTCTTGGGCAGGTTAAATTTGTTTTGGAGGTCAGCCAGCCGAGCACTGGCATTATATGACCTGCGGAAATGCACACAGACTTTCCTGGCCTGCCTCAGGACATCCTGTAAGCCCGGGTACCTGCCCAAGAACCGCTGCACCACCAAGTTAAGGATGTGAGCCAAACAGGGCACATGGGTCAGTTGTCCCTGTTATAGGGCAGATAGGAGGTTGGTGCCATTGTCGCAAACAACCATACCTGCCTTAAGCTGGCATGGTGTCAACCACCTCTGAACCTGCCTCTGCAGAGCTGACAGAATCTCTTCCCCAGTGTGGCTTCTGTTCCCCAAGCACACCAGCTCAAGCACCGCATGGCATCTTTTGGCCTGTGTGCTTGCGTAGCCCCTTGAATGAATACGGAGCACCGCTGGTTCCAAAGTCAAATCAGCACAGGAAAAGGCCATGGAGGAAGAAGAAGAGGAGGGGGTGGAGGAGAGAGGTGTGTCACAATCATTAGTAGTGGCATTTTGGAGGCGTGGTGGCGGAACAACCTCCAACACTACTGCACCTTATCCTGCATCCTTCCCAGCTGCTAGCAGAGTCACCCAATGCGCGATGAAACTTAGGTAACGTCCCTGTCCATGCCTGCTGGACCATGAGTCAGCAGTAATATGCACCTTACCGCTGACCGCCCTGTCCAGCGAGGCCAAGACATTGCCTTCCACATGCCGGTAGAGAGCTGGAATCGTCTTCCGTGAGAAAAAGTGGCGTTTGGGTACCTGCCACTGAGGAACCGCACATTCCACAAACTCATGGAAGGGGGCAGAGTCTACCAAGTGAAAAGGCAGCAGTTGAAGTGCTAGCAATTTTGCCAAGCTAGCATTCAACCGCTGGGCATGTGGATGGCTGGGAGCGAACTTCTTTCGACGGTGCAGCAGCTGGGGCAGGGAAATTTGCCTGGTACAAATTGACGTTGGTGTACCAAAAGCAGATTGCCCACAAGTACTTGGCTGTGACACACCTAATTCTACACCTTCATTCCTCTCAGTGCAGGTCTCAGAGAGGACTGAAGGTATAGTGGGGTTGGAGATCTCAGCTGATGAGGAGCAAGGAGAGGTCCTCTTTGTTCTTTGGTGTGGGTCTTTTAGATACGCTTGCCAACGAACTGCATGGCAGGTCAACATATGTCTGGTCAAGCATGTGGTGCCCAAGCGGGAGATGTTTTGGCCACGCAAGTTACGCTTGAGACATATGTTGCAAATAGCAGTGGTGCGATCTGATGCACTCGTCTCAAAAAAGGCCCACACCAAAGAACTTTTGGAATAACGCGCAGAGACAGCAGCGCCCTGCACATGTGGAGCTTTGGGGTATGATGCAGTCAGTGTGCTGCCCTTAGGCTGGCCCCTGGAGGGCATCCTGCCTCATTGGTGATGTGCCTCCTCCTCCTCCTCCTCTCTCCTATCAGGCACCCACGTTGAGTCAGTGACCTCATCATCCCCTCCCTCCTCATCACTGGAGCAAACCTGGCAGTATGCTGCAGCAGGGGGAGCATGACTGCCAGGTTGCTGTCCTTCTTGGGCACCCCCTCTGTCCGTGCTCACGTTACTGCCTTCATCTAGCTCAGTATCATCATGAGAGCCTTCTAAACGCTGGGCATCCTCCTGGAGCATGTACCCAACACTGTGGTCAAACAGTTCGAGGGACTCCTCAGGAGGACATGGTGGGTCTAGGAAAGGAGTCACTGATGCCATTGAGCCGAGGGAAGAGGCCGCGTTGGTAGCTGCTTTGCCAAACAAAGTACCCTGAGCATGGGTGAGAGAGGATGAGGAGGATGAGGACGGCTTGGTCATCCACTCGACCAAGTCTTCAGCTCAACACGGCCAGCTGCCGAAAAAAAGGCCAAGCGTGTCCCACGGGCACGTGCTGATGAGGATGCACCATCTCCACAACCAGCACTGTTGCCTCTAGACACAGAGCCTGCTCGCCCTCTTTTATTGGCTTGTGACTGTCTGCCTCTCCTTGTTGGCCTTCCAGACATACTAATGGCCTGTAGCTGCAATAAGCTGAGAGATATATATATATATATATATATATACATATATATATATATATATATATATATATATATATATATATATATATATATATAAATATATATACTGATACTGCAGCTAGCAAAATCAACTGCCTGCCTGTAGTATGAGAACACAACCAACCTTCTACAGGTAGCTTTAGCTGAACACCGTGCAGAGCTCGCACTATACTAACTTGTAGTTTTAGCTGAACACTGTGCAGAGCTCGCAAAAAACTAACTTATAGCTTATTTAGCTGCCTGCGGTAGTGATAGGATCAGGAAAACACCACCAACCTTCTACAGGTAGCTTTAGCTGAACACTGTGCAGAGCTTGCACTACACTAACTTGTAGTTTTAGCTGAACACTGTGCAGAGCTTGCAAAAAACTAACTTGTAGCTTATTTAGCTGCCTGCGGTAGTGATAGGATCAGAAAAACACCACCAACCTTCTGCAGGTAGCTTTAGCTGAACATTGTGCAGAGCTTGCACTACACCAGCTTGTAGTTTTAGCTGAACACTGTGCAGAGCTCGCAAAAAACTAACTTGTAGCTTATTTAGCTGCCTGCGGTAGTGATAGGATCAGGAAAACACCACCAACCTTCTACAGGTAGCTTTAGGTGAACACTGTGCAGACCTCCAAAAAACTAACTTGTAGCTTATTTAGCTGCCTGCGGTAGTGATAGGATCAGGAAAACACCACCACCCTTCTACAGGTAGCTTTAGGTGAACACTGTGCAGAGCTTGCTAAAAGCTAACTTGTAGCTTATTTAGCTGCCTGCGGTAGTGATAGGACCAGGAAAACACCACCAACCTTCTACAGGTAGCTATAGCTGAACACTGTGCAGAGCTCGCACTACAATAACTTGTAGTTTTAGCTGAACACTGTGCAGAGCTCGCAAAAAACTAACTTGTAGCTTATTTAGCTGCCTGTGGTAGTGATAGGATCAGGAAAACACCACCAACCTTCTACAGGTAGCTTTAGCTGAACACTGTGCAGAGCTCGCACTACACTAACTTGTAGTTTTAGCTGAACACTGTGCAGAGCTCGCAAAAAACTAACTTGTAGCTTATTTAGCTGCCTGCGGTAGTGATAGGATCAGGAAAACACCACCAACCTTCTACAGGTAGCTTTAGGTGAACACTGTGCAGACCTCCAAAAAACTAACTTGTAGCTTATTTAGCTGCCTGCGGTAGTGATAGGATCAGGAAAACACCACCAACCTTCTACAGGTAGCTTTAGGTGAACACTGTGCAGAGCTTGCAAAAAACTAACTTGTAGCTTATTTAGCTGCCTGCAATAGTGATAGGATCAGGAAAACACCACCAACCTTCTACAGGTAGCTTTAGGTGAACACTGTGCAGAGCTTGCAAAAAAATAACTTGTAGCTTATTTAGCTGCCTGCGGTAGTGATAGGATCAGGAAAACACCACCAACCTTCTACAGGTAGCTTTAGCTGAACACTGTGCAGAGCTCGCACTACACTAACTGGTAGTTTTAGTTGAACACTGTGCAGAGCTCGCAAAAAACTAACTTATAGCTTATTTAGCTGCCTGCGAATGTGATAGGATCAGGAAAACACCACCAACCTTCTACAGGTAGCTTTAGGTGAACACTGAGCAGAGCTCGCAAAAAACTAACTTGTAGTTTTAGCTGAACACTGTGAGGAGGACGCACTACACTAACTTGTAGCTTTAGCTGAACACTGTTCAGAGGACACACTACACTAACTTGTAGCTTTGGCTGAACACTGTGCAGAGGTCACACTACACTAACTTGTAGTTTTAGCTGAACACTGTGAGGAGGACGCACTACACTAACTTGTAGCTTTAGCTGAACACTGTGAGGAGGACGCACTACCCTAACTTGTAGCTTTAGATGAACACTGTGCAGAGGTTACACTAAACTAACTTGTAACTTTAGCTGAACACTGTGAGGGGGACGCACTACACTAACTTGTAGCTTTAGCTGAACACTGTGCAGAAGTCGCACTGCACTAACTTGTAGTTTTAGCTGAACACTGTTCAGAGGACGCACTACACTAACTTGTAGCTTTAGTTGAACACTGTGCAGAGGTCACACTACACTAACTTGTAGTTTTAGCTGAACACTGTTCAGAGGATGCATTACACTAACTTGTAGCTTTAGCTGAACACTGTGCAGAGGTCGCACTACACTAACTTGTAGTTTTAGCTGAACGCTGTTCAGAGGACGCACTACACTAACTTGTAGCTTTAGCTGAACACCGTGCAGAGGTCGCACTACACTAACTTGTAGTTTTAGCTGAACACTGTTCAGAGGATGCATTACACTAACTTGTAGCTTTAGCTGAACACTGTGCAGAGGTAGCACTACACTAACTTGTAGTTTTAGCTGAACGCTGTTCAGAGGACGCACTACACTAACTTGTAGCTTTAGCTGAACACTGTGCAGAGGTCGCACTACACTAACTTGTAGTTTTAGCTGAACACTGTGCAGAGGTCACACTAAACTAACTTGTAGCTTTAGCTGAACACTGTGAGGAGGACGCACTACAGTAACTTTTAGTTTTAGCTGAACACTGTGCAGAGGTCACACTAAACTAACTTATAGCTTTAACTGAACACTGTGAGGAGGACGCACTACACTAACTGTAAATAGTCTAGCTGCCTGACTGTGGTACTAATAGGATCAAAAGAACACCAACAATTTTCTTCAGGTAGCTGTAAATACTGTAATAAGACAAGCCTGCCTGTCAGTAGAAGATAACAGGAACGGATCTAGCTAAACTGAATACAGTGTATATATATATATATATATATATATATATATATATATATACAACACCTGGGATGCATATATATACACAATACACAGCTAAGTTGTTAGCTAAGTGCAGCTAACTCACTGACTGTCCTGCCTAATCTAGCTAACTCAAATGAAATGATACTGTCTCTCTCTCTCTCTAAGCACGCCGGAACACACTACACAGGGCCGCCTTGTGGGGCGTGTTCTAAACCTCCTGAGCCATAATTGGCCAAAGCCACCCTGGCTTTGCCCAATTACAGCTCTCTCTACTGACGGCGCTGTGTTTGGCCAATCATCAGCCAGCAATGCACTGCGATGCCGCAGTGAATTATGGGCCATGACGCGTCACACGAATTTGGCGCGAACGGCCCATATCGTTTGTAATTCGGTGAACGATCGAACAGCCGATGTTCGAGTCGAACATGGGTTTGACTTGAACACGAAGCTCATCCCTAGCCTCAAGGTAGCAACGGTTTTCACTAAGCTTGATCTGAAAGGGGCTTACAATCTGGTGAGGATTACGGAGAGCGACGAGTGGAAAACTGCGTTTAATACCAGAACAGGCCATTATGAGTATCTCGTAATGCCTTTTGGCCTTTGTAATGCCACAGCAGTTTTTCAGGAATTTATTAACGATGTCCTCCGAGATTTGTTGCAGTTATGTGTGGTGGTTTATCTCGATGATATCCTCATATTTTCCAAGTCCCTGGAGAGCCACCACAAGATGTCTGTCGTGTGCTTCAGAAATTAAGAGAGAACAAACTCTATTGTAAACTGGAGAAGTGTGAGTTCCATTGGGAACAGGTTAAATTCCTGGGTTATGTCATTTCCACTGCTGGTTTTTCGATGGACCCAGAGAAACTTTCGGCAGTCCTACAGTAGCCTCGACCCATGGGGTTACGTCCTCTGCAGTGTTTCCTGGGTTTTGCCAACTATTATCGGAAGTTTATTCGTAACTTCTCGTCTCTGGTCAAGCCCCTGACCGATATGACCAAAAAGAATGGTAACCCACAGAGTTGGTCTCCAGAGTCCATTAAGGCCTTTGAAAGTCTCAAGGCTGCCTTTGTTTCTTCTTGTGTGTTGGCACATTCTGATCCTACGTTACCTTTTATCCTTGAGGTTGATGCTTCTGAGACTGGTGTTGGTGCCCTTCTGTCTCAACGTCCTACCTCTGAGAGTGCTATGCATCCTTGTGGCTACTTTTCCAAGAAATTGTCACCTGCCGAGTTCAATTATAAGATTGGTGACAGAGAGCTGTTGGCAATCATTTTAGCCCTGAAACAATGGAGACATATCCTTGAAGGTACGACTGTGCTGGTTCTTATTCTTACTGACCATAAGAATCTCACATTCTTGTCTGAGGCTAAACGGGTGTGAAGGGTGTGATGGGCTCTTTTCTTGTCAAGTTTCAATTACATTGTCTCATTCTTACCCGGTACTAAGAATGTAAGGGCTGATGCTTTGCAACGACAATTTTCCTCCACTTCCAAGTTGGATTCAGTTCCTGTTCCTATGATTCCTCCTGATCATATTCTAGCTATGGTTCGCACCAGTCTTACATCTCCTTTGGGTGACAAAATTCTTGCTGCTCAGGTCAATGTTCCTCCTGAGAAACCTTGTGACCGCTGCTTTGTCCCAGAGTGTCTCTGTACTGCCGTGCTCCAGACTTACCATTCTCCCAAGGAAGGCTGGCCACCCTGGAAAGAATCAACTCGTTCGGGCCATTTACAAACAATTCTGGTAGCCTAGTCTACGTGCTACGTCTATGTAACTGCCTTTGTAGCTGTCTGTACCATGTGTGCTCAGAGTAAGACTCCACGCCACCTTCCAGTGGGCCTCCTACAACCTATACCCAATGGAGAGAGGCCCTGGACCCACCTGTCCATGGATTTCATTGTGGAGTTGCCCAACACCCAAGGCAACACAGTTATCCTTATGGTGGTTGACTGGTTCTCAAAGATGTGTCATTGTATTCCACTTAAGAAGCTGCCCACTTCTAAGGAACTGGCTTCTATTTTTGCTCAGGAGATCTTCCCTTACATGGGCTACCCAAGGTGATTGTCTCAGACAGGGGTAGTCAGTTTGTGTCCCGGTACTAGCGAGCCTTTTGTGCACAACTGGGAATTCAGCTTGCTTTCTCCTCTGCATATCACCCGCAGTCTAATGGGGCCGCAGAACGAGCCAATCAGTCCTTGGAGCAATTCCTACATTGCTATATTTCTGACCATCACAACAACTGGTCAGACCTATTACCATGGGCAGAGTTTGCTCACAACAGTGCCTTGAATTCTGCTTCCGGATTGTCTCCATTTATGGCAAATTATGGTTTCCAACCTCTCATGTTGCCTGACTCGGAGCATCTCCGTGGTCTTTGTTCCACTTGGGCACAAGTCCAGGAGGCTTTGTGTCATGCTAATGATAGGTACAGACTCCATGTTGACGGCAGACGCCTGCCTGCACCTTCCTACCAGGTTGGGGACAGGGTCTGGCTGTCATCTCGCAACCTCCGACTTCGTGTTCCCTCACTGAAGTTCGCACTTCGGTTTATTGGACCTTTCCGTATCCTTTTCAGGTTTAACCCAGTGGCTTACGTGTTGGACCTGCCTCCTAGTATGCGCATCTCAAATGTGTTTCATGTCTCCTAATTGAAACCTTTGGTGTGCAACCGCTTTACCACCTCGGTGCCATGTCCTCACCCTAAACAGGTTGAGAACCATGAGGAGTGTGAGGTACAATCCATTATTGACTCCTGCCGGTTCCGTGGGTGCATACAGTACCTGGTGCATTGGAAGGTTACGGTCCGAAGGAACGCTCCTGGGTCTCATCCTTGGACGTACATGCTCCTGCCCTCCTCCGTGATTTCCATACTACCAAAAGAAATCTCTATTTATGGGGAAAAAGGGACGTCATTTTTGTTTGGGTGCAGCGTCGCACACCCGTGCAATTATCAGTTAAAGCGACTCAGTGCCAAATCGTAAAAAATGGCCCGGTCATTCTGCAGCCAAATTTTCCGGGGGTGAAGTGGTTAAGCAACCAATTTTTGGTTTAATAACTCCTCCTCCTCCTGTTCCTGGACTGTACTTGTGTCAAAGTAATAACTCCAAGCCCAATAATAGCATGTTATCTCCTCCGATTCCACAACATGGCCGGTTGACGAACTTCTACTAACATGAAAAATTAGCAAAAAGAGCCCAAAGGGTGGCACCTGACAATTGAACTTCCTCTTTATCAGCTCATAGTACATCTAGTACATCACTACGTTCGTGTTTGTTGACCGACAATTGTGTACCGTTTGTATGCAAGTCAAGTTCATGGCACACGCCCTTCGGACAAAAGTCTGACGCTTTGTTGGCCAACAATCTGATCGTGTGTACGAGGCTTTAAGATCTCAACAGTTGTTAGGCAGTAAGGCAGAGCCGCTATATTAGCTAATCTACTCTTTCTCTTGTGGCTAATTTACAAATGAAAAACACAACAATACAATACCAAAAATATTGGCAATGGTTTTAATACTTCAACATCACATCAAAATTACTTTAAAATAAACAAAAATAATTAAAAACATGTGGTAACCTAACTGATCATACCATAATGTAGAGATGTCTAAATGCATACATTAATGCAGTTAAGTTTACATAGATCATTCATTTTGATTGGAAAATGTAACCTCGCTGATCTGAAAATTCAGCATGATGTTAGGAAATAGCAGTAACACCATGATATGAATTAAGGATTGTCTGAAAATCGTTGAACACATTTTACATTGTAAATAGGTTACAGAATAAAGAGAACATTCTAGACATATTAAAAATGTTTTAATTAATGAATTTTGCTATCCAAAGAATAACTTAGACTAATTAACTAGATTGTTGCGCAGTACCAGGACTCATTAAGAGTATAATAAACGTTCATGTTTTAATTTAAAAAAAAAAATACAATTGTATTCCATTATATTTTAATTTAAAATATGTAAGCAAAATTTAGTAATTTAAGCAATGCTTTTGGGTTGTTGGATTATCCAAAACTATTGTGAATTTCACAAAGAAAAGTGTTACTTCTGCAACAATTGCCAGTCTTCCCCAAAGGCTGTCATTTTACCACATGTGAAATGGGATGGCACTTGCAGAGTACTCTGAGGTATGATTTAACAGCCATAAACTGATTGGTTCATTTTCTGGGATTAGTACTGGATTTGGAATTAAGGAACAGGCAGATGTTCCTACTTTGGCACCTGACAGACATTCCATAACTGCCTGCCAGTGTAAAATTGGCACATCAGAAGACATGAGCTTCTGCACTGTTGCTGAAAACTGAGTTTGGTTACAAAGTAGCTAAATTACTTCCACATACTTTCTATACCAGAACCAGTTTTTAGATGATTTGAGGAAAACAATTTCTTTCTCAGTTTATGTACCAATGAATGGTTTAATTATCAATTCATTTTCTAATATTCAAATTTAAACTGTAGGGCCATAAGTAATACAAAACTCTGGGCCATACTCTGGGTATCAATCAAATCTCAAAGTGAAAGTAAAAGCTTCAGCTGCAGCCCCCTCCAGTTTTCCACACCCCTGACTAAGCCCAATCAGAGTGAAATGCATCTGAGGGCTGCAATTAAAGCTTTTTCTTTCACTTTGAGACTTTGTTAATATAAAGTGGAAAGATGGAGCAGGATGTGCTCCTTGAGGAACCAGCACCTGGAGCAGAGAGAGACCCAGTGGGATGGTATGCAGGAAGCTTTGAGTGGTGCCATATCTGTCAAGTATGCAGGTCCACAGGGGCCATATACAGTACTTGAGTACATTGGCATTATATGACCATTCTCAAATCATTTTGGCTGTTTATGTCACAAACATACATGTCTAATCACTCTTCCTCTTTCCTAGTCCCCTTGCCCTCTCCTTGATTTTTCTATATACATACCTTGTTTTCTGTGTCTTATCTTTGGTCGCATGACATATGATGTGCTCTTTTGCTTCTTCTTCTCTTTAGCAGTAAATGGTCCTTGTTCCTCTACTGAACATACCAATGTACAGTATCTCACACAAGTGAGTACACCCCTCACATTTTTGTAAATATCTTATATAACTTTTCATGTGGCAACACTGAAGTAATGACACTTTGCTACAATGTAAAGTAGTGAGTGTACAGCTTGTATAACAGTGTAAATCTGCTGTTCCCTCAAAATAACTCAACACACAGCCATTAATGTCTGAACCACTGGAAACAAAAGTGAGTACACCCCTAAGTGAAAATGTCCAAAAATGGGCCCAATAAGCCATTCTCCCTCCCCGGTGTCATGTGACTCATTAGTGTTACAAGGTCTCAGGTGTAAATGGGGAGCAGGTGTGTTAAATTTGGTGTTATTTCTCTCACTCTCTCATATTGGTCATTGGAAGTTCAACATGGCACCTAATGGCAAAGAACTCTCTTAGGATCTGAAAAAAAAGAATTGTTGCTCTACATAAAGATGGCCTAGGCTATAAGAAGATTGCCCAGACCCTGAAACTGAGCTGCAGCACAGTGGCCAAGACCATACAGCGGTTTAACGGGACAGGTTCTTCTCAGAAGAAACCTCACCATGGTCGACCAAAGAAGTTAAGGTGCACCTGCTCAGCATCATATCCAGAGGTTGTCTTTGGAAAATAGATGTAAGAGTGCTGCCAGCATTGCTACAGAGGTTGAAGGGGTGGGAGGTCAGCCTGTCAGTGCTCAGACCATACGCCGCACACTGCATGCATGGTCTGCATGGCTGTCATCCCATAAGGAAGCCTCTTCTAATGATGATGCACTGGAAAAAAAGAAAGCCTGCAAACAGCTTGCTGAAGACAAGCAGACTAAGGACATGGATTACTGGAACCATGTCCTGTGGTCTGATGAGACCAAAATAAACTTATTTGGTTCAGATGGTGTAAAGCGTGTGTGGCGGAAACCAGGTGAGGAGTACAAAGACAAGTGAGTCTTGCCTACAGTCAAGCATGGCGGTGGGAGTCTCATGGTCTGGGGCTGCATGGGTGCTGCCAGCACTGGAGAGCTACAGTTCATTGAGAGAACCATGAATGCCAACATGAATTGTGACATACTGAAGCAGAGCCTTAATACGACTACAATCAAATCAAGTATGAAGCAGAGTCTGAAACCCTCCCTTCGGTGACGGGGTCGCAGGGCAGTATTCCAACATGATAATGACCCCAAACACACCTCCAAGACGACCACTGCCTTGCTAAAGAAGCTGAGGGTAAAGGTGATGGACTGGCCAAGCATGTCTCCAGACCTAATCCCTATTGAGTATCTGTGGGGCATCCTCAAACAGAAGGTGGAGGAGTGCAAGGTCTCTAACCTCCACCTGCTCCGTGATTTCGTCACGGAGGAGTGGAAGAGAATTCCAGTGGCAACCTGTGAATCTCTGGTGAACTCCATGCCCATAGGGGTTAAGGAAATGCTGGAAAATAATGGTGGCCACACAAAATATTGACATTTTGGGCCCAATTTGGACATTTCCACTTAGGGGTTTACTTAGTTTTGTTGACAGTGGTTTAGACATTAATGACTGTGTGTTGAGTTATTTTGAAGGGACAGCAAATGTACACTGTTATACAAGCTGTGCACTTACTACTTTACATTGTAGCAAAGTGTAATTTCTTCAGTGTTGTCACATAAAGGGTTATAATAAAATATTGACAAAAATGTGAGGGGTGTACTCACTTTTGTGAGATACTGTATACATGCCATGCAGTCCAGCAGTAATGGGAGCCAAGGTGATGTAATGATGCACCAACAGGGGGTGGATGCATTATGCTCTAGTGCAGGGATTTGCAATTAGCGGACCTCCAGCTGTTGGAAATCTACAGGTTCCATCATGCATTTGGCTCTGGGTGTCATGTTTGTGGCTGTCAGAGTCTTGCTATGCCGCATGGGACTTGTAGTTCTGCAACAGCTGGAGGTCCACTAATTACATTTCCCTGCTCTAGTGGGTTGAATTATGCAGCAGCAGGACTTTCTGTGGGGAACAGCACTCAAGAGATATTGGAATTTATTCCTTAAATCACAAATTTTCTCCAGTAAATTCTTATTCACCCTGTACCTCAACAGGTGGAGGAGGTGGAAGAATTCTTCCAGAAAAAAGCTTTTCATGAAATGGCTTGAGTAGTGATACATGATAAACAAGGTGAAAAAAAACCCAGAAAAACTGGGTGTAACTTCATACTGTCAGAAAGGTTTAAGCGAAAGGTGCCTTGGGTCATTTAGGCATGAAATCTGGAAAGATCCCACAAACTTTTGACCCAATTGAGCATGTGGAACGTGAACCTTTGAGAGATAACCAAACTTTATTACCCACATGAAAAGTAGGAAGTGACTTGTGATGTCTGTCAGCATCCTGTTTCTAACATTCCTGAGCCTCCTTCAAAGTATCAGTCAATTTCTTCTGAATCCCCTGTCACATAGTTAATGTGTTGGCAACAGAAGAAATTTGAGTTGAGATATGGAGATCAGGAATACAAACTGGATGATACCTGGCGTTTAAGTAAAAAGGACTTTCAGAAGTGGAGCTGTGTCTAGAATTGTTATAGGCAGACTCATAGGAAGAAAGTCCACCCATCCTGAAGATAACTGACAAAACATCAAAGGTATTGCTGAAGAGTTTGATTGGTCCTTTTGGTCTGACCATTATGCTGCGTACACAAGCGGATTTCTCATCGGAAAAAGATATGAAGGCTTTTCCGACGGGATTCCGCTCAAGTTTGCCTTGCATACACACGGTCACTCAAAAGTTCACTGAAATTACGACCGTCAAGAACGCGGTGACGTACAAAACTACGACGAGCTGAGAAAATGAAGTTCAATGCTTCCAAGCATGTGTCGAATTGTTTCCGAGCATGCGCAGGGATTTTGCACGTCAGAATTGCCACAGATGATCGCATTTTCGGATAGGAACTTTTCCCGACCGAAAAATTGACAGCATGCTCTCAATAAGACCGATGGAGCATACACATGGTCGCATTTTCCGACGAAAAACTCTCATCGGTCTTTTGCGGGCCGAAATTCCAATCGTGTGTACGCGGCATAAGACTGGGAATGAAAAGCTTTTCCAGAATTACTCCCTCAGACACCCCATCCTCAGGAATTCCATATAATCTGAAGATTAAACTATCAGCTCCACAGTTTGTTCAGCAGAGGGTACAGTACCCTTTTAACAGGTATAGTGAGCCATCTTAGCGAGATGGTTGAAAACTACTAAGATAGTGGTCATTCTTTTGAGGGAGGTAAATTGACCACAAAGTCCATAAAAATTGAACCCCATTGCTTTTATGGAGCAGGGAGTGGCTGGAGCAACCCTAAAGTATAAGCTTGGGCCGCATAGCGTTGACATCTTTCTTGTAGCCATGCCACCAAAAGGAACACAATAAAAGTTCTTCTGTCGAAACCCCAAAATGCCCAGCAAGTTTGGAGCCATGAAAAAACCTAAGCCAGTGTAAGGTCCTTAGGTGGATGATTGAGAAGTGAGTCATTATTATACCCCTCTTTGAGAAGATTCAACAATGCCTTAGAACAGTGATGGCGAACCTTGGCACCCCAGATGTTTTGGAACTACATTTCCCATGATGCTCATGAACTCTGCAGTGTAGTTGATCTGGAGTACCAAGGTTCACCATCACTGCCTTAGTACTCGTGGCCCTTATAAAGTTCTTTTGAGGGGCAGGATCATGCATTCAGAGTTGTCTTCCAGGCGAGGCCCAGACAACATTCATCATAAGACACCAGCCTAACCATTCCCTGACCCAGGTTGCTACGAGATAATACAATTGAACCTAAAAAAGAACAGCAACCAACATGCTTGTCTAGAAGACAATCCCTGGGCAAAATGAATGAAATCCAATTTTTTATGATCAGTGAAAATAGTTACAAGTGATTAGCCCCTTCCAGCAGATGCCTCCATTTGGAAAATGCTTCCTTAATTGTCAGCAACTCCTTATTCCCAGTGTCATAATTTTATTCAGATAAAGGCTTTGGGCGAGAGAAATAAGCACAGGGACAAAGCTGCATTTTTTCTCCACTTTCACAATTAAAGGTAGTTTAGGACCAGGATGTACCAATATTGGTGCAGAAGTAAAAAAGTGTCTTTATATTACTAAAGGTGGTCTGTGCAACAAGTGACCATACAAAGGGCACCACTTTCTTTATAAGCTGCGTAAATTGGTGCTATCACCTTAGAGAAGTTTTCTAGGGACAGGCCAATTATGGGTAGAAAACCAAAGAATACCCAGGATTACAGGACACTTTGGTGACATAATCAGCCTCTAATTGGACTACCAGAGATGGGTAACAGGTCCCGATGGTAAAGGTGAACTATCAACCGTCTCCATCTCAGTAGGGGCAGATCTCTTTCTTGTTAGAGTTTGCCTAAAGCAATAATATACACCACCCCCTCCCCCCGCCGCAGAGTCCAGCATAGCAGAACATGGAAATTCATGGCTTTTAATAATAAGTTTAATAGGGATGACAAAATGAGACAGTATAGAATTAACTTTATTTTATTAATGGATCAATGAGGAGGTAGATGGGATAATGAAGTTTTATTGTTCAGGTACTATAACATCAGTCACAGCAATTGTTCTTTTAACTTTGTTGGGACAATTAATTGTGTAATGCCCAGAGTCCCCATAATAGAGACAAAAGTTCTCTGAACGTCTTCTCTCTTTCTCCTGAGGAGAAATGGATCTCCTAATAGCATCAGTCTGCATAGGTTTAGGAGTATTTGAATCCAGAGTAACTTTTGGATCCCTCTGAACAACTAATTGATTAGCAGAGAAATGCATGCCACCATTACTCCTTCTTCCTTTAGCCTCTGATTAATTCTAATACATAATTGGATGAACACCTCAAGATCATTAGGAGTTTCTACTGTGGCAAGCCCATCTTTTAGCTGTTCAGATAGCCCTTGGCAGAACTGACTCTTTTGCACTGCTTAATTCCAGGTGGTATGTGAGATTCAATGTCAGAATTCAGCTGTTCACTCAGCAACACACCGCCCACCCTGCCGCAAACTATGCAACTTTGCTTCGGCAGTAGTACAGTGGGTAGGATCATCAAAAACCCGATTCATGGTGGCCACAAAGTCTCAAAATTATTCTGCGTGGTGCTATCTTGTTCTACAAGGCCCAAGCTTGGGCTTCCTCAATTAGAAGATTGATAACAAATATTACCTTCCTTTCCTTAGAAGTAAATGCAACTGGTTGCATTTTGAAATATATGCAACACTGGTTAAGGAAACCTCTGTAATGGTGGCGGTCTCCATTGAGTTTGAGGTGACAGAGACATATGTGCGTTAGCATCATCTTGGGAATCCAAAACTAGAAATTGCTTCTGCATGGATTTCTTTATGTTGTGCTTTCACCACCCTTTCCAGTTTGGCAAATTTGTCTTGGTAAGTAACATTGAACTCTTGGAGATCTGAAATTTGCTACCTGCAAGGAGCTACAGCATTTGCTATAGTTGCCTCCATGTTTGGGACAGATTATTCTGTCACGGTCTGGAGTCAGGCTCGGAGGCCATTAGCTATAGCAGTAGAGAGGCACTCACTGACCAGCTGAGTAAGTACAGTAGCAGCTCACCCTGGCACATGACACGGGCTCATCTGAGGTGCAGAGTCTAAGACAATGTTCCTCAGAGCTCCTGATGGTGGATATGGGTTTTAGACATCTGCAATTTATTTAGTTCCAAATTAATTTTTTAACAAATTAGGCACATTTGTTAATTCAGAAATATCCGAATTTCCAAATGTCCAAATTTTTCAGAATATCCGAATTTTCGAATTTCTGAATTTTTCCAAAAATTCAAAATTTTGGAAATTCAGAAATTTGAAATTCGAAAATTTGAAATTCAAAAAATTCAGAAATTTGGAAATTCGAAATCTGAAAATCCGGAAAAATTCTAAATTTCAGAAATTCGAAATTTGGAAATTCAAAATCCGAAAATTCAGAAATTCGAAAATTTCAAAAATCCAAAAATAAGAATGAAAATCCAAAAACAGAAAATAAGAACAAAAATCAGAAAATTTAAAAACCCAAGAACTCAAAAATCTGAAATAATAACTAACTAATAGTAACTTAACTATTACTAACTATTAAGTTATAGGTATTGGAATTTCCTTTAAAATTTGGCTGTTAGTGATCATAACGAATACAAATTTATCCGAAGTTACGAATTATCCGTAATAATGAATGCCATATCTAAACTAATGGAACGTAACAAATTAATAATAATAAATAACAATAATAAAAACATATTATTATTTATTATTATTTAGTTTCATTCCAAATTTCTGAATTTTCGAATTTCGGATTTACGAATTTTCAAATTTCCGAATATACGAATTACAGATTTACGAATTAAGAATTTTCGAATTTACGAATTTTCGACTTTACGAATTCCGAAATTTTGAATTTACAAATCTCTGAATTTCTGAATTTACTGATTCTGAATTTTCAAATTTGCAAATTTCTGAATTTTTTGATTTTTCAAATTTCCAAATTTTCGAATTTCCGAAATAAGCAAAAAACAATTGAAACGAAAAAAACAAATTTTACGGCAGTGCACATGTTTAATGGGTTTTGCTGTGTGTTAGTACCAGATTGCGGTCCCAAGAGGTGAGCAAGCCAGGGTCCAGTAGCAGATATAGCAGGTAGGGATAAGCAGAAGCATAGTCAGTAAACAAGCCAAAGGTTGGTGACGAGTGGTTGCAGGTTGGAATCAAGCAGAAGCATAGTCAGTAAACACGACAAAGGTCGATAACTAGTGATAGAAAAGATAAAGACAGCAGCAGGAGTGATAAGAAGGAGATACTGGCTAGAGAGAGCACAATAATCTGTCAAACAGAAAGCGCAGAGACATGGCGTGTATTAGGAAGTTCATGGGAGATGCAAAGAGGTCTGGGTTAAAAAAAAACAGGTTTCAAGGCAAGATGATTTGAGAAATGTGTCCAGGGAGCTGTTCATCATCCCAGGTGGCTCAGTGAAAAGCAACACAGCCAAATATATTTACATAGTTAGTCAGTTTGAAAAAAGACACAAGTCTATCTAGTTCAAGCAATAAAAAAATTAAAAAAAACAACCATACAATCCCATATAGACAAACCTATAACCACAGTTGATCCAAAGGAAGGCAAAAAATCCCAGCATGATCCAATTTGCTACAGCAGGGAAATAAAATCCTTCCTGACCCCCCACCGGAGAGGCAATCGGATATTCCCTGGATCAACTACTGGATCGGACATTCCGACAACAAAATGCTGGATTTATTTCCGACGGATGTTGGCTCAAACTTGTCTTGCATACACACGGTCGCACAAATGTTGTCGGAAATTCCAAACTTCAAGAACGCGGTGAGGTATAACACGTACGAAGAGCCGAGAAAAATGAAGTTCAATAGCCAGGGCGGCTCTTCTGCTTGATTCCGAGCATGCGTGGAATTTTGTGTGTTGGAATTGTGTACACATGATTGGAATTTCCGACAACTGATTTTGTTGTTGGAAAATTTGAGAACCAGCTCTCAAATTTTTGTTGTTGGAAATTCCGCCAACAAATGTCCGATGGAGCCTACACACGGTCGGAATTTCTGAGAACAAGCTCACATCGAACATTTGTTGCCAGAAATTCCGACTGTGTGTATGCGGCATTAGTCTCCATTTACTTTTAGGAAAGAATTCAGGCCTTTTTTAAAGCAATCTACTGAGCTGGACAGAACCACCTCTGGAGGGAGTCAATTCTACAATTTCACAGCTCTTACTGTGAAGAAACCTTTCCATATTTGGAGATGAAATCTTTTCCTCTAGATGTAAAGAGTGCCCCTTTGTCCTCTCTCTGTGATGACCTTAACCACAGCTTCAGGAGGTTTACCCCTCTTCATGACCAGGCCATTTTTTGTATTACGGCACTGTGTTACTTTAACTGATAATTGCGCAGTCATGTGACGCTGTACCCAAAAAAGTATGTCCTTTTTTTCCCCACAAATTGAGCTTTCTTTTAGTGGTATTTGATCACCTCTGTGTTTTTTTTTTCTTTTGCGCTTTAAACAAAAAAGACCGACAATTTTGAAAAAAAAAAACAATATTTCTTACTTTCTGCTATAGAACATATCCAATAAAAAAAATGTAAAAAATCAAACTTCGTCATGAATTCAGGCCAATATGTATTCTGCTACATGTTTTTGGTAAATAAATCCCAATGAACGTATATCGACTGGTTTGCGCAAAAGTTATGGTGTCTACAAACTATGGGATATAGTAATGTTATTTTACATTTTTTTACTAATAACGATCAGTGACCTATAGCGGGACTGTGATATTGCGGCAGACAATTTGGACACTAAGTGACACTTTTTGGGGACCAGTGACATTATTACAGTGATCGGTGCTAAAAAATGCACTGTCACTGTACTAATAACACGGGCAAGGAAGGGGTTAACATCGGGGTGATCAAAGGGTTAAATGTGTTCATAGGGAGTCCTTTCTAACTGTGTGGAGGGTGCTTTAACTGTGCAAAGACAGACATACGTGTTCCCGCTTAGCAGAAACACAAGATCACGGCCTTTCCTTGTCACAGAACGGTGATCTGCCTTGTTTACATAGCCAGATCACCCTCCTGTCTGTGTCACAAACGATCACAGGGTGCCGGCAAACAATCACAGTGGGAAAATAGGGATGGGCGAACGGTTCAGCCCGAACTTTGGTTGTTCAGATGTTCGGTGAACACAGAACAATATGCAGTGTTCGGGGCAAATTTGAAAGCTGCCAGAACCAGGGGTGGATCCAGGGGGGGCAATGGGGCAATTGCCCCCTTCAAGGATGTGGGTGACAGTGCGGGTGGCTCCGCGGGTGACAGTGCGGGCGGCTCCGCAGGTGACAGTGTGGGCGGCTCCCTAGGTGACAGTGTGGGCGGCACCATGGGTAAGAGCGCGGGTGGCTTGGTCGGTGAGTGAGCGGGTGAGAGAGGGGGGGAGCTGGGCGGCTTCATGTGTGACTGTGAGCGGGCTGCTGACCAATCAGGGAGCCGGTGGGCAGGGGAGCAGAGAGATGACATCATCTCTCACCACCCTGCACCCGACCGGCATCCCTGCAGTTCTGCCCTCACTGTGAAGGCAGCTGTGGGCAGCAGAGAGATTACATAATCTCTCTGCTGCCTGACTCTGGGACATAGCAAGAGACCACCTTAGCAGGAAAGTGACACGGCAGGTGACCCATGGAGGTGGGTCAGTCTCGTTTTTTTTTCTTTTTTGGTCTGTCGGCGGAGCAAGAGAAGAAGACTTTGTAGGACATTTTTATTTTCTTATTTTTTAATAAAGGACTTGTCCCAAGCCGTGTCTTGTCATTTTTACCATTTTGACACTTTTTTTGTGAAATGGTAGAGGTACATTTGTACCCGTTACAATTTCACACAGGGGGGAGGCTGGGATCTTTGGTCCCTGCAGACCCCCACAACCACCGGGCAAGGGTTGTGGGGATGAGGCCCTTCTCCCCATCAACATGGGGCTACCCCAAAGCACCCTCCCCATGATGAGGGCATGTGGCCTGGTACAGTTCAGGATGGGGGTGCTCTCTCGTCCCCCCCTATATTCCTGAGGCCTGCCAGGTTGCATGCTCGGATAAGGGTCTGGTATGGATTTTTGGGGGGACCCCATCACCATTTTTTTTCATTTTGGCACGGGGTTCCCCTTAAAATCTATACCAGACCCTTCAGGTCTGGTATGGAGTTTGAGGGGGACCCCCACACATTTTTTTTTTATTTTGGTGTGGGATTCCCCTTAATATCCATACCAGACCTGAAGGGCCTGGTAAGAATTTGGGAATTTGGGGGGACCCTAACCCAATTTTTTTTTCTTCATTTTGGTTCAGGGTTCCCATTAATATTCATACCAGACCCAAAGGGACTGGTAATGGACTGGGGGGATCCCATGCCGTGTTTTTCAATGACTTCTTTTATCTGTATTGCCGAGACCGACAATTCATTATAGCCGCGAGTAGTTTTAAACGACTTTTTTCCTTTAGAAATGTCATTTTGCTCTCGGACTGTTCTAAACACGGGAAGCATACGCTACTTTACAGGCATATTAGAGACACCCCCAGGTATGAAATTTAAAGGAATATTTCACTTTTATTGTTTCACTTTAAGCATTATTAAAATCACTGCTCCCGAAAAAACGGCCGTTTTTAAAACTTTTTTTTGCATTGATACATGTCCCCTGGGGTAGGACCCAGGTCTCCAAACACTTTTTATGACAATAAAATGCATATAAGCCTTTAAAATTAGCACTTTTGATTTCTCCCATAGACTTTTAAAGGGTGTTCCGCGGCTTTCGAATTTGCCGCGAACACCCCAAATTGTTCGTTATTCGGCGAACAGGTGACCACCCAATGTTTGAGTCAAACTTACGTTCGACTCGAACATCGGGCTCATCCCGACCAAGTATACTATGTCCACAGTCACCCCTCTGTCCAAGGTTTTACTGACCTCTTCATAAAAAGAAACCAGGTTTGTTTGACAACTTCTGTCTTTCATGAATCCATGCTGTCTGTTGCTTGAAATATTTTTTTCCAGCAAGAACTCATCTATGTGGTCTTTTATTAAACTCTCCAGTATCCTTCCGACTATAGAAGTTAAACTAGCAGATCTATAATTACTTGGTAGAGACTTTAATCCTTTTTAAATATAGGCACCACATTGGCCCTATGCCAATCCATTGGTACAATTTCAGTCATTAACCTGTTCAGATCCGCGCTATAGCCGAATGACGGCTACAGAATGGATCTGCTTTTCCGGGAGGTGTTTATTGATGTCCTCCCCTTTCAAAGCTGGCAACGCCCCCCTGAAGGCCTGAAGGGGTCACGCGGCATGCGCTGTGATCACCCGAGTCAATGAGACTCAGGTGATCACAGATCCGAGTAAGGGGCAGCTCCCAACCCCTTACCACGTGTTCAGCTGTCAGCCAATGGCAGCTGATCACGTGATGTAAACAGAGGCTCGGTAATCATTTTTTTCTTCTCACTCTAACAGCGTGAGAAGAAAAAAAGCCGATCTCCAGCTTCTGTTTTCAGGGACATCGGTCTCAAAGAGGAAGAGCCTCTGTGCCCACCACTACCGCCTGCCAATGTCAGCAATCAGTGCCACAAATTAGTGCCCACCAATCAGTGCCCACAGTACATCAGTGCAACCTATCAGTGCCCACAAGTGCCACCTATCAATGCCCACCAGTGGTGCCAATCAGTGCCACCTAGCAGTGCTGCCTATTAGTGTCACCTACCAGTGCTGATCAGTGCCCATCACTGCCACCCATCAGTACCCATCAGTGCCAGCTATCAGTGCCACCTATCAGTGCCAGCTATTAGTGTTCTTCAGTGCCACCTATCAATGCCCTTCAGTGTCGACCTTCAGTGCCACCCATCAGTGCCCACCAATGCCACCTATCAGTGCCCACCAGTGCTGCCTTATCAGTGCACATCATTGCAGCCAATCGGTGCCCATTAGTGTAGCCTATCAGTGCCCATCAGTGCAGCTTATCAGTGCTCATCAATGCAGCCTATCAGTGCCCATCAGAGTAGCCTCATCAGCATACATCAATGAAGGAGAAAAATTACCTGTTTGCAAAATTTATTAACAAAATATAAAAAGGTTTTGTATTTTTCTTCTTAAAAAAATCGGATTTAGGATCTGTGGATGAATGCCATCTGATCCAGGTGCTTTATCCACCTTTATTCTGTCTAAATATTTCTGGACCATATCACTTTTGAGCCATTGTAGATCATGTGGGGCTGTGTCAATATCATCCGCATTATGGACATGGGCTGCCCCGTGCTCCTTTGTATAAACAGAGCTGAAGAAAGTATTTAATACATTTGCCTTCTCTTTGTCACCAGTCACCCACTCCAGATTATTTTGTAAAGGGCCTACATGCTCAGACCTGACCTGATTAATATTAATATATTTGAAGAATTTTTGGGGGTTTGTCCTACTATCATTTGCAATCTGTCGTGAATTTTTGTGTCCTTGATTTCCTTTTTACATATTCTGTTTTATTCTTTGTAAGATTTAAACAATGATAGTTTTCCTTCATTTTTATATTTTTTTAAAAGCTCTTTTACTATTATTTATAGCTTTTTTACTTTGGCCGTGAGCCACATAGGTTTTATTTTTAGCCTTTTAAACGTATTGCCCATGGGAATATACTTTGCATTAATTTTGCATACAGTCTTTTTAAAAACATAGTAGAGTTCATAGGTTCAGACCTGGATCCTGACAGTAGGTGTGCAATGCAGATTTAGACATTTTTTTGTGTCTATAACAATATGGTTTTGATAAAATGCAGTTATATTTAGATATTTTAGTTCCCTTTGATGCTATTTGACAAATAACAACAGTAATAATAACCAAGCATGACCTTCAATGTTATGAATAAAATATCTCCATTGATAATGTATTTTGGATATGTAGTGGGCTTTGATCTTAAGACTATATACTTAGTAGGAACTGCTGTGAGGAAACTGAAGCCAGATGCTCTGATAGACCCCTATTCAGTTAACTGAGCCAACACAATTACAACAGTTACGAGGAATCCATTTAGAGACAATTAAGAGGTTTATCTGTGAACATTATGCATATCATTTCTTACAACTGCTTTTAGATAGTAAATGATCAGTAGCTACCCTCAGAGGCTAAGTTATTATAATTGCACTCTCAAACTGTACTGTGAATGTAGAGATGGAGAGATGCTCTATTTTCGTTAAACCTGTATTATATTTTCTAAAGTTACTAAAATCTTTAAGTGCTTCTGGGTAATAAAACTATATGGAATGTAATTCCCACATACTGATAATCTAGAAGGGTAATCTATTTAAGTGTTTATATTTAAGTGTTAATGTTTAGAACTGTGGCTTACAAGAAAAGTAGCTGAAAAAGAATATAAATATATACTGTAAATATACTATATACAGTATTGAGTGAGAGAGAAAGAGGGAGAGTGTATGTATGTATACACAGTACACTGTATATATGTAATATATACAGGGCTCAAAATTTCAAGTCCTGAGCTACTAGCCAGGCCTCAAGGGTTACTCGCCACCAGTTGCCCCACCAAACCCCTACCCTGCCCCTCCCCAAATTCCGCCCCTAAACACGCCCTCATAAATTATCTCATGAAATTACACTTAAATGTTTTATGCAGAATTAAGTTATAAAAATAAGTATTGACAACAACTTTATCCATGCCCAACAATGCAGCCTGCCCGTATCCACCAATGTAGCCTGCCCATGTCCACCAATGCAGCCTGCTTGTGTCCACCAGTGCAGCCTATGCCCGCCAATGCAGTCTGTGTCCACCAATGCAGCCTGTGCCCGCCAATGCAGCCTGTGCCTGCCAATACAGCTTGTACCGCCAATGCAGCCTCTGTCTGCCAATGCAGCCTGTTCCATCAATGCAGCCTGTGCCCGCCAATGAAGCCTGTGCCCACCAGTGTAGTCTGTGTCACCAATGCAGCCTGTGCCATCAATGAAGCCTGTGTCCCCAATGCAGCCTGTGTCACCAATGCAGCCTGTGTCCCCAATGCATCCTGTGCCCCCAATGCAGCCTATGCCCCAATGCAGCTTGGCCTGTGTCCCCAATGCAGCCTCTGACCCAATGCAGCCTGTGTCCCCAATGCAGCCTGTGTCACCAATGCAGCCTGCCTGTGCAGGGGAAGAGAGAGAAGAGCCACCGCCTGGATGATCAGAGCGCGGGGAACACAACAGCTTTCATTTCAATAGCTGTGTGTTCCCCGTTGTGCACTGTCAAATACAGCCCCTCCCTCTTGTCCTGGGAACTTTGACAGACTGATCACCCATCCCAGGATTGGATGGGTGATCTGGCTATCAAAGTGCCAAGACAAAGAGGAGGGGCTGTATGTGACAGCACGTGGCGGGGAACACACAGCTATTGAAATGAAAGCTGTTATGTTCTCAGCACTCTGATCATCCAGGCGGCGGCTCTCCTCTCTCTTACCCTCCGATTGCTTGAAGGACGGCTCCCATACAACCCACCTGCTGGTGGTGCTTGTCCCCTCTCCCAGGCAGCCATAGCTCACCAGCCCTCAAAATCCACTCGCAAAATGTAAGCAGGCGAGTGGAATTTGTGAGGGCTATATATATCCATATATTGTATAGTTCAGTCCAAATATACATTGCATAGTTATTATATAACACCATACTCAAAAAGGCACTGATAGTCAGAAGGAAAATTCTGAACAAGCTCAATAGCTCTGATGAGGCAGCATCCACACAGCAAGGCTTCCCTTGATGAGCACCCAACAGTAGCTCAAACCACAGAAATATGGAAAGGGGTGCCAGACCAAAATTGAATAAAAAAGTCCAAGATTATTTTATTGATAAAAAAAAGTCTAGCAATGTGTTTCGGGGGCAAAACCACTCCCCCTTCATCAAGGCTCAACACAGGATAAAACTTGGAAGGACTCAAAGAAAACATGTTGGCTGTTTCTATGTGACTGTTTTTATCAAGAATTAAAATGATCTTGGACACTTTTATCCAATTTTGGTTTAGTGCTACTTTCTATATTTCTATGGTTTACATAATTATCAGTCCACCTGGTTCAGTATAACAACGTATAGAAGGCATTCAGGACGCAGCCGTTTTGTTTTAAAATACCACACTTCAACTGTGAACCAAGCATTTGGCCTGCACATTGGCTCCCATTGCCCTCAATAGGCTAATTTGATAGGTGATGCTGCTACAGGCTGTGTTAAAACTGGCACAGCATGTGTACATCCCTGTCTGCATGTATTGTTAGAATTTAGATGGGTGGTCAGGGGTGGTGAAACCTCAGCTCCAGCTGCCTGTTTTCACCTCAATGCTAATGATTTTTCTGATCATTTCAAGGGAATACACAAAAGCAATTTTGTAGGGAATACCCAAGCACATGCAAGAAAAAAAAAAAAAAAAGAAAAACAAGATCTTTGCTTGCACATGATTGGATGATTGAAGCTAGCACAGCTTCAAATCAATTGCTAAGCTAAGCTTGGAAAATTACCTTGCAAAAAAAAATTCACATTGCAAAGTAAACATGCCATATTGCTTTAAAGCGGTTGTAAACTGCTGGATTTTTTTTGTACCTGCAAGGTAAAGGCATAATGTGCTAGTATGCATCGTGAATGCGCCAACAAGAAACAATACGTTATTAGACCTACTGATTACTAACAATACTGACCTGATCACGGATGTAGGCATACGGGGCAACTTAGGTAACAGTGACCACAGGTCAATTTGTTTCAGTATAAATCACAGAAATAGGAAACACAAGGGTAATAAAAAGACACTGAATTTCAAAAGAGCCAATTCCCTAAACTGCACTCTTTGCTAGATGACATTAAATGGGATAGAATCCTAAGAACAAAAGACCACGGAGAAAAATGGGAGTGCTTTAAGTGCTTAAAGGGTTTTGAATATATTCTTCTCCTCAGGAAACAGGGGGGGGATACAGTACCCAAGTATGTTAATTTTCATATCACACCACAGGAGGCACCAGCATGGTTAACAGAAGACAGAATCAGAAATAGACTTGAATCATATACTGGTATATATTGGTATATAGGCCTAGTACTAATAATAGATTATATTTGTATAAAGTGAAAGATGGTGACTGAAATTTTAATATAATCATGGAATATAGGAGGAATTAAGGATCATATTAAGAAACAGGCTATGTTTGATACTCTTAGTAAACATGCACCATCAATAGTATGCCTGCAGGAAACACATTTAACTCGGGATACGGTTACTTTGTTACAGAACAAAATGTACATTATTCAGTTTCATGCTGTATACTCTACATATGCCAGAGGTGCAAGAGTATTAATTTAGTCTAAAGTACAATTTTCCTGCAGGGATACGTTGGTGGATCCACAGGGTAGATTTATTTTATTAGCTTGTAAAATATTTTCTATACAAATTATATTGGGGTCTGTATACATCCCCCCACCTTATAACTGTGAGGTACAGTAATTCGTCAGATAGGTTTATTTTTGGTAGATAACCCAGAGATGCCTTTGTTGATTGTGGGGGACTTTAATAGTGTCTGTAACCCTGGTAGAGACAGATATCCAGCTGGTCCTGAAGGGGCTACGCCGCTCTATAGGTATTGTAGAGAATTAGGTCTACAGGACATATGGCGTCTTAAAAACCCATTGTCCTATGCCTACTCATGTTGTTCTAGTACTTACCACACTTTATCGAGAATAGATTTGACGCTAGGCACAGAATCGATTCTTCAGTGGGTGTCAAATATAAAATATTTGACCAGGGGTTTATCAGATCATCCCCCCATCTTAGTTACATTAGAAAAAATAAAACCTAGGAACAAGCCTAATTGTTGTGCCCCTAGCTTCTGGTTAAAAGAGCTGTCTCAGGGAGATTCAACGAGTCAGGCTATAAGAGAATTCTTCTACATTAATGAAAAATCGGCTTCATCCCAGGTGGTTTGGGAGACCATGAAAGCTTTTTTAAGGGGGGTTCTTTTGAAGGCAATAAGCATCCGTAAAAAAGCCGACTTAGAATGGGAGTCTGCATTAGCAGCGGAGGTGCAGCAAAGGGAAGCTCAGTTCATAAGGGATCCCACCCCCTCTAACCGTTGCTCCTGGAGAGATACACAATTACTATATAGACAAACAGCCTTGGATAAGGCTGATCAGGCTTGTTTTCTCTCCAGATGTCGCGGTTTTGAGGAGGGTGAGAGACCGGGTCATATGCTAGCGATAGTAGCAAAATCTCAAGAAAATAATAATTTTATATCTGCCATACGTACAGTAGGGGGTGAGGTTACACATTATTAAAATGAGATTATGAACTGTTTCTTCTCCTTTTATAGCAATTTGCATCAGAGTAAAGCGGAATTTCCCATGTTACGTCTTAGAGAATTCCTAGACCCTCTGCAACTACCATCTCTGTCCACCATGGCGAGAGGGGAACTTAATGTCCCTCTGACTATGGAGGAATTAGAGAGGGTGGTGGCAGAATCTCCGAATAATAAAGCTCCAGGTTTAAATAGGTTACCGTCAGAAGTATATAAACAATATGGAGATGTTCTGATACTGGAATTATTGAAGATATGAAACCAGGCGTGGGAATCTTTTAAACTTCCAGACTTTATGAATGACGCTTGTATCATTGTACTACCAAAACCGGATAAGGATCTTCTGACCCCAGAATTTTACCGCCCGATATCTTTTTTGAATTCGGACGTAAAGATTAGACATGTGCAGGATGAAAAAATTCGTTTAGTTTAGTTTCGTTTCGATTCGTTATTTAACTTAATTCGTTTAGTTAAATTCGTTGCATTCATTACATTCGTTTTCGGAATTCGTTTCGTTTCGTATTCGAATTCGAAAAAATTCGACCGCATTCGAAAAAATTCGACCGTATTCGAAAAAAACTATCAAATTCGAAAAAATTCTAACACATTCGAAAAAAACTGTCAAATTCGAAAAAAATTCCACCACATTCGAAAAAAACTATCAAATTCGAAAAAATTCTACCACATTCGGAAAAAACTATCAAATTCGAAAAAATTCCACCACATTCGAAAAAAACTATCAAATTCGAAAAAATTCTACCACATTCTAAAAAAACTGTCAAATTCGAAAAATTTCTACCACATTCGAAAAAAACTATCAAATTCGAAAAAATTCTTACTACATTTGAAAAAACTATCAAATTCGAAAAAATTCTACCACATTCGAAAAAAACTGTCAAATTCGAAAAATTTCTACCATATTCGAAAAAAACTATCAAATTCGAAAAAATTCTTACTACATTTGAAAAAACTATCAAATTCGAAAAAATTCTACCACATTCGAAAAAAACTGTCAAATTCGAAAAAATTCTACCACATTCGAAAAAAACTATCAAATTCGAAAAAAACAATAACTGAATTTGAAAAAGTAAACTATATATAACCATTTTGCGAAATTTGAAATTCGTATAGAATGAAATCGAATTCCAATAGAAAAGATTAGGATAGAATAGAAAGTATAAAAGAATAGCATCATGTTTTCGAATATGTTTTCGAATTCGATTCGAATATGTTTTCGAATTCGATTCGAATATGTTTTCGAATTCGATTCGAATATGTTTTCGAATTCGATTCGAATATGTTTTCGAATTCGATTCGAATTCGTTCGTTTTTTTTTCGGATTCGTTTAAATTCTTTACTTTTGTCATTCGGAAATTCGGATGCATCCGAATTTCCGAATAATGAAAAATTCGTTCGAATTTCGATTCGGAACGAAACGAAATGCACATGCCTAGTAAAGATTCTGGCAAGGATTCTGGCAATGAGACTGGGTAGGGTTATACAGGGATTGATTCACCTAGATCAATCTGGCTTTATACATACCAGGTCTACAGCAACAAATATAAGGAGACTGTATTTGAATATGCAGTTAACAACAGATAACCTGGGGAAGAGAGCTATTTTGTCACTCGACGCTGCAAAGGCATTCAACAGCTTTGAGTGACATATCTGTGGGAGATTTTGGGTAGATTTGACCTGGGAAATAGATTTATACGCTGGGTTAAACTATTATACTCTGCTCCAATGGCTTGTACGCAAATTAATGGGTATGTGACAGAATTCTTTACACACCCTGTCCCCTTTGTTATTTGCACTGGCTGTAGAACCGATCCGGCAGTCTGAGGATATCTGTGGGTTCATCAGAGGAGCACAGAACGAGAAAATCATTATATGCGGACGATGCTCTGTTGTTTCTTGGAGATACGGATAACTCCTTGATCTCCCTATTGACCTTTATAAAAAATGTTGGCTCATTTTCAGAATTTGTCATTAACTGGGACAAATCAGTCTTATTCCCTATAGATGAACCTAATTTAAATATACCAAATGAGGCTAAGCAAATTAAAGTGAAGTCTTTTAAATATCTAGGAATATGGATATCTCTAAGGGTGAATGATTATTTGCAACATAATCTGAATCCCATTCTAGACAAATTTAAACAAAAGAGTTTAGCCTGGTCTAAGCTGCCTTTATCAGTAGTGGGTCAAACAAAAACCTTATAAAAATGATCTGGGCTCCCCAACTATTATGTGTTCTACAGAACTCACCCATATGGATCCCTTTAAAATGGTTTAAGAAAATAGACTTCTGGTTTCGAAAGTTATTGTGAAAAGGAAAATGCCCTAGGATTAAACTTTCTATCATTCAGTGTACTAAGGAAGGGGGGCCTAGTGGTGTCGCAGCCTAGAATGTATTTTATAGTTTATAGCTTCTCAACTGCAGCATTTTACTGGATGGGGATGATAGATTTGAAAGACCCCATACAGGCCGTGCTTTTGAGCCACTGCTCGCATTATAATCTTATAGTCCAGTTAGAATCTGGATCATTTGCTTGTACTCATTCTAGACCAACATTGGTTCTTATGAACAAAGTATGGCAAGAAATGAGACGCATAATGAAATATGTAGGGGTGTCAGAATTTTCACCAATATGGGGGGAATAGGCACTATGAAGAGCTATGTAAATTGGAAGGGTTTGAGCATTGGGGCTCTAAAGGAATACAATATATTTCTCAGCTCTATGCCCAAAATGTTATGAGCCCTTTTTGGGAGTTAGAGGAGTCGTATCAATTACATCATAATAACTTTTATAAATATTTACAACTACGTCATGCAGCTAACTTGCAGTTTAAAGGTATCGGGATGAATACAAGATCTATGCCACTGATATCTTTGTTGGCAGGGGCTAAAGAAAAAAAGAAAGGTCTAATCACTAGGGATGAGCCGAACACCCCCCTGTTCGGTTCGCACCAGAAAATGCGAACAGGAAAAAAGTTTGTTCGGACACACGAACACCGTTAAAGTCTATGGGACAGAAACATGAATAATCAAAAGTGCTAATTTTAAAGGCTTATATGCAAGTTATTGTCATAAAAAGTGCTTGGGGACCTGGGTCCTGCCCCAGGGGACATGGATCAATGCAAAAAAAAGTTTTAAAAACTACCATTTTTTCAGGAGCAGTGATTTTAATAATGCTTTAAGTCAACCAATAAAAGTGTAATATCCCTTTAAATTTTGTAGCTGGGGGGTGTCTATAGTATGCCTGTAAATGGGCGCATGTTTCCCAGTCTGACAGCAAAATGACATTTCAAAGGAAAAAAGTCATTTAAAACTACTCGCGGCTATTGCATTGCCGGTCCGACAATACACATAGAACTCACACCGAAGGGGGAGGCCTCCAGGTCAGGGCTGGGGGAGGCAGGAACATCAGGCACCTCCACGGAGAGAGCACTCGTGGCGGGAAGACGATTATCCCTATTACCCCAGTCAGTGGAGAGAAGAACAAGGGGCTGCAGGGCAGGGAGAAGGACCCAAAAAAAGAAGGAGAGAGCAGGAATAGGAGGCATCTTTAATCTGAGTAATGTGACCTTATCTCACAAAGAAATGAATATCCTTCATTTAGGTTTAAAGTGTGGCTTGAAAAGGCCCGTTAGTAAGTTCGATGTGTTTATTGATGTGCATAAGTACATGAGGAAAATTAACATTAAAAAATATTTTTTAAACAAAACACCCCGGCCATCTGTAGTTATTGAGTCAGGCCCAGTGGACAGTGGACTTAAGAACAGGTCCCTGTTCAACCCCCTGAATAGCGCTAACCAGCACATTGAGGTTTTCAAGGGACTTGTTTTGCGCGACCTGGAACAGCTGGTACCAAAAAAGAAAGTTAATCCCCAGCATATTATGGATGGGATCTCCTTACTTGAGAAAAGGAAGGAGATAGTTATCAGGCCAGCAGACAAGGGGGGGGGGTAGTTATTTTAAATAGGGACTTCTATGTGAATCAGCTTACTGAGATGTTAAGTGATGATCAAACATATGTGAGACTACCTAAAGACCCCACAGGACAGTATGAAAAGGATCTGAGGAACCTGGTGGAAATGGGTTTTTCTATGGGGGTTCTATCTAACAAGGAAAGAAGGTATCTGGTACCAAGTGATAGCAGAATCCCCACGATTTATACCTTGCCCAAAATCCACAAGGATTTGAATCAGCCTCCAGGGAGACCTATAGTCAATGGTATTGGCTCCATCACATCTCGGATGGGCCAATACCTTGACCACTTCCTTCAGGAGAGTGTTATACGCACTAAGGCGTATTTGAGAGACACTAAGAGTCTCTTGCAGATCCTACAGCAGGTGAACTTAACAGGCAAGCAAGAACTGTACCTAGTAACAGCTGACGTGGCATCCCTCTATTCGGTCATACAGCATGATGACGCCCTTTTAGCCCTTAATTGGGCTTTAAGTCAGCGCGATGACCTGCCTCATAATCAGAAAGTGTTTATTAGAAATGCATTAGACTTTTGTCTAAGCCATAACTTTTTCTGGTTTGATGGGCAATTTTTTTCTCAACGGAGAGGGGTTGCTATGGGGGCTAAGTTTGCCCTGAGCATAGCAAATTTGTTTATGGGGGAATGGGAAGATAAAAAGATATTCTCCACGACCCGCACTCAGCTGTTACTTTATAAAAGGTACATAGACAACCTGTTTTTTATCTGGGAAGGATCTAGCGACAGTTTGCAGGAATTCCTCAAGGAGCTTAATTCTAATAACAACAAAATCAGGCTAACCAGTGATTTTAGTCAAAATGACATTCACTTCTTGGATGTAAACATCTTTAGGCAAGGAGATGGACTGGGTACTAAGGTTTATTTTAAACCCACAGATTCCAACAGCTACTTACCTACTAGTAGTGGACATCATCCCAAGTGGCTGAAAAATATACCCAAGGGCCAGCTCACTAGGGTGAAAAGAAACTGCTCTAATGATGCTGACTTTCTAAGGCAGGCCCAAGTTGTTAAAAAAAAGTTTGTGGAAAAAGGTTATGTGGGGGATACTCTTGACTCCACTATTCAGGAGCTGGCTTTGAGACCCAGAGATTCTTTTTTAACAGATCAACCTAAGGTCCAGAATAAAGAAAATTATGAGTGGAGCTTTATATCAGGGTTTCACTCCCAATTTAGGGAGGTGGAAGATATCTTCAATGCTCACTGGCATGTGCTATGTATGGATAAAACACTGGGCCCATTCCTTCCATGTAGGCTGAAGTTTATTTACAGAAGAGCCCACAGTTTTGCTGATAAGATAGTACGAAAAGTACTTGATCCACCCTCCAGGCCTTTAACCTTTTGGGACAAAAAAGGGTTCTATAGTTGTAGGAGATGTCGGGCATGTAGGGAAGTTGATAGGCCAATGAGAGCTCTTGAAAGTTTCATATCCCCATCTAATGGTAGGGAATTCAGCATTAATGAATTTATTACGTGCAATACGGCTTACGTGGTGTACGCTATGCAATGCCCTTGTGGCCTTATGTACATAGGGCGCACGAAAAGACTGTTGAGAGTCAGGATTGCAGAACACATAGCGAACATAAAGGCGGGCTTCAAAGACCATAACGTATCACTCCACTTCAAGCTTAAACATAACCAAGATCCCTCGGGCCTCAAGTTTTGGGGTGTAGATCATTTGAGGCCAAAGTGGAGAGGGTCCAATCTGGTACGTGATCTGTCAAGAAGAGAGACCCAGTGGATCTTCGCGGCTGACACTTTGTCACCACGGGGACTCAATGTGGACTTGGATATCAACTGCTTTATAAGCGATTACTAATATTTGCGACTAGCGGTTGATCTTATATGTTGCTAGTAGCTTAGCAGGCAGTGTGATTTTTGTTCTTGTGAGGTTAAAGTGAACTATCTCTCTCTCTTACAGTCTGTGTGATCACTTGACTCTTTTATAGAGGTTGGGATCAATTTTAATTTATTATGCGACTGACTAGCCTCCTTGTTTATGGCACATCCCTGGTTTCTCTTTGAGATATAGGTTTGTTCTCCTGTAAGGCATATCCCTGGTTTCTCTTTGAGATATAGGTTTGCTCTTCTTTTAGTAGCACAGTATGTACAACTATTCGATTCTCACATAGAGATTGGGATTAACTCTGCCTTTATTTAATTTTATTTTTATGCGATTTTTTAGCCACTGTGTTTATGGCATATCGTTGGTGTCTCTGATATGAATGCCTTGATATGATGGTGGCTCTGAAATAATAAGAAACAGATTAATTTTATTGATTTCGTTTAATATTTGTGCGTTTTTTGTGCGATTTGCAATTTTGCAATTTTTGTCTCTTCTTATGCGATTTTGTTACCTCTTTATTTCTGATTTATGTTTTTTTCTTTAAATATTTGCTGGTGTTTTGTTCTCTAACTATTTGCTGGGTTGGCTGTAATTATTAAAACCAGCAATAGTTGTGTAGGTTGGGGGCTGTATTTAACAGCATTATCATTTTGATGGTCCCTTTCTTTACTTATTTATTAGAACATTGTTTTTCACTAGTTATATGTGCATAAGAGTGCAGAAAGGTCTGATATGTAAATGTATTAGAGGAGCCTTGTTACATGCATATTCTATATGTACATATTAATTAATGTGTTCGATTTTTGATGCTAGGTAGATGAGTTTATTATCTATCAATGTTATTATTTATTTATTTTATTTATGATGTGTTTTTAAATTAAGCACATGTTGCCTGTGGATGGTAATCAATAATGCTAAGATGCATACTTTCAGATTAATGTATTGTGGTCAAGGTTGCCTGTGCCCACTTTTTAAACATGATATATCATATTGGATTAGTGCAGGGCCGTTTATGCTCCTCCGCGCTGTTTACATTAAGCTGTCAGTGAAGCTGGAGTTGTAAATTTGCATTTGCTGTCCCCTTAGGCTTGCTGTGATTGGCTGAGCGGCTTGTGGAGGAGTATATAAGCTGGCCATTACGTCGTCTGACCACGCCCTCTGTTGAAGTCAAAGGATATGACGAAACGCGTCATGGCGTGGCCAAGACGACGCCGGAAGTGACGTGTACGCTCCACCTGGACCATCTGCACAACCAGGAAGTATCGATTCTTTCCTGTGTAGCGGCGCTGACAACTCTGGGTGAAGTGTACATACTGGCAATTACCTGCCTGTTTGATTGATTGCTTGATGTTTATTTATTTGATGTACGTATTTTTATTGAAGGGGGGTTTTCTGTCTGTTTTTGTGCAAGGGGTTTTGAATCAATAAACAGAATTACGCTATGTGCACCTCTCTTTCTGTTTTTGGTTTATTATGAGCCCTGCAAACCTGTGACCCTTTGTTTAGTGATGATGGCAACAAAATACTACGTCTAAAGAGTGCTGGCTCTGAAGGCTTTATTACTCTCCTTTCTGGTGAGTTTAACCCCCTAGGGGGGAGAGTGTGTGTCACCGGGTGGATTACACAAGTGATCGGTGGAAGGTGCATGTGGAGACTTGTGTTTTTTTTTTTCAAGATCACCTGTAGATTATCTGGCTAAACACCCTGAACTTTTCATCACTTCCCTTTATAAGGGTTTTCTTTTAAATGGACTATTTTTTTGCTATAAGACTGTCCATGTATGTGTTGTTGGCCACAAGTTTTAAATGCTCAACATTAGCGCTGTCTAGTGTGTTAATTTAGTCTAAATGTTGATTATTTTATAACACATTTTTTTAACACATAGAAGTTCATTGATAAAAACGGCATGGGAATTCACCACAGGGGAACCCCGAACCAAAATTAAAAAAAAAAATGACGTGGGGGTCACCCTAAATTCCATACCAGGCCCTTCAGGTCTGGTATGGATATTAAGGGGAACCCCGGCCAAATTTTTTTTTTAAATTACATGGGGGTCCCCCTAAATTCCATACCAGAGCCTTCAGGTCTGGTATGGATTTTAAGGGGAACCCCACGCCAAAATTAAAAAAAAAAACAGTGTGGGGTCCCCCCAAAAATCCATACCAGACCCTTATCCAAGCACACAACCTGGCATGCAAGTATTAGGCTGCGCTACCAGTGAATAAACGTGGTCATAATTGATAAAACCAACTGAGTGACAATCAAGCATAAACAGAAGAAAAAAATTATTAATTTAAAGAATTCAATATCAGCAAAATTTAGATCACATTGATAAAATGATGGTGAAAAAAGGGGTTCAATGATCGAAAGCAATTAGAATGAGTCCATATAATCAGAAAATAAAGTCCTTATGGATACAAAAACTTTATAGATAGAAGGAGAGAGACACCCTTTCTTCAAGTGATATAGGCATGCAAAAAACACTGTCTCCCTAAGGAGCGTGATGTTGCTGGGAGTTCCTCCACCTCAAGTAAATGGGCCCCTTACCAGATCCAAAGATCTCCTGTCACAGAGATCTTACACGCAAGTGGCTGTATCCCCCAGCCACTGGGTCTCTGTTGCGGTATATGTCACAGGCCACCGCTCCAGGAAATCAACCTAGTGAAGATGTTTCCGCTCCCAATCCACAGGTAAGCAAGAAAAGAGAATACTCCATAGCGTAATACAGTAAAAAACTGTCACCACCACACCACGCTGAACCCGGAAGGAACGGGCAGCAGCTGAAGCCGGCCGGCACTTAACGATTTTTAAGCGATCTTTTACTGCACACACTGTAAGTGTTATTCTTTTATCTAATTAAAGAGTTTTTTACTGTATTACGCTATGGAGTATTCTCTTTTCTTGCTTACCTGTGGATTGGGAGCGGAAACATCTTCACTAGGTTGATTTCCTGGAGCGGTGGCCTGTGACATATACCGCAACAGAGACCCAGTGGCTGGGGGATACAGCCACTTGCGTGTAAGATCTCTGTGACAGGAGATCTTTGGATCTGGTAAGGGACCCATTTACTTGAGGTGGAGGAACTCCCAGCAACATCACGCTCCTTAGGGAGACAGTGTTTTTTGCATGCCTATATCACTTAAAGAAAGGGTGTCTCTCTCCTTCTATCTATAAAGTTTTTGTATCCATAAGGACTTTATTTTCTGATTATATGGACTCATTCTAATTGCTTTCGATCATTGAACCCCTTTTTTCACCATCATTTTATCAATGTGATCTAAATTTTGCTGATATTGAATTCTTTAAATTAATAATTTTTTTCTTCTGTTTATGCTTGATTGTCACTCAGTTGGTTTTATCAATTATGACCACGTTTATTCACTGGTAGCGCAGCCTAATACTTGCATGGTTATTAAGGTGGGGGTTGTCTCACATTTGAGGTTGCAGCTGTTTTTTGAGTTTTTAGGTTCATTCTGTTTTTTGTTTTTTCACCTAACATCTGTGTGTAAATTTAACTTAAGGGATAGCGCAGTATTTTTCTTTTCGGGTTTACACAACCTGGCAGGCCGCAGGAAAAGAGGGGGGACGAGAGAGCGCCCCCCCCTCCTGAACCGTACCAGTCCACATGCCCTCAACATTGGGAGGGTGCTTTGGGGTAGCCCCCCAAAACACCTTGTCCCCATGTTGATGAGGACAAGGGCCTCATCCCCACAACCCTGGCCGGTGGTTGTGGGGGTCTGCGGATGGGGGGCTTATCAGAATCTGGAAGCCCCCTTTAACAAGGAGACCCCCAGATCCCGGCCCCCCCCCCGTGTGAAATGGTAAGGGGGTACTTGTACCCCTACCATTTCACTAAAAAACTATCAAAAATGTTAAAAATGACAAGAGACAGTTTTTGACAACTCCTTTATTTAAATGCTTCTTCTTTCTTCTATCTTCCTTCATCTTCTTCTTCTGGTTCTTCTGGCTCTTCTGGTTCTTCCACTGGTGTTCTCGTCCAGCATCTCCTCCGCGGCGTCTTCTATCTTCTTCTCCTCGGGCCGCTCCACACCCATAGCATGGGGGAGGCTCCAGCTCTTCTCTTCATCTTCTTCTCTTCTTCTCTTCTTCATCTTCTTCTCTGGACCGCTCCGCATCCATGCTGGCATGGAGGGAGGCTCCCGCTGTGTGACGTGTCTCCTCTGCTGACAGTTCTTAAATAACGGGGGCGGGGTCATCCGTGACCCCGCCCCCTCTGACGCACGGGACATGACGGGACTTCTCTGCGGCATTCCCCATGACGTCACAGGGAAGTCCCGTCAAGTCACCGTGCGTCAGAGGGGGGCGGGGTCACCGGAAAAGGACCTGGGGGTCCTAGTAGATGACAGACTCAGCAATGACATGCAGTGCCAGGCTGCTGCAAGCAAAGCCAGCAGAATATTGGCATGCATTAAAAAGGGAATTTACTCCAGAGAACGATAATTCTCTCTCTCTACAAGTCTCTGGTCAAGGCCGCATCTTGAGTATGCTGTCCAACTCTGGGCACCACTTCTCAGGAAGGATGTGCTGGAACTGGAGAGAGTCCAGAGAAGGGCAACAAAGCTAAAGAGAGTAGAGGACCGCTATGGGGAAAGACTACAAGAATTGAACTTATTCTCTCTGGAGAGGAGATGCTTGAGAGGGGATATGATATCAATGTACAAATACCGTACTGAAGACCCTGGCATGGGGAAAAAACTATTTAGTGAAAGGGTATTTAGAAAGACACACAGCCATTCACTAAAGTTGAAAGAGAAGTGGTTTAACCATAAACTGCATAGAGGGTTCTTTACTGTCAGAGCGGTAAGGATGTGGAACTCTCTTCAACAAGTAGTGGTATCAGCAGGGAGCTTTGATAGTTTCAAAAAACTAGTAGATGGGCAGCTCAATGACCACAACATACAGGGGTATACAATGTACTATTGACATAAACATATCCACACACACACACACACATCATAGTTTGAACTGGATGGACTGATGTCTTTTTTCAACCTCACCAACTATGTAACTATGTAACTGTAGTTGAAATAATAAACATATAGGTATACTGTATAAAATCAGACTTCATCCCCTGAATACAGTCTCCATCTATTCCCCACCACAACCCTCAGCCAAACATTAGATGCCACCTAAACATTCACAGACACTAACACACACCACCCCAGTGAACCATTTGTTCCACCCAACTCCAATCCTTCCTCTATCCCTAAACCCCCCCTACAACTCTATCCAGCATTTACACCCTCATGCCGTACACTCCCTGCTCTTCCACCCTTTTTTTTTTCATGAAATACCCCACCCTCAGAACAGCTAACCTTCCCTCCACCTCTATCCTCCCTCTTTTCATTCCACTACTGTGAAACTCAAACATTGGCCCACATATAATGGATTTTATGACACAATACCAAAAACAGTAATTTAGACATTGCAATTGGTTATAGTTGTGATACTCGTTCAGTGTACCTTGTGGCATACAACACCGCTGACCTTAATTCCTTCTCGTATCTAATAGTATTCTGGCTTTCATTGTACTGGTCTGTCATGTAAACTATACAAATAAAAAGTTTACTTTAAAAAATCTAAATTAAAACATAAAAAATTAAAAAATGCATCCATTTATAAAAACATAATAATCTTGATGACATTTTCAGATATTAAGTAAAGGATTTATGTTGGGAATGCAAAAAATAGACTCTTGGGGGCATATTTATTAAGCAGTGATTGGCTCCCTGCTTATTTGTCACTAACTCCATATCATCCTTTTGTATCTTCTTTATATAGCTCACTGGCTGTATTCATGCTTACACTGCTAGATCACAGTTGCAGAACATTTGTATTTAATACTCTTCAATAGGAAATTCAGTTCTCAGTAACATTCAATTAATGTATAATATGATAACTGCTATAACCACCATCCCTGATCAGTTCTTCACATTTGCAATTTGCAGATAGTAAATCGTTTTCTTTCTTAATGACTAGCCATTAATTATAAATGAATAATAAAATAGCTTCCTCTGTAAAATAGACATTCTGGACTTTTATACATATCAGTTTTAACTCAGTTGAGCCATTTTATGTATCTTCATTTTCTGCAGAGCATCATATGAAAAAATATTACAAATGTATCTTTTTATTTAAACAGTGCCTTAAAAATTAGTGGTATCATAAATAACTGCCTTTGAATCCCAGACCTTCATTATCCTTATGTATAGCTCTCTACAAGTTTGACTAGGACAAGACATACTGTACCCCCCACGTACACCTGGGACTGAGTTTTGTGCTGCATAAAACATCATTATGAGATAAGAAGGGAGCTAATGCTGTATTTGTGACTCCTATCCAAAAAGACTGTCTGGAAAAGTTCCCAGATGATGTATTTGCTTCCAACATGCACTGCGGGGCTGCAGTGAGAAGGATTAATAGACTTCTCACATCCCTGCTCTAGGAAGCGATTGTGTGTGACTGATCGCAGAATGTATTTGGCTGGTAGCCATGTACCTGGAAAATATGAACTTGCACATCTGAGATCGTGACATGTCAACATGCATATATTATAGGTCATACCGTAAGCATAAAATAATTCACAGAGGAAAGAGAGAAATAAAAAGTAATTTCCTTAACCCTTATTACACTATAAACAATAAACTGCTTATATATGTTATGGCTTTAAAAGCTCATCAATGAGATAAAAAAAAAACTCCAACCCCCTGTAACTAATCTATGTTCATTATTTAAAAAAAAAATCTACATAAATGTCATATTTACTTACTTTAAACTTAGGTCACATAAAAGGCTATATACCAAGTTTTCTCTCTTTTCCTCTACAGTGTGGTTGGGTTCAGTCTGCAATGCTTACATCTCTACCTGGTGACGCAAATGCTGCCCATTGTGTGCCCCAGTGTTCATCACTGGTCGTAAAAAGATTCCTTACAAAATGACAGGGTCCTAAACTGTTCCAGTGTAACATCTTGATGAGGGTGGACTTAAGAGCAGTTAACTGAACAGTGGAGAGTAATGCTTCCAAACAATGGTCGTCACTACCACAAGAGATGCCATGGGGGAATCACATGAAAAGGGGTTCAAGTGAGTTTTTCTGGGGTTTAGAGCTTACTCAAAGTTACAGTACGTACTGTTGTACGCCCTAAAAATGATCCACAGTTGGCCCACTTTTCAAAGCTGTTTGACAGGTGGTAAGGAGCTGAATATTCCCCTCCAGTTTTAACCTCCTAAATGCCTCACCACATTCAGCAGACACTACCTCCCACCAAATGCAACAGGGGGTATAATTCCTGTCACAACCACAAATAACAGCATGGCAGCTGTAGCATGTGTACACTTGGGAGGCTGCTTTTGCAGCATAAGGGGGAGCAGTTGTGGGAGGTAAAACTGCATCTCACTGTGTGTTTTACTGCCCCCTCCCCAATCTCAAAGTGTAAATGAGGCCTCATTGATTATTATTTTTAGAAAAACACAGTTTGGGTGTGCGCTGGTGGGGTAGGAATAGTGTATGTGTGTATAAGTGTGTGCTCATTTAGAGATGGGTTTTAATACTTACTATGATGCTCAGATAATAAAAGGTGATATAAAATGACCTTCAAAATGCAATTTTCCTTTAAGCTGTTAAAAAAGCCAGAGGTGGTGCAAGAAAGTACTAGTGGTGTACTGTTTTTTTTTTTTTTTTTTTTCATGATTCCATAACATTTTTGAGTGATTCCATTTTTTTCCTCTGCTTGATCTGCAAAAACAGTTGCAAGTGGCTACAGTTTTCTTTATTTTTTAATTTTTTAAGTGTTTCTTAAACCCAGAAGGTTGGAATGTTAAATAAAAATAGTTTTGTGGCATGACTGTGATTGTTTTTTTCTATGCAATTAAACATTTGAATGAACATTTTCCAAGAGTGGTGATTCCATAATTTTTGCCAGGGGTTGTAATCCATATCGTATTTTACACTTGAATCCTACAATATGAAGTAATCTATAGCTCATCAACATTTAAAAGCCACCACCACAAACATCCCCTCCTGTGGCATCCACTGACAGAAGATGCAGTTGTCAGTTCAGGTAAGAAGAGCCAAGAACGCTGGTAGGAATCCCAGAACCACCTCACGCTGACTTGGAGTGCACCTGGAACACCACACTCCTCGGGAGTCCATAAGGGTCTTACTTAAAGTGAAGGACCACCCTAAAAAAAAAATTGCACCAAAAATCTTTTAAAAAATTAAAAAAAAACATATGAAAAAAAAAAAAAAAATTACTTACCTGAAACCCTTGTTGCTAGGCAGTCTTCCTAATCCTAAAACTCTTCCTATTCCGCGGTGTGTAATGCTCCTCGGTGAGCGGCCCCGTTGCCTTCTGGGAACTGTGTGTGATCCCAGAAAACCACGGGGCCATTCACAGAGTGCCATGCAGCTCTCTCGCGCGTGCACAGTAGGAAACTGACAGTGACACTGTCTGTTTCCCTTACTTAGGATGGCGTTGCCGGGACCCGAGAGCCGAGGGATGGGTCGGCCTCGGGCGGCTGACATCGCGGGCACCCAGGACAGGTAAGTCTACTTATTTAAAGTCAGCAGCTACAGTGTTTGTAGCTGCTAACTTTAAGAAAAAAATTTGCTGGCCGGAATCCCGCTTTAATATTTCTGTAAGTACTAATATACACACACATAAACAGTATATTTATAGTGATTTATCCACCACAATGTGCTTAATACATATTTGTAGTTTATCTATATTATTATTTTTCATTTTCATTTTCAATTTTTATCATTAATTCTTGATTAGAATGTATTAGGTATTTATTTATTATTTCCTTTGGTATGGCAATCTGATGTTTTTTTATATATGTTTAAGTTGCTGGGCTGTTTAGTCCTCTGACGGTTGGCACACACTCTCTTGTTTCCTCCCCTCTCCTTCCTATATACAGTATATGAGGACTGAAGTAATATTTCCTTAGGCCTGTTGAAGGAGCAGTCAGCTCAGAGCACATAGCCCGTAAACACAGACCCATCCCTGCCAGCTGCCATCCCTGCCATTTAAAAAAAATTGAAGGGGGGACGTGACTTGCCGGCATCACTGATGACTGCTTAATCCCTCTTCTCCACACAAAACCTGGCTAATAGCGGCTCCATAGCACTACATTCACCACGAAAAACACCCGATCACCCCCCCCCCGCAGGTCACTCGACACCTGGGTGAGATGCTGAAGAGAAGAAAAATGCGGAACTTACCTCATAAGCTGACAAATTTCTACTCATATGCGGGAGTGGGCAAAGGACAAGATGGCACCGACGGCTCTCACAGGAATGCAGCTGTACCCTCTCCTCACACTTGCGGTGGCAGACCACAATGCCCAGGCTTTCCAACACAGGCAAACTGTGAGTACTCTCCACCCTGCTCACCTTCTTCTGCCTCCCCTGTGAAATCCAAGCCCAGGAGAGAGGATGACATTCCAGAGCACAGCCATAACCTGCCCTTCACTTTACCTCCTTCTGACATCCATCACCCCTCAGCCATAGATGCTTTCCCTGCCTCAGACGAGGCCATCTCTGAGCTCACAATGAAAAACATGCTGGGCTCACTTAAGCAAACACTGTACTCAGACCTCTCAGCTGCAGTGTCCTCACTAGCCACTGTTGTGCAACAACAGGACCAGCGTCTCCAGCATGTTGAAAACAAAATGTCTGACCTCTTCACTGCCCATAATGATATGGTAGATGTATACACGGAGCATGAAGATGAAATGCGGGCAATCCATCTTAAGCTGGCAGATCTCGAAGATCGTTCTCGCAGGAACAATATCAAATTTCGCAACATACCCGAATCGGTACAACCACCCGAGCTGGTACGATTCCTGCAATCCTTAATGTGGGCACTAGTGCCTGACCTCACTGACAGGGATCTGGAAATAGACAGGGCGCATAGGCTACCAAAACTGCCTCACCTCCAGAGATGTGCTAGCACGCGTACACTTCTACAACGCAAAAGAAAAAGTGATGTTCGCTGCAAAATGCTCTCCAAGCCTTCCCGATCCTCTTACTGCTATTGCACTATATACATATCTCTCTAAGACGACCATGGAGAATCATAGACAACTAGCCATGATTACGAAAGCCCTCCAGAACCACCGCATGCCATATAAATGTGGATTTCCCATCAAGCTGCTGGTCAAGTTTCAAGGTAAAATGCATGTGGTACGCACACTTCAAGCGGGCCTCCAAATGCTGAGGCTCTGGCACATTATCCCGGAGGATAGCCCAAGACCGCCTCCTTCTCCTCCTTCCCAAATGGAAGCCAAATGGTCCCTTCAATATGCCTGATTCCTCTGTTGGCACATAAGTTCTAATATGCTACTCAGTCAGGTTGCGGCGGATTACTGTCTCTTTCAAGCCTATCTTTCCATCCACTGGCTCTACGTTCCTGGACGCCACTGGAGGAAATCCCCCCCTGTTTGGAAAGATTCAGCAGTAACTCTGCACATTGAACCTGTATTGTTCACGGGTTCTCTCTTTTTACTATCCTCCCTACCCCACACCAGCCTTCACCAAGCCTTCTAGACCTACTACAACAACTCATAGCTAACGGCCTGACTGACCCGATCAACCCAGACCACACTCTTATCGAATAAGCATTCCTTGCACATACCTTCCCGCACCTAGCATTAATGTCTTATTATAAAGGACCAGAACCAACAGCCTTGCCATGCCAATTAAACTGACTTCCCTAAATGTCAAAGGCCTAAACAGCCCTAAAAAATGGGCTAATTTAAAAAGAGAACTAACAAATCACAATGCGGACATTTTCTTTATACAGGAGATGCACTTTGCAGAATCCAAAACACCGAAGCTTAGGCTCAAAGGATACAAAACCATATATCTTGCTTCAGGGCCGAAAAAAAAGAACGGCGTACTGACGGCTATCCACAATACCCTACAGTTCCAACACTTTCACACCTATGCTGACCCGCAGAGCTGCTACCTGATTCTCATATGTTCCATTGCTCAAATCACCTACACCCTGGTCAATATCTAGAGTCCAAACTCCAGACAACTTCGCTTTCTACGACGCCTCTCCAAGAAGGTCAACAACCTACATTGAGTTTTAGGGCGGTGACCTGAACATAATTGGCGACCCATCCATGGACACCTCACCCAACAAAGGTCATCCCCGGCCAGCTTTGAACCCCCTACTCCACGACCTGGATCTCTTTGATGTATGGATAGCGCAACATGGCTCAGAACGTGATTATACATTCTTTTCCCACCCGCAACTATCCTACTCACGCATTGACTCCTTCCTAGTAGACAAATGATCTTCGACTGGGACCACCGAGAATATGGAGACTGGATACCTCCTTATTAGAGGACCCTAATGTTCAACAAGAAATAGAGACCGAGCACCACTCTTTGAACTTAACGAACTGCCTGATACCGACAAATTCACACTCTGGTCAACCTACAAAGCTTACCTTCGAGGAATTTTCCTAAAGCTAAGTAAAATAGCGAGACAACAGAGGACCCAGCAGATTGATGAGGTTCTGTCCAACATTTCAGAAATAGAAAAACTAAACAAATCCTCCCCCACCCACACGCAATCTATTAAGCTCCTGGAGCTAAGACCAAAATTACGCACCCTCCTGCTCCACAAATTTGAACATAACTTTAAATTCTCCAAGGCCAACTTATATGCTTTAGGCAATAGAGCTGGATCACTTCTAGTGAAACAAGTTAAAGCCCACCGCACAAAAGCCAAAATTCTTTCTCTCCGTCGCCCCACTTCAAAGCGACTTTTAACTAACCCTCAGGAAATTGCAGATGCGTTTAGTGACTTCTACGCATCTCTCTATAACCTCAGAAATGACACTCTCACTCCCCAACCAACTGCGGAACAATATTGCAGCTTCCTAGACCCAATTCATTTACCTACAATCTCAGAGGCACAATTCGAAACTATCTCTAAACCATTCACCACAGAAGAAGTCCTCAAAGCAATAAAAACCCTCCCTCTCCATAAGTCCCCGGGAGAGGATGGCTTCTCTAAGCTATTTTACAAAAAATTTGCCGACATCCTAGTTCCTAAACTAACAGACCTCTTCAGCACTGCTGGTTCCTCTGGCTCTTTGCCTACAGATATGCTGCACTCACTTATATCCACCATTCCAAAACCCGGGAAGGATACCTCTGTTGCCTCTAACTATAGGCCAATATCACTCCTGAATACCGACATCAAGCTGCTTGACAAAGTTATTGCCAACAGACTGATGATGTTTCTCCCAGAGCTGGTTCACCCAGACCAGGTTGGGTTTGTCCCAGGCAGGCAAGCTGCTGACGCAACTAGAAGGGTGCTCAACCTCGTTCACCAGGCTGCACAAAATCAAACGCCTTCTCTGCTACTATCCCTTGATGCAGAGAAGGCATTTGATAGAGTTCACTGGACATTCCTACAGGCAGTGCTGACTAAATTCGGTATTACAGGATGGTTCCAAAATGCAATAGTCTCCTTATACTCTAACCCATCAGCTAAAGTATTCACCGGGGGGGGGGGGATGTCCGCTCCTTTCGGAATCTCTAATGGTACACGACCGGGGTGCCCCCTCTCCCCACTTCTCTTTGCCCTACTAATGGAGCCCTTGGCCACCAAAATTAGATCTGATCCCCTAATCTCAGGCATTCCCTGTAATGGCACAGACCACAAAATTAGTCTATTTGCAGATGACGTGGTTCTGATGGTCACTAATCCCATCCAGTCCCTACAGGCAATACAAAACCCCCTCCACCAATTCAGCTCTATCTCTTTTATAAACTTAATGCCACAAAATCCATGGTGCTAGGTATTCAGCTTACCCCCAACCTAAAACGACCCATTGACTTGAACTTCCATACCTTCTCTTGAAATTTACCCACACTACTGAAATCTCTACGTAGCATAGGCCTCTCTACATTGGTGCGTATAGCTACCTTCAAAATGATAATATTGCCAAAACTTCTTTATTTATTTTGAACACTCATCTTACCTGTTCCTCGCTCCCTCCTGACCTCAATCCAAAGTCAAATAACCAAATTTATCTGGGATTCTAAACCACCTAGGTGCGCTGGCTTCATACTCATAGACCCCACAAGATAGGCGGAGCTGGATTGCCCCATATTGGCAATTACTACTACGCCTCAATATTGGACCAACTGTGCCATTGGTGGCATCCTACACCTGAAAAACAATGGTCCATCATTGAAGCCTCCTATCCTCAACCTGCTAACCTAACAGACTACCTCTTACTATCGACGGCCAGATACTCCCCAACCCCTCGATACACTAACCCTATGATATCTGCTTCCTTGCTGGCATGGAATAGACTCTCTACCGCGTACCCCCATAACTCACCTAGCAAGACATTACCAATACAGCTAAGAGCCCTGTCCTCTTGCATCCCCGACTTGAATCTCTCCCGGTGGCACACAGCTGGCATACTGACCATCGGTGACATAATAAATCACAATTCACTGCATACATTTGAAGCTCTGCAAACTAAATTCAAACTCCCAAACTCAGAAGCTTAAATGTATACTAGAATATCTCACTTCCTGAACACAACCAAACTACCCTCCACAATAAACATTCCCTTACCAATATATCTATATTACTTCTCAAACCCCTGCCCTAGCAAAGGTATCTCCTGAATATACTCTTGCCTTAATGACACCAGACCCTGCTCTCAAGTGCATTCTTTAAATAAATGGGCCAAAGAATTAAATGTCCCTTTCACCCAGGACCAATGGCTAAGGGCCTTTACAGAAACCTTTAATGCATCTCACTGTACCAACCACTGGGAATCCTACCAGAAAACCATTCACAGATGATACCTCACACCTTACCGACTCTCTAAAATGTACCCCGGCCACCCTCCATCATGCTGGAGGAACTGTGGAAGCATAGGCTCCATCGCACACACCCTCTGGTTCTGTAAATCCCTTAGGTACTTTTGGAACTAAGTATTCGCTTTAGTCTCCTCCATTACTGGGGCGCCCTGGTCCCCATCCCCAGCTCTAGCCCTGCTACATATTGACATAGACAAAATCCCATTTCCAGCTAGATGTATTGTTATCCACCTATTCTATGCTGCCAAATTGAATATCACTAGATTTTGGAAAACTGCTAAAACCCCCTCCATCTCAAGTACTATCGCTGACCTCAACTTCCAATGCAAAATGGAGAGAATAGTAGCTAGGAAGAACTCACGCGTCAATAAATTCAAAGATATGTGGTCTCTTTGGTTACGCCATCCAAAATGTACTGTTCAAATGTAACTACCCAGATGTGAACTACTCATTGATCGCTTATTCTTTATTCTTTATCTCAAACCCGCTGGTGCCCTTCCCCCCCCCTTTTTTTTTCTCTCCCTCCTTCCCCCTACCTCTTCCCCCCCACCCCTAACCCCCCCCCCTTCCCTGTCTAGAACCTATCACTACTCGACATCCTTCCTCACCCAACCTTTGTTCAAAATTTTACTGTTTTCATTTACCATGGTATTTATTTAAGAAAAGATTGTTTCTAGTCGGAACTTCTGTAATTGTAACCACTGTTTTTTTTTTTTTTTGAAAAGAATTTTTATTGCGCACATATCAGAATAAGCATACATAACAGTAGTTGGGATTACAATGTCCAACAAGAAACAGATAGAAATTGCATATCCATCACAGTATTATCACAGATATATATATCCGTCTTTTTTTACATGTGTCACATAGATTTCCATTTCCACTCTACTTTTGCAATATATATGTGCATTTTTTTATTAAAGAAAAACAAAAAAAACAAAAGAAGGGGGAGAAAAACCCCTCCCTCAAAAAAAAAAAAGAGGAGGAAAACCTCCCATAACATTAAAACAAAACCCATTTCCCCCCTGAGATGTCCGCATTCAGTGTCCCAAGCACTAATCTAGAAAATCCTATGCTCTAACCTCAGTAAGAGAGGGAAAGAAACCAACTCCCCCTATCCCCCCTTCCTCATCGAACTGGGAACAAAAAACAACAGCCTTTACTGTCCCTCATTCAATGGCTCTTCCTCGTCCAGCGTGTTTTTCGAATCCATCCATCTAAACCAAACCTTCCTAAATTTCTTAGGAGCTCCCCTGGCTTCATATGTCATCTTGTACATCAGCACATCCGCATTAACTATTTTTATCCACATTCCTAATGTCAGCTGTTCTTCATGAATCCAGCATCTGGCAATCAGTTTCCGCACCCCAAAGTATAAGATCCTAAGAAACAGTTTAGTACATGTATTCATCTCCTCCTGGTCAAAAATCCCCAGGAGACAGCGTAAGGGTGAACAAATGTAAGGCGAATTTATCAGAAATAAACTCAGTTACCTGTGACCACAGTGGCCTCACCTTCCTGCACTCCCACACCATATGTATGAAAGTGCCATCCTTCTCCCTACATTTATGACAGAGAGCTGTTTCCTTTCTTTGCATGTTGTATAGTCTAACAGGAGTATAATACTGTTGATGAAGGTACCTAAACTGAATCATTTTGTCCGTAGATGAAATAACAGTCACCACATACGTATCCAGTACCTCCTGCCACTGCTCCTCCGACAACTCCGGGACAGCCTCTACCCATTGCTGCTTAGCTCTAGTTGTTATTATCTTTATTCCTGGTCCCACTGCCCCGTAATAACTAGAGATTCGCCCAGATGGTTCGGGATCTATCAAAGCCTTCTCCAAATCTGTATTCTGGACCAAAATTGTATCCCCTCCAAACTGCACTCTCGCGGCGTGTTTCAACTGCATATACCGAAACAACCATATCTTGGGTACATTAAACTGGGCCCTCAATTGATCAAAGGTGGCCAGTCGATCATTCTGACAAATCTGGTGCAGGTACTTAATACCATATTGCGCCCAGGTCTTTTGCCCATCCGATAATTTCAAAAATTCCCCCAGTGACCCATTGTACCATAGCGGACTATTCGGGGACAGTGCCAGTGACGTATCCTTTCGCCATTGGGAGCACAGGTGGAATACCTTCCCAGGAAGTGCCAGAACTGATCCCATCTTCTTCCCCGGAATCCCCCTTCTATACAGTATATTCTGGAGGATTTCCTGAGAGGTAGCCAATGCCGCCTCAAACAAGGTAGCAGCATTGGGTTCCTGTGGGAAAAGTCGCCAGTGCAAGAATACAAATTGGGAAGCCATAAAATATGAGCGTAAATCTGGAAGTGCCAACCCTCCCATTGTAACTGGTAGTTTTAATATTGCCAAGGACACTCTAGGAGCCTTGGCTCCCCAGAGTAGCCCCACAACAACTGAGTCAATATATTTAAATATTCGTAACGGCACAAAAACAGGGGAATTCGAGAGAATGTAAAGAAATTTGGGGAGGAAAATAATTTTAAATAGATTTATCCTGCCCAACAAACTGAGCGGCAGGTTCCTCCACCTCTGTACTTTCTCCCAAAAATTTCCCACTATGGGCGACAGGTTATTCTCCAGATACCTAGAGATGGGAAGCTGAACCTCAACCCCCAAGTACCTGAAAGAGCTGGATAATGGGATAGGACAATCCGAGGGAACAGCCACTTCTTTATCAATAGGGAATAGAGAGGATTTCTTCCAGTTTATACGGAATCCAGAGTGATCCCCGAAGTCCTCTATAAACTGAAAGGCTGTAGAGAGTGAGGGTCCCGGGTCTTGTAAGTACAGCAGCATGTCATCTGCATACAGTGACACTCTTTCCTCAAATTCCCCAATCCTCAGGCCAGTTAAAGCCGTGGTAGATCTTAATTTAACTGCCAAAGGCTCAATTGCCAGGGCAAAGAGGAGGGGTGAAAGAGGACACCCCTGCCTAGTGCCCCGGAATATTGGGAAAGGATCCGAGATAATGCCATTGACCCTCAGCCTAATCAAGGGATCCGTATACAGGAGCCGTACTCATGAAATAAAAATAGGGCCAAAGCCAAATGACTCCAAGAGGTGAAACAAATAGGACCACTCCACGGAGTCAAAGGCCTTTTTAGTGTCTAAAGAAGCCACCATTCTAGTCCCAGAGTTGTCGTGAGTCGCCTGAAGGTTTAAAAAGAGTCTTCTAATGTTCATTTGTGCACAGCGACCTTGTATGAATCTTGTTTGATCTGCGTCAACCAGTTTCGTGATGACTGTTTGTAATCTACTTGCAAGGACTTTTGCCAGAATTTTTGTGTCAACATTCATCAACAAAATCGGCCGGTAGGAGTCACATTCTTGGAGGTCCTTTCCCCCTTTGGGGATCAGGACAACCAAGGCCTCCCGCATTGATGGAGGTAGCCTACCGTCCGACTTCGCCGCATCAAACACCTTTAGTAACCGAGGGGCTAGACCATATCTGAAAGTGTAGTACCATTCCAACGGGAGACCGTCCAGACCAGAGGACTTCCTTGGCGGGAAGGAGGCAATTGCCTTCTCCACCTCCTCAACCGTAATATCAGTTTCCAGTGTTTTACTATCTTCCATTGTCAGCCTAGGGAGATCAATGTCTTTTATGTACGTCAGTAAATCCTCTGTCCCCAGAGGAGTACAAGATTTGTATAGTTCAGTATAAAATTGAACAAAGGTTTTCAAAATGTCAGCTGAATCACATACTTCCAATCTGCAGTTATCATGAATTGACTTAATATGTACCGGCACATACTCCGGTCGCGCCAAGTATGCCAGAAGCCTGCCATTCTTGTCGCCAAATTCAAATAGACGCCTGCGTTGAGCCAGGCTAAGTTTTGTGGTACGTTCTGTAAGGAGCGTCTTGTACTCCCTGGTTCTTATGCGTGAAATCAACAACCTCTCTCTAGTGGGGTCCCTAATATATTCTGCCTCCGCTAAGGTCACCTCAGCTTCCTTACTCTGTATGGTGGAAGCTAATTGCTTCTTAAACCCATGTACCTCCGCTATGAACACTCCCCTTAGTGTGGCCTTAAAAGCCTCCCACTGAAGAGGAGGAGTTCCAAAATTACCATTTCTGCCCAAAACTGTTTAATGGCCTCTGTGCACTTAATAAGTATATATTCCTCCTGAAGCCAACTCGCTTCCATCTTCCAGAGGCGTATACCTAAATTAAGTTCCAATAACATCGGAGAGTGGTCAGATATTGCTCTGGGTAGATAGGAAACCTTGTTGACCATACTGATTCCCTCCCCTTCCGACAGGATAGTGTCTATTCTGGAGAGAGTCTTGTGCGATTCCGAATAGCAGGAATACTCCCTCACATCAGGATAATGGAACCGCCAGACATCCCTAAGTCCATGGGTAGACATCCACCCTGCAAGGGGGGTTGGAGTATCAGCTTTGCCCCCCAACCTATCCAAAGTTGGTACAGCCACAGAATTGAAATCCCCCAATAGAAATATTTTCCCCTCTGCCACCTCATAAGTAGCTTGCATCATGTCATCTAAATGACCTACCGAAAAGGGAGGAGGAACATAAACATTTACAATTGTCAGTAATTTATTCATCACCTTTATCATAAGAATAACATACCTCCCCTTAATGTCAGTGCGTACAGCCTGAATGGTTATGGGGAGAGCTTTAGTTACCAAGGTGGATAACCCCCTCGCATATGAGGAGTAACTGGCATGATAAGCTCCAGCTATGTGAGCCCTTTTAAGAGAAAGAAGCCTGGAGCCCTGGAGATGTGTTTCTTGAAATAGTATTAAATGAGGTTTATACTTTTTAATATAGTCAAAAACTAGCGATCTTTTAAATTTTGCATTTAGGCCCCTGACATTCCAGGCCAAGATGTTAAGCTTTACCTCCATGGTGTGAAAGACATAAAAAAAGACTGGGGGTCGTTCCCCTTCTAAAATAGAGGTCACAGAGAAGACAGCAGGGCTCCAAACTTCCCCCCTCACAAATATAGAGCACAGTATCCATGACTAAATTCACCGAATGCAGATCATCCCAGGCAGTTACAAACATCACTTCCCCAAAAAACAAAGAACCTCCCCTCCCCCCCACCCCCCTCCCTGCACCCAGCCCCAACCCGCTAGGTACTTTTTTCCCATAACCTGAGTCAAAAAATAGGCAGCAGAGATGCGATTTAAAACTGTTGCATAAAACCAGTTCCTTTACTGGAGCTCTTGAGAAAAAAAAACAGTTCTCCTTACAAAAAACAGAGGAGGAAAAATAGAAATAAGTAAAAAACTCTGTTTCCCTAAAAATAGGAAAGAAAAAACTTTTTTTTTTTCTCCCAGCAAAAAAGTTTTTTTGCAGTAGAATGCAGCCTCAAGATCCGTCTGCGGACACTGCATCTTTTTGGCATAGGACAGCAGCAATATAGACCAAAAAAAAAAAAACCTCCCTTTTCCTTAAACCACTAGTATCTCTAGAAAAGTCCTCCAGAAAAAAAAAAAAAACTTTTCCAGAATCAGAACCAGAAGGATCCATGTTCCCCCTCCCTCCCCAAGACAACCATCAAGGAGAAATTGCATCTACAGTGGCAGATCTCCTGTTCCAGCAAATATTGCAGCGTGAAGAAAAAATAAATATGTTACAGCAAAAAACCATATGAGAACAAAGAGGAGAGAAAAAAAGGGGAAAAAAAAGGAGAAAGGGGGGGGTGGAATAAAAAATGGGGGGTGACTGGAGGGGAAAGGAGAGATATGCCACAGGATACAGTCAAATAGGCAGTCCGTGTCATTTCCGTTTGGTATTTTCTCACCCAGAAAAAAATGCTCCACACGTTTTCATCTTCATCAAGGCGATATAGGTGAGGCTCTGTTCCTCCGACTACCACGAGAGTCCAGCCATTCAGACGCCTCAGTAGGATTTGTGAAAAAATACGTTTTCCCATTCTCCACAATGCGCAGCTTAGCAGGATACAGCATGCTGTAGATCAGGTTGAGATCCCTCAATCTTTTCTTTATGGGTTGGAATGAAGCTCTCTGTTTCTGAGTAACGGCAGAGAAATCAGGGTATATCGATATGCGATTTCCATCAGAAGTCATCTCAGGGCCCACTCTGGCTCCCCTTAGGATATTCTCCCGGTCCCGGAAGTGAAGCACTTTTGCTATGATAGATCTGGGGGGGGCTCCCTTCGGAGGGGCCCGGCCTGGAACTCGATGGGCCCTTTCAATAGCAAACATTTTTGTAAAAGTATCAGGTGCCATATTAGCAATCAGCCATTTCTCTAGATATTCCTCTGGATGCTTTCCCTCCACTCCTTCTGGGAACCCCACCAGCCTTATATTGTTTCTCCTCATGCGGTCTTCCATGTCGGCCATCTTTAAAGTATGTTCAGATAAAGTTTTTCTGGTCACCTGTGCTGCAGTATCTAAGGGTCTCACAGTATCTTCCAGGGCAGTGACACGGCGGTCTGTAATTTGTGCCTTCTCCCTCAACTTTTGCATATCATGCTTCATGAATGAAAACTCCATTCTTAATTCTTCAAAGTGATCTAATAACTTTGCTTGGCATCCCTGAATGGCCGCCATTATCTGTGACAGGGACGGTTCTCCTTCTCCCACCACCTCCCTGTCAGCTCTCTCCCAGCAATCCTTTAACCTGTCCAGTGATCTTCCCCTGTGGATCGCTGCCTCTCTTTGGGGCTTAGGACTCACCCTGTCCACTGCTGAAGATGAGGATGCCTGTAGCGGTGTCTCTGTGGATCTCTGCAGCGGCGGCCATTCCTCCTCCTCCTCCTCCTGTGATCCAGCGCCATTTTGAGAGCCCCAGGCAAATTGTGCCAGCCATTCACCGGCGGATTTGGGGCACGGAGGGCCATATTTTACCATCCCCGAGGGTGCCCGAGATGTCCCAGCACACATCCCCAGCAGATTGGCTAAAAAATAAGTGCCGCTGTCCCTGGATTATTGCAGGATAGATCGTCTGCAGACGGAGCTCCGGTCAGACGCTCCTTACATGCTTCGCGCTAGCTCCGCCAATTGTAACCACTGTTATGGCTATAACATGTATGTACCTTTTTGAAACTTCAATAAAAAATATAATTCGAAAAAAAAAAAAAATTGAAGTATCTTTTTTCATAATTGATGTAAAATTCTCATGTGACCCAGCTCTTTCCCAGCTTATCTGCATGGAAACACATGTTAAAAAAAAATACAAATAAAATTGACCATGTTAAGTAGACATGTGCACTGCCAGAAAATGTGTTATGCCCTGTACACACGATCAAAATTTTCGTCGGAAAAACCTTAGATGTTTTTTCCGACGGAATTCCGCTCAAGCTTGGCTTGCACACACACGGTCACACAAAAGTTCTCTGAACTTTTGACCGTCAAGAACGCGGTGGCGTGCAACACGTACAACGGCACTAGAAAAGGGAAGTTCCATACTAAGCGATGATTGTGAACATGCGTGTTTTTTTGCACGTCGGAATTGCATACAGACTAACAGAATTTCCGATAGGAACGTTTGCGACGGAAAAATAGAGACCCTGCACTCAATCTTTTGCTGGTGGAAATTCCGCCAGCAAAAGTCCGTTGGAGCATACACACGGTCGGAATTTCAGACCAAAAGCTCAAATCGGACTTTTTCAGGTGGAATTTCCGATCGTGTGTACAGGGCATTCGTTTTCATTTCATTTGTTTTTTGGGTCATTTGTTATGAACAAAATTTTTTATTTCGAATACATTTGTAAATTTTTTAATTCGTAAATTCTAAAAATTGAAGTCCAAAAATTCGGAAATTCAGAAATCTGAAAACTAGGAAATTTGGAAATGTGAAAATCGGAAATAATAACTAACTACCTAGTGTGACAGTAGGAAATGCTGTCACGGTAAAATTGGTAGTTTGGGGGACACAAGGTGTGCACATTTGCTTGGTGCAAGACTGCAGAGCACAGATGTGGACTGGAGAAAACTGCTTTCACAGCTTTCTCCAGGTTTTGGTATGGGGCTCTGTAGTTTGGAGATTCCACAGTGTCTTGGGTGGGATGGGATCTCCAACCCTGTGTCCAGATTTTGTAGATGACCAGCAGGGTGTGTGCTCAGGTGAGCACAGACCTTATAATGAGTTTATGGGAATACCTCAGGGCTCCCAGTTGGAGACAGCTTCACATCAAGAGACAGGAGGTCTCCAGGAGTCAGAGGGGCTGCAGGAGGCAGCCAGAACATGTGTGACTGCAAGAGGCAGTGAAACGGCCTGAGGACTAAGGCCAGAGCAGAGCTGTGGGCGCTAAAGTAAAGCTGTCCACAGTGAAGGATCCAGTGGTCTGTGTGACCAGGATAAAGAGCAGACGTACTACTACAGAGAGCCAGGATGGCTAGCATTTACCATTTTTTGTATTTGCTGGAGAAGAACCACTGCATGGGAAACCGTTATGTTATGGATTTTTATTTGCCTTTTTAATAAAAATGGGCTACCATGCCCTAAAATATAGTTCCTGACTGGTTTGAATCACTGGCCAAAGCATCTACTAAGAGTGCTAAACAACCCCCAACTTTACCCTAGCTAATAACTAACTATTAAATTATAGGTATTGGTATATAAATTATAGGTATAGGTATTTTCAAATTTGGTTGTTAGTGAACGTAACGAATACAAATTTATTTGAAGTTACAAATTATCTGAAATAACGAATGTTGCATCTAAATGAATGGAACGTAACAAATGAGTAATAATAAATAATAATAATACAAAGTTGTTATTATTATTATTATTTATTATTATTAATTCCGTACTTTCCATTTAGTTAGATGCAACATTCATTATTTCGGATAATTCATAACTTCGGATAAACTTGTATTCATTACTAGGGATGAGCCGAACACCCCCCGGTTCGGTTCGCACCAGAATCTGCGAATGGACCGAAAGTTCGCATGAACGTTAGAACCCCATTGAAGTCTATGGGACTCGAACATTCAAAATCTAAAGTGGTTTAAAGGCTAATTTGCATGGTATTGTCCTAAAAAGGGTTTGGAGACCCTGGTCCTGCCCCAGAGGACATGTATCAATGCAAAAAAAGTTTAAAAAACTGCCGTTTTTTCGGGAGCAGTGATTTTAATGATGCTTAAAGTGAAAAAAAGTGAATTATTCCTTTAAATATCGTACCTGGGGGGGTGTCTATAGTATGCCTTTAAAGTGTCACGTGTTTCCCGTGCTTAGAACAGTCCCTGCACAAAATTACATTTTTAAAGTAATAAAAGTAATTTAAAACTGCTTACTTTTATTTATTATTATTATACAGTATTTATATAGCGCCAACAGTTTACGTAGCGCTTTACAACTTGAGGGTAGACAGTACAAATACAATACACTTTGATACAGTAGGAATCAGAGGGCCCTGCTCCTTAGAGCTTACAATCTAAGAGGGAAGGTCAAGAGATACAAGAGGTAATAACTGTGGGTGATGTGCTGATTGAGAAGATAAATGTACAGTTGTTAGGTGGGGGCCAGATAGGCTTCTCTGAAGAGATGAGTTTTCAGGGATTGTCTGAAAGTGGATAAAGTAGGAGAAAATCGGACGGATTGGGGTAGAGCATTCCAGAGGATGGGGGAGGCTCTGGAGAAGTCCTGAAGGCGAGCATGGGATGAGGTGACAAGGGAGTTTGAGAGCAGGAGGTCTTGGGAGGAGCGAAGAGAACGATTAGGTTGGCTTACGGCTTTAATGTAATGTCCGGTCCCAGTAATATGGATGAAAATCAGTGAGACAAACGCATGGGTACCCACCCCCCCCAGTCCATTACCAGGCCCTTTGGGTCTTGTATGGATATTAAGAGGAACCCCGCACCCAAATTAAAAAAAGGAAAGGCGTGGGGCCCCAGGCCCTCTGAACAGCAGTATACAGGCGGTGCAAACAAGACAGGGACTGTAGGTTTGTTGTTAAGTAGAATCTGTTAGTAATTTTGAACTGGTACATTTTTAAAGTGTAGCTCCAGCCAAAAAATCTATTTTTAAGCTTTTTGGAAAACATAGGGAAGGGTTATCACCCCTGTGACATTTGTTTTGCTGTCTGTGCACCTCTTCAGAAGATTTGACCTCACTTTCTGTCCCAATGACAAATGTTTTTTGACAATTTGGGGTTTATAGTGAAACAAGGATTGGTGATAAAGCATCAGTGGAGAGGAGACACGTTTTTCCCATATTAACTCTTACAGGAGAGAATTTACCTTCCTAGGGGTCGATTTCCTCTCACTTCCTGTTGTCTCCTTCCGTTTGCAAGTAGGAGTCGTTTGTAAGTTGGATGTTTGAAAGTAGGGGCCTGCCCTATATACTGCAGAAATTACGGCCTTAGGTGTTGGTGTTGCCACAACACTATAAGCCCTCACAGTTACTCTTGGTGGGTGCAGGAACGGGCTCTGTTGTAAAATAATAGATGAAGAATTGTAATTACATGCCCCTGTTGAACAGGGTCAGAAAAATTGGGCCTTTGGTGGTGGTGGTGGTGGTGCTGGTGCCACAACACTGTAAGTCCTCACAGTTACCCTTGGTGGGCACAGAAACAGGCCCTGCTGTGAAATATTAGATCAAGAATTGTAATTACATGCACCTGTTGAAAAGGGGCAGAAAAATTGAGCCTTTGGTGGTGGTGGTGGTGGTGTTGCCACAACACTGTAAGTCCTCACAGTTACTCTTGGTGGGAGCTGGAATGGGCCCTGCTGTGAAATATTAGATCAAGAATTGTAATTACATGCACCTGTTAAACAGGGGCAGAAAAATTGGGCCTTTGGTGGTGGTGGTGGTGCTGGTGCCACAACATTGTAAGTCCTCACAGTTACTCTTGGTGGGCGCAGAAACGGGCCCTGCTGTGAAATATTAGATCAAAAATTATTCGGTTACATCAGCATCAGGTGCTTGGTAGCTGGTGGTGATCCAAGACTGATTCATTTTTATGAATGTCAGCCGATCGACCGAGTCGGTGGACAGGCGCACCCTTTGATCGGTTAAAAAACCTCCAGCAGCACTGAATGTGCGTTCCGAAAGAATGCTGGATGCAGGACAGGCCAGTAGCTCAATTGTATACTGTGCAAGCTCTGGCCAGTGATCCATCCTCAAGACCCAGTAACAGATTTTTGGTGGGAAAGGTGTCCAAGTCAGATCTTGCCCCTAGGTATTCCTGCACCATGTAAAACAGATGCTGGCAATGGTTGCTGGAACTGATCATACCTTCGGCTGCGGACTAAAAAATTGTCTGAACGCATCGGTCAGACAGCCACCTTCTCCATTGCTCCTTCTTTGACTGACCGAAGCCTTAGCAACACGTTGTCCAGGAACAGAAGTTTGTAACCTCCCAGTCTCTGGGAACACATTGCACAGACCTTTCTGCAAGGCCTCCCTAAGATGTTTCATCCTCTGCTCCCTCTGCGATGGCAAGATAAGGTCCACAACCTTCCCTTTGTAACGTGGATCAAGGACGGTTGCCAGCCAGTATTGATCCATCCCCTTGATACCACAAATACTAGGATCCTTCCGCAGGCTTTGCAGGATCAGGGAGGCCATGCAGAGTAGGTTTGCAGAGGCATTCGGTCCGGAGTCCTCTGGGTCACTAAGGAAGACATGATCTGCAGCCACCTCCTCCTAGCCACGTACAAGTCCATGGGATTCTTGGGACTGTAAATAATCCCTTAAAGACTGCTGCTGACGCTGAGTGCCAGGCTCCACCTCCATGCTGACACAATCCTCCTTTTCCTCCTCCTCCTCCTCCTCATCCTCTTCCTATGTGATCGGCGGGCACGCAGGAACACTGTTTGGATAAAGGGGGCCTTGAGAGCTAAGGAAGTCCTCCTCTTCCTGCCTCTGTTCTGCCTCAAGTGCCCTGTCCATTATTCCACACAGCGTGTGCTCCAACAGGTGGACAAGGGGGACAGTGTCACCGATGCATGCACTGTCACTGCTTACCATCCTCGTGGCCTCCTCAAATGGTGACAGGACAGTGCCTGCATCCATGATCATGGCCCACTGGCGTGGGGAAAAAAACAAGCTCCCCTGACCCTGTCCTGGTGCCATAGTCACACAGGTACTCATTGATGGCCCTCTGCTGCATGTGCAGCCACTGCAGCATGGCCAATGTTGAGTTCCACCTGGTGGGCACGTCACAGATTAGGCGGTTCTTGGGCAGGTTAAATTCCTTTTGGAGGTCAGCCAGCCGAGCACTGGCATTATATGACCTGCGGAAATGCACACAGACTTTCCTGGCCTGTCTCAGGACATCCTGTAAGCCCGGGTACCTGCCCAAGAACCACTGCACCACCAAGTTAAGGATGTGAGCCAAACAGGGCACATGGGTCAGTTGTCCCTGTTGCAGGGCGGATAGGAGGTTGGTGCCATTGTCGCAAACAACCATGCCTTAAGCTGGCGTGGTGTCAACCACCTCTGAACCTGCCCCTGCAGAGCTGACAGAATCTCTGCCCCAGTGTGGCTTCTGTCCCCCAAGCACACCAGCTCAAGCACCGCATGGCATCTTTTGGCCTGTGTGCTTGCGTAGCCCCTTGAATGAATACAGAGCACCGCTGGTTCCAAAGTCAAATCAGCACAGGAAAAGGCCATGGAGGAAGAAGAAGAGGAGGGGGTGGAGGAGAGAGGTGTAGCAGAATCACCACTACTGCACCTTGTCCTGCATCCTTCCCAGCTGCCAGAAGAGTCACCCAGTGCACGGTGAAAGATAGGTAACGTCCCTGTCCATGCCTGCTGGACCATGAGTCAGTGGTAATATGCACCTTACCATTGACCACCCTGTCCAGCGAGGCCAAGACATTGCCTTCCACATGCCGGTAGAGAGCCGGAATCGCCTTCTGTAAGAAAAAGTGGCATTTGGGAACCTGCCACTGAGGAACCTCACATTCCACAAACTCACGGAAGGGGGCAGAGTCTACCAACTAAAAAGGAAGCAGTTGAAGTGCTAGCAATTTAGCCAAGCTAGCATTCAACCGCTGGGCATGTGGATAGCTGGGAGCGAACTTCTTTCGGTGGTGCAGCAGCTGGGGCAGGGAAATTTGCCTGGTACAATCTGACGTCGGTGTACTGATAGCATATTGCCCCCAAGTACTTGTCTGTGACACACCTAATTCTACACCTTCATTCCTCTGAGTGCAGGTCTCAGAGAGGACTGAAGGTATAGTGGGGTTGGAGATCCCAGCTGATGAGGAGCAAGGAGAGGTCCTCTTTGTTCTTTGGTTTGGGTCTTTTAGGTACGCTTGCCAACGAACTGCATGGCAGGTCAACATATGTCTGGTCAAGCATGTGGTGCCCAAGCGGGAGATGTTTTGGCCACGCAAGATACGCTTGAGACATATGTTGCAAATTGCAGCGGTGTGATCTCATGCACTCATCTCAAAAAAGGCCCACACCAAAGAACTTTTGGAATAACACGCAGAGACAGCAGCGCCCTGCACATGCAGAGCTCTGCGGTGTGATGCAGTCGGTGTGCTGCCCTTAAGCTGGCCCCTGGAGGGCATCCTGCCTCGTTGGTGATGTGACTCCTCCTCCTCCTCTCTCCTATCAGGCACCCACGTGGAGTCAGTGACCTCATCATCCCCTCCCTCCTCATCACTGGAGCAAAGCTGGCAGTATGCTGCAGCTGGGGGAACATGACTGCCAGATTGCTGTCCTTCTTGGGCACCCCCTCTCTCTGGGCTCACGTTACTGCCTTCCTCTAGCTGGGTACCATCATCGGAGCCTTCAAAACGCTGGGCATCCTCCTGGAGCATGTACTCAACACTGTGTTCAAACAGTTTGGGGGACTCCTCAGGAGGACATGGTGGGGCTAGGGAAGGAGTGACTGATGCCATTGAGCCAAGGTAAGAGGCCGCGTTGGCAGCTGCTTTGCCAGACAAAGTACCCTGAGCCTGGGAGAGAGAGGATGAGGAGGATGAGGATGGCTTGGTCATCCACTCTACCAAGTCTTTCGCATTTTGCGGCTCAACATGGCCAGCTGTCGAAAAAAAAGGACAAGCGTGTCCCACAGCCATGTGCTGATGAGAATGCACCGTCTCCACGACCAGCACTGTTGCCTCTAGACACAGAGCCTGCTTGCCCTCTTTTATTGGCTTGTGACTGTCTGCCTCTCCTTGTTGGCCTTCCAGACATACTAAGGGCCTGCATTGAGATGTGACTGCACAAAGCTGGGATGTATATATATACTGATACTGCAGCTAGCAGAATCAACTGCCTGCCTGTAGTATTATTAGTATGAGAACACCAGCAATTTTCTTCAGGTAGCTTTAGGTGCACACTGTGCAGAGGACGAAATACACTAACTGTAAATACTGTAACTGCCTGCCTGTGGTATTAATAGGAGCAGAACAACAGCAATTGCCTTCAGGTAGCTTTAGGTGCACACTGTGCAGAGGACGCAGTACACTAACTGTAAATACTGTAGCTGCCTGCCTGTGGTATTAATAGGATCAGAAGAACACCACCAATTTTATTCAGGTAGCTTTAGGTGCACACTGTGCAAAGGACACAGTACACTAACTGTAAATACTGTAGCTGCCTGCCTGTGGTATTAATAGGAGCAGAACAACAGCAATTTTCTTCAGGTAGCTTTAGGTGCACACTGTGCAGAGGACGCAGTACACTAACTGCAAATACTGTAGCTGCCTGCCTGTGGTAGTAACAGGATCAGAAGAACACCACCAAATTTATTCAGGTAGCTTTAGGTGCACACTGTGCAGAGGACACATTACACTAACTGTAAATACTGTAGCTGCCTGCCTGTGGTATTAATAGGAGCAGAACAACAGCAATTTTCTTCAGGTAGCTTTAGGTGCACACTGTGCAGAGGACACAGTACACTAACTGTAAATACTGTAGCTGCCTGCCTGTGGTATTAATAGGAGCAGAACAACAGCAATTGTCACCAGGTATCTTTAGGTGCACACTGTGCAGAGGACGCAGTACACCAACTGTAAATACTGTAGCTGCCTGCCTGTGGTATTAATAGGAGCAGAACAACAGCAATTGTCTCCAGGTAGCTTTAGGTGCACACTGTGCAGAGGACCCACTACACTAACTGTAAATGCTGTAGCTGCCTGCCTGTGGTATTAATAGGAGCAGAACAACAGCAATTGTCTCCAGGTAGCTTTAGGTGCACACTTGCCTGCCTGTCAGTAGTAGGGAGAGAATAACAGGAATGGATCTAGCTAAACTGAATACAGTGTATATATATATATATACATATATATATATATATATACAACACCTAGGATGTATATATATATATATATATATATATACACAATACACTGTAAGTGCAGCTAACTGACTCGCCTGCCTACTCTATCTAACTTAAATCAAATGACACTGTCTTTCTGTCTATCTCTCTCTCTCTCAACGACGGAACACACTACACAGGGCTGCCGTGCAGGCGGCCTTATATAGTGTGGGGAGTGTACTAAACCCCTGAGCCATAATTGGCCAAAGTCACCCTATAAGGGAATAGCAGACTATCATAGCTTAATAGGGTGTCTTATTTCCAGTTCTTGAAAACAGGCGCAATCTTCTTTTAACTTGTTCTTAACTCTTGCAATTCTGTTCCACATTAAGGGGGGGGTAAGCTGGCAGACATCTAATTGAATATGGTTAAGGCTGATAGCTGAGAGAGAGAGATAAGCACTTATATCTATATGGTTATATTTGAAATAGGCATTTCACCATAACATCCATTACACCTTAAAAGATAGCAGAAAAAGGGGTAGATCCCCTCCCTCTGCTGCACTTTCTCTTTCAGATGAATATGCTGACAATGAGGAGAGATCCCTATCCAGAGATAGGGATCAAGAGCAGTCTGAGGATTCAGAGGAAGAGGAGAGAGCTTCTTCCTCTCAGGCACTCAAGAAGAAGGTCCAGTATTATACTGAACTAGTGCGTTCCACATTTAAAATGCCCTCTGCTGAGGCCGCTACAGCCTCTGTTTCTTTCCTGGGGGTCAGAAGGATACCACAGACTGCCTTTTCCTTTCCAATTCATCCTTTAATGGATACATTTTTGTATGAGCACTGGGGACATCCCGATAAACTGTTTACTCCTCCTTAAAGGTTTTCTATGCTTTATCCTCTGGAGGAAAGCTTCACCAAGAAGTGGGAGGTCCCATCCGTGGATGCGGCTGTCTCTTGTGTGAATAAAAACCTGACCTGTCCCTTGGACAATGCTCAGGTCTTTAAAGATCCAACTGATAAAAAGCTGGAAACTTTATTAAAAGCCTCCTTCTCCATGGCTGGCGCTGTAGTCCAACCTACAGTCGCAACTGTGGGTTTGTGTCAATTCCTCAAGGAACAGGTTAAGCAGATGCTTGGTCTCCTTCCCAGTGAGGAAGTGGAGAACTATGCAGACCTTCCACAGGTGCTGTGTTTTATGATTGATCCCATTCTGGATTCTGCCCAGCAAGCATCTCATTTGTCTCTCCTGTTGGTATACATGCGCAGGTCCCTTTGGCTTTAAATTTGGGCAGCAGAGCTTTCATGCAAAAGATATTTAGCTGGCTTCCCATTCAAAGGGGAACACCTATTTGGGGATGACCTAGATAATTTTATCCAAAAAATTACAGGTGGTAAATCTACACTCCTACCAGTGAAGAGGAGTAAACGTCCACCATTCAAACGGTCTCTTTCCCCTTCCCCTGGAACATTAGGCTCTAAGCAGTGGCGACGGCCTTCCCAATCTACTTTCAGAGGAAGGGCCCAGGGTCACACCCAAGGGCAGAAAAAGGCTTGGGGACGCAAACCTGCCAAGCAGAGCCCCAAAACATCCCTGTGAAGGGGTGCCCCCACTCGGCCGAGTGGGAGGAAGGTTCCTACAGTTTTCAGGAGCCTGTCGGGAAGAGGTTCAAGACAAGTGGGTGGTCTCTTCAGTATCTCTAGGTTACAAAATAGAGTTCCTAGAGCTTGTTTCCTAAGGTCAAGAGTTCCCAAAGATCCAGTAAAGCGAGAACCGCTGCTACTGGCCTTAGATCGCTTACTATCCCAGGGAGTGATAGTAGAAATGAACCTAAAAGATCAGGGTTCAGGGTGCTACTCGAATCTCTTCACCGTTCCAAAGACAAATGGAGATGTCAGACCCATCCTAGATCTAAAGGATCTGAATCAGTTTCTACATATTCGATCCTTCCGAATGCAGTCAATTAGTTCGGTGGTCTCCACCCTCCAGGGGGGAGAATTTATGGCATCAATAGATATCAAGGATGCATATCTTCATGTGCCGATTTTTCCCGCTCACCAAAGATATCTAAGGTTCACGGTAGACCAGCTCCATTTCCAGTTTGTGGCCCTTCCTTTCGGTCTCGCTACAGCTCCTCAAATTTTTACAAAAATTCTAGACCCTCTCTTAGCAAATCTAAGAGCTCAGGGCATAACTGTGGTAGCTTATCTAGATGATTTGCTACTCAGAGCAATCAGTGGCACACCTGAACACCCTGGAAAAAACATGCACGCAGGGAAGATGGTCTGCAACCGTGAGACGCTTGCCCATCAATATTCTAGAAATTCGGGCAATTTACTTGGCCCTCATGGACTGGTCTTACAGGCTACATGGTCATCCTATTCAGATACAATCTGACAATGCCACGGCTGTGGCTTACATCAATCACCAAGGAGGCACCAGAAGTCTGGATGCCCAAAGGGAGGTGAATCGCATTCTTGCATGGGCAGAAAGCCATGTTCCCTGCCGGTCTGCGGTATTCATCCCAGGAGTGGAAAATTGGCAAGCGGATTTCTTAAGCCGTCGGCAATTATGCCCAGGAGAATGGTTCCTACACCCCAACATATTCCAAACCATATGTCAAAGGTGGGGAACACCAGATGTGGATCATGTCCAGATTCAACAGGAAGCTGGACAAATTTGTGTCCAGAACAAGGGATGTACTTGCTCAGGGGTCAGATGCCCTGACAATCCCATGGGATCAGTACAATCTAATGTATGCCTTCCCTCTGAACCCACTTCTTTCGCGGTTCCTGGGAAGGGTCAAAAGGGAAGCAAAGTCGGTCCTTTTAGTAGCCTCGGCTTGGGCCAGATGACCTTGGTATGCAGAGATCATAAAGATGCCAGTGGGCAGGCCTTGGGTCCTCCCATTCCGGCCAGATCTGCTCACACAGGGTCCGATTTGCCACCCTGCTTTAAGAAGTCTAAATTTGACGACTTGGCTGCTGAAACCCACATTTTAAAAGACCGTGGGCTCTCGGAGTCAGTCCTTTCCACTCTGGTCAATGCCAGAAAGGTGGCCTCCAGGCTTATTTGCTACAAAATCTGGAAGGCATATGTTTCCTGGTGTGAACCCAGGGGATGGCATCCTAGAAGGTATATGATTAGCAGAATCTTTCTTCAGTCAGGCCTAGAAATGAGATTGGCTTTGAGCACTATCAAAGTCCAAATTTCGGCTTTGTCTGTATTTTTTCAGAAGCCAATTGCTTCACATTCCCTGGTCCGGGCCTTTATTCAGGGAGCACTGCAGTTGAATCCGCCAGTCAAACCTCCAGTATGCCCATGGGATTTGAATTTTGTGTTGGCGGCTTTACAGGGACAACCCTTTGAGCCACTGCACCTGGCTCCTTTAGCACTTTTGACTAAAAAAATGAGTCTTCTTGATAGCCATATCCTCTGCTAGGAGAGTATCAGAATTGGCAGCTTTTTCTTGTAAAGAGCCATATTTAATTATTCACAAGGACAAGATTGTTATGCGTCCTAATCGTTCCTTCTTACCTAAGGTGGTTTCAGGATTCCATTTGAATCAAGATGTAATCCTACCATCCTTTTTTCTAGATCCACAGTCCACGGAGGAAGAATCTTTGCACACTCTTGATGTGGTTAGAGCAGTCAGTGTCTAACTGCAGGCAACCGCTCAGATACGGAAAACTGATTGTTTGTTTATTCTGCCAGATGGCCACAAGAAAGGCCAAGCAGCGTCGAAATCCACTCTTTCTAGATGGATTAGACAGGTTATTTTTCAGGCTTATGATATAAAGAGGAAGACTCCTCCTTTTCATGTTAAAGCGCACTCAACTAGGGCTGTTAGTGCTTCTTGGGCAGTGCATCACCAGGTCTCCATAGCTCAGATCTGTAAGGCTGCGACTTGGTCTTCAGTCCATACATTCACCAGATTCTATCAGGTGGATGTAAGAGGGCAAGAGGATACCGCCTTTGGGTGCAGTGTACTGCAGGCTGCAGTTTAGTTCCTCTGGTCCGTTTGTGGTTTATAATTTATGATCTGTCTCCCTCCCCTCAAATGAGCATTGCTTTGGGACATCCCACTATGTTATGAATACTCTGTGTCCCGTGATGTATGATCAAGAAAATTGGATTTTTAAATACAGCTTACCTGTAAAATCCTTTTCTTGAGAGTACATCACGGGACACAGAGCTCCCGCCCTTCTATGGGTTTTACGTGGTTACTTATTGCTTTGCTACAAAACTGAGGGGTTATATAGGGGAGGAATTCTCCTTAAATGGGGTTAACCCACTATGTAATGAATACTCTGTGTCCCGTGATGTACTCTCAAGAAAAGGATTTTACAGGTAAGCTGTATTTAAAAATCCTATTTTGTTTTCTTTGAAATTTCATTTTGCTGTCAGACTGTTCTAAACACGGGAAACATGCGCCCCTTTACAGGCATACTATAGACACCCCCCAGGTATGAAATTTGAAGGAATATTACACTTTTATTGTTTCACTTTAAGCATTATTAAAATAACTGCTCCCGAAAAAACGGCCGTTTTTAAAACTTTTTTTTGCATTGATCCTTGTCCCCTGGGGCAGGAACCAGGTCCCCAAACACTTTTTATGACAATAACTTGCATATAAGCCTTTAAAATTAGCACTTTTGATTTCTCCCATAGACTTTTAAAGGGTGTTCTGCGGCTTTCAAATTTGCCGCAAACACCCCAAATTGTTCGCTGTTCGACGAACGGGCGAACAGCCAATGTTCGAGTCGAACATGAGTTTGACTCGAACTTGAAGCTCATCCCTAGCTGCCAGCATTTCTGCAGAGGTTGAAGGGGTGGGGAGGTCAGCCTGTCAGTGCTCAGACCATATGGCACACACTGCATCAAATTGGTCTACATAGCTGTTATCCCAGAAGGAAGCCTCTTCTAAAGATGATGCACAAGAAAGCCTGCAAACAGTTTGCTGAAGTCAAGCAGACTAAGGACATGGATTACTGGAACCATGTCCTGTGGTCTGATGAGACCAAGATAAACTTAATTGGTTCAGATGGAGTCAAGCGTGTGTTGCAGCAACCAGGTGAGGAGTACAAAGACAAGTGTGTCATGCCTACGGTCAAGCATGGTGGTGGGAGTGTCATGGTCTGGGGCTGCATGAGTGCTGCCAGCACTGAGGAGCTACATTTTTTAGAGGGGACCATGAATGGCAACATGTACTGTGACATACTGAAGCAGAACATGATCCCCTGGAGGAGTGGAAGAGGACTCCAGTGGCAACCTGTGAAGCTCTGGTGAACTCCATGCCCCAGAGGGTTAAGGCAGTGCTGGAAAATAATGATGGCCACACAAAATATTGACACTTTGGGTCCAATTTGGACATTTTCAATTAGGGGTGTACTCACTTTTGTTGCCAGTGGTTTAGACATTAATGGTTGAGTTATTTTGAGGGGACAGCAAATTTACACTGTTATACAAGCTATACACTCACTACTTTACATTGTAGCAAAGTGTCATTTCCTCAGTGTTGTCACATGAAAAGATATGATAAAATATTTACAAAAATGTGAGGGGTCTACTCCCTTTTGTGAGATACTTTATATATATATTGTTCACAGAATTACTTGAACAAAGGAAAAACGCCTTCAGTAAAATTATTAAAAAGTATGCAATATGCATAATTAGTATTTTTATGAATTAAATGTTACCTATGAATATGCAACAGCTGCTCAGATTTGGAAGGGATTTTTTGTAGGTTGGTCCTCATTTGGACCAAATTATGTTATCTACAATGCTTCAGTGAATCTAAAATTCATACTGGCAAGCTATTGTCAGTATAAAGATTTTGGATCTTTTACCAGCCAAAGCTGAGGGGAAATAGTAGCTTTTATGCCAATAACATATTTTAAAGGACACAGGAAAAATAGAACTTTAGAGGTTGGAGAGTGGACTGGGCAAATCTTTCACATTCATTTTAATCACAAAGAAATTTGTGTAGGATCACAAATCTGGAGAACTTGCCAATTTTCTGCTGCCTAGGTATATAGAATATCCATATTTTTTGTTTCCATTTCACCTATGATCTCAGGATACTATCACTGAGTGGAAAATATGCTCAAATTATAGAGTCCAAAGACTGGTTTGCAAACTACAAGTATTACAAAACATCGGAAAATCATTACTTGCTGAGAAATTGTTTTGGTAACCCCCTGGTGCCAAATGGAGAGGCAACAAGAGCTCTTGCCCAGTGCTCTTTTCAGTTGTATGCCCTCCTGATTGTCAGCACCTGTGCTGCTCCTGCAAAAAGACTCAGGTGGGCAATCAGATAATTGATGAGGTTCATTTTTAGACTATTGCTTCATAGGGAAATGGATATTGTATTTTTAACCCAAGGAAAAATTGCTATATTGTGAGACTAAAATGTGAAAAAGACATTCTGAAAGATCAGTGATATGAGTTTTAAAAAAATATCTTTTGAAAATATATGTAAACCCAGTCATTAACATCAACTTGTTCCCAGGCCATGCACACAACTAGGGATGAGCCCATTCACCAAATACTGAACATTATAGGGCGTTTGTGGGAAATTCAAGCACCCACGGAACGTCCCATAATGAGCGACGAGACCGCCAATGCACTGCGAGATTGCAGTGCATTGACAGCTGCTGATTGGCCAAAGCATGCACCTGACCTGCATGCTTTGGCCAGTCACAGAGCACTCTGCTGTGAGAGCCATGATTGGCTAAAAGCAGGGTGCCTTTGGCCAATTATGGCTCAGGGGGCTGAGTCCACGCCCCACACTATGTAAGGCTGCTTACAAAGCAGCCATTCATAGTTTTATGAATGAGAGCAGCAAAATGACATTTGTAAAGGAAATTTCTGCATACAGGGGTATTATCGGAATCTGGAAGCCCCCTTTAACAAGGGAACCCCCAGATCTCGCCCCCCCATATGTGAATGGGTATCAGGTACATTTTACCCCTACACATTCACCAAAAATGTGTCAAAATGGTAAATGCGATGTAACTCCATCTTCGATGACAGCGACGATGACCCGAACAAAAAGAAACTGAAAAAATTTGCCTCACATGACTTCAGAAGGGGGCAGGGTCACCCGTTTACATCACTGGGTGGCCCCGCCCTTAGATATATAACAGCTGTCAATGCAAAAAGCCTGCAGTTGCGGGATGCCTTCCATGGAGGTGGAGTTTTTCCGGTTTCTTTTTTTTTTTGTCGGGACAGTCGGCGCTGTTTTTGAAGATGAATGGACATCACCGGACAGTTTTTTTTTTACATTTTTTTAATGAATGACTTGTCCCAAACTGTCTACTGTCATTTTTACCATTTTGACACTTTTTTGGTGAATGTGTAGATGTACAATGTCCCCTTGTTAAAGGGGGCTTCCAGATTCTGATAAGCCCCCCGGCCCGCAGACCCCCACAACCACCGGGCAAGGGTTGTGGGGAAGAGGCCCTTGTCCCCATGGGGACAAGGTGTTTTTGGGGGGGACCACGTTGAGGGCATGTGGCTGGTATGGTTCAAGAGGGGGGGTGCTCTCTCGCCCCCCCTTTTCCTGCGGCCTGCCAGGTTGCGTGCTCAGGTAAGGGTCTGGTATGGATTTTGGGGGCGACCCCCACACCATTTTAAAAAAAAAATTGGCTCAGGGTTTCCCTTAAAATCCATACCAGACCTGAAGGGCCTGGTATGGATTTTGGGGGAACCCCCACGCAATTTTTTAAAAATGTTGGTGCGGGGTTCCCCTTAATATTCATACCAGACCCGAAGGGCCCTAGAAGAATTTACCCCCTTCCTCACTGGGCCATTTTTTTAAGATACGGCACTGTGTCACTTTAACTGAAAATTGCACGGTCGTGCGACGCTGTACCCAAATAAAATTTATGTCCTTCTTTTCCCACAGATAGAGCTTTCTTTTAGTGATGTTTCATCACCTCTGCGGTTTTTATTTTTTGCGCTATAAACAAAAAAAAGCGACAATTTTGAAAAAAACACAATATTTTTTACTTTTTGCTATGATAAACATCCACATATAAAAAAACAAAACAAAACAAATGTTTTACACAGTTTAGGCCGATATGTATTCTTCTATATATTTTTGGTAAAAAAAAATCGCAATAAGCGTATATTAATTGGTTTGCGCAAAATTTATAGCGCCTACAAAATAGGTTTTTTATTTATGGCATTTTTATTTATTTTTTAATTTTTTTTACTTTTAATGGTGGCAATCTGCGATTTTTTTCAGGACTGCGACATTGCGGCGGACAGATCGGACACTTTTGACACTTTTTAGAAACCATTGACATTTATACAGCGATCAGAACTATATATAGCCACTGATTACTGTATAAATGTGTCTGGCAAGGAAGGGGTTAACACAAAGGGGTGATCAAGGGACTAAATGTGTTCCCTGACTGTGTGTTCTAACTGTGGGGGGATGGGACTGACTAGAGGATTAGAGCAATCTGTGTTGCCATATACTAGGAACACATGATCTGTCGCCTCTCCCCTAACAGGACGTGGATCTGTGTGTCTACAAACACGCAGATCCACGTTCCTGCTCTGTCAAGAACGATCGCGGGTTCCCGACAACCATCCCGGCCCCCAGGCAAGTGCATCGGTTCCTCAGTGACGCAGCGCCCCCCTATGCCAACGGGAAACTAAGGAAGTCATATGACGCCTGCCCAGGATGGGAGATCCCATCTGCGGACATAATTTGACTATACGCAGGATAGTAAGTGGTTAACTTAAATTTTTTCCTTTAGAAATGTAATTTTGCTGTGGTACTGTTCTAAACATGGGAAAGATGTGCTACTTTACAGGCATACTAAGGACACCCCCCAGGCACTATATGTAAAGGAATATTTCATTTTTATTGTTTCACTTTAATCATTTTTAAAATCACTGCTCCTGAAAAAACTGCAGTTTTTAAAACTTTTTTTTGCATTGATGCATGTCCCCTGGGGCAGGACCTGGGTCCCTTAACACTTTTTATGACAATAACTTGCATATAAGCCTTTAAAATGAGCACTTTTGATTTTTCATGTTCGTGTCCCATACACTTTAACGGTGTTCGCGTGTTCGCACATATTTTTTGCCTCTTCACAATTCTGGTGCGAACCGAACGGGGGGGGGGGGGTGTTGGTTCATCCCTACCTACACACACAACATCATTTACCTATTCTGAACAAGCAGTAGTAACATGTTAAAAGAAAACTTCATTTGTATACTTCATATGTTTTTACTCACTCCATAACAGGCAGGTTTATTAATTGGCTGGCCATGGGACTTTCTACTCTGAGGCTCGGTTCACACTGGTGCGATGTGGGAAACCCTGCCATATACTTGTGCGGGTTCCTATATCGCACCTGAATCGCAGGTGGTTAACTCTGACATCTGCGAACTGCTGCGGGTGTCAATGTCAAATCGGTTCACAGATCGCAGTGCAAACTGTGAAATGGTACAGGAATTGGATCACATGGATGTGAACACCCATGCGATCCGATTCCAGTGCAGACCAAAAAAAGGGTGCTGTATCATTTTGGTGTGAATGCAATTCAATTTCAGCCATACAGTTTGTATGACTGAATTTGCATTAGACAGATATTGCATGTGATGTTCACAGCAATGTGGAGCAAATCACATACAATGTCTGGCATTGCACTAGTGTGAACCCAGCCTAAGTGAACATTTTAAAACATCCTTTTTTTCCTATGCATATGCATGCATGGGTGTGCTCACATGTGTGGAAAGCACGGATCACAGGCAAAAGTAAAAGAGTCAATAAAAGTGGCTCTGTAGCCTTTGTTCACTGTTAACCAATCACAATGATGAGGACGTGAGCTGCCATCTAGATAAAGGAAGGCCCGTAGATGTGGTGTATCTGGATTTTGCGAAAGCATTTGACACAGTTCCCCATAAACGTTTACTGTACAAAATAAAACAAAATATTGCAACCCTGGTAGATATTGACCAGACAGGCTTTATGCCTGGTATGTCTATGGATACAAACTTACAGAGATTGTTTGCACATTTACAGATGGATAAGGCGGTTAGGCTTGGTACCACGGTCTCTGATTTTTTCCCAATAGGAAGAGGCACTAGACAGGGGTGTCCGCTTTCCCCTTTTCTCTTCGCCCTAATGATGAAACCCATGGCCAGGGCACTTAGGCAATCTGAGGATGTGAAGGCAATTCGAGTAGGGAACATAAGAGAATGCATTGCATTATATGCTGATGACTTGCTTTTGTTTCTCAGGGATCCAGGCCCGTCTCTTAGGGCTGTTTTGTCAATTCTGGATAAATTTGCCACCTTCTCGGGTCTTCGGGCAAACTGGAGCAAGTAATCAATTTTATCTTTAGGCATGGAAGCTAAGAAGTTATGAGATGATGCATTACCACTTCAATGGGTCTCCTCCATAACTTATCTTGGGGTTAAAATAACAGCCAATTTTCAGGATTACATGTCCCTAAATCTCCTGCCACTAGAAAATAGACTTAAGCAAAAGACAACGGCATGGAAGAATTTACCCCTCTCCATGCTGGGAAGGGTTAGCCTCAAAAAATGAAGTTGCTTTCAGTAATTTTGTATTTCCTACGTCACTCCCCATTGTGGATTCCAAGGGTTTTTTTTTAATCACTGAACAGCATAATAGGGACCTTCATATGGGCACCACAATCTCCGCGCATCAGTATTAAAATATTACAGGAGCCATGGGGTCAGGGGGGACTAGCACTACCTGACTGGCAGAAATATTATCTGGCTGGACAGATGGTATTCGCCAGAAGATGCCTGATGGCGGATGCTGGTGATTCCGCTACGGTCGTAGAGGCGGCACATCTGGGATCTTATGAGAGTTTAAAGATGGCCTTGTACAGGGGTCCGAAATCTGCCCCTGACAAATTCGATGAAGCAACGATTAAGAAATGGGAAATTACCACCACCTTGATGTCTCCTAGCTATACGGGAATTACTCCTTCAGCTCCAATATGGATGAACCCATAACTCCCACATTTCTTTTCTCTTCCTGACCCCATGATATGGGCGTGCAAAGGTATTAAGGTATTGAATGACATAACTAGAGAAGGGGAGCTTTGTACATTTGATCAATTAAGGGACAGACATGATCTTTCTAATTCCTTTTTCTTTTGCTATCTGCAGTTACGCCACGCTTTTAAGAAGCAGTTTACTGGCCAAAGAATTGAATATATGCCATCAGCTTTAGAAAACCTTTTAACGGAGGAGGACTTGATCAAGCCTCTGTCATCTGTGTACAAATCTCTCTTTAAAAAGACACCCTTGAGGATTACCAAATGTAGGGAATGGTGGGAGAGAGAGATTACAACATTCAGGGGGAGGACTGGGACGATATGTGGGACCATCCCATTAAATATTTAGTCTCAGCAAGAGACCGTTTAATTCATTTTAAGTTTCTTCATCGTGTGTATTTTACACCTGCCAGGTTGTCACGTATATACCCCACAGCTAGTAGTCAATGTTGGAGATGCTCTGACACCCCAGCGGATGCAGAACATATTTTCTGGAGTTGCACACAAATTCAAATATTTTGGTCAAGTATTACAGAAGGTCTGGAGGAAGTACTTAGCATCCCAGTTCCAATGACACCTAGAGTCTGTTTAATTGGGTTGGTGGAAGAGGTGGTTCCATCTCGAGCTCACCACACTTTACTAAATATTGGGCTATTCTACGGTAGAAAAGCTATATTATTAAACTGGAAAAAAACAGCTGCTCCCACTCTATCATACTGGAAAAAATTGGTCAATTCAATTGGTTATTCATTTGTACAGAGCAACAAACCGGTCTAGAGGCTGTGAAAAGAAATTCACTAAGTTATGGCAGGCCTGGCTAGATTCTACAGCTACAGTGGGCTAACCAGGAGGATCAATGTCTGCTACGGTGGTTAATAAATGTATATAATTAAGATTATGGTAACAGGTTGAGTAAATGTAGTCCCTTTTGATCAATAATTTTATGAGCTCTTTGCTGTAAGAATGTGAATATTGGATATCCGAAAGATATAATGCAAGGGTATGTTTAAATATAAGATGCACACTATTATATCTGTAAGTTTTATGATGAGTGGTCGAGTTGGTGGTTGGGGGGAGGGAAGGGCGGGAATTGGTTTGAACATGTTAGTTTGTTTTAGGCCCTAAAGGCTGACTCTGATAAGGCATGGTACCTTTCGGGGAATGTATGTATGTTTGTTTGTATTGAAAATTAATAAAAAGAATTAAAAAAAAAAAACATACATTTTCTGAAAGCACATGACCTATATATAAAAAAACAAAACAAAATGTGCTACTTATTTTTAGGCCCCGCAATAGTCGCTCAAAAGTCCATCAAATTACTATTTTAACTAAAAATACACTAAAATCATTATTTTAATTTTTTTAATCCTTGGCGGTGCAAAAACCTAAAAATGGTAAAACCAATAAGTGTACAAAAAAGTGCATGTGAAACACACACTAAGAAGTGCACTTAAGCGTGTGCTTTGTCCACCCCCAAAAGGGTAGGACCTCTCCTTGATCCCACTGAGCGCAAGGCTCCTGACAGGGATATGGGGTTTGACTGGTCTGCCTAGCCAGAAGGCCTGCCTAGCCAGAAGGCCTGGCCGACCCCATTCTTCTAGGTCTCCCGAAGAGAGACCCCCCCAGGAGCAGGGGAGGAAGGAACCTGAGAAGGAACCTGAAAATAAATTGAAATAAATAAGTGGCCATGCATGTGCACTGACCGGGCCCTGAGGCCTGGAAGACAAAAACTGCCCCGGACTTAGTCAAAAGGCCCAGCCCTAAAAAGCACAGTGAAGAAAAAGTTTTAGTGACTGTGACCATGTGCCAAATCCCACACCTAAGTGTTACTAAGTGCACCCCTAGGGTGACCACTCCCAGGGGGCACAGACACTGTAGAGTTTCTGACTTCCTAGCCCACAGCCAGACAAGGTATATCCACTCAAATTAGGTGGAACTGGGCCCATCCAGTTTTCCCAAGGGAATTACTCCCATGCCCCACAAACTGTGGATGCCACGGTTTCTGTTCCAGCCAGTACTAGCCTTCAGAGCCCGCATCATATCAACAGGGATACTATATTGATAACCATTCCAGCTCCATCCAAACCAGAATGACATTATAGTACCCCTACTGGACACTGATAAGAACAGATACTACACTTGATCTTAGCCAAAATTCTGATCACAACCTAAACACAAACTTACCTTACAAAATTCCTCATTCATTCATTCATGCCAATTGGGATGCAGTGGCTGCATGGGCATAGCTGCTGCTCCCAGTCTGACATCTATGTGAGTGTGGGTGCATGACCCCAAGTGCAGACAGTGTAAACTCAGGGACATGCACTCGGACCTACATGGATGTCAATTTAGGAGCAACACCTGTAATTGTGCATTTGCTACATCCCAAATTATATCAATTAGATTGCCTGCACAGGGATTTATGGACCTCCTGTGCAGGTAAACATGGCCTTGCAGGGGTGTAAGCTGTAGTATACCTTGTATGAACAAGGTCTTACTATGTTGGGGGGGTTGTATTTTATTTGAATTTTTTTTTACAATTTTATATTTGTTAAAATTTTGCACTTTATTTTGGGGGGGGGGGTGCGATATCAGAGGTCTAAACATACCCCTGATGTCTCTTTTTGAAGAAAGTTCCTTTCTCTGTAGCCTGAGCTGCACTGTAGATGAATGAATACGAGTCGGTATAGAGCCTACTATTCATTCATAAAACTGAAGAATAGTACTGTTTTCTCTGCTCCAGTAATGAATGGAAACAAGAGAGACAAGTATTGATCGCTCACTATGTCCATTCAAGGAAAGGAAGGATCTGGTAAACACATGGTTACCAGCCCCTTCCCCCCCACCGCTCTCCATCCTGACAGCTTTCCAAGCCCTGTGTACCCAGCAGAAGCTGCAGTCAGGGGGAAGGGGAGAAGGGAATGACATCTAGTAGCACAGCACATAGAGAGAACAGTGGATCAGTGAGGGGGGGCATTACAGGGGTTGAAGTGATGGGTGGGTGAATGTGAGTATTTTTAAAGCCCCTGCGTCTGCCCTGCAACACCTGAAGCCAGCAGCTGCATGGGCGGTGGTCACATTTTATGTGCATAGCTCCGATCAGTGGCTTGTTAGCCACTAATTAGTGCTATCTACTTGTTAAGCAGAGTCTGCTGAACAGTTTTGCTATAACCTTAGAGAAGGAGGAGGAAATTCAGATCTGTATGGCGTACGGACCTGGCCAGTTGGTAGCAGAGCTGTAGGTCCATTCGCCATACAAACCTGGCAGGAAAAGGGTTACATCTTTTGTGGCTAACCTCTATCTCTATAGGGCCTGTCATCCCCCCATTTACACCCCAGCCAGGTTTTAAGGAAGAAACTGACATTTTACTCCCCTACAATTTATTTGTTTATTGCCAATAATCAATTTGATATAGTTCTAGAACAATATAACCTTTATGGCAGGCAGTTTATTGCCAGTAATACAGTTTTCAGTTATAGTAGACCATTTCAGTGGAAGCCTATCACTATATCAAAATTTGAAAATGCCTTGACCCAGCTCTAAACAAAAAAATGCAATTATATTGGTCCTGTCCACCACATGCCCATCTATTGTTCAGTCATGCCCAGGACACCATATCAACACAATTACCACTGTGTGCAATGAACTTACCAGATTTCCTTGACCATTTCATTGAGCCCAGGTTCACACTGACAGCAGGATTGAAATTGTGCGAGTTCAGCTAAACTTGCATGATTTCATACCTGCATGTAATTCCAACTTTGCGGGTGATTTCAGAGACATCTGAGCAGGTTGCTGCACAGATATCTATACAAAATCGCACCCCGAAGTTGCCAAAAGTAGTACAGAAACTACTTTTGGGATTCGGACAGTGCCATTGTCTGCAATATCCGCTGGTTTGGCATGCGATTTGACATGTCAAATCGCATGCCAAATTGCATCAATGTGAACCTAGGCGTAATGAGCAGGTCAAACATGCTTGTACTTTAAATAATGTATGTATGCCAGCATTTTCCTCCATGGCCATCCAAAGTATTCTCTCCATTCATTAAAGAAGCAGAAAGACAAGATTCTCCATTGTATAAAGCTATTTATTAAAAAAAAAAAAAAAAAAAAAAAAAAAAAAAACAACATTTAAAAGTATCAGATATAATTGCAAATACAAGCAGACATTTCAGTATGTAGGTCACACAGGTGGTATCACAGTCAGTTAAATCTTTATTTTATAACTTTTGTTCATCCTGTTTGATGCAAAATGTGTTGGCTTTCTTAAATAATTCCTGACTGAGAGACACCTTTTGCAGGTATAAATTCCCTTTTCCTCAAAAAGCTTACTCTTTTTTTCTGGGGATTTCCCTACCTAGTGTGTACCAACCTAGTTATAAGTACATGGGTTCTCCAATACTTGAAAGTCATCTCAGATTGTGGCAACTTGGAGTGATCAAAAAAATTACACTGTTAAAATCTCATCCTTCAGTAAAACAGATGCATATTTTTTTTAATATGTTTGAGGAAAGTTTGATTTATATATTTTGATTTATATATTTTCAATTCACTTACTATACGACCCCTTTCACACTGAGACAGTTTTCAGGCATTTTAGTGCTACTAATAGCCTCTGAGAAGTGCCTCCCATTCATTGCATGAGTGCTTTCACACTGGGGCGGTGTGCTTGCGGGACGTTAGAAAAAGTCCCGCAAGCAGCATCTTTGGGGCGGTTTGGGAGTGCTATGAAAAACACTCCCAAAACACCCCTGCCCATTGAAATGAAGGGGCAGCACTTCCAAAGCACCGCAAAATAGGTCTTTTTTCCTTTTTTTAAAAGGTTGTCACATGACCTTAAAATAAACGCCCGCTAGCGCCCAAAAAGAGCTGCTAAAACACTGCAAAAACTACCGCTGCTTTAGCAGCACTTCAGTGTGAAAGGGGTCTTAAGGTCTTATTTCCTCTCTGAATGATTATTTTGCACTCTTGGATTGTAAATAGAAACAGTCTTTGTACCAAAAGTAGTTACCCCTTTATGGCAAACTACAACTCATCCTTTATAAAATCCCTTTGTTTTTATCCTGATTTATTTTCAAGGCTAAATTTCATTGCATTCATGATGTCCCCCTTTCTTCAATATTAGTATAGAGGGAATTAACCTGTATAGTTGCAATATATAGCATACTGCTCATTATAGGGTTTTCTCCGTTAGCTGGGTAATGAACTCCTTACCTGGCAACCTGAAAATTGCCCATCTATTTATTTTATTTAGCCATATACAATTCATGTTATTCATAGATTATACTGTACACAAAGGCTTGGTTCATTCCTCAACAATCAAGAGTAAAGCCTCGTACACATGATTGGATTTTACGATGGGAAATGTGTGATGACAGGCTGTTGGCGGAAAATCCAACCGCGTGTATGCTCCATCGGACAATTGTCGGATTTTCCACGGACAAATGTTGGATAGCAGGTTTTAAAATTTTCCACGGACAAATGTCTGTTGTCGGATTTTCCAAGCGTGTGTACAAAAGTCCAAAGTACAAACATGCATGCTCGAAAGCAAGGACGAGCCAGAAGCGGTCGGTCTTGTAAACTAGCATTCGTAATCGAGAATTCGTGATGCGGCAAATGATGAAATCTCGAAATGCAGGGCACAATTCTCTTCTTCTTTAATGAGATAATAATGAAGCTGCTTTGCTGGTGATACTGATGGAGTTATTACAAACGTATTTTCAAACGCTTTTTTTTTCTAGTGATATCAAGAATAATATTATTATGCTTTTTTTCAGGCAAGTTACCACAACACCATTATCCTGTGTTTTTTAAGATCAAAGATACAACTATGTTGGTGTCCCTTGCAAATTTTACATTGTATTTTTTTAATGTAACTGCCTACTCCCAAACTGTCATTTGAAGTAAAACATATAGAAAAGTATTATTCTACACATTGTTTTATTGTGCATTAAAAAAAGAATGCTATCTGCCAATAGAACTTAACCAAAAAGTGCATTCTATGCATCCAAGAATTTAGAAAATATACAAAATCAAATCATTATTCAACCAAAAAATAATGTCAAAGCAATAACTCCAAGGCCAATACTAAATAACATGTTATCTCATCCGATCCCACAACATGTCTGGTTGACGAACGGCTGTTCAGAAACAAACTGAAAAGCACGAAATGAAAAGCGCAAAATGAAAAGCGTGAATCAACACTCACCAAACTTCTACTAACACAAAATTAGCAGAAGGAGCCCAAAGGGTGGCGCTAAAGAGCTGAAAAACCACGTAGTATGTCACTACATTCGTAATTATTGGCCAACCATTATGTGGTCGTGTGTATGCAAGACAAGTTTGGGCCAACACCCTTCAGACAAAATTCCACAGTTATGTTGTCGGAAAGTCCGATCATATGTATGAGGCATTAATGACCGCCTAAAAAATTCTGTGTATGCAGCAACAATGGAACACTGCTTGGCACTTTTGTCCCTACTACCTCTCAAAACATTACATTCATACTTCAATATGGTCTTGCCAATTGAAAGGTGACAGTTTTTCTTGCAATTACCCATCAGCACTCTCACAGTATGTGAGCATGGGGGGGGGGGATCACTGCCCTGGGAAACATGTACCAGTGCAAAAAAACAAATTGCTTCTTGGATTTTGGCAATGAAAACGTTCCATACGTATAGGGGTTAATTTACTTAAACTGGAGAGTGCAAAATCTGGTGCAGCTGTGCATGGTATCCAATCAGCTTCTAACTTCAGCTTGTTCATTTAAGCTTTGACAGAAAAAAACTGGAAGCGGATTGCTTTCTATGTAGAGCTGCACTAAATTTTGCCCTTTCCAGTTTTAGTAAATCAATCCATAATATCTCTATATTCAGGAGGAGTAGCAGAATGTGTTTGAGGCTGGGTTCACACTGGTGCGACACGACAGCCGTCCTACTTTGGATCCGACTTTGCCCTGCGACATGAAGCCGGCATGTGTCCGACTTTCAATGAACGGGGATCCGACTTGGATCCCCGCCAATGCCCGGCACTATGTTTGGTATGAATCTTTAGGGGGAACTCCGCGCCAAATTTTAAATAAAAAACCGGCATGGGTTCCCCCTCCAGGAGCATACCAGGCCCTTGGGTCTGGTATGGACCTTGAGGGGAACCCCCTACGCCGATAAAAACGGCGTGGGGTCCCCCCCAATCCATACCAGACCCTTATCCGAGCACGCAGCCCGGCCGGACAGGAATGGGGGTGGGGACGAGCGAGCGCCCCCCCCTCCTGAACCGTACCAGGCCGCATGCCCTCAACATGGGGGGGTTGGTGCCTTGGGGGAGGGGGCGCGCTGCGGCCCCCCACCCCAAAGCACCTTGTCCCCATGTTGATGAGGACAAGGGCCTCTTCCCGACAACCCTGGCCGTTGGTTGTCGGGGTCTGCGGGCGGAGGGCTTATCGGAATCCAGGAGCCCCCTTTAATAAGGGGGCCCCCAGATCCCGGCCCCCCACCCTATGTGAATGAGTATGGGGTACATGGTACCCCTACCCATTCACCTAGGGAAGTGTCAATAAAAAAAACCACAGTACACAGGTTTCAAAATTAATTTATTGGGCAGCTCCGGTATCTTCTTCCGACTTCCCCCGGTGTTCCGCCTCTTCTCCCGGGCCCCGCCGCTATCTTCTTCCAGCTCTATTGCCAGCGAGGGGCCCGGTCTGCTGCCGCTGTCTTCTCGCCGCTGTCTCGCCGCTTCTTCTCTTCATCTCTTCTTCCGATGTTGACACGACGCTCTCCCCGGCTGGAATGCTCTCTGTGCGCTCTGCTCTGACTTATATAGGCGGTGACCCCGCCCCCTTATGCCGTCACAGTCTCTGGGCATGCTGGGACTGTGACGTTTTAGGGGGCGTGGTCATCGGGTGATGACCACGCCCCCTAAAACGTCACAGTCCCAGCATGCCCAGAGACTGTGACGGCATAAGGGGGCGGGGTCACCGCCTATATAAGTCAGAGCAGAGCGCACAGAGAGCATTCCAGCCGGGGAGAGCGTCGTGTCAACATCGGAAGAAGAGATGAAGAGAAGAAGCGGCGAGACAGCGGCGAGAAGACAGCGGCAGCAGACCGGGCCCCTCGCTGGCAATAGAGCTGGAAGAAGATAGCGGCGGGGCCCGGGAGAAGAGGCGGAACACCGGGAGAAGTCGGAAGAAGATACTGGAGCTGCCCAATAAATTAATTTTGAAACCTGTGTACTGTGGTTTTTTTTATTGACACTTCCCTAGGTGAATGGGTAGGGGTACCATGTACCCCATACTCATTCACATAGGGTGGGGGGCCGGGATCTGGGGGCCCCCTTATTAAAGGGGGCTCCTGGATTCCGATAAGCCCTCCGCCCGCAGACCCCGACAACCAACGGCCAGGGTTGTCGGGAAGAGGCCCTTGTCCTCATCAACATGGGGACAAGGTGCTTTGGGGTGGGGGGCCGCAGCGCGCCCCCTCCCCCAAGGCACCAACCCCCCCATGTTGAGGGCATGCGGCCTGGTACGGTTCAGGAGGGGGGGGGCGCTCGCTCGTCCCCACCCCCATTCCTGTCCGGCCGGGCTGCGTGCTCGGATAAGGGTCTGGTATGGATTGGGGGGGACCCCCACGCCGTTTTTATCGGCGTAGGGGGTTCCCCTCAAGGTCCATACCAGACCCAAGGGCCTGGTATGCTCCTGGAGGGGGAACCCATGCCGGTTTTTTATTTAAAATTTGGCGCGGAGTCCCCCCTCAAGAACATCTGAGCACAAGTCGCGTGCCGAAGTCGGATCATGCAAGACGGCAATCCGACTTTGATCCGACTTCAATGATAGTCAATAGGCTGAAGTAGGATCAAAGTCGGACCAAAGTAGTACAGGGAGCATTTCTAAAGTCGGAACGACTTGTGTCGGACCAGTTAGGACGGCTCCCATAGGGAAACATTAAATTTCACACGTCATGCGACATGAGCTCCCAATGTCGGAGCGTTTGTCGGACCAGTGTGAACCCAGCCTGAAGGCGTAATTGTAAGTATGCCCATCCTGTGTGTGAGAAATAACATGTTAAAATGACAACTTTGTAAAAAAATTAATTTCTTTATACTGTATGTATAATATGTTTTACTTTCAAAAAACTGCTGTGACAAAAAATTAGATCCTAAAAATACTCCATGCCATTTATGAATATTAAGCTGGATGCATATATTTAGCATATTGCTCTGAAGAAAAGTCACTGTATAAAATTGCTCATGTGAAATCACCATACGAATTTCTGCTACTAATTTCTGATCCACATGCCAGTTTGTTGTATATGTACCTTTCCATGACTTTAAAACACACAATTTAATTACTAACTTATTATGTTCTATTGGGTAATCTCAGTTAATCTTTTGCAAAAACAAAATGATGATTGGAAACTGGACTGATAACAAATGTATTCACAGCAGATCAGTATTTTGCAGCATTAATTTCCCTTGTGTACAGAGCTAGACTTTATTAAATCATTTTTTTTTTTCTTTTTTAGAAAATTAGAATAAAATCATAAGATCAATTATTATCCATTTGGAAAAACTTCTTGTGCATGTGTCATTGTTCTCTGGGAAAAACCTAACCCACCAAAGATACAACAATATTTCAATAAAATAAATTACATTAAATATACGGAGGACTATCAGTTCCATTAAAATTATTAATGAAAAGTTTTGTTACACTTGATGTAACTGGAATTCATGATTGATATTAAAACTTGCTACTGCATAGACTAAGGTCTGGTTCACACCTATGCATTTTTTAGTGCTTTTTCAGTTTTGCAGAAACACACTACAGTCCATTTAACATGGTTTCCTATGGATGTAGTTCACATCTGTGCATTTTATGGAAAGAGCCAGGGATTTTTTTTCTGGTTTTTGATTCCATAGGCTCTATTGGATTGTAAATGTGTATTGAAAAATGCAAAATGCACCTGCAATATGCCAACTGCAACCTGCATGAGGCTCGATTCACACCTATGCATGTTGCTTTTGAGCGTTTTTGGAGGTTTTTTTTTCATGCTTGCCACGTTTTTGAGCAGCGTTTTTGTAGCGTTTTTGCGGCGTTTTTGCCGCGTTTTTGCCGCGATTTGCGTTTTGCGGTTTTTTTTTTTTTTTTCATTTTTTTTTTACAGTCTTAAAAAAAAATTACAAAAAAAAAAATAAAAAAAACGGCAAAAACGCACCAAAAACGCACCAAAAACGCTGCAAAAATGCTGCAAAAACGGTGCACTTGCGTTTTTGATGCTTGTCCATTGAAATCCATTACATGCAAAACGCTGCTTTTTGCATGAAAAAAAATCCCCGACCCTTTCCAAAAACGCAGAGATACAAAAAAGCATTGATGTGAACATGTTCCATAGGAACCCATGTTAAAAAATTCCCATGCATTTCTGCAAAATGCATCAAAAAACGCGCTAGTGTGAATGGAGCCTAAGGCTCGATTCACACCTATGCATGTTGCTTTTGGGCGTTTTTGGAGGTTTTTTTTTTCATGCTTGCCACGTTTTTGTAGCGTTTTTGCGGCGTTTTTGCGGCGTTTTTGCCGCGATTTGCGTTTTGCGTTTTTTTTTTTTTTTTTTCATTTTTTTTTACAGTCTTAAAAAAAAAATTACAAAAAAAAAAAAAAAAACGGCAAAAACGCACCAAAAACGCTGCAAAAACGCTGCACTTGCGTTTTTGATGCTTGTCCATTGAAATCCATTACATGCAAAACGCTGCTTTTTGCATGAAAAAAAGTCCCCGACCCTTTCCAAAAACGCAGAGATACAAAAAAGCATTGATGTGAACATGTTCCATAGGAACCCATGTTAAAAAATTCCCATGCATTTCTGCAAAATGCAAAATGCATCAAAAAACGCGCTAGTGTGAATGGAGCCTAAGGCTCCATTCACACCTATGCATGTTGCTTTTGAGCGTTTTTGGAGGTTTTTTTTTCATGCTTGGCACGTTTTTGAGCAGCGTTTTTGTAGCGTTTTTGCGGCGTTTTTGCCGCGTTTTTGCCGCGATTTGCGTTTTGCGTTTTTTTTTTTTTTTTTTTTTTTTCATTTTTTTTTTACAGTCTTAAAAAAAAATTACAAAAAAAAAAAAAAACGGCAAAAACGCACCAAAAACGCACCAAAAACGCATCAAAAACGCTGCAAAAACGGTGCACTTGCGTTTTTGATGCTTGTCCATTGAAAACCATTACATGCAAAACGCTGCTTTTTGCATGAAAAAAAGTCCCCGACCCTTTCCAAAAACGCAGAGATACAAAAAAGCATTGATGTGAACATGTTCCATAGGAACCCATGTTAAAAAATTCCCGTGCATTTCTGCAAAATGCAAAATGCATCAAAAAACGCGCTAGTGTGAATGGAGCCTAAGTGTAAATCAGGCTTTACTGCCCCCCCCCTTCCCCTCTACCGTATCTCCACAATTTTTCCATAAATATTCTTCTGCATTTTGTTTTCCTGACACATCATGGCAGCACACACATTGGTTGTGACTCTGCCCCCACAACCTGACAGGACTGGTTAACTATAAATTTGAAGGCAAAGGCACCCCACCTCACTCTCTTTTTTTTTTTTCTCACCTGACAAGATTGAAGTGGGACTTCACACCTCTTACCACATTCGCTCCAACAGGTTAAGGCTCTCCTGGCTGGAAGTCTCTCCTGTTCAGTCTCTAGAGGAGCCTTCACAGAGAGAAACTCCAATCTGGTGGTCTCGGGGGCATTTCATCTGGCATATACAAGCTTTAAAGAAGCTTATTTGTTGCAGTGTTCTCCTACCTTGCTCTTTCTGCATTCAGGTACTGTCTTTTTGTTGTTTTTCCTTAATCTTTGGCATGCTGGGCTCTATAGTTCCCCGGGAGGCTGTGCCTTTCCATCATGGCGGCTGTGTCCATTCTGGCACTCTGTGCATGCTCCAGAGGAAGGAGACCTCCAGTCTGGTCATTTTACCCTTTTCCAGTTTGGCACTGGTCCTTTCGGATCGCTTCCGCACATGTGCGGCCGCGTCATTTCCGGCACAACGGTGGTGCCATTTTTAGAAATCTTGGATTTTCTGTCAGTTTTCCTGTCAGCTACAGATGAACACTATCCATTGGATTTTCTGATCCCTGCTGCCAGCCCAGTCTCAGGTAAATCCCCAGCCCGCATCCTTGCAGTCCTGCAGACTCTCATAATCTTGCTCTATTATCTCTTTTTCTATCTACACTTCTGTATCAGACTTCCTGTTTTAGATACTATACCTTCTCACTGTCATGGAGACCACTGCTCAAGCAGACCACCCTCAGTTTGTAAGGTAAGAGGTGTCCCGTTCTATGGTAAGTACTGAAGAGGAAAAAGAGTGCATGACCGCTAATGCTGGGTTTTTTTTATGCAGCCCATCCAGGTCAAGATCAGTTCCAGGCATCAAGGTCGCTCAATTCATGCCTCAAGCCACAAGAGGTCTAGGAGGAGCTACTCAAGGTCGTCATCTTGTCACCACCATTCACAGCATAGTCACTCTTTAATCAGAGGAGGTCAACACCATCCCGTCACAGGAGCTATCACACCCACCCTGCAGCAAACGCTTGCTGGGTGTGCGGAGCTCCAGCAAGCACATGCATTAACAAGGCTACCAGGGAGAAAGAGACGGAACCAATCTCATCAGGGAATCTGTTTGGGAAACTATCCTGGAGACATCAGCCCCTGAGACAGACAGAGCAGGCCCAAGCTTGTCTAATGTAGCTCCCACTCCTTCTGTGGATCTGCAGTCATATTCAGAAACTGAAGACCCAGAGATGTCTACAGGTTTTGATTTTACCCTAGCGAGCTCTTCGTAAGATCAGTGAAGGAGGCCATAAGATGGGAGGAAGCTAAGGAAGCTCCCCGTAAAATCTGTTAGTATTTTCCCAATCTAAAGAAAGAGCCGGAAACCTTCCCTTTCATAGAAGAATTGGAGGACCTCATTAAAAATGAGTGGGAAAAATTAGACAAAAGGTCTAACCTCAATAATAGGCTAGAAAAACTCTATGCCCTGAAGGAGCCTAATGTGAATCCACTGATTCATCCACCTGTTGTTGATGCCTCTTTGATGCGTCTCGCAAGGCACGTCATCTTACCAATAGAGGACGCAGTAACCTTCCGTGATGTGCTAGATTGTAAAATTGACCTAGACTTGAAAAAAGCACACTGCATGGCAGGTGGGGCTGGCAGGCTAGCAGTCACTGCAGCAGCAGTCGGCAAGGCGATTTCCGGATGGTCCACCAACATAGAGAAAACTGTAAGTGAGGGGGGTGGCCTAGAAAGGATCATTAGTTCCCTTCAAGAGCTGAATCTGACAGGTGACTTTGTGGCTGAAGCCTCAGTTGATGTCATCAGATCTTCTGCAAGGACCATGCTGGCATCAGTCGTGGCAAGGAGAGCCCTATGGCTCAAACCATGGGTAACAGGTGCAGCATCTAAAACCAACTGGTGCAAGATTCCTTATGACGGAGTTAATCTTTTCGGTTCTAAGTTGGATTCAGCAATCTCCAAAGTGACTGGAGGAAAATCGGGATTGATCCCGTCTGACAGGAGACAGAAACCACAAAAAGGTCCTTCCTACAAACATAACCTTCCGGAAAAGGTACAGAGAGGCAAAGCCATATAGGCCGGGGGAGAGAGTTCAAAAGGACCTGGAGGAATGCTCAGTCTTCCTTTTTGAGGCTTCAAAAATCCAAGACCACCCCGACAGGGGAACACCAGAAATCTTTTTGAGGGTGCGCCCATCCTTCCTGTGAGAGTGGGAGCCAGACTCAAAGAATTTGAACAGGTTTGGATGGACCATATAGTGGATGCATGGACACTTTCCATGATAAAACATGGGCACAAATGGAAGTTCATAGGCGGTTTACCAGGAAATCACTTTCAATCAACCAGGTTACTGTCATCCCCAGAAAAGAGGAAGGTGCTGCTCAAATATATGCTGGAGTTAGTACAAAAAGGAGCAATCCTGGAGGTTCCAACATCCCAAAGAGGGTTTGGTTATTACTCTCCCCTATTTCTGGTAAAGAAGAAAACTGGAGATCTGCATGCCGTGATAGATGTAAAGAGTTTAAACAGAAAAATCCAGATGGAGGCCTTCAAGATGGAAAGCCTCCAGTCAATACTGTTAGCAATAAACTTAGAAAACTGGATGCTTTCCATAGATTTATTGGACGCCTACCTACACCTGCCTATTCATCCTGCCTTCCAGAGATATCTATGTTTTTCAATCGATCACCAGCACTTCCAATTTCAGTGCCTACCATTCGGCATCTCTTCTGCACTCAGGACCTTTACCAAAACCCTATTCCCTGTGATCGCATTCCTAAGGGAGAAAGGCCTGAGGCTGCATCACTATCTGGATGACATTCTGCTCCTAGCAGACAGTCAAAAAACCTTGATTTATCATCGTGACATACTAATCGCCACACTCCAGAATTTCTGTTGGTTGATCAACTGGAAAAAGAGAAACCTGCAGCCAGCTCAGAACATGGTCTTCCTTGGGGCAGAGTTGAATACTCTATCGAAAGGTCCAATTACCTCTGGAGAAGATAGATCTATTAATTTGGAAGTTCAGGAGGGTGATCACATTCCTTCCGGCCAGAGCATTCTGGGTTCCATGTCATCCACTCTACCAATGATCCAATGGGCACAGTAGCACATGAGAACACTGCAAACCTCATTTCTCAATCAGTGGGAGGGAGCATCAATGCTTCAGACAATTTCCATTTGCAAGGGTGTGAAACAGTCAATTGGTGGTGGATGCATGTCTTCAACCTCAGGAAGCACAGACCCATAGTTCCCCCAGAGCCATAAGTGATCACTTCAGATATCAGCCAGGAAGGTCGGGGGGCTCACTACTGGAACCAAGCAGCTCAGGGTCAATGGCAATTCCTGACGCAAGGCTTGGTGTCGAATATTCTGCAGCTTTTCAAGCCCTACTAGCCTTCGGATCATCCTTGAAGGGGAAAAATGTCCTAATCCGAATGGACAACAAGGTTGCAGTTGCATACATTCAGAGGCAGGGGCAGAAGCAAGACATTATTGATGGAGGTTTGGCCCATCTTGGAGTGGGCTCAACTGTTTATGACGGACGAGCTGTGTATGCTTCGGCAACTCATAACCTATTAGCCGATTTATTTGAGCGGGGAATTCCTGTCGAACAACGAGTGGTCTCTGAACAACCAAGTCTTCAGTCTCTTGACCAAAACTTGGGGAACTACAGGTATCGACCTGGTTGCAACACCGGCGAACACCAAGTACAGGAGGTTCCTGTTGAGGACAGCTTTTCCATCAGCAGAAGGAGTGGACTGCCTTCTTCACCCATAGAACTTTCATCTGGGGTACATATTCCCACCAACTCCGCTAATCACGAGGTTCCTTTTCAGACTCCGGAAGTCATCAATATTAGTAATAGCAGTGATTCCATTCTGCCCAAGGAGACCGTGGTTCATGACATTGCTGCAGCTCAGTGTAGAAGACCCACTAGTCCTTCAGGTGACTCAGGACCTGCTTTACTAGGAGCAGTTCTTCAATCCGGCTCCAGAGAGATTACACCTAATGACATGGAGGTTGAGAGGAATAGGCTCCTAGAACAGGGCTGTTCCCAGGAAGTCATTTCTACTTTGCTTCAGGCTGGGAAGAGTACCACTAATGCCACTTACAACAAAATATGGGAGAGATTCTCATCCATGGCTCAACAAAATAACTGAGATCCATTATCTCCAGAGGCACCTCAGATTCTAGAATTCCTTCAAACAGGTCTAAATAAAGGTTTAAGTTAAAGTACCCTGAAGATGCAGGTATCTGCAAAGACGGGCTTCAGATGGGCATCTCATACCCTTCTGATACAGTTCATGAGGGCATGTGTGCAAATCTGGCCTCCTGGAAGACCAACATTTAAAGCATGGGACTTATCAGTATTCTTGAACGCACTTTCAAATTCTCCCTTCCATCCAGCTATCTCTCTGTGGAACTTAACGTTGAAATTAACTTTTCTCATCGCCATCACTTCAGCAAAGAGAGTATCAGAGATGCAAGTGCTAATGATCACGGAACCCCACATGGTATTTTACCCAGATAGGGTAGTATTGAAACCTTCAGACCACTTTATTCCAAAGGTGGCAACATCTTTTCATTACAGTCAGGAGATCAATCTTCCAGTCTTCTCCGATGATCAAGGTCAACCTCATGCCTTGGATGTAAAATCTTCCATTAGCAACTATCTGACAGCTACAGCTTCCTTTAGGAAAACAAACAATCTTTTGGTGATTCCTCATGGGAGTTGGAAAGGTCATATGGTGTCATCTCGCACCATCGCATCATGGCTGGTCAAGTCAATCAAAAAAACCTACGGCATTCAAAATTTACCGATACCTGGAGGCATTAGAGCTCACTCAACAAGGGCAGTGGCAGCTTCATGGGCAGCGTATTGCAGGGTTTGCCCGGAAACAATCTGCAAGGCAGGGACTTGGTCCTCCAGGCACACTTTCATATCTCACTATAGGGTTGACTCAGCCCAATTATCTACAGTAGAGTTTGGAAGATCCATTATTCGGGCCAATTCTACTGCTATTTGATTTAATAAATGTTACATTTTTCCTTGTACCCACCTGACTGGCGAGTTATTTCCCAGTGTGTGTGCTGCCATGATGCGTCAGGAAAACAAAAAATTGTATACTCACGTTTCCATAATTTTTCTTTCCTGACGCATCTTCATGGCAGCACACAGCATCCCACCCTTCTTTAGGTGATAGTTACAGAGAATGAGGTGGGATGCCTTTGCCTTCAAATTTATAGTTAACCAATCCTGTCAGGTTGTGGTGGTGGAGTCACAACTAGTATGTGTGCTGCCATGAAGATGCATCAGGAAAGGAAAATTGCGGAAAGGTGAGTATACAATTTTCCGTTTTACCTTCCCCCAATACATGAACTGCTTAACCTGTACTTGCATTCTGGAAGAAAAAGGACCAGGAGGTCTAGGGACAGGATTAGTCAAGGAGGAACATGTGGCTATAAAATTATAAACTGGAACAATTTATTAGCATATATAAATAAATTCCACCCACAATATTAAAGTAACATACTAACCTCCACCACTAAATAAAGTGACATAGTGCTGAACAACAGACTCACCACCTGGCACCCTCTTCATTCATTCCAAACACTCCCAATAACATGATATGCAACCATCTACTGGGAGTGACCCATATAAAAGGGGCAATATAATAATGATCAAGGGGCAAAGGTATATGAATTGGATCATGCAGTCTCAAAGACGATAAACAGTTGGTAAAGAAATTCATATAATGAGGTGGCCTTAATGGATCCGGCTAGAAGATGATGTTGGAAGGAAATCATTGGGATCAAAAGAGATGAAGGGTCACCAAAAAAAGATCCATTGAAAAATACACAATAAATGTCCTTTATCCTGCCGTACCTTCTTAGAAGTGTAAGTTCAGTAAAGACTTCCACATACTGCTCTCAAAGTGCTTCCTTGTAGACGTCAGGCACCACAGCTGTGCAGCGTTAGGAGCAGAGCTTGTCTCAGAGGGCTTGCAGCTGGGATGGGACGCTCCATAATCCTACACCTTTTGATGTGCAGGCAAGGAGTTGAATGAATGTCTATTGAGACAACAGCTGTGAAGGATGTGTGTGGATCACAGGAGTCAACAGTCTTCCAGTGTGAACATCCATATATGGGGCAGCAAAAACAGGGGGAGAAGAAAAACATGAAATGCAAGAGGGGTGTTGAGATAATTCCAAGTGGTGGCTGTGAAGATTGGGGCATCCAGCTGACGCGTTTCAATTGACAGGCAATTTTATTCAGCGCTAGAGATACATTGGAAGACAGGAAGCTAAATACTAGAGTAATCTGTCTATTTGGCAAGCTATCCAAAAAAAAGCTATCCATTGCTAGCTGCCCAAAATTAGTTTATCCTCGAACTCTTGAAGTTCATGTTAACCAACAATTGTTTTCAGTTCCTGGGCTCCTATTTTCAACAGAAGAGGGGTACCTCAATGGGAGCCCCTTGGGCCCCTTCCTTTACATGTCTTCACCTAGGACTGTGGGAAGAGGAGGTGATATATGTGTCACCATTGTACCTCAGCCACAGTAAGCTGTGACTGAGGTACATTGATGTCTTTATGGTTTGGGAGGGCACTCCTTCACAGTTGGACAGTTTTATGCAAGAATTAAACATCAATGATCGAAACTTGCATTTTACATACACTTATCATCTAATCACAATCTCATTTTTGGATCTACAGATCAGTATACAAGATGATAGACTTGTAACCAAGACATATTGTAAAAAAACAGCTGCAAACACTTTTTTGCAGGCGTCCAGCCATCATCCACATTTTCTGATCCAGGGAATTCCAATTGGTCAGTTCCTGAGGATCAGATGAAATTGTTCCTCAGATGCTCACTTTCAGGAAGAGGCCTCCGAGCTTTACACACGTTTTAGCGAGAGGGCTTACTCACATAGGTCCATTAGAAGGGCCAAAAATAGAGCCATCAACACAAAAAGAGAGGACCTATTGATTGATGCACCTGGGGACAAAAGTGAACATAGAAAAAATAATAAAAAGTCCCCACACAGTGGCGTATTACTCTGAAGATATTTTCTAGAACTGCTGCCTCTACCAATTACTTCCACTAGGTGGAGTATAGTGCTGAAAAAAGAAAGGAGTAGATATGGCGCTGTTCTAAACCTGATAGGGTTCAGGTGTGTTCTACTCCCCAAAAGGGAAGGAAGGAGTTATAGGTGGGGAGACAAAATGTGAATTAAATAGTGCCTATTAGATGAGTAATTACAACCCAAAAGAATGTCAGATGCACTGTACCTATGTGCTCATTATAAAAATAAAATGAATTGAAAAAAATGAAAAAAAAAAAAAAAAATAAAATAATAAAAAATAAGTGGGACCTCTTATATGAAATGCATGTCAGGCTGTGTGCCTGGCTGAATAGAAAGTGCAGTGTGTAATATACCAATTTGTTTATGTAAATAGATTAAATACAGTAAATCATTATTAATTAAAATGCCCATAAATGCAATATGTTCATACAATTAAATATATAAAGTGCTGGTGTGCATAAACAAGTGAACACGTGACTAATAATACAATAAAAGTGCTGTTGTGCCAGTGAAGGAATCCGTTTTGGCTCTGGTGGGCTTTTCAATGAATAAACACTCAGTGCGTGCCTTATTCGTGCTCCTATAGTGACTGCACTCACCAGATCCTCCACCCCTTCTTGGGGTCTCACACATCCACAGTATGTGCCACTGTGTAGCAGTATAGGATAGCTCCTTCTTTATTGTTGGCTATGACGAGATTCCATTATGGAAAGAGAAAGAAGGGAGCCCACATAGCATAATACTGTATAAAAACCTGGTTTATTAATGTATACGTTTAAAAAGGTACTCACATTCAGAAAAGGTATAACAAGCATATATTGCTGACACTAGCTCTGTGACAGGAAGTGATGCAAGGTCATATGCTGACTCCCGTGGGGGTAGCGTTGATTGAACTTTGTTACAGTTACAGCTAGAAGCTTGGTGGATCTACGACCTCAAAGCTACATTATTCCCTGGATTTAATGAGAGCCTAAGTTTCAAGTCCTTTCTTTAATCTCAATGAATGTCAGCCCCTAGGGTATTTCTCTTCATCTGCTTTTTTCCATGTTTGGCTGTTTATTCCTTTCACGGCCCCCTTTCCCTCTCCTTTTTTTCTCTCTCCCCCTCCCTTTGTTCTCATGTGCTATTGTGTTTATTTATTAATATGTATTGCTATACAGGTATATTTATTACATGAACAATATTATGTTTATCATTATTTATATATATATATATATATATATATATATATATATATATATATATATATATACTTGATTCTCTCTACTTCATCATTGTTTACAATATATTACATATTTTCTATGAGTGAGCTTGGTTCTCCATCTAGACACCCAGTTCGTTTAGAGTTTTCTAGTGGTCTTGCTCTTGTGCCCCTTTGCCTTTCTTCGTGTTCCCTTTCCAGCCCATCCATGCCAATCCCCGTTTCCCCCTTTTTTCCATTTGAGAATTAGGTTAAAAGTGGTCATACGGAGGCCCTGGGCATACTTTACCATCCTTAGTGCATGCCCAGTTCACGCCTGGCTGCGATTCGGGGCTTCCCTTATCCTATGGATAGCATTTTGTGCCACCCTGGATCACACCATCATCAGTGTTTGTTTTACCATCTCTGCATTCTCTGGGCTGTTGGGGGAATGCTGGGTCTATCTATGTTCATCCTATGTCATTCATAGATGGACTTGACCCCTCCCTTCTTCGCACAACCCTATGGGTGGTGTAGTCTGAGGGACTTCCTGGTCTCTTGCGCATTGACGTTTTCTCGTCCGCCTCGAGCCGGTGACATCACACGCCGGCTTGTCGGAGGACAGATAAAACTGGCTTATCTGGATGTTCGTTTAGCCAGAGCCAGAGGGTGACACTCTAATTTGCATCGCTTGCTATATTGGTAAGTCGGGCTTCAGCCTGCTATGTGCTTGCTGCTTTCATGATCCGTTCACTCCCACTGTATAACTATCTCTATTTACTATTTACTATTTACTACTTTAGTATTGACTAGGGATGAGCCGAACACCCCCCGGTGCGGTTCGCACCAGAACCTGCGAACGGACCGAAAGTTCGCACGAACGTTAGAACCCCATTGACGTCTATGGGACTCGAACGTTCGAAATCAAAAGTGCTCATTTTAAAGGCTAATTTGCATGGTATTGTCCTAAAAAGGGTTTGGGGACCCGGGTCCTACCCCAGGGGACATGTATCAATGCAAAAAATACTTTTACAAACGGCCGTTTTTTCGGGAGCAGTGATTTTAATGATGCTTAAAGTAAAAAAAAAAAGTGAAATATTCCTTTAAATATCGTACCTGAGGGGTGTCTATGGTATGCCTGTAAAGTGACGCGTGTTTCCCGTGTTTAGAACAGTCCCTGCACCAAATGTCATTTTTAAAGGAAAAAATCTCATTTAAAACTGCTTGCGGGTTTAATGTAATGTCGGGTCCTGGCAATATGGATGAAAATCAGTGAGACAAACGGCATGGGTACGCCCCAGTCCATTACCAGGCCCTTTGGGTCTTGTATGGATATTAAGGGGAACCCCGCACCCAAATTAAAATAAGGAAAGGTGTGGGGCCACCAGGCCCTATATACTCTGAACAGCAGTATACAGGCTGTAAGTTTGTTGTTAAGTAGAATCTCTTTGTAATTTTGAACGGGTACATTTTTAACGTGTTTAGCTCCAGCCAAAAAATCTTTTTTAAGCTTTTTGGAAAACATAGGGAAGGGTTATCACCCCTGTGACATTTGTTTTGCTGTCTTTCCTCCTCTTCAGAAGATTTCACCTCACTTTTTGTCCCAATGGATTGGAAAGCATCAGTGGAAAGGAGAAATGTTTTTCCCATATTAACTCTTACAGGAGAGAATTTCCCTTCCTAGGGGTAGATTTATTCTCACTTCCTGTTGTCTCCTTCCGTTTGCAAGTAGGAGTCGTTTGTAAGTTAGTTGTTTGAAAGTAGGGTCCTCAGCAGAAATTTGGGCCTTATGTGTTGCTGTGGCCACAACACTGTAAGCCCTCACAGGGCTCTGCTGTGAAATATTAGATCAAGAATTGTAATAACATGCCCCTGTTGAACAGGAGCTGAAAAATTAGGCCTTAGGCACTGGTGCTGGTGCCACAACACTGCAACCCCTCACAGACACTCTAGTTGGAATGCAGGAACGAGCCCTGCTGCAAAGTATTACATCAAAAATCGTAATTACACGCCCCTGTTAAACAGGGGCTGAAAAATTGTGCCTTAGGCACTGGTGGTGGCACCCAGAACCAAAAATGTTCTTACAAGCTATCAGCGTGATGATTGAGGAGGAAGAGGATAATTACTCAGGGATAGTCACTCAGCATCAGCATAGGCAGTCTTTGAAGGGATCTGAGATTTCAAAAAAAATTATTCGGTTACATCAGCATCAGGTGCTTGGTAGCTGGTGGTGATCCAAGACTCATTCATTTTTATGAAGGTCAGTCGATCGACCGAGTCAGTGGACAGACGCACCCTGTGATCGGTTACCACGCCTCCAGCAGCACTGAATGTGCGTTCCGAAAGAACGCTGGATGCAGGACAGGCCAGTAGCTCAATTGCATACTGTGCAAGCTCTGGCCAGTGATCCATCCTCAAGACCCAGTAACCCAGAGGATTTTCTGTGGGAAAGGTGTCCAAGTCTGATCTTGCCCTTAGGTATTCCTGCACCATGTAAAACAGACGCTGGCGATGGTTGCTGGAACCGATCATACCTTGGGGCTGCGGACCAAAAAATTGTCTGAACGCATCGGTCAGACGGCCACCTTCTCCACCGCTCCTTCTTTGACTGACCGAAGCCTCAGCAACACGTTGTCCAGAAACAGGAGTTTGTAACCTCCCAGTCTCTGGGAACGCGTTGCACAGACCTTTCTGCAAGGCCTCCCGAAGATGTTTCATCCTCTGCTCCCTCTGCGATGGCAAGATAAGGTCCGCAACCTTACCCTTGTAACGTGGATCAAGGAGGGTTGCCAGCCAGTATTGGTCCTTCTCCTTGATACCACGAATACGAGGATCCTTACGCAGGCTTTGCAGGATCAGGGAGGCCATGCAGCGTAGGTTTGCTGAGGCATTCGGTCCGGAGTCCTCTGGGTCACTAAGGACGACATGGTCCGCAGCCACCTCCTCCCAGCCACGTACAAGTCCATGTGTTTCTTGGGACTGATCCCTTAAAGACTGCTGCTGATGCTGAGTGCCAGGCTCCACCTCCATACTGACACAATCTTCCTCTTCCTCCTCGTCCTCTTCCTGTGTGATTGGCGGGCACGCAGGAAAACTGTCTGGATAAAGGGGGCCTTGAGAGCTAAGGAAGTCCTCCTCTTCCTGCCTCTGTTCTGCCTCAAGTGCCCTGTCCATTATTCCACGCAGCGTGTGCTCCAACAGGTGGACAAGGGGGACAGTGTCACTGATGCATGCACTGTCACTGCTCACCATCCTCGTGGCCTCCTCAAATCTTGACAGGACAGTGCATGCATCCCTGATCATGGCCCACTGGCGTGGGGAAAAAAAACCAAGCTCCCCTGACCCTGTCCTGGTGCCATAGTCGCACAGGTACTCATTGATGGCCCTCTGCTTCGTGTGCAGCCGCTGCAGCATGGCCAACGTTGAGTTCCACCTGGTGGGCATGTCACAGATTAGGCGGTTCTTGGGCAGGTTAAACTCCTTTTGGAGGTCCGTCAGCCGAGCACTGGCATTATATGACCGGCGGAAATGCACACAGACTTTCCTGGCCTGCCTCAGGACATCCTGTAAGCCCGGGTACCTGCCCAAGAACCGCTGCACCACCAAGTTAAGGACGTGAGCCAAACAGGGCACATGGGTCATTTGTCCCTGTCGGAGGGCAGAGAGGAGGTTGGTGCCATTGTCGCAAACCACCATTCCTGCCTTAAGTTGGCGTGGCGTCAACCACCTCTGAACCTGCTCCTGCAGAGCTGACAGAACCTCTGCCCCAGTGTGGCTCCTGTCCCCCAAGCACACCAGCTCAAGCACCGCATGGCATCTTTTGGCCTGCGTACTTGCGTAGCCCCTTGAACGACTACTGAGCACCGCTGGTTCCGAGGAAGAGGCCATGGAGGAAGAAGAAGAGGAGGGGGTGGAGGAGAGAGGTGTGTCACAATCATTAGCATTTTGGAGGCGTGGTGGCGGAACAACCTCCAACACTACTGCACCTTGTCCTGCATCCTTCCCAGCTGCCAGCAGAGTCACCCAATGCGCCGTGAAACTTAGGTAACGTCCCTGTCCATGCCTGCTGGATCATGAGTCAGCGGTAATATGCACCTTACCGCTGACCGCCCTGTCCAGCGAGGCATGGACATTGCCTTCCACATGCTGGTAGAGAGCCGGAATTGCCTTCCGTGAGAAAAAGTGGCGTTTGGGTACCTGCCACTGAGGAACCGCACATTCCACAAACTCACGGAAGGGGGCAGAGTCTACCAACTGAAAAGGCAGCAGTTGAAATGCTAGCAATTTTGCCAAGCTAGCATTCAACCGTTGGGCATGTGGATGGCTGGGAGCAAACTTCTTTCGGCGGTGCAGCAGCTGGGGCAGGGAAATTTGCCTGGTACAATCTGACGTCGGTGTACCAAAATCAGATTGCCCACAAGTACGTGGCTGTGACACACCTAATTCTACACCTTCATTCCTCTCAGTGCAGGTCTCAGAGAGGACTGAAGGTCTAGTGGGGTTGGAAATCTCAGCTGATGAGGAGCAAGCAGAGGTCCTCTTTGTTCTTTGGTGTGGGTCTTTTAGATACGCTTGCCAACAAACTGCATGGCAGGTCAACATATGTCTGGTCAAGCATGTGGTACCCAAGCGGGAGATGTTTTGGCCACGCGAGATACGCTTGAGACATATGTTGCAAATAGCAGCGGTGCGATCTGATGCACTCGTCTCAAAAAAGGCCCACACCAAAGAACTTTTTGAATAACGCGCAGAGACTGCAGCGCCCTGCACATGTGGAGCTTTGGGGTGTGATGCAGTCAATGTGCTGCCCTTAGGCTGGCCCCTGGAGGGCATCTTGCCTCGTTGGTGATGTGCCGCCTCCTCCTCCTCCTCCTCCTCTCTCCTATCAGGCACCCACGTTGAGTCAGTGACCTCATCATCCCCTCCCTCCTCATCACTGGAGCAAACCTGGCAGTATGCTGCAGCAGGGGGAGCATGACTGCCAGATTGCTGTCCTTCTTGGGCACCCCCTCTGTCCGTGCTCGTGTTACTGCCTTCATCGAGCTCAGTATCATCATCAGAGCCTTCCAAACGCTGGGCATCCTCCTGGAGCATGTACCCAACACTGTGGTCAAACAGTTCGAGGGACTCCTCAGGAGGACATGGTGGGGCTAGGGAAGGAGTCACTGATGACATTGAGCCAAGGGAAGAGGCCGCTGCTTTGCCAGACAAAGTACCCTGGGCATGGGTGAGAGAGGATGAGGAGGATGAGGACGGCTTGGTCATCCACTCGACCAAGTCTTCCGCATGTTGCGGCTCAACATGGCCAGCTGCCGAAAAAAAGGCCAAGCGTGTCCCATGGCCACGTGCTGATGAGGATGCACCGTCTCCACGACCAGCACTAGACACAGAGCCTGCTTGCCCTCTCTTATTGGCTTGTGACTGTCTGCCTCTCCTTCTTGGCCTTCCAGACATACTAATGGCCTGTAGCTGCACTAAGCTGGGATATATATATATATATATATATATATATATATATATATATATATATATATTGTGTATGTATGTACTGATACTGCAGCTAGCAAAATCAACTGCCTGCCTGTAGTATGAGAACACCACCAACCTTCTACAGGTAGCTTTAGCTGAACACTGTGAGGTGGATGCACCCCACTAACTTGTAGGTTTAGCAGAACACTGTGAGCAGGACGCACTGCACTAACTGTAAATAGTCTAGCTGCCTGACTATGGTACTAATAGGATCAAAAGAACACCAGCAATTTTCTTCAGGTAGCTGTATTTACTGTAACAAGACAAGCCTGCCTGTCAGTAAGAAGATAACAGAAACGGATCTAGCTGAACACTGTGAGCAGGACGCACCCCACTAGCTTGTAGGTTTAGCTGAACACTGTGAGGTGGACGCACCCCACTAACTTGTAGGTTTAGCTGAACACTGTGAGCAGGACGCACCCCACTAACTTGTAGGTTTAGCAGAACACTGTGAGCAGGACGCACTGCACTAACTGTAAATAGTCTAGCTGCCTGACTGTGGTACTAATAGGATCAAAAGAACACCAGCAATTTTCTTCAGGTAGCTGTATTTACTGTAACAAGACAAGCCTGCCTGTCAGTAAGAAGATAACAGAAACGGATCTAGCTGAACACTGTGAGCAGGACGCACCCCACTAGCTTGTAGGTTTAGCTGAACACTGTGAGGTGGACGCACCCCACTAACTTGTAGGTTTAGCTGAACACTGTGAGCAGGACGCACCTCACTAACTTGTAGGTTTAGCAGAACACTGTGAGCAGGACGCACTGCACTAACTGTAAATAGTCTAGCTGCCTGACTGTGGTACTAATAGGATCAAAAGAACACCAGCAATTTTCTTCAGGTAGCTGTATTTACTGTAACAAGACAAGCCTGCCTGTTAGTAAGAAGATAACAGAAACGGATCTAGCTGAACACTGTGAGCAGGACGCACCCCACTAGCTTGTAGGTTTGCTGAACACTGTGAGGTGGACGCACCCCACTAACTTGTAGGTTTAGCTGAACACTGTGAGCAGGACGCACCCCACTTACTTGTAGGTTTAGCAGAACACTGTGGGCAGGACGCACTGCACTAACTGTAAATAGTCTAGCTGCCTGACTGTGGTACTAATAGGATCAAAAGAACACCAGTAATTTTCTTTAAAATACTGTAACAAGACAAGCCTGCCTGTCAGTAAGAAGATAACAGGAACGGATCTAGCTGAACACTGTGAGCAGGACGCACTGCACTAAATGTAAATAGTCTAGCTGCCTGACTGTGGTACTAATAGGATCAAAAGAACACCAGCAATTTTCTTCAGGTAGCTGTATTTACTGTAACAAGACAAGCCTGCCTGTCAGTAAGAAGATAACAGAAACGGATCTAGCTGAACACTGTGAGCAGGACGCACCCCACTAGCTTGTAGGTTTAGCTGAACACTGTGAGGTGGACGCACCCCACTAACTTGTAGGTTTAGCTGAACACTGTGAGCAGGACGCACCCCACTAACTTGTAGGTTTAGCAGAACACTGTGAGCAGGACGCACTGCACTAACTGTAAATAGTCTAGCTGCCTGACTGTGGTACTAATAGGATCAAAAGAACACCAGCAATTTTCTTCAGGTAGCTGTATTTACTGTAACAAGACAAGCCTGCCTGTTAGTAAGAAGATAACAGAAACGGATCTAGCTGAACACTGTGAGCAGGACGCACCCCACTAGCTTGTAGGTTTGCTGAACACTGTGAGGTGGACGCACCCCACTAACTTGTAGGTTTAGCTGAACACTGTGAGCAGGACGCACCCCACTTACTTGTAGGTTTAGCACACTGTGGGCAGGACGCACTGCACTAACTGTAAATAGTCTAGCTGCCTGACTGTGGTACTAATAGGATCAAAAGAACACCAGTAATTTTCTTTAAAATACTGTAACAAGACAAGCCTGCCTGTCAGTAAGAAGATAACAGGAACGGATCTAGCTGAACACTGTGAGCAGGACGCACTGCACTAAATGTAAATAGTCTAGCTGCCTGACTGTGGTACTAATAGGATCAAAAGAACACCAGTAATTTTCTTCAAAATACTGTAACAAGACAAGCCTGCCTGTCAGTAGGAATATAACAGGAACGGATCTAGCTGAACACTGTGAGCAGGACGCACTGCACTAAATGTAAATAGTCTAGAAGATAACAGGAACGGATCGAGCTAAACTGAATACAGTGTATATATATATATATATATATGCAACACCTGGGATGCATATATATACACAATACACTTTAAGTGCAGCTAACTGACTGACTGTCCTGCCTAATCTAGCTAACTCAAATGAAATGACACTGTCTCTCTCTCTCTCTAAGCACACCGGAACACACTGCACAGGGCCGCCGTGCAGGCGGCCTTATATAGTGTGGGGCGTGTACTAAATCCCCTGAGCCATAATTGGCCAAAGCCTCCTTGGCTTTGGCCAATTATGGCTCTCTGTTAAGGCGGCGCTGTGATTGGCCAAGCATGCAGGTCATAGTGCATGCTTGGCCAATCATCAGCAAGCAATGCACTGCAATGCCACAGTGAATTATGGGCCGTGACGCGCCACACGAATTTGGCGCGAACGGCCCATATCGTTCGCAATTCGGCGAACGATCGAACAGCCGATGTTCGAGTCGAACATGGGTTCGACTCGAACACGAAGCTCATCCCTAGTATTGACTTTTGATTCTTACCTACTTATACAATCCAGGATCGTTTCATTATCATCGCTCCTTCTATCCAATCAGTTTGGACTTATCGGAGATATTTTCCCTTTATTAACTCTTCAATAAATTCAGCCACTTTGCTATTTCTGATCTTTCACCATTACATACAGTACCAGAATTTTCTTAAAATTTTACTTCTTGACAACAGTTGAGTTTCATATTTACATTTCCCATATTACAATTCAGATTCCCCCTCCTTGCACTTAATTTCAAGCAGGTATTTTAAAGCCGCCTTTAAGACTTTCCACTATATGGATAAATAAGTACATATATCCCTCAGTAAGTATTTAATATATGAGACAATTTTCCCTTTGTGCTTTATACCCTTTTGTATCAGACATTCAAATCAGTTATTAATCTTACAATGATTTTCTGTTTCATAGTTTTGCCTTTCTCTCCTCTATGGCCACACCCTTGACCGATTTTCTCAATTTGGGGCATTTGGGGTGATTGTTAGAGTCCGGCCTGGTTTGTTTGCTGGTGGTAACAGTTGTTTGGGTAAGTGGCTTTACCTGTGGTGTTCTTTGGAGACCAAGCTCACATACTATCTTACATTTTTATTTAACATGATTTGATCATATAATTTCATATGTTTGCTATAATATTCCTGTGTTTTCATCTTGTTTAGTGTTCCCCAATTGATTTTGCACAATCCCTGAAGAAGCTAATAGTGAAACATGTTGGGCTAGTGCGCAACATATTCTCTATCGATTTTGAATTGATTGTTCATTATGACCACCAAACATTTGTCATTTTAGTGAATACATATTTTGTATACTTTTTTAAACTTTGTAATTATAAAATTTGGTTATTCTAATTAATGTACTTGCATTATCATTGGCACCCCAAAAATCACCTCAACCCCCAGCTCCTTTCTATGTATATTGGGATGAGATGCCTGATTGAGGGGTGTTGTACCATGAACCAGACCAACCTTTTGCTAAGTTACTTTAATATTGTGGGTGGAATTTATTTATATATGCTAATAAATTGTTCCAGTTTATAATTTTATAGCCATGTGTTCCTTCTTGACTAATCCTGTCCCTAGACCTCCTGGTTCTTTTTCTTCCATGTATGCCACGATTTAGAGGAACCTACCTTTTTGCTTTAGTTGTTTTCACAAATAGGTATTGGGCTTTGTGTCCAGCAATGGGTAGTCTGTGACAAGTGTGCGGTTTGAATAGATACTGATAGCCCATTCGGGCACTTATATTTATAGGTGTTACCCTCTCCTAATTTCTTGTTTTACAATTCTGTACTTGCATTCTGCAGGGATGAAGACATTCCCCAACCATTTCAATGCACACAAGTTGCCCCTGACGTCATGCTTCTCTTCCCTTCACTCAATTCAAAGATTCAATTAGCAACTTGAGATTTTTTATCCAAAAGCCCTTAGGGGACGTCTGATCTTATAACCAATATTTCAGCATTTTAAGACATCTTTATATTTCAAACATTGTTATTATGCTCTGAATACATTATTCTAAATTGAGCTCATAACCTACGCCTGGCCTGAGATTTAATATACATTACTGATATCTTTCATTTTTTGAATTTATTTTTATTTTTCATTTATGAAATTTATTTTTAAGTTCTGGCTAGATCTTCATAGGTGCTGGATGCATCACGCCCCAATTTGAATGCTTTCAGAATCAAAGTACTGCAAGTCAATTGGAAAATATGTCTTGAATGTTGTATTCCAAGTTTGAGATAATATAAAGTAATAGAAAACATGAGAGATGCTAAAATGTGCATGAAGTTGTTCACTAGAGTACACACGGGGTGCATATTATGTGCCAGAAACACTTTTTACGTACTTACTTTTGCAGCCAAGACTTTTTTTTGGGGGGTAGCTCTTTTATTAGGTCATCAAGACAAATAGTGATGGATAATCCAAAAATATTACTTATGTCATTGAAACATTAGTCAAAAGAAGATAACAAAACATTAAGTAGAGAATACTGCTTCTGTGACGGGTTTCGGAGGTGAGATTTTCTTTACATATGGGGGATTTTTCCCCATTCTTTTCTGAGTTAGGATGTAAAGGCAATCCCTCCTTACTCTTTTCAATACTAAGAAAAACATTTGGGTTTGAATTCCACTTTAGGTGGGCCTTCACATCACATACCACAAACATATCTTTGTTTTAAAACCTATAATCCTTTAGAATCACTGAATACAATACTCAATCTATACTGCTGGTGATGCTATCCAAGGCCAAAAACCTGTGCTCATGGCTGGGATGTGCAGTCCCTCAGTACTTTTAATGCTGATAAATATAAGCCGGCAACTTGGTGGACTCAAACTTTGAAAATATTGCTTGATTTCTACTTTAGGTGGACCTTAACTTCACACATACCACAAACATATTTTTGTTTTAAAACCTATAATCTTTTCTCTGAAAAGAAGCTTATTTTTATAAAGTCTCTATGCTTCTAACTTCCATTTATGTGTTCAGACAATTGAATTTAATGTTCACTTCTCCTCAACATGTTAAAGCCCTATAATGCAGTAAATAATATGAAATCTGGTACTAGTTTTGCACTCGGCTGCACTGAGTTGTGCTGGATTTTAGGGAGGTCCATGCGTAAGTAATCCTATAACTGTTGGTAGACCTCTAGCATTTTTTTTTCTCGAAAAACCTTTAATTCTGGATTGAAGATATATAGTTGTATTTGACAATGTATTCCATGTTCTTTCATTTGTCAAATACACTCACAAGAAAATATGATGTATATTAAATAATGTAAAGTTTACATTTGTTTGTTACTTGGCATGTTACTTGTTAATGTAACTACAATTTTCTAGCATACTCCTGATTGGCTAAATGCCTTTCCCAGAGAGAAGTACATAGCTTGTGTTTAAATCCCATTCTCAGTAATGTCCTTGAGCTTCCTGCATTTGGAGCATCAGATACTGAGGATGCACTTTTCATTATACAAGACAGAGTTTTAGATAATACAGTAAAGGTATCACTCAGGTAGATCAACTTCAGCAAATGCGCTTGAATGGCTTTGCTGAATATCTCCAGAATCAGGTAAGGGTATGCAAAAAAAGTTTTACTTCTCAAACAAAAAAGTATTTATGTATTTGAAAGCACTAGATTTTCTATAAAGAAAATTAAAGCATTTTAAAATGATTATGATAACAACCAGAGAACAAAGAAATTCCACCAACCATTTAGTATATAATCAATATAGAGGTTGAGATACATTGTAATACATTTTTCTTATGAAATGTGGATGATCAACTTGCCAATATTTTTTTTTCTTTCCGTTTATGACTCAAGAAGATATAGGAGAAAAAAATGACAAAAAGGCACTATTATGAAAGTTTAGGTGTTTTCAGTATCAGTGCTTCAACATACAAAACAGTGTTGGGGTTCCAACCTTGTTTTAACAGTGAGGAACCAAGAAAGCTCCATAAAAACACAATTGTTTGAGTTTAATGCAAAGGAACCTGATTAGCCTGCACAGAGCCCCAACCTCCATCTTTTTGAGCAACTTTGGGATAAAATTGGAATGCCAATTGTGAGCCAAATTTTCCCATCCAACATCATTACCTGACTTCACAAATACTCTTTTGGGTGACTAGGCATGAATTCCAATTTACACTTAGGCAGCTCTATAATAACCCCAACGGCTTCCACAAACCTTTGGCCATAAAGTATGTGAATGTATGGATGTGAAGGTTTCAGTGATAATATCTTTTAATGTTATATTTGAGATATGAGCTATGATCATCAAAAGTTAAAGACTTATGCTAATTATAGTTACAATAAAAACAAATGATTTTTGCATCACTGTAACCTGTAAGTCTAATGTCCCGTACACACGGTCGGACTTTGTTCGGACATTCCGACAACAAAATCCTAGGATTTTTTCCGACGGATGTTGGGTCAAACTTGTTTTGCGTACACACGGTCGCACAAAGTTGGCGGAATTTCCGATTGCCAAGAACGCGGTGACGTACACCACGTACGACGAGACTAGAAAAGGCCGGTTCAGAACCAAGCGTGGTACCCTTTGGGCTCCTTTTGCTAATCTCCTGTTAGTAAAAGTTTGGTGAGAGACGATTCGCGCTTTTTCAGACTCGTGGCTTTCAGATCGTTTTCTGCCATTCAGTTTGTGCTTGTGGGTTTGTATCTGCTCTTCAGTGCGTGCAGTCAGTTCGTATCAGAGTTTTCTGTGCAATCTTGCCGGCTCGTTGCTGTTTTTCAGGTCGCTCTTCACAGGCCTTGCTGTTCTTCAGTGCGTTCTGTTACTTCGTTCTGAGCAGCCGACCGTTTTCTAGCCATGTTTCGTATGCGTACTCCTCGTAGAGTTCGTGCTGTGCGGGGGCTTGTTGTTGGGGTCCTGACCTTGACACAAGTCCAGTCCATGAACAGGGTGGGGAGGAGTTCATGGACCAAGAATTGGTTGCTTCAGCGTGACCAGTTTTCTCATATGCCTTTGCTCCGTGAGATCCGTGAGAATAATCCTGATGATTTCAGGAACTTTCTCAGGATGACGGACCCCGTGTTTCACCGTTTGTTGGCTTCGCTGACCCCCTATATTAGCAGGCAGGATATCTGCATGAGGCAAGCCATCACTCCGGAGCAGAGGTTGGTCGCTACCTTGCGGTATTTGGCCACAGGGAGAAGTCTGCAGGACTTGAAGTTCTCGACAGGCATCTCCCCCCAGGCTCTGGGGATCATTATCCCAGAGACCTGTTCTGCCATCATCCAGGTCCTGCAGAAGGAGTATATGAAGGTAAGATTTTTATCCTTTTATATCACATTTTATTGTATTGAATGTTTGATAATATATTGTATTTCTTCCCTCATTCCCTAATTGCCATGATTGTAATATGCTGTGAATGTCCCCTTTGTTCTCATGCATGCTGGATTTTTAGGTAATTATTATTTTATGTCCTTCATACATATTTGCCCTTCACTAACCTCCCCAGCATGGTCTTTCCTGGTCTATATTCACCTCATGTAGTCACTTAACAATGTATTTTATCAGCTCCCTTAGTAGTGCTTTACCCCAAACACCCCCTAAAATGTTTGGAAATGTTATTTTTGATTTAAATTCAGGCAGAGTGCCAGAGGCTTTTTTTTGTGGTGTCCCCAAATTTTTTTTAACCCTCCCCCCCAACTGCTAAGTCAGCTGATCCCAATTCTCTATCCTCAATCATCTATCTGCTGACTTTGCCAAACCCATACACACTATACCCATCTCTTTACTGGTCAGATTTATGGATGAATTCCCCAAAGCATGTAGTGCAAGGGCCTGCCTGTAACTTTCCAATGGTACTGTTTAAAGTTTTTGTATCGTATTATTATCTTGATAGGTAATAGCAGAATGTTCAAATGTCCTCAAATGTGTACAGTGTGTATTTATATCTTTGTATTATGACACTTCTTACCTGTCCAGTGGTCTGCCAATAGTGTAACTAAGGAGGGGCTGTTCCAAGTAATACCCTGTATTTAGGCATTCATCTCTCAATGAAGTGAAGAGGGTTACCTGTCCAAGAGTTCCCCCCCCTATAATGTTAGAAATGGCCCATGAGAGGGGGGGAGGGGGAATATGATAGGTGTACCTTATACTTTGTTGTTGTTAAATTCCCCTTAGTAAATGCTATCTGGAGGTTGCCCCATAATGTTTGTGTCTAATCTGCTTGCCATGTTTCTGTGAAAAAATAGTAATGTTTATTTTTTTTTCCTCAACAGTTTCCTTCAACGCCACAGGAATGGCAGACTGTGGCCTCCCACTTTGCCCAGCAGTGGGACTTTCCTAACTGCGGAGGGGCAATTGATGGGAAACACGTCCACATCGTACCACCACCCAACTCGGGGTCGTACTATTATAATTACAAGGGGTTTAATAGTATAGTGATGTTGACGGTGGTGTCGGCTAATTACGAGTTCTTGTATGTGGACGTGGGGAAGAATGGCCGGATGTCCGATGGTGGAGTGATCGCCCAGACGGAGTTCTACAGGTGTCTCCAGAATGGCAGCTTGGACTTGCCACCTCCAGAGGACAATGTTGAAGGTCTCCCATTTGTGTTTGTTGCTGATAAAGCATTTGCGCTGGGGGACCACCTGATGCGGCCATTCCCGATGAGGACCCTCACCCCGTAACAGAGGGTTTTTAATTACCGGCTGGCCAGAGCCCGAAGAGTGGTGAAGAACACATTTGGAATCATGGCCAGCCGGTTCCGATTATTTCTGACACCCATCCATATGGCGGAGTATAAACTGAACCATATAATACTTGCCTGCTGTGTTCTCCATAATTTTTTAAGAAAACATTCAGCCAACTATGCTGGCTCAGTTGGGCCTGAGGCCGGAATCCCTAATCCATCAACACTGATGGCGCTTGAAAGTGGCCGTCCTGGCTTGCCCTCCCTGAATGCCCGTGATGTCCGGTTACGCTACCTGGAGTTCTTTGTGGGTAGGGGGGCTATCAATATGCCAGACAATCTGTGACACCTTTTTCAAATAAAAAACAACCAAAAGAAATTCTTTGTGGACATTTACTGCTTGTGTTTGTTTTAGCTGACCCTGACAGAAATGTGTTGAGTGCAGAAAATGTCGTGATTGGGTAACCTTATAAAAAACAGTGTTGGCTGGTACTTCCTAAATGCAAAAACACATTTCACTACAAGTGCACTTGCAACTGCACTGAACCTGCACTTGTAGTGCAAAGAGGATTTGCCCTTAGGAAATAATTTTTGCATAAAACAGCAATTACATCACCCCAAAAGTGTTGTAGTGTTGAGACAATAATCCACACATTCTTGAGTAAGGCACTTTTTTATACCTGCACAATCACATGTGCATTTCCCAAAGGTTTTTAAAACAAACCAACATGTTTGTTGTATAACAATGTTTGCAGTAGCATTATCAAAAATCTAAATATCCATTTCAGATAAAACAGGCCTGTGTAAAACCAACAAGAAAGCCAAAAAACTTGAACTTACAAAGTTCACATATGGTAAAACCTGAAGGCTATATCAGACATGAGTATTTATGAACTGTGTTTGATATAGCGTTCAGATGGGGGGAAATCACCCCTGGAAAAGCCAAATTTGGAAGATGCACACCAATTTACGAATGTCAACATGTGCTATCTGCCATCAGGGGGGATCAAGGGACGTGTTTTGGGGGAGCAAGCCCTTCCTCAACGCTACTTTATAATTGAGGAAGGGGTTGCACCCCCAAAACGCGTCCATTGATCTCCCGTGATGGCAGATAGCACATGTTGGCACACTGTGTGCATCCTCCAAATTTGGCTTTTCTAAACATTGAAAAAATTTTGGTACGATAAAACAGGTGATTTTGTGGGGTTTAAATTCGCCCCAAAACATCAATGATGTTATTATTTTTTTTTAATAACATCACTGATTTGTTGCTGGATGTTTTGCAATTGGAGATTACACCCCATGATCTCCCCGATCAGTATCTGGGCACTTTCAGATGTAAAGCGTTCTGGATCACGATCACCTAAAAAGAGATAAAGAACAAAAAAAAAGGTCTCAAAAATCTGCCACCATTCATCTCTTTTACCTGAGCCTGTGGTCGCAGACACTCACCTGTTGTGGTGCCAATCTCCACCACGTCTTCTTCCTCCTGCTCTTCTTCTTGTGTTGGTATTTCCCCTTCTTCCAGAGGGGGGGGGGTCTCTGGTCTCCTGGGATGAGGGGTGTCCGAGTCTTTTCTCCCCTATGTAAAACAAAAATGGTATAATTAGCACACAGATATTTGATGGCAGAACTAGAAATAGGAAACATTGCTCGGAAGTGGGGTACAATTGTCTATTTTAGCAGAGTTCCAAGATGTATATTTTTTTTGCCCTTTGTCAAGCTGCAATACTTTACCTGTTTGGTACAAGCTTCACAGATGTAGCCCCCCCTATAGTATACACTGGAGCACCTGTGTGCCCCCCCTAATAAAAATGGTGTTCTTGTGTCCCACACTAGTGCTCCAGTGTCCAGATGTGAAAACAGCTGCTCAGTGTCCTCTCCTTACACACAATCTAGTTTGCATTTCATTCTAGTAACAAACCCATCTACACAAACAAATATTTGGCATCCAAGTAGGCCCCCAAAAATGTGTGAAAATGCATATGGCCTAAACAATGGTGTTCTAGAGGCCGAAAGAAAAATGTTTGATACGAACGAATAATGTGCCCATGAACATTAAAGTTGACCTTTTTAAACGTTACAACTAATAAAAGCATATGGAGCAGAACGAACGTAATAAAGACAGAAAGAATAGGAACACAGCACAACTACTTACTTTTTTGCAGCACTCTCCGGATCTTTCGGTACTGCTCTGGCTCTCTCAACTTCAGGTCCGACCACCGCTTCCTGAGCTGATCTTTAGACCTTCGTACCCCGAAATTCCGCTCTAGACTCCTGACCACTTTCGCCATGATCTTGGCCTTTCGGATGTTCGGGTTGGGGTAAGGCCCATATTTTCCGTCATAGTCGGACTTCCTCATGATGTCGACCATCTCCAACATCTCCTCAAACGACATATTTGTGGCCTTAAAATGTCTCCTTCTGGATCGGGACGTGCCTGGATCCGCCCTTTCCTCCTCCTCCTCCTCCTCGTTGCTACAATTAGCCCGCACCTGCTGTATGTCCGCCATCATGCTCTTCCCCCACTGCGCCGAACGAAAAGGGGCGGGGAATACACTAGAAAGAACGTCAGGGGCGGGCGGAGTTACACGCGTGTGTATAAAGCGTGTGTATAAAGCGTAACACGCGTGCGTATTACGTTTGATCTGTGAGCGGAGGAAGGAGCATTGGACGCGCCGATCGTAAGAACGAAGGTAAGAGACAAACTTGTGCCTATACTGCTTCTAGATTGAGGCCTATATTGTAACAAATAGATTAGTAAAATACCGCGCCTATCTAATAAGTGGAAACAGCTGCCAACACTACAGAACGACTGGGACTGTGTAGAAAATATAAATAAAAAGTGTAGCGCTAAAGTGAAAATAAAGAAGAGGAGGTTTTGAAGTAAGGGGAGGTGAAGCCACAATCTCGAGTGGCTTGTAACCCCAACTTAGTCAAAAACCAAATATATGTGTACACAAACAACGTGATATTCTCACAGGAATACAAACAAATTGCAGTGCTCTTTTTTTTTTTTTTTTGAAAAAAGTGTGAATGGATGAAGATAAAAACAAAGTGAAAATATATCAATAAGTGAAAATCTCAATAGTCCACATTTGACTGGTGAAGTGATACGAAAAAACTGTCCCAAATAGTGATAAGGAAGCATTAGGCCCATACAAATAATAAAGACTTGATAATATAGTCCATATGTTGCATGGTGTAGTTGAAACACAGGGACCCAAGGCAGGTAACTTTACAACACGAAGACTTGAGAGCCAAGGCAGATATCCTTACAGAGACTCCGATTCATGGGGGGGGGCAAAGGGCAGATATCTTTATAACACAAAGGCCCAGAAAAAAGTAAGGTAGAATACTCTTACCAACTTCGGTGGACTCACAAGCCGTAGGCGGTGAGTCAAACGAGCTTGTACTGTCAAATCCGTGACAGTGTGGGGATGGATTAAACACCAGAAGACGTCCTCCTTAAATGGGGAGCCCGGAACCTGTCTTGAAGGTCTGCACGATCACCGTTTTCATCAGCATACATGGACCATATAGAAAACAATGACAAGGAACCTCCACATAGTGTAAATCCAAATAAAGTTTTTCCTCAATTGGCATTTATTAGATCATTCACGATCATCCAAGACAATCCATAAAAAATCGTAGTTAAAAAATAGAATCGATTCAGAGCACAATAAAATAAGCGTGACGATAGTCATATTGAGGCTTGGTTTTGTTGAGGCGGATCCACCACTCGGCACCCCATTGGTGAGTTTCATTAAACACGTGGTCCTGAATGGAACGCACGCCATTAATCCAGGAAGTCAACGTGCACGTTGCGGCAACAGCTGTATACGAGAGATTATTTTAACATATGTATAAAAGCGTGGTGGTGGCAGGTTGGCACATACCCCAGCAGAAGTCTCATCAGACGAAACGCGTCAATAAAAAAAAAAAAGGGTCTCCTTGCTGTACCCAGCCACCCACACCACGCTTATTTTATTGTGCTCTGAATCGATTCTATTTTTTAACTACGATTTTTTATGGATTGTCTTGGATGATCGTGAATGATCTAATAAATGCCAATTGAGGAAAAACTTTATTTGGATTTACACTATGTGGAGGTTCCTTGTCATTGTTTTCTATATGGTCCATGTATGCTGATGAAAACGGTGATCGTGCAGACCTTCAAGACAGGTTCCGGGCTCCCCATTTAAGGAGGACGTCTTCTGGTGTTTAATCCATCCCCACACTGTCACGGATTTGACAGTACAAGCTCGTTTGACTCACCGTCTACGGCTTGTGAGTCCACCGAAGTTGGTAAGAGTATTCTACCTTACTTTTTTCTGGGCCTTTGTGTTATAAAGATATCTGCCCTTTGCCCCCCCCCCCCCCATGAATCGGAGTCTCTGTAAGGATATCTGCCTTGGCTCTCAAGTCTTCGTGTTGTAAAGTTACCTGCCTTGGGTCCCTGTGTTTCAACTACACCATGCAACATATGGACTATATTATCAAGTCTTTATTATTTGTATGGGCCTAATGCTTCCTTATCACTATTTGGGACAGTTTTTTCGTATCACTTCACCAGTCAAATGTGGACTATTGAGATTTTCACTTATTGATATATTTTCACTTTGTTTTTATCTTCATCCATTCACACTTTTTTCAAAAAAAAAAAAAAAAGAGCACTGCAATTTGTTTGTATTCCTGTGATAATATCACGTTGTTTGTGTACACATATATTTGGTTTTTGACTAAGTTGGGGTTATAAGCCACTCGAGATTGTGGCTTCACCTCCCCTTACTTCAAAACCTCCTCTTCTTTATTTTCACTTTAGCGCTACACTTTTTATTTATACTATATTGTAACAAGATTAGGAGAGTTTTGTGTGACATTAGGCTTTGTCTTGTGTTGTGTCTTGCAGTGAACATGGATATCTTAATGAAAGATAATGACTTCATTTCAGTATTCATAGAGATGCTAAGGGAGCTGCCCTGTCTGTGGGAGATTAAACACCCCCATTACAAGAACCAAGCAAAGAGGAAGGCAGCACTGGAGCAATTGTGTGAAATTGTGAAGCAGGTGATCCCCACGGCAGACATCACTTATTTAAAGATTTTCATTGGTGGCCTGAGGAGCACATATCTGAGGGAGCGCAATAAAGTCCTTGATTCGCAGAGATCCAGAGCAGCAGGTGACATCTATGTCCCCAGGATGTTGTACTACGACAGGCTGCACTTTCTGGCAGGCCAGACTGAACCCAGGCCATCCCTCTCCAGTCTTCCTTCCATGCTTCCTTCCCCCCCAGCTGAGGCTTCTGACGCCCAACCTGGGCCTTCCAGGCCACATGTGGAGGAGCCCAGCTTGAGCCAGGTATAGCATTCCTCTAAATATTTCTGCTTGTCCAATCAATGATGTGAACTATATGTTAGTTGGGAGTACTAATTAAGGATTGTGATTGATGATGCAAAACATTACAACTATGTCCCTTTTTCATACACAGGGAAGTCTCAGCCAGGAGGTGGCCGGGCCGAGCCAGCTGGCTGATATCAAGGTCCCTCCACCCCCCCTGAAAACAGAAAGTGGCAGTAGGAGGAGTGCCCTAGAGGAGGCTGCTATAGCATTCTTTTGGAGGGCTACAGAGGTCCTGGGAGCACCACACACCAGGCAGGAGAACATTGCTGCATTCATAGCCTATAAAATGCAGAGGATGGAGGAGGGCCAAAAAGCCATGTGTGAGGCCCTCATATCGGAGGCTCTGGAGAAAGGTATGAGGGGCCAAATTACACCTCACACACAGCTTTGGGATGGTCCTCCTTCTCCTCCTGCAGGTCCTACTCCTCCTCCAGGTCCTACTCCTCCTCCTGCCACATCTCCAACTGCACAGCAACAGCCGGGAATGAAGCGTGAAAGGAAGACCAGACAGTGAGGATCCTGGATCCAGTCTGTTGGGCAAAAAAATGCAGCCTCTTGTGGTACCACAGCCTGCGGACACATATGTCATCTGCTGCTATCCAAGTCTCTGTGAATCCCGGACCAGACTGCCTTCCCTTACATATGGACTCCTCAGGCCACCAATTTTGATGTTGAAGAATTGATGTCTGCCGTGGGGGTCCCAGGCTTCGCTAATTTCTCTTGTTGATCCAGTGTTGCCTTCCTCTTTGTTTGGTTCTGATCCCTTAATAAAGGATTTTTGTTTTGAATTATACTCTCCTATGTGTTTTACTTCAAAAAGGACAGTTTGTTTGTGAGGATTCAGGTACATTTCAAATATACAATGTGAAATGAACAAGGGACACCAACAACAAACAATCTCCTTGAGATTAAATAATAAAAGATATCAATTGTGTTGGGGTAACTTGACACACAAAACACACCCAAAAATATTCTGGAGTAAAAATAAAAATAACATTGAACAAAGATCAGCCTTGGAAAAAATTCAAACATTAAAGAAAAAAAAAGGCTTAAAATCCAAAATAAAAAAAATTAAAAAATATCAAACTGTCAGATGTGACAACTAATAACAATATATTCAGGGAATCCCACTAAAAAAACACAAATAAAAGTTTGTGAGAAGTGTGTGTGAATACGAGCAGCAAAACTACTTAATTCTTGTCACATTATAAAGAAGAAGAGAGTGCGCTGTATTAAACCATTTTTAACATTGCAGCGTGACGAAAGTGCTGTATCCATTGCGAACGCTAAGTTTACCAGAACGAGCTGTCCCGTGTTGGAATTTCTTCTGAGCATGCGTGGCACTTTGTGCGTCGGAACAGGCCACACACGGTCGGAATTGACGCGATCGGATTTTGTTGTCGGAAAATTTTATCTCCTGCTGTCCAACTTTGTGTGTCGGAAAATCCGATGGAAAATGTCCGATGGCGCCCACACACGGTCGGAATTTCCGACAACACGCTCCGATCGGACATTGTCCATCGGAAAATCCGACCGTGTGTACGGGGCATTAGATAAGTTCCAGATTAAATAAAGCTGAACATCAAACATATGTATAAAAACACCAATGAATACCATTATGTATGTAGTGCAAAGGAGATGGGCAGCAGAACTAGGAGCCAGTCAGGTTGTAATGTATGCAGATATACTGATAACAAACATGTTGACAGAAGGAGAGAGCAAACGGATTAGCTGACCAGCCTGCTGCTTCGCCTTTACTTTTCAGTCACAGTATGAGGATGGAGGGATGACTAAATTCTGTTTTTTATAGCAGCGAAAAAAAGTCAGGTCATCAATCTTGCAGTCTGGCAGGTCTATGTATATCTCAATATTCTTATTTGTGCCTCTTTGTTTTGCTAAATATACCATTTAAAGCATCTTGTTACATCTGTTCAATAAGTTCAAAAGAACTTTTTGATTTTCCCAGAAATCTTATAAGATGGTAATTTCCTGTGCTCTCTGCCTATGCACAAGGATGGGGTTATGCAGATAAAAGGGGTGGGTAGATGAGAAGAGGTCTGTGTTTTTGTTTTGTTTTTTATCCATCAGAATTTAAGTAGGCAGGTAGCATGAGTTAAAGAATTCAAAGCTGTGTTCTTTAGGGATGGGCGAACGGTTCAGCCCGTGCATAAGTTCGGGCTGAACTTTCCCTGTTCGGCCATTTGACAAACAACCGAACAAACGGGTCGTTTGACCATTTGTTCACCCCCCCCGAACCGACCACAATACTTTGTGGCGCTGAACAGTGCAATGCAAGCCATGATTGGCTGAAGCAGTGAAAGTTTCAGCCAATTAGGGCACAGAGCACTGTCAGCGTCATGATTGGACTCTGTCATTATGACTTTATCCAATCATGGCTCATTCCCGCCCACAGTATAAAAGTATTCTTTCAATGGCTACCATTTTCAGTGTGATATTGGCGTGAAGAGAGATAGAACAGGGCTCTGTTTGGTGCTATTAGTTAGTTAGTGTGCTATACTGTGCTATTTTGCTTCAATTGTCAGTGTAGAATATTAGTTTAGTGTCAGTCTAGGGATAGTGTGAGTGTAGTGAGGAGGACCATCATTCAGCTTTGCATAGTGTGCAGCTAGAGTAGGGACAGCTCAGATAGTTTCAGTGTAGTGTAGTGAGACCGTGTCAGTAATCTTTACATTAGTGTATAGCTAGAGTAGGGACAGCTCAGATAGCATCAGTATAGTGACGGTTGAACATTGTCTATTTGATTGTATTACTGCCAGTTTAACGCCATTTACTTCTTTGTCCGTTACTGCCAGTTTAACGCCATATAGTTCTGTGTGCGGTACTGCCAGTTTAACGCCATATAGTTTTGTGCGTTACTGCCAGTTTAACGCCATTTACTTCTGTGTGCATTACTGCCAGTTTAATGCCATTTACTTCTGTGTGCACTACTGACAGTTTAACGCCATATAGTTCTGTGCGTCACTGTATGTTTGGCGCATTATACTGCATTATGTTATAGTGTATCTGGGAAGTGTGTCCTTGTAGTGTGAGTACTCAAATTTAAGTGCACCAAACACCTCTTTATATTGATTAAAGTGCATCTACGTACATATTTCAACTTCTTATTTACATTTGCTTATAAGCACCGCCCCCTCCCTCCCAATAATGTCTGGGAGGACAACAAGGAGAGGCAGACATTCCCTTGGCACTGCAAGGGGGCCAGCAACAAATGTGTCCACAGGCAAAGGTGGATGTGGTGGTTAGTCATCAGGCAGAGCATCATTTCCTCTGTTTAGTGAGTTTGCCCATGCTATCCAGCCACAGCATGCAGAGGAGGTGGTGGACTGGCTTACTAAACCTTCCTCATCCTCCTCATCCTCTGTCATGCAAGCAGAGACAAGTGTGCAGTCCCCTGCAGTTGCCAGAGTGGATAAACCTGCCTCCTTGTTGACAACTATTCCTGCCATAGCCCCAACATCAGCCATTGAGGAGTCAGCTGGGTTATTTGACCACAGCGTCAGCCACTTGCTCCTTGATGATGCCCAGTCATTACTGGATTCAAATGTTGGTTCTGAGATTGAGGATGACAGGAACATGAGCCTAGAGAGAGGGAGGAACACTGGTAGACAAATTGGCATTCATGTTCCCCAAGCTGCAGCGTATTGCCATGCTGTCTCCAGTGGTAATGATGAAGATGGAGGAGATGATGATGATGAGGTCACTGATGCAACATGGGTGCCAGATAGAGCAGAGGAGGAAACTGAAGGTGAGGCAGCACAACCCCAAGGAGGCCAACATCAAGAAATAGAGAGCACCCACCCTATTCCATCACATTCTGCAGCTGTTATCTCCCAGCCCACTCCACAAAGCTCAGCAGTCTGGGCCTTTTTCAGCACATCTGCAGCAGATTGCACTGTTGCTATCTGCAAACAGTCAGCCCATGGGCAAGAACACCTAAAAGCCACACAAAAGGGGCATAAATCTGTCCCTCCTCCTCCTGCTTACGCACTTCAGTCTGCCCCTGCTATACCGAGTCATTACCTCTCAGAAGCCTTGACTGACAGGGATGATGGTATAGAACAGGGTGTTCCAGATCCTTGAAGCACATCTGCCAGCAGCAGACTACCAGCTGTAGACTGTAGCCGGCAAAATTCTCTGGCCCATCTGCTGCAGTGGGAAAAAAAATACAGTCCCCGCCACCCACATGCCCAGCGTCTAAATGCAAGCTTGTCAAAGCTGTTGGCTCTCCAACTTCTGCCTAGGGCCTGGTGGATGCTGCCCCTTCCCCCGATGATGACACATGATCCCTGTGTTGAACACGCGTAGGGGAGGGGCCAGGATGGAGCGAGAGACAGCTGAGCTGCCTATTGAGGAAACGCACACCATACTCTCATGAAAAATATCATACTTGCCATGTTTAGAGCGGTGCACTGACACACCTATATATTGTGAGCACCCTTTTGGGGAGAGTATCTATATCTTTTAATTAATTTTAAAACGGTATTATACTATGTAGTTTTTTTTTCTTCCCATCTATATACTCTTTACTGCATTGGAGCCTGGGATCCTGTGATCTACATAGAACCCGGGGTGGTTCACAAGCGTGGTTTGACTTGGTCTAGCGACTTGGTCACACGCTCTGAGGTGAGCGCATTACCTTTGGGGTCACCGAATCGCACCATTGCATGATCTGCGACACTTTGAGAGTTACTAGCAAGTTGATTGTATCACCAGTGGACATCACGTTTAGGCACCTTTATACCTTTTGAGGGACTTCATAGTGAACCATTTTTGGTTCCATTGAGGACTTTTTTTACACATGAACTGTGTGACACCAGATTACTTTTTGTTTTGTATTTTTTGCACTTAGCACTTTTTACATGCTCTTATATTTTTTGCACTTTGATGCGTTTATATTCATTTATTCATTGCACTAGTAATGCTGTGATTCAGTTATGCTTATTGGTACCTATGCACTTTGATGCGTTAATCTGTCTTATTTCACATTTGAATTTGCATTTATACTTTGATGCGTTTATATGCATTTGTCAATTTTCACATTTGCACTTTGATGCGTTTATATTCATTTTTATTCATTGCAATATCTAATAATGTTGTGATTCAGTTATGCTTATTGGTACCTATGCACTTTGATGTGTTAATCTTTCAAATTTCACATTTGAATTTGCATTTATACTTTGATGCGTTTATATGCATTTGTCAGTTTTCACATTTATATTCAGATATTATCTATTATTAGGTCTGCTTACCTTGTAGAGGTATTGTGTTTCCCACATCCACATGCGTTTATTTAGACGCAGTTGTTCTGTCATGCTATAATTTAGTAGCATGTCTAACACACTCTAGCGCAGTGTAATCCTTTTTACATTTGTAGACTGTAGCCGGCAAATTTCTCTGCCAATCTGCTGCAGCGGGAAAAAAAATACAGTCCCCACCACCCACATGCCCAGCGTCTAAATGCAAGCTTGTTAAAGCTGTTGGCTCTCCAACTTCTGCCCTTAAGCCAGGTGGATTCTGCCCCTTCCGTGAATTCGCATAATGTGCTGTACCACAATGGCAGGTTCCCAGTCATTACTAATTTTCACGTAAGGCCATTCCATCTCTCTACCATCACGTGGAAGGGAATGTTGTGGCATCATTGGGCAAGGCAGTCAGCCATAAAATCCACCTTACTGCTGACACGTGGTCCAGTAAGCATGGACAGGGACAATATTTTTTGTTCACAGCACACTGGGTGACGCTGCTTGCAACTCAAAAGGATGCAGGGCCCGGTGCTGCAGCTTGTTGTGCCCCCAAGTCTCCATACAGCTGGTGGAGATGGTGCCAGACCTGTGAGCTCTACCCCCTCTCCTCCTTCTCCACCACCTCCATGCCCTCCTCTACAGAATTGTCCTATGAATATCAGGTACCCCCTAAGCATTCAAAGGGCTATTCCCAGAGTCAGGCTAAAAGGTATACCATGCAGTGCTTTAGCTGGTGTGTTTAGAGGACAGGAACCACACCAGAGGAGAGATTCTTGCAGCTCTACAGGGACAGGCCCAGAGGTGGTTCACACTAGGCCAGCTGGAGCCAAAAATGGTAGTGTGCAATAATGGCTCAAACCTCCTGTCCGCCCTTAGACGGGGAAAGTTGACACATGGGCCATGCCTGGCACATGTCCTCAATTTTGTGGTGTAGTGTTTCCTAAATACGTACCCAGGGTTGCAAGATGTGCTAAAGCTGGCCAGAAGAGTCTGTAGCCATTTCAGGTGGTCATACACAGCCAGTGCACGGTTGGCTGAAATTCAGCAGGAGATCCAACAGCCCGTAAACCGCCTGATTTGTAACATGCCCACCAGATGGAACTCGACTTTGTCAATGCTGCAGCAGCTACACATGCTGCAGAGGGCTGTATCTGTGTAAATAGTGCACAATGACAGGCTCAGGCTGCCTTAAATTTTTTTTTCTCCACGCCAATGGATGATCATTAAGGATGCATGCACTGTATTGTCACCATTTGAGGAGGCCACAAGGATGGTGAGCCCTGACAGCTTATGCATTAGTGACACAATCCCTGTTGTGTTCCTGCTGGAGCAGACTCATGAGTAGGGATGAGCCGCACACCCCCTGGTTCGGTTCGCACCAGAACCTGCGAACGGACCGAAAATTCACACAAACTTTAGAACCCCATTGAAGTCTATGGGACTCGAAAATTAAAAATCAAAAGTGCTGAATTTAAAGGCTAATTTGCATGGTATTGTCCTAAAAAGGGTTTGGGGACCTGGGTCCTGCCCCAGGGGACATGTATCAATGCAAAAAAAAGTTTTAAAAATGGCCGTTTTTTCGGGAGCAGTGATTTTAATGATGCTTAAAGTGAAAAAAAGTGACATATTCCTTTAAATATTGTACCTGGGGGGTGTCTATAGTATGCCTGTAAAGTGACACGTGTTTCCCATGCTTAGAGCAATCCCTGCACAAAATGACATTTTTAAAGGAATAAAAGTCATTTAAAACTGCTTGCAGCTTTAATGTAATGTCAGGTCCCGGCAATATGAAAATCAGTGAGACAAATGGCATGGGTACCCCCCCCCCAGTCCATTACCAGGCCCTTTGGCTCTTGTATGGATATTAAGGGGAACCCTGCACCCAAATTAAATAAAGGAAAGGGGTGGGGCCCCCAGGCCCTATATACTCTGAACAGCAGTATACAGGCGGTGCAAACAAGAAAGGGACTGTAGGTTTGTTGTTAAGTAGAATCTGTTAGTAATTTTGAACTGGTACATTTTTAAAATGTAGCTCCAGCCAAAAAAAAATTTTTTTAAGCTTTTTGGAAAACATAGGGAAGGGTTATCACCACTGTGACATTTGTTTTGCTGTCTGTGCACCTCTTCAGAAGATTTCACCTTACTTTCTATCCCAATGACAAATGTTTTTTGACAATTTGGGGTTTTTAGTGAAACAAGGATTTGTGATAAAGCATCAGTGGAGAGGAGACCCGTTTTTCCCATATTAACTCTTACAGGAGAGAATTTCCCTTCTTAGGGGTAGATTTCATCTCACTTCCTGTTGTCTCCTTCCGTTTGCAAGTAGGAGTCATTTGTAAGTTGGATGTTTGAAAGTAGGGGCCTGCCCTATATACTCTGCAGAAATTGCGGCCTTAGGTGTTGGTGTTGTCACAACACTGTAAGCCCTCACAGTTACTCTTGGTGGGTGCAGGAACGGGCCCTGCTGTGAAATATTAGATCAAGAATTGTAATTACATGCACCTGTTGAACAGGGGCAGAAAAATTGGGCCTTTGGTGGTGGTGGTGATGGTGGTGTTGCCACAACACTGTAAGTCCTCACAGTTAATCCTGGTGAGCGCAGAAACGGGCCCTGCTGTGAAATATTAGATCAAGAATTGTAATTACATGTCCCTGTTGAACAGGGGCAGAAAAATTTGGCCTTAGGCACTGGAGCCACAACACTGCAACCCCTCACAGATACTCTAAATGGAGCGCAGGAATGAGCCCTCATGCTAAATATTGCATCAAAAAATTTTAATTACATGCCCCTAATAAACAGGGGCTGAAAAATTGGGTCTTAGCCACTGGTGGCGGCACCCAGAACAAAAAATATTCTTACAAGCTGCTAGCATGATCATTGAGGAGGAAGAGGATAGTCACTCAGCATAACAGGATAGTCACTCAGCATCAGCATAGGCAGTCTTGAAGGGATCTGACATTTCAAAAAAAATTATTCGGTTACATCAGCATCAGGTACTTGGTAGCTGGTGGTGATACAAGACTGATTCATTTTTATGAAGGTCAGTCAATCGACAGAGTCGGTGGACAGACGCACCCTCTGGTTACAAAGCCTCCGGCAGCACTGAATGTGCTATCTAAAAGAATGCTGGATGCAGGACAGGCCAGTAGCGCAATTGCATACTGTGCAAACTCTGGCCAGTGACCCATCCTCAAGACCCAGTAACCCAGAGGATTTTTGGTGGGAAAGGTGTCCAAGTCAGATCTTGCCCCTCGGTATTCCTGCACCATGTAAAACAGATGCTGGCGATGGTTGCTGGAAAAGGTCATACCTTGGGGCTGCGGACTAAAAAATTGTCTGAACGCATCAGTCAGACAGCCACCTTCTCCACTGCTCCTTCTTTGACTGACCGAAGCCTCAGCAAGACGTTGTCCAGGAACAGGAGTTTGTAACCTCCCAGTCTCAGGGAACGCATTGCACAGACCTTTCTGCAAGGGATCCCAAAGATGTTTCATCCTCTACTCCCTCTGCGATGGAAAGATAATGTCCGCAACATTACCCTTGTAATGTGGATCAAGGAGGGTTGCCAGCCAGTATTGATCCCTCTCATTGATACCACGAATACGAGGATCCTTCCGCAGGCTTTGCAGGATCAGGGAGGCCAAGTAGCGTAGGTTTGCTGAGGCATTCGGTCCGGAGTCCTCTGGGTCACTAAGAACGACATGATCCGCAGCCACCTCCTCCCAGCCACGTACAATTCCATGGGTTTCTTGGAACTGATCCCTTAAAGACTGCTGCTGATGCTGAGTGCCAGGCTCCACCTCCATGCTGAGACAATCCTCCTCTTCCTCCTTCTCCTCGTCCTCTTCCTGTGTGATCGGCGGGCATGCGGGAACACTGTCTGGATAAAGGGGGCCTTGAGAGCTAAGGAAGTCCTCCTCTTCCTGCCTCTGTTCTGCCTCAAGTGCCCTGTCCATTATTCCATGCAGCCTGTGCTCCAACAGATGGACAAGGGGGACAGTGTCACTGATGCATGCACTGACACTGCTCACCATCCTCGTGGCCTCCTCAAATGGTGACAGGACAGTGCATGAATCCCTGATCATGGCCCACTGGTGTGGGGAAAAAAAAAAGCTCCCCTGACCCTGTCCTGGTGCCATAGTCACACAGGTACTCATTGATGGCCCTCTGCTGCATGTGCAGCCGCTGCAGCATGGCCAACATTGAGTTCCACTTGGTGGGCATGTCACAGATTAGGTGGTTCTTGGGCAGGGTAAATTCCTTTTTGGAGGTCAGCCAGCCGAGCACTGGCATTATATGACCTGCGTAAATGCACACAGACTTTCCTGGTCTGTCTCAGGACATCCTGTAAGCCCGGTTACCTGCCCAAGAACCGCTGCACCACCAGGTTAAGGACATGAGCCAAACAGGGCACTTGGGTCAGTTGTCCCTGTCAGAGGGCAGAGAGGAGGTTGGTGCCATTGTCGCAAACCACCATACCTGCCTTAACCTGGCGTGGTGTCAACCACCTCTGAACCTGCCCCTGCAGAGCTGACAGAATCTCTGCCCCAGTGTGGCTCCTGTCCCCCAAGCACACCAGCTCGTGGCATCTTTTGGCCTGGGTGCTTGCGTAGCCCCTTGAATGCCTACGGAGCACCGCTGGTTTCAAAGACAAGTCAGCACATGAAGAGGCCATGGAGGAAGAAGAAAAGGAGGTGGTGGAGGAGAAAGGTGTGGCAGAATCACCACTAGTAGTATTTTGGAGGCATGGTGGTAGAACAACCTCCAACATTATTGCACCCTGTCCTGCATCCTTCCCAGCTGCCAGAAGAGTCACCCAGTGCGCGGTGAAAGATAGGTAACGTCCCTATCCATGCCTGCTGGACCATGAGTCAGCGGTAATATGCACCTTACCGCTGAACGACCTGTCCAGTGAGGCCAAGACATTGCCTTCCACATGCCGGTAGAGAGCTGGAATCACCTTCTGTGAGAAAAAGTGGCGTTTGGGAACCTGCCACTGCATGGCAGGTCAACATATGTCTAGTCAAGCATGTGGTGCCCAAGCGGGAGATGTTTTGGCCATGCAAGATACGCTTGAGACACATGTTGCAAATAGCAGCGGTGGGATCTGATGCACTCGTCTCAAAAAAGGCCCACACCAAAGAACTTTTGGAATACCGTGCAGAGACAGCAGCGCCCTGCACATGCAGAGCTCTGCGGTGTGATGCAGTCAGTGTGCTGCCCTTAAGCTGGCCCCTGGAGGGCATCCTGCCTCGTTGGTGATGTGCCTCCTCCTCCCCCACCTCTCTCCTATGAGGCACCTATGTTGAGTCAGTGACCTCATCATCTCCTCCCTCCTCATCACTGGAGCAAAGCTGGCAGTATGCTGCAGCTGGGGGAACATGACTGCCAGATTGCTGTCCTTCTTGGGCACCCCCTCTCTCTGGGCTCACGTTACTGCCTTCCTCTAGCTGGGTACCATCATCAGAGCCTTCAAAATGCTGGGCATCCTCCTGGAGCATGTACCCAACACTGTGGTCAAACAGTTTGGGGGACTCCTCAGGAGGACATGGTAGGACTAGGAAAGGAGTGACTGATGCCATTGAGCCGAGGGAAGAAGCCGCGTTGGCAGCTGCTTTGCCAGACAAAGTACCCTGAGCCTGGGTGAGAGAGGATGAGGAGGATGAGGACAGCTTGCTCAACATGGCCAGCTGCTGAAAATAAGGACAAGCGTGTCCCGTGGCCACGTGCTGATGAGGATGCACCATCTCCACAACCAGCACTGTTGCCTCTAGACACAGAGCCTTCTTGCACTCTTTTATTGGCTTGTGACTGTCTGCCTCTCCTTGTTGGCCTTCCAGACATACTAATGGTCTGCAGTGAATGTAGCTGCACAAAGCTGGGATGTGTGTGTGTGTGTGTATATATATATACTGATACTGCAGCTAGCAGAATCAACTGCCTGCCTGTAGTATTATTAGTATGAGAACACCAGCAATTGTCTTCAGGTAGCTTTAGGTGCACACTGTGCAGAGGACGCAGTACACTAACTGTAAATACTGTAGCTGCCTGCCTGTGGTATTAATATAGGATCAGAAGAACACCACTAATTTTCTTCAGGTAGCTTTAGGTGCACACTGTGCAGAGGACGCACTACATTAACTCTAAATACTGTAGCTAATAAGACTAATAGGATCAGAAGAACACCAGCAATTTTCTTCAGGTAGCTGTAAATACTGTAAAAACACCTGCCTGCCTGTCAGTAGGAAGAGAATAACAGGAATGGATCTAGCTAAACTGAATACAGTGTGTGTGTGTGTGTGTGTGTGTGTGTGTGTGTGTGTGTGTATATATATATATATATATATATATATATATATATATATACACACAACACCTAGGATGTATATATACACAATACACTGTAAGTGTAAGTGCAGCTAACTGACTCGCCTGCCTACTCTATCTAACTTAAATCAAATGACACTGTCTCTCTGTCTATCTATCTCTCTCTCAACGCCGGAACACACTACAAACACAGGGCCACCGTGCAGGCGGCCTTATATAGTGTGGGGCGTGTACTAAACCCCCTGAGCCATAATTAGCCAAAGCCACCATGGCTTTGGCCAATTACAGCTCTCTGTACAGACGGCGCTGTGATTGGCCAAGCATGCGGGTCATAGTGCATGCTTGGCCAATCATCAGCCAGCAATGCACTGCGATGCCGCAGTTTATTATGGGCCATGATGTGCCTCTCGAATTTGGCACGAACAGCCCATATCGTTCGTAATTTGGCGAACGGGTGAACATACGATGTTCGAGTCGAACATGGGTTCGACTTGAACACGAAGTTCATCCCTACTCATGAGTTTCATTACGGTCAAGGCACTGAAGGCAGAGCAGCAGGAGGAAGAGGAGTACTTCCTTTTCTCTCAAGGCCCACTTTATCTAGGCACCATCATTCCTATGTAACAGAACACAGAGGAGGAGAGAGGGGAGGAGGATGAGGAGGAGGATTCTGGCACTTTCATAGGCTTCGAATAAGAGGAAGACTTATGTAAGCTGTAAGCGATGGCTTTCCAACCCCAGGACTCTTGGGAGTAGTATGTAGCTGGGAGCAGGAAGTTCCAGATGCTGTCATCCTGAGTGACCCCGAGGAGTCTGCTTCTCAAGCCTCTGCAAATTTGAGGCACATGGGCAACCTCATGCTTCAAAGGACCCAATAATACGTGGCATAAAGGAGAAGGATTATTACTGGTTGGCTGACCACCGTTATAAGGGGAAGGTCCCAGAACTCATCCCGTCCCCACAGTAAGTGCAGAAGATAAAATCTCTTGAGGACACGTTAAAGAGGATTTTATTGAATGTTTTTCCTGACTCCAGTAGGTTACAGTGTCATGGAAAACATAGTTTCGAGTTTTCTGTTGGTCAAAAGAGGAGCGTTGGAGAAGGTGTCTGCCTAAGTGAGGCATTTTGGAATTTTTTTAGTCCTCGCCATCCAGGGCTGTCAGCTTCTATCCCATAGGCAGCATTTGCATCACATATTGGACGATTACCTCAGGGCCAAAACAGAGATGGAGAGCTTTCCAGCTGATGATCCACTGACTTACTGGGTCATGAGAATAGACCATTGGCCAGAACTTGCCCAGTATGCTATTAAGTTGTTGGGCTGCTCTGCATCTAGCGTGCTTTCAGAATGGGCATTCAGTGCTGCAGGAAGTTTCTTTACTGATCAAAGAACGCGTCTGTCCACAGACTCCGTGGACCATTTGACTTTTATAAAAATGAATCAGTCCTGGATTACCAGCTATGAAGCCCCTAATGTCGATGTCACTGATTAAGTCTTTTTGGGATGTGGAATCTCTGCAGGACTTTTAGGCTGCCTAGCTTTGAGGGCGTTCAATTATTTCATCTGGAAAAATGTTTTTGGTATAGGTTTCATGGGCACAATTAACATCCAAAGACCAATTTTTCAGTACTTGTTTGACAGGTGCATATCATTGCAATTTTTTTTGCCTTCATCAAGAGCATCTCTATAGGGTTACGGTGGAAAGGCGCCACCGACACCCTAAGACCAATTTTTCTGCACCTGTTTGACAGGTGCATTTCATTGCAGTTTTTTACAGCAAGGCCAATTCTTGCTCTCATCAAGATTACCTCTATAGGGTTATGGTGGGAAGGCGCCACCGACACCCAAAGACCAATTTTTACGCACCCGTTACTGCTATACAAAGTCAAAGTGACACCAGAATGTATCCAAAAAAACTCTAATCTTGTTCCCAGTGCACTACATTGTGGCCTCATCATACACACTGGCTCCCCGGCTGTTGCTGAGCAAAATAAAGGCAGCTTGCAGGAAAATTTTATTTTTTTGGCTTTATAAATGCAATTATTGCTGCAGCAGATTCTAGACATGGTGCAGATCTGCCACTTTACAGGTAGACTATGGGGAGCCCCCAAGCACTATATTGGAAGGACTCTTTCATATTTAAGTTTTCACTTTAAAAATCAAAAAATCACTGCTCATTTAAAAATGACGTTTTTTACAAATTTTTATTGATACATGTCCCCAAGGGCAGGACCCGGACCCCTACAACCATTGTATGCCAAATTACTTGCATATAAGCCTTCAAAATGGGCACTTTTTATTTTTGACGTTCGGGTCCCATTGATTTTAATGAGGTTCGTTATTCGGGTCTGAACTGTCGCAGTGTTCGGAAGTTCTGGTGCGAACCGAACAGGGGTCCGTTCGGCCCATCCCTGGTGTTCTTATGTCAAACAGGAATGTAGGAGCACACTACATGTCAACAGTTATTTTTTTGTACTTGCAACATATTTATAGTGATAAAACATGAGAAAAAATGCATGTACCTTTCCCACTTCTTTCAGTAACAGTCTATGTACTGTAATAATGATATATGAATTCTAGACCATTGACGTGACAGCCAAAACTTGGTTTCAGTGCACTGATAAGGAGGATGCCTATAACCACACTTTTCGTATCAATAATAACAAATGAAGAAGCACTGTTATAGCACACTGCATGTGATCAGAACTAAATCACTGAATAAAATTATCCTATTCTTATATGAGATTAAATGTGTTGCATTGATACACTAACGTGATATTTTACCTCTTAGGTGTCAGAAGAGTAAATTAATAAATAGGTTTGTCATTTCTAGTTTAGTTAAATGAAAATATACTGTATAAAAAAAAATCTGTTTGTAAACAACTAAAAATATTGCATTCACTGTCTTCAGCTTTCTGACTCCCAAGAACACCAAGAATGGCTGTGTTCAATAATTGATTTGTTTTCTTTCTTTCCCTCCTTAGCCCTGGCTCTAGACCAGGACATTGGTTGGATTCCCCAGAGGTGACTGGAGGCAATCCACAGAACGTCAACAGTCATGTTCCATTAAAAATCCACTTTTTCTAAATAGACAAGCTAGAGTTTGTTATACAAAATTCCATTTGAAAGCACGCTTCTTTACTCTTCTTTACTTCTTTACTCTTCTTTAGCACAGTGACATGATAGTACATTTGCAAAGAATTCTGGATGAACTAACCTAATAAAAATCTGCTATATTACTTCTTCTGGATATTGATGTCCAGCACCCTATCCCTATCTCTGTATGCCCTTCCATGGGATATTCCTTGATTATACTTTAACATCTTGAGGAAAGAATTCCAACACATAATTTACGCTGAATTTTGACTCATGTCATTGAAATAAAGTTCTTGTAAACCTTAACCATTATATTTTTTAAATTGTTTTGTTTCATTTGCTCAATAAGTGTTAAAAATACCTCAAATGCACCAAAGAGATTGGAGACTGTACTGCTATAAACCCATTTAGTTTTAAAAGTGGGATCTGCATTTTCTAGATTGTGTTCTCTCCATGCTGATGGACTGTTTTGGGTGCTACTATTGTAAGGTGAATTTTTCTGTTATTACTGTTATTGCCTGCCCAATAACTCGTTAACCACTTTACCCCCTTCCTGACCAGAGCACTTTTTACAATTTGGCACTGCCCTGCTTTAACTGGTAATTGCAGGGGGCATGCCTAGCCGACGAAGCGGATGGCAACACAATGATTCAGCTCCTCTCCATCCCGGGCCATTGGGGGATTCTATAGCGATATAAAGCCTCGTTTTCTGCCACCAATGAGCATACTCAGAGCGGGCACACTCCCTGATGCCATCTCAAAAGAGAAAGGAGTGTGCCAAGCCAGGGAAGATGACGGACTTCTTCACAATGCTGCTCTGTCTCCACAGCCAAAATGGTGCTGGCGGCCATACAGAAGATACACGTGGCTCTCGCCAGCAGTACGGAACAGCGCATAAAACAAACAGAAGCTGCAACAACAACCACAAGCAGGGATATGAACAATACTCCCCACCTCTGTAAGCTTCCTCCAGCCCAACAAAGAGTAAGCAGAGGACATCTGCAGTTATGACAGACACTCCTCCTTAGATGACACCAGGGAGCTAAAAGACTCCATTACAGATTTCCCCACACTGAACCAGCCAGTCATGGATACAACTCCTAAGGACATGCTGTCAATGCCTTTTAAAGTTTATTTTTATTTTTTTTTTTCTCTCTCTTCTCCATCCATCCATCCATCCTGTCGGGTTCAACCTCTCCCGATTCAGAAGACCCCCCATATAGGCTGTAAATCTCCTAAAGGAGGTGGGTTCCCGTGGTGCTGGGTTTGTATTTTACAGTATAAATGACTGTGTATTACTGGCAAAGGTCACTGGAAGTATAAATGACTGTATATACATTCGTTAGGCAGGTTCTGGCACTCTCTGATTCCATGTTTTTGTGTTCAGGAGGTGGTTTGGCTCGCTGGGGCTTGTAGTTCACTGCCTCCACATGTACTCCTTTCAGGAAGCTCGGGGTTGAGCAGGTGAGGTCAGAGGTAGCTTCCTTTTTGGGTTGCCTAGCAAACACCAGAATGCTCACTGCTGATTTGCAGCAGCCTCTGTCCTCTAGGCTGATCTCAGTCTCCAGCTGGTCAATCTGCTGCTCTGTTCTGCTCTGGTAAGACTCCTGCCAGGTTTCTCATTACTTTCTGCTGTGTTACTTGTCCGTCAGAGTATTTTTATCTTCCTGTACCTTCTTGGGCTGGGGAATTTTTCCTGCCTGCTAGATGCCTTAAGCACTAAAGATTTGGATGGAGAAGTTTATTTTAATTGTATTTATTTATTTTTGTTTTGAAAAAAAAAATGTGTTTTTTTTTTTTTTCTTTAAAGAGAGCATATCCTCTGTGTTTTACAGAGAGAAGGGCCCACTGCGAGTTAAACTCCCGCAAAGAGGTTCCAAACCAGCATTCCAGCCTCAAAAGAGTAAAGAAGGGACTAGACATGACAAATCGCAGAGTCGCGTGCAGCTGGATAGATGCCTATTGTCACAGCATTCCAGATCTCCCTCGCTCTTACCTCACTTTAGTCGCACGGACCCAAGCCAAGAGAGGTCAAGACATCAGGCGGCTCAGGACAATGCTGCGAAAGCACGCCAGGTTAAATCCTACTTTAAGCATGCAGTCAAGGAAGGGTTAAAGAGTGTTTCAAGGAATCCTGCTCATCCTGCTGTATCTTCACCATCTGCAGATTCAGATCATGTGTTTTCAGTGCGTTTTAACTCTGAAGTCGATAGCGATTCTGATCCATCTGAGACTGAGATGGTCTCAGAATCGCATATATTTGATTTTTGCACTGGTTCCCCTTTTTGGAGGCTGTTAAGGAAAGAATTGTCGCCTCCAAAAAAACAGCAAAGATACTACCCGTATTTAAAGAAATTGTTACCCTCCTTCTCATTTCATTTCTGAAATTAAAAAAGGAATTGACGATGAGTGGGGGGGACCTGAGAAGAAGCTCAATGTGCATAACGGAGCCTGCAGACTGGAGGTAGCACTCACTCCTGTGGCAGTAGCACTTGGGCTGGGTTCGCACCTGTGCATTTTTTGGTGCTTTTTGCGGATTTGCACTACCGTCCATTTATCATGGTCTCCTATGGAACACGTTCTGTGGTGCAGTTCTGCAGAATGCGCTGGGAGTGCATGGGTGTGAATCCAGCCTTATGCCCCGTACACACGGTCGGACTTTGTTCGGACATTCCGACAACAAAATCCTAGGATTTTTTCAGACGGATGTTGGCTCAAACTTGTCTTGCATACACACGGTCACACAAAATTGTCGGAAAATCCGATCGTTCTGAACGCGGTGACGTAAAACACGTACGTCGGGACTATAAACGGGGCAGTGGCCAATAGCTTTCATCTCTTTAGTTATTCTGAGCATGCCTGGCACTTTGTCCGTCGGATTTGTGTACACACGATCGGAATTTCCGACAACGGATTTTGTTGTCGGAAAATTTTATCTCCTGCTCTCCAACTTTGTGTGTCAGAAAATTCGATGGAAAATGTCCGATGGAGCCCACACACGGTCGGAATTTCCGACAACGCGCTCCGATCGGACATTTTCCATCGGAAAGTCCGACCGTGTGTACGGGGCATTAGAGTGTGGGTAGCGGAGCTGGTGGATGGATGTTTGGATGAAAGTCTGGGAAGTGGCAGTTCTTCTCCTTTGCAGACTGCTGTAGAGTTGTGGCTGAAGTGGCAAGGTCAAGATGACAACAAAGATAATGGTTCATTCTGTCACAGCCCGCAGAGCCTTATGGTTGAAGCATTGGTCGGCCAATAAGGCTTCTCAGCACAGTCTATGTTAGGTTCCATTTGATGGGAAGCTACTCTTCGTGAAAACTTAGAATCAGCAATTCAGCGGGTTTTTGGAGGGAGATCTGGCCTAATCCCGCAGAAGAGAAAAAGAGACAGCAGCCTTTCGGTTTAACAAGAGATCCAAAGAAGGATTCAGAGAAGCCAGGGCTTACAGACAGTTTTTCAGACAGTGGAGGGGAGCTGGTTCAACCTTCCAGAAACCTTCCAAGCCCAGGGCCAACAAAGCTCCTGGGGCTGTGCTTCCACTGCTGCGTCCCCAGAATTGCGCAATTTACACTGCGACTTTGCTGTGCGATTTGTGATGCATTTGTCATTCGACCTGTGAAAACCATGTGAGAACAAATCGCACAGATGTCGGAACAAAGTAGTGCAAAAACCTTTTTTGGAGTCGCTGTGACTTAAGTCGCACCAATCAGAATGGGGACCATTGAAATACATGGGTTTTGACTTGTCATGCGACTTCGCATGTGTCGGGTCGCACAACAACTCGCAGTAGTGGAGACAGAGCCTAAGGCTTCAAATAAATCCTTCTGAAGCTGTCTCCGCTTAACCCTCTCAGGTAGGAGCAAGACTAGCCAAATTGAGGGGGGTTTTGGCGGACAAATTACATGATGCCTGGATTGTAGCCATCATTCGATCATGTTATTGTCTCGAGTTCAGAACAAGGCCCCCTCAGACCTTGTTCATAGAAACTGGACTTCCTACAGATTTGGAAAGGAGGCAATGTTTGCAAGGATATATAGGGGAGCTTTTGGCAGCAAGAGCCATCCTTCCGGTTCCAAGGCATGAATTGGGTCAAAGAGTATGTTCCCCCTCTGTTTCTGGTCCCAGAGGCTTCAGGGGTTTTGGACCAGTTTTTGACCTCAAAGTCCTGAATTATTACATGAAGGTTCCACCATTCAAAATGGAGTCATTGAAAACGATCGTTTCGGTTGTGGAGTCAGGAGACTGGATGGTTTCCATCGATCTGGCAGATGCGTATCTTCATGTCTCCATAGACGCATCTCACCATCGCTTTCTCAGGCCTTCCGTGGAAGGCTCTCATTTTCATTTTTAATCTCTCCCATTCGGTCTCTGCACGACTCCATGAACATTTTTAAAGCTACTGTCTGCTGATGTTGCGACTCTCAGGGTCAAGGGAGTGCAAATATTTCATTATCTAGATGACATGTTACTTCTGGGTCTGTCAAATGAGCTCCTTCTAGTTCATGTGAATTCACCTGCAAAACACTAACTCCTTTCGGTTGGTTAATCAACTGTCGGAAGAGCCAGATACACCTGACCCAAATGTTGGAGTATTTAGGAGTACAGTTCAACACAGATCGCGGTCGTGTTTCTCTTCCTCAGAGGAAGGACCTTAAGATCCAGTCTCAGACAAAGCAGTGATGGCCAGGCCTTCTATGATGCTGAAGGAATCCATGCAGTATCTGGGGGTTTTATCAGCCACAGTTCCAGTAGTCCCGTGGGTCAGGTGGCGCAAAAGGAGGTTTCAATGCAACTTTCTTCTTCAGTGGGATCATCTGTCAATTCCAATATTCTGGTCCCTGGTTGGTGGTCAGTAGCTTGCAATCTTTCCCGTGGAGTTCCGTTTGAAGGCCTCAGAACCAATAGTGGTGTCAACCAATGCCAGTCTGGCAGGCTGCAGGTTCAAGGCCAAAGGTACCTTTGTGGGGTGAAGAGTTCAAATTTCCTGGGATTGGATGCTGTCAGACGCGTGCTTAGCGTTCCAACCTATGTTGCGAGGTTGCGAGGAAATTTGAACTCAAGATTCTTTTGGACAACAAAACTACGGTGGCTTATGTGTCTCAAGGGCACACAAGAAGTCACCCTCTCCTTCAGGTGGCATGTCAATCTTCCTCTGCACAGAGAAGAATCTCGGTTCTCTTACAGCATCTTAACTCCCAGGGCCTGGCAATGTTTTAGCAGATCGCTTGAGTCGAGGCTTTGGGGATCACAACAAATGGGGCCTCAACACCAAGTACCTACGCAAGATCTACAGGGTCTGGGGGACGCCTTCGATAGATTTTATGGCATTGGAGAATTGTCAACTGCCTTCATTCTTCTCCCGGACCTAGCATCCACAGGCATTGGGTCAGGGTTCTCTGTCCAGGTCTTGGAACTTCCCCTTGGTGTATGTGTTCCCGCCGCTTCCATTGGCTCTCAAAATTCTGCTGAAGATTTAGTGAGAAAGGGTCACAGCAATTGTAGTCCTACCTTACTGGCTCAGGGAGCTGTGGTTCCCTCTGGCTTGGAGGATAAAGTTGGGTTCACCAATCCCTCTGCCTCCTTGTCAAAATCTCCTTCTGCAGAGTGGGGCCTGACACCCGAACTGCAGGAGGATAAAGTTAACGACATTATTACAGGATGTCAGAACGAATGTAACCTATCACCAGATCTGGAATACTACGGAAAGGGGTTGGAACCTTGGATCTACTTCAGTATCTAACATTTTTGGAGTTTTGGAGTTTCTGCAGAGTAGTCTCCAAGGGTTAGCTTATAATTCCCTTAATTCCCTGAAGGGTCAAATCCCTGCCTTGTCGGATATGTTGTGTACAAGATATGCTCTACATCCGTTGGTGATCTGATTTTTTAGGGGCAGCCATAGAAATCAGATCTCCATTGAAATCGTTTTTTTCCAAAAGAGTACTTAACACTAGTCTTGGGAACATTGCTGGTTCCTCCGTTTTGATCAAGCTTTCTCTTGTTCATTATTTCTTTTAATAGTTTTTTTTTGTTTTTGTTTTTTACCTCGGCCAGAAGAGACTCTGAGTTGTGCGCCTTTTCATCTAAAGAACTATATTGTTTGGTGCTCCCAGACAAGATAGTCCTTAGGCCGATACTGAGCTTTCTACCGAAGGTGGCCACATAATTTCGTATGAACTGGGAGGTCATTCTCCCAGCCTTTCTGGTGGATACAGCTTATGAGTGGAGTAGGTTAGACCTGGTCTCTGCGGTTTCAACCTACCTGAAATGGACTAAAACCTTTGGCAAACAAGATCAGCTGTAGGTTTTCCCAATGGGGCCTAAAAAGGGTATGCCAGCAACATCCAGAGTTGTGTCTTCCTGGTTTGTCAAGACCATGCATATTGCATACAAAATGCTGGGCCTTCCTCCTCCTTCAGAGATCAAAGCACATTTGACGAGGGGTATGGCAGCATCCTGGGCATACGCAAAGGTCGCCCCTGAGGTAGTTTGCAGAGCAGCAAGCTGGAGCATGCCCACCACCTTTTTATTAGGCATTACAAGCTTAATATGGCTTGTCCGCCTGAGGAAACATTTGGCTCTACAGTTATTACGGCGGCTGTTGCCCATTAAACATTTTTAGTAGCATTGCATTGAGGGTTTGGCTTATTTTTTATTTTTTGTCTTCCCTCCCTTCTTAATATTGCTTGGTACATCCCATAGTAGGCTGACATGGGGAGGTCCAAGAATAAGGAAAATTGTTATCCATACTTGCCGTAATTTTCCTTTCCTGGATCCTCCCCATGTCAGCCGGAGGATTCCCACCCAGTTTATCCGTCGCAAGGTGGGGTTTTTTTTTTAACACTGGTGTGTCCAGACAGCCACCCTTTTATGGGCTAGAAAAGAGGTGGTCCTGGAGGGGTCAGAGGGGGTGGAGCTGACCCATAGTAGGCTGACATGGGGAGGATCCAGGAAAGGAAAATTACGGAAAATATATACAGTCAGTCTTGTGTAAGTGTGTGTATGTATGTGTGTGTATATAATATATAACATCTATCCACTGCATCCAGTTTAGCCATATCTGACTGCAGGCCATTCCTGTGTACTTTTTCTAATATACTTCAGGCAGGCAGGTTATTCAGTTAGCTGCAGTGTATTTAACCACTTGCCGACCGCCTCACGCAGATATACTGCGGCAGAATGGCACAGGCAGGCAGAGTAACGTATGGTGCCCAAGGCAGTCGGCGTTGTTGCAAGAGCGATCTGTCCTGAGGGGGAGGCCACTAATTCATGGCCTCTCTCTTACGATCGCTCCTGACGAATGGGAAGGTTCCTCTGCTTCTGAAATGTAAACAGAAACAGAGGAAGTAATGTCATCTCTCCTCGTGGAGCCTTTTCGTTCCGGCTCCCGAGGAGAGAAGACATCAATGTGAGTTTGCACCAACAGCACACTAACACCAGTACACATAGGCACACAAATCACCCCCCAATCATCCCCGATCACCCCCCCTGCACCCCCTGTCACAGTGACACCAATAGCAGTTTTTATTTTTTTACTGATCACTGCATTGGTGTTATTTTGTGACTGTTATAAGTGTTAGGGAAATTAGTGGTAGGCCCCTTTTAGATCTAGGGTATCCCCCTAACCCCACTAATAAAGGTTTACCCCTTGATTGCCCCCCTGTTAACCCTTTCACCCCCTGTTGCCAATGTCACTAATCGATCATTTTTCTGATCGGCGTATTGGTGTCACGGGTGACGCTAGTTAGCCTGTTAGTTATTTAGGTTCACCGTCAGCTTTTTATAGCATCAGGTACCCCCATATACTGCCTAATAAAGGTTTTAACTCCCTGATTGCTTCCTGGTTAACCATTTCACCCCCTGTCACCAGTAATCACTGTATAAGAGTCATGGGTGATGCTACATAGCGAGTTAGTTATTTAGGTTCACCATCAGCTTGTTATAGTGTCAGGTACCCCCCATATACTACCTAATAAAGGTTTTAACCCTCTGATTGCCCCCTAGTTAACCCTTTCACCAGTGATCACCGTATAAATGTTATGGGTGAGGCTGGCTAGTTAATTTGCTTTTTATACCCGCCGTTTATTACCCAATAAAGCAGTGGTTCTCAACGTGGGGGTCGAATGATGATTTTCCGGGGGTCACTGAATCCTGGGCTGCTCCTGATACCCTCACCAGTCTTTTTGCGGCCGCCAAGCTGGGCTGTTCCTGGAGCATGCGGCCGTCCACTCAGCCTCTTTGCAGCTGCCCATTTAGTTCATGGCATGGCTGGGGGGCAAGGACTAGAGGTCAGCTGACTGGTGAGGAATGTGAAGTGGGAGGGGCTGAAGGAGACCCTATCTCCTGATTTTGTCATAGGTGTCACTACTATGAGACACCACAAAGTAAGTAACACTACCTGTGATTATAGTTTCCATTAAAAGTCCCCACTACAGTTCTCAGATCAGCAGATGACCTTGATCAAGTGCACCTAAGTTGGCTGATCAGAACCCAGCACTGCCACTCATCCCAACTCCCTGCCAGCACTGCCACTCATCCCATTACCCCCACCCCCCCACCAAGGAGTAAGAGAAGGAATAAAAATAGAGAATACATGGAAGGGAGAGGAAAAGAGGGGGATAAACAAAGAAAAAGGGAGAGAAAGAATAAAAGAAAGAACGATAAAGACGACTAGAGAGAGGGATGGGAAAAAAAAACAAGAAATTAGGATAGAGAGAGATAAAAGGGAAAGAAATGAGAACAAAGAGAGAGTGGTACATCCTAAAGTTTACCATAAGGGTTTTTAATACTGTACGAGTGGAAGGGACTCAGGGGACGCTAAATGTCCATGGGTTAGGGGCGTAAATGACTTGCCTTGGGTGCTGACATCCCACGCTACAAAAATAATTTTACTGTTAGGGGTCCCCAGAACTTGGGAAATTTTATCAAGGGGTCACGGCACTAGTAAGGTTGAGAACCACTTCAATAAAGGTTTAACCCCCTGATTGCACTGCGGGTGATATCAGTTAGGTTTTAGTGTCAGTCAGGGTCCGTGTCGCCACAGGCAGCGTCAGATTAGTGCCAGTAACGCTAACACCCACGCACGCACGCAGCATTACATCTCCCTTAGTGGTATAGTGTCTAAACGGATCAATATCTGATCTGATCAGATCTATACTAGCGTCCCCAGCAGTTTAGTGTTCCCAAAAACGCAGTGTTAGCGAGATCAGCCCAGATACCTGCTAGCACCTGCGTTTTGCCCCTCCGCCCAGCCCAGCCCACCCCACCCAAGTGCAGTATCGATCGATCACTGTCACTTACAAAACACTAAACACATAACTGCAGTGTTCGCAGAGTCAGGCCTGATCCCTGCGATTGCTAACAGTTTTTTGGTAGTGTTTGATACAGTTGCTGACAGCCTAGGAGATTTTTTACCTGTGTGTCTCACTACTGTACCAGTAAATTTAGAGCCCAAAATGGCAAATCGAAAGTACAGTAGTGAAGAGGCCTACACGTTTCTGAGCATGACAGATATTGAAGAGGAAGATACTCATCTGTCAGATTCAGGCTCAGAATACGATCCTGTAGACCACAGCGGCTCCATGACAAATAGCTCTGACGACAGAGTTGTGGTCCCTGCCAAGGTCAGGCATACCAGACCCCAATCTTCTTCTGCTGTTGTTGAGGTGCAAGAACCACAGGGCTCTCGTATGGATCAGAGAAGTACTAGTGCGGCTCATCCTGGTGAACTGGCAAGCACCAGTGGCCTAGTACACCCTGGTCGTACATCTAGCACTGCAGTATCACGTGGTGACGTGGTGAGTCCCATAAGTGCAGTTCAAGCTGGCGAGGTGGCAAGCATAAGTAGTGTCCCACTGCCACCAAGAAGACAAAGACAGGCCCGTCGCGCCCATAGTGTTCTTCCTGCAGAATTTGCCAATCCTAATTGGGAGTCCACCACTTCTGCAGCATCCGTACTTCTTCCCCCATTCCCCCATTCACTGGCCAACCTGGAATTCAGGTGGAAACAGTTGATTTTACGTCATTTTGATTTTTTGTTTTTTTTTGTTTTTTTTTTATCCACGTCAGTGCCTTCTCTTTAGAGACTTTTTCAGCTTATCTTTCAAAACTTGTCCCTTCACAGATTCACATCATCGTGGTTTTTTTTCCCTTTTTTTTTTTTTTCCCTTTTTTCCCCTTGTCATGTAGAAATACCTGAGAGTTAAAAGCCCTGCGGGTTCCTTCTTTAATACTTACCATATCTAAAACCCCAAAAAAAAAAAAAAAAAAAAAAATTCCCTTATATCCATTCTACCTCACCCATCTAATACCCACCCTAACTCTACCCCCCTTCCTCCCTGCCTTACTCTAAGTGTTTCTCCTTTTAGTCTCTGGTATTCCCCTTTTTTTTATTAATTAGTGTCTTCTAGTTTCTTCTGCCAGTACTTTTCCGAGGTCTTGAATTTTTCCCATCTGGCCCAAATGGATTTACATTTTTCTAATTGTTCATTGTCTTTGCAACAAAGAAGTTCCATTTTATGTTGGTATTCCACTTGTTTTATCCAATCCATTAAAACTGGGCCTTCGCTCTTCAGCCATTTTTTTGGGATAACACCCTTTGCTGCATTTATTAATCTTGACATTATTTTATCCATGTGTTGCTTATTAGAGGAGTTTGTGTCGTGGAACAGGCAGATCATTTTGTTGTTTTCTATCGTCTCGTCTGTTATTTCCTTAATGCTTATATTGATTTCTTGCCAATAGGATCTGATTTTCGGGCAGTCCCACCATATGTGTAGCATTGTGGCTTTCTGTCCGCAATTTCTCCAACATAGTGATGTTTCGGCCTGATTCATTTTGTATAATCTCTCAGGGATCATATACCACCTAACTAGAAATTTATAATTCATCTCTATAGTTTTTACATCCCAAGCTTGATTGTATCCTCCTGCGATCATATTCTTAATTTGTTGATCCTCTAATTTTGTGCCCAATTCTTTTTCCCATTTTTCAATGTAGGATGGCCTGTCTTTTCCTTCTAGATCTGTCAGGCACTCATATACCTTTGAAATGCCTCCTTTCAGTGGCGTAGGTGCTATACAAAGCTTTTCCAGTCTATTTAATTTTTCACCATCCCTGAACGGATATGGTGATGTATTTATTAAATGATTTAATTGTAGGTACTCCCAGTTTCTTAGTTTCCCCCCAAATTTAGTTTCCAGTTCTCGTGCCGATTCCAACTTCCCTTTCCTTGTGATGTCTTTAATTAGTGGATTTTTTATTTTGAGTCTACGAAAAATATCTTCACCCGGTGAAAAAAATTTAGTTCCTGTAAGGGGTGTCAATGGTGAATTATGTGCCCATCTGTGTTTACGGTGTAGTGCGTCCCATATTCTAAATACATTTTTGGTCACCTCGTGTGTGTTGGGGCCAAGTACTCTATATTTATTTAATATCCAAATATTTTTGTGAAGTGTAGTTTTACTTAAAGTGTTTTCCATTTCGCCCCATTTTTTTTTCCTCGTTTTCTTTTGTCCATTCAACCATCCGTGCTATGATGACAGCTTTGTAGTACCTTGAAATATCTGGTGCTGTTAATCCCCCGTGTTGTCTCTTCCTAGAGATTAGTGCCATTTTTAGTCTTGGTTTTTTGTTTTGCCAAATAAATTTTGTTATTATTTTTTGTATAGTTTTGAAAAAATTCTGTGGGACCGTTACTGGTAACATTTGGAGTTTGTATAAGATCTTTGGTAGTATTGCCATTTTGATCATGTTGACTCTACCGATCCACGAAAGTGCTTGTATGTTGATCTTCTTTGCTTCTATCTTTATTTCGTTTAAAAGTGGGATATAATTTGTAGAATAGATTTTCTTATATGATGCTGTTAATTTAATTCCTAGGTAGGAGAGCTCCCCCTTTACCCAAGTAAATGGGAATTCTTTTTGAAGGGCCAGAATCTTTTTTTTCTTATTTTCAGGTTCAGTATTTCTGTTTTTACCGGATTAATTTTGAAATTTGATAGTTCTCCATATTTATCAATTTCTTCCAGGAGATTTGAGAGAGTTTCTTTGGGCTTATTAACATATACGAGGATGTCATCTGCGTATGCCGCAATTTTATGTTCTTTTTCACCTAGTCTAATCCCTTCTATCCCTCGGTTGTTTCGCAAGGTGCAAAGAAAAGGTTCCAGAGATAACACATATAGAAGGGGCGATTTTGGGCATCCCTGCTGTGTTCCGTTAAACATTTCAAACACCGGTGACATTTTGCCTTTTACTTTTACGCTCGCCGTGGGTCCTTTATAAAGATTCATAATCCACTTCATTATTTTAGGTCCCAGACCAAGATGATGTAATGTAGTCATCATGAATCCCCTGTCTACCCTGTCGAATGCTTTTTCTGCATCTATAGACCGGAGTAGATCTGGGGAGATATTGGAGTTATTCCTTCTTAACATCAGGATTGTTTTTATGCTATTGTCCCTTCCTTCTCTTCCAGGGACAAATCCTGTCTGGTCCGGGTTTATCCATAGTGGCATCAATCTTTTTAATCTGGTGGCGAGTATTTTAGCATATAACTTCGTGTCAGTGTTCAATAGAGCTATGGGTCTATAACTTGAGCAGTTAACCTTATCTTTACCTTCTTTCAGTATTATAGTAATATGTGCCAGCAATGACTCTTTTCTGATATCCTCGTCTTCACCTATTTTATTTAAATATTCACATAGTCTGGGGATCAATTGGTCTTGGAACTGTTTGTAATATCTGATCGTAAAGCCATCTGGCCCCGGGCTCCTGCCAGTGGGGGTTTCTTTTAGTGCCATCTTAATCTCTTCTTGCGTTATCTCTCTTTCTAGGTCTATCAGGACTTCAGGTTCAACTTTTGGCAAGCTTGCTTTTTCTAAATACATTAGGGTCTGTTTCCTTCTGCTTTCCATTTGTTGAGTTGTTTCTTGTCTTTTTATTGCATACAGGGCACTGTAATATTGTGCGAAGACTTGTGCTATTTCTGTAGTTTTGTTCTTTATCTCACCTTTTTCGTTTTTTATCTTCTCTATATAATTTAAAGTCTTTTTTTTTCCTTAGAATGTTCGCCAGGTATTTTCCTGCCTTGTTACCCAGCCTAAACTTCTCGTTTACTACCCTGTTGGTTTCCTTTCTGTCTTCTTCTTCCAGCAGTTCCTTTAGTTGTTCTCCCTAGTTAGTCTTTTATTTATTATTCTATTTATTAATTTAATCCTATTAAGCTTGTTTAGTGATATTAGTTTCATATTACTAATCTTTGGAACACAGTATTACTAGGTTGGGGGAACTGTTTAGTATTTCTGAAACATTTATTTATTAATATTTCTTTGCATGTGCATATAGTTCTTTCCCCATCCTTTTCCCTTAGTTAAAATGACTGACACGTATTCCTTGATTGGGGTTCTTCCTGCTTTTCCTCTGACAGGCGATGACTGACATTTTTATGCCTTGCCTCTGTTGCGCCTGCGTGGTGGCCGGGCTCAAACATCGTTCGCCCCCGGCCTGCGCATGCGCCCACTAGTTCTGTCAGAGCTGTTCAACGTCGGAGAACCTACACTCGACTAGGATGGGCGGAACCTGGATCGTATCCGGCTCCGCCCCCTTGCTGTTCATTGGCCACATGCGACCTGGGGGAGGGCCTCACCTTGCGTCCGCATCCCGGTGGTGACGTCAGACGCCACCGTGATGGAGGGACTTATATAGTGCGGCTCGATCAGCCGCAATCTTCTGACAGTGGCTCTGAGGCTGCAAGGGGAGATATATGTCGCTCTCCCCTTCCGTATACATCCACCTCACTTTTCAGGTAATTGAATTTGTTCACCAATGGAGGGTCATCCACTGCTGATGATCCAACCAGGGTTATTGTGAAAAGTTCTTTATAGTAATGTTTATTATCTTGTATCATTTGTATAGCTCACTGGGGCTGTTTATACGTGGATCTCCTTTGTCTGACTTACAAGGGTTGTTATTTTGGAGTGCCATCTTGTGGTGAAACTGGAGCGTTTGCTCTTCCTTTTGTTTTGTTTATACGGCTATATTAGCCTTGAACACTCACTCCTTGATTCAACTTATAAGGTAAATTCAAACAATTTTTTATCTCCCATGATAACTGCCCTTTCTACTCCACATTAGACCACCTAGAAACAATTCACTAATTCGTTTTCTTTTTAACATCTAGTTTTCAGTTACTCTACACTCTGGCCCCTCTGTGGACCATAAATGGTTTGGGAGGTCCTAGGCGGGTGAGACGCATTTAATTGATTGGTACTTGAGCCACGAAACTCTATATATATCTACAATCCAGTTGTCTACTATTTGTCTTCAAACTTAATTGGGCTTGGTAAGCAAATCCCACCTTTTATGATTTAATTCTTCCCCAGGTCCACATCAATATGTTTTTCTTTTGTGGACATGGAAACTAAAATACACATCATACAATGACCATAATTATTTTGTTTACTTTGTTTAGATTGTCATTATTATAGGTTTTTGGTAAACCTGAGATTTTCATCTATACAACATTATTCATTTTTCTTTGTTGTATGCAAATGTATATATATCTTTTGTTTTTTTTAGTACTATTTTATTTATATTTTTGTCTGAAACTACATCTTTAAATGTTTTTGAAGTATCTGATTTGTATTCTTTCTTTTTTCTTTTTTATCTTTAGTATGCCACACTTGTACCAAAAAACTCCTGATGAAGCTCATGTGTTTGAGCGAAACATGTTGAGATTGGTATCCTGAAGTGGTCTAATTTTTAAATATCTAATTCCTCAATGATTGACCTTGATTGGAAAAAAACTGTGTTTGTTTTTAGAGGTTTGTCTTGTAATATTGTTAATCATTAAAGATTTTGAATTAAAAGATTAATTATAGTCAGTTTGGCATTTTGCATACAGTATTATTTTCTTCCTTGATTTATTATTTTTTTATACTGATCCAATTAAATTTTGAAAAGCACCATAAAAGTCCCAGGGGCAATTGTACCCCAACCCCCTTCTTTCTTTTTCCTATCTAATAGGGATGCGGTGCTAAGGGTTAACTGTCCCTGCCCTCTAACCATATTTTAGTTGTTCTCTCTTTAGTATCAGAGACTGATGTATTTCTTTTTTAATTTCCTTTTTATGTCTTAGTTCCAGATTTTGAATTTCATTTTGGAGTTTCAAGATGTTCTTTTCTTTTTCTTTCTTTTTTCTTGCTCCTAAAGCTATTAGCTTACCCCTTATTACCGATTTATGTGCTTCCCATAAGGTTGCTCTTGGCAAATCAGGGGTATCATTTTCTCGGAAATATTCTTCAATCTCTTCCTTTATGATTTTTTCGGTATCTTTGTCTTCCAGAAGCTTTTCATTGAGACGTAATGCGCTTCTTCCCGTAGACTCTCCTTGTAGGTTCAATTGCATACTGACTGGGGAATGGTCTGATATTGCTGTTGTTTCTATTTCTGTCCCTGATACTTCTTTTAGAAGTCTGTGTTCCATCAAGATGTAATCCAATCTGGTATATGTTTTATGCACTGTCGAGAAATAAGTATAATCTTTTATGCCCGGATGCCATATTCTCCATACGTCTATTAGTTGTAAGTCGTGGAGTTTTTTTTTGATTTTCTTCGTTTGAATTCAATCTCTATCTGGTACTGTGGATGTAGAGTCTTGACTGTGGTCCATAACGAAATTCAGGTCACCCGCTACAATCAGCTTGCCCTGTTTAAATTTCCGATAGATCTGTTACTGTCCCCACTAAGAATTTTTTAGGATTTCTATTGGGGCAGTAAATATTTGCTAATGTGTATTTTATGCCCTGTATAGTCCCTGTGAGAAAGAGGAAGCGGCCTTCCGGGTCGGCTTTTATTTTTTCAGCAATGAATCCAATTTTTTTACCAAAACCTATTGCGACTCCTTTTGATCTCTTAGTTGGTGAATCTCCATAGTACCATATGGGGATGTTTTTTGAAAATATTTTCACGTTTTGAGTCCTGTGTTATATGTGTTTCCTGTAAGAAAATTATGTCGGCTTCTAATCTTTCCAATTCCCTTAAAATTATCCGTCTTTTTTGCGGTGAATTCAAGCCTCGGACATTATATGTTAGAAATTTGACTTTATTTGATCCTGCCATCGACGTTTTTAGTTATCTGGCTCCTTTTATCGAGAGATCGGTAGAATACCAATATTTTTGCTAGAAAGGCAGGTTTCAACCTATCCCTAACCCCCTTCCCAATTAATTTACCCACCCTCACGGTCGATAGCTCGCCCCCTTTCCCTTTTCCCACCCCCCCTCTCCCCCTCTTCCTCCCCCCACCCCCAACCCAGTAAACCTTGGACCTGTAGGTCATGAGTAGGTAGTCTATAATCTTGAGGTTTCTTTTCCCTACTCCTTTACCTAAGGTGGAATCTGCTTGGTGCCTCGTACTGCTCCTTCCTATATGGAAAGAGTGGATATTACCAAGGGCGTCCCCACCACCGGGCCTTTCCCCCCCCGACCCTCTCCGATGCCTCCCCTGTTTTTTCTCTTCTTAATTTACCTTGCCAGCCAACCTTTTCTGTCCCCCCCCTGCTCCCCTGTTCTATTTCTTGGATACCAGTTGCCATTGTGCTTTGTCTCCTGGCTGTTTGTCTACTCTTCTGATGGTATCTTCCGGGTTTTTTGGTAGGGGAATTCCCAGAGTCTTACAGAAGTCTGGGACTTCCTCTAAGAATCTCAGTTTCGCCGTTCTTCCATTTCTTTTTACTAATAAACATGCTGGAAATCCCCAGTTGTATTGAAGTCCATTTTCCTGTAAAGTTTTTAACAGTGGTTTTAGCATCCTCCTTCTTCTCAGAGTTTCTTGTGAAAGATCCTGAAAAATCTGAATTTCCTTTCCTTCGTAAACAATTGGTGGTCTCCCCTTTATGTTTTTCCAGAATTGATTTTTACCCTCAAGATTCTCAAAACGGACTAAGATATCTCTCGGAGCCTCGCTTGACAGGCCCACTGGTTTTCTTAATCTATGAGCTCCTTCAATCTTTAATTTGGCCTTTATTTCGCCTGCGCTGGTCAGAGGTAGTACTCACCCTATTATATCCTTTAGGTCTTCTGTTTCTGTTTGAACCGATTCCGGAAGTCCGCGGATTCTTATATTTTTCCTCTTTTCCTTATTTTCTTGGTTCTCTAATCTATACGCCTGTTCTTGCTGTTCTTGCTTTAGTGTTTTTATTTCTCCTTTTAATTCCTTTATTCTTCTTGAGTGAACATCCGTTTTTTTTCCGCTTCCTCTACTCTTGCTAACAGGTGCCCCATATCTTTGTGCATTTTTGTCATTTCTGTTTTTAATGATTTTTCCAGGGCTGCAAACATTCTTTCCATATCTATCGTTGTTGGTAATTGAGCCTTTGTCTGTTCTCCTGCTGTTCCAGAGGGGATCTGTGTTTCAGCTTCTTGCTCTTCTTGTTCTGATCTAATATCTGGGATTGAGCTGTTGTCCATATTTGTCTTATCCTGGCTCTTTTTTTTCCTTCATTTCCTTGGATTCCAGCTGTCTTCCCTTATTACTTTGTTGTTTTCCCGCTACAGTAGCAGCCCCTTCTTCCTCCCCTACTTGTGTTACATATCTACTCATCGGACCTGATGTGGGACTAATACTAGGCCGCGGGGATTTCGCCACCACTCCTCCACCCCTACCACTTTTGCCCCTCATGAGGGAAGAGAAACAACGGGAGGGGGAGGAAAAACAAAAGGAAAAGAGAAAATGGGAAAAATATATATATGTATTGTATTATATGATATCATACAATATACTAGATTTAGGTATATGTTCCGAGTTTTCAGACCAGTTATTTCCTAGAGTTATCACAGTTCTTTGTTTAATTGTTCTACTTTAAACTATCTTCAATAGCATTATTCGCCTCATCAGCGGTTTTAATACCTTAAATCAAAATTTTTAACCATCATACATGCAGGTTTATATATCCATGTTTTCTCTGTGAATTTATATTGCTTATCTGGAATCTAATGATAGTCCTTTTCAATATTAAGTATGGGTCTCAAAACCACTTTCAAGGAAGGAAGACTTCTGTTTCATCTATCGCTGCATAAAGTACAGGAATTTATCAGACAGTTTGATCCGGTTGATTAACCCACAGAGGGGGCGAAACCAATATCTCCCTCCAAAGCAAGCTTATGTTGAGACTGTTTCCCAATGCGTGTTATCTCTGCTTTTTTTTCTCCTTCTCTTCTTCCTCCCCTTACTGACTGACAGCTGTGTAGTAAGTATTTAATTGTTATTCATTGCACACCCCATCAGAGCATTAAAAATATACCGTTTCGTGTTTTCTGAAAAAATGTTCTTTAACAATGGCACGAGAGGGCGAACACCCGTGTCACACTTCCTCTCTTCCGATAGACATATATTTCATAAACTTTTTTCTTAACGGGTAAAGAGTATTGTCATTTCAATAACGAGCATGTCACTTATCTGGCTGGGGGGCAGGGATCAGCCTCCTCAAGCATCGGTTTCTCCTTTCTCTCTCACCTCTCCCTCTCCCCTCTCCCCGGGGACTTCGCTGTAGATGTTCCGTTCAGCAGCAGGGAGGGGGGGTCACATGCAGAGGGACACAGCAGACACTCACAGCAGAGAGCCTCCTTCGCTCCCCGTGCCTCTCTGCTCCATCCCCCGTTCCGCCCCCCTCCTCCCTCTCCTCCACTCCCTCAGGCTGATCCGACCGTCTCTCCACGGAGGACAGGGGGAGAGGAGGGGCCACCTCCTGTGCTCTGCTTCTCAAAGTCCCGAACCCTTTACCAGCACACATATGACAAGGAACCTTCTCACCTTGTTCCTGATAGAATGCCCGGTGTCCCAGAGGGGGGGGGGGGGGGGTCGGCTACGGCTGGAGTTCAGGCTGGCGAGCTTCTTGGCTTTTCCCACTGCATCGGAGAGGACTTGTGGAGCTACGTGCCCGGCGTCCTATGGCGCTCTCGTACTCAGCGCCATTAGCAGACTCCTCCCTCCTCAGGGAACATTCTAATTATGATGTAAACTACAGAAAACACCTTTAACTACAGCATATTTTATGACGTCATTTGATTTTTATCCACTGTTTTTCATGGAAGATCTCTATAGATCTATTGTGAACCAAAGTAATTTGTATGCTGGTCAATTCATCGCCGCTAATCCCCAGTCCTCCCTTGCCAGAGATTTGGAAGTCAATTACGGTTTCTGAATTTAAGACCTTCCCAGGCCTATCCCTCCACATGGGCATAGTTAAAATGAGTATGTTGCCGTTAGAAATAATACTATTGCATATCTGGTTCCGCCTATTCAGACATAAGTTACACATGTCTACCCTGTGTGCTATCTAAAACAGGAATGATGATTTAGTTTATCTGCTATCATCTCCACTATATCTTCTCTCAATATCCTATACTTCTTTAATTTTGAGAACTCTCTCTCATGCTTTCAATTTCTTACCGATAAACAACGGCTTATGGTCAGATTTCAATTAAGTTATGACATTATTTATAAAGCATGAAGAATACATCCTTTCTTCAGATATTCTTGAGTACCATTTATACTCCTGTATGCTTTCCTGATAATAACAATCTGTAATGCGTCACACTTACTGTTTCCGAAATCTGACTACTTTTCACTGCTGTAATCTGGAGCTGCGACTCCAACACTGTACCTTTTATTATATTTCAATAAAGTTTGATGTTAAAAAAAAAAAAAATGAGTATGTTGCAGTCATATTGGTCCACTGACCCAATTTACCATCTGCCCGTGTTCTCTGCTTCCATGGCCAGGGCACGATACGAGCAGATCTTGCGGTTCATCCACTTCAACAACAATGAACTCTGTTGTCCTCGTGGAGACCCTGGATACGATCAGCTCTACAAAATTCGGCCCCTCATAAACCACTTCAACCAACATTTTGCAGCCTTGATTACTCCCCATCAAGTTGTCTGCGTTGATGAGTCCCTGATTACGTTTTCTGGCCGCTTGTCTTTCAAACAGTATCTTCCCACCAAACGTGCCAGATACGGGGTCAAGATGTATAAGCTCTGTGACAGGGCCACATGCTATACATATATTTTTATGGTTTACAAGGGAAAAAGATCCCTTCCTGTAGAGTTAGAGAACTGCCCAGACTACATAGGGAGCGTTGGTAAGCTAGTGTGGGACTTGTGTCACCCTTATTCAGAAAGGGGTACCATTTGTATGTGGACAATTATTACGCGAGCGTGCCACTTTTTAGTCACTTGTTTGATCATCAAATTGGCGCATGTGGCGCTGTGCGATCTAATCGCCAGGGCTTTCCCCAGCGGCTTGTAGATTCCCGTCTTAGGCTGGGGGAGAGAGCCTGCTTGAAGTGTAATAACTTGCTCGCTATGAAGTGGAGGGATAATAAGAATGTTTTCATTCTTACCTCCCTTCATGCAGACACAACGGTCCAAATTCCTACAGTGACTGGTGTTGTGGAGGAACCCCTCTGTGTCCGCCAATATAACCAAAATATGCGAGGGGTGGACCTCAACGACCACTTTTTGGCACTGTACTTAGTTGCCCGTAAGGCCAGATGCTGGTACAAAAAAGTGTCTGTATACTTATTTCAATTGGCTTTGCTGAACGCTCTTGCTATACAGAGCTTCAGGACGGACTGGATCCTTCCTTAAATTCCAGGAAGAGATCGTGAGAGCCCTTCTCTTTCCAGACGGTGCTCCACCTCACCTTCCTAATCCAAATGCAGTAAGCCGGCTGCATGCATTTTCCGTATGTCCTCCCGAGTACCCCTACCCAACGAGCATCCCAAAGAAGATGTTGTGTCTGTAGCAAGCGCGGATATAGGCGTGACACCTGCTATTATTGTCCCTCCTGTCCTGACAATCCTGGTCTTTGCATTGGTGAATGTTTTGAACGCTTACACTAGTGGAGTTTTAGCGTAGGGTACAGCACTGCACAGACTAGGACACACTATTACAGAGTCTCCCAAGATGCCATCATATTTTGAAAGACCCAAACCTGGAACTGAACTGTTACAGTTACAGTTACAAATAAAAGTGTAAAGAAAAAACACAAAAAATATATAAAAAAAAAACTAAAATAGTTGTCGTTTTTATTGTTCTCTCTCTATTGTTCTGCTCTTTTTTACTGTATTCTATTCTGCAATGTTTTATTGTTATTATGTTTTAACATGTTTGCTTTTCAGGTAAACTATACTGTTTTATTGTTAACCATTATCATATGGTAATATGTAAACAGCAATTGCACCATGCATGTGAGGTATCACTTCGAAGGTCAGATTTAGGGCAGTAATTTTAGCAGTAGACCTTCTCAGTAAATCTAAAGTGGTAACCTGTAATGGCTTTTAAAGGATTTTAAAAATGTATGTAGGTTGTCGCCGCTGCATGTTTGTGCGCAATTTTAAAGCATGTCGTGTTTGTTATCCATGTACGCGGCCTAAGATCATCTTTTTTATTACGTCAAACATTTGGGCAATATAGTGTGTTTTTAGTGCATTAAAATTCAAAAAAGTGGGGGGGCGCATGCGCGAGGCTCGACGTGATGGATGCTTTTACCTAAAGCTCCGCATTCCCTGCTGCATTATCGGGACCCGTACTAGCAACTGAACCGCACTTCTGCCTTATCCTTTCAGGGATCACTTCACTGAGCACCCTAGCATCTCCCAGAATGGTGCTAACGGATCATCACGGCAAGAATAAGCCAAAACCCATCAAGGAGGCACTAGCCCGTGCCTCTTCTAAAATGGCGGCGAAGGCCCGTGTTCTGGCTGAACAACACGCAGCATCGCCGGCTAGGTCTGACCCTGCAGACAGTGGTGATGAAGAGGACGTGGACTTCAACCTCAGAAACTCCCTGACTCTGCCACAGTCAGGTATGTCTCAAACGGACTTTCTCAAACTCATGGAGACAATGCTCCAAAAAGCCCTTAAAGCAACCTCTGACCAGAGAGAATTGTGAATTGGGTCAGCGCACTGCGGACTTAGAAACAAGGGTTTATGATCTGGAACTCACCATTAGGGATGAGCTTTGAGTTCGACTCGAACATCGGCTGTTCGCACGTTCGCCGAACAGCTAACAATTTGGGGTGTTCGCGGCAAATTTGAATACCGCAGAACACCCTTTAAAAGTCTATGGGAGAAATCAAAAGTGCTAATTTTAAAGGCTTATATTCATGGTATTGTCATAGGAAGTGTTTGGGGACCTGGGTTCTGCCCCAGGGGACAAGGATCAATGCAGAAAAAAGTTTTAAAAAACGGATGTTTTTTCGGGAGCAGTGATTTTAATAATGCTTAAAGTGAAACAATAAAAGTGTAATATCCCTTTAAATTTTGTACCTGGGGGGTGTCTATAGTATGCCTGTAAAGGGGCGCATGTTTCCCGTGTTTAGAACAGTCTGACAGAAAAAAGATATTTCAAAGGAAAAAATGAAGGTGGAAGGTGTCATCCCAATGTGCGGTATATGGTGGAAGTGAACCCACATCCCTAGTGTAGTACCAAACCGAAACACACCCACAAGGAGTGTAGCTCCTCTGATGGGACTTTTAAAATGGGTCACTTCCACTATAAATACAAAGTTGTGAGGTTTTATACAATAAATACAAAATTTTATTGAGAATATACTTAAAAAAAAAAAAGGATCATAGAGATCTAACAATAATTTACATAATTACAAAATAGATGCATACAATTAGAAGGGAAATTGTTATACAAGGAACAATGACCAATAGGTAATGGTAGAGTTGATTCAACAACAATAAACCTTAACCCAACGTTTCGAGCTGAATAAGGGGGTTGACCTCTTCATCAGGGCTGGCGACAATTGGTCAGGAAAAGTTTTTCTCTAAAAGGTTACAAAACAAAACTGAAATAAGTAAACACAAGCAAGAGGAGGAAGAAGCATCTTCATAGATATCAACAATGAATATACAGTGCTGCATCATATGAATCATCCATTGCAATGTAATTACAGCATATGTAATATGACATACGTATGTGAATACTGACCATTCATGTTCACATGGAGATTTGCAAAACCTTCTTAGCATCAAACAAGACCGGCTCGATCCATCACTACTTCACAGGGGTCCAAGACCATACAGCAGAAGAAAGTGTGAGGGAGGAATAGGAATGTGCTACGTAAAGTGCACAGGCTGAATCCCAGATGGGCAAAAGACACCAAAAGCTGCAATAATTCCACAAAGGGCATCACCGAGATCAGGCACAGCCACCTCTCAAAAATGAAGTATGTAAGGGCCCATACATAAAGGGTTAGAATGGTCAAGGACCTAATCAAAGCTGAAATATAAATAAAATGGCATTTGCTTAATGATTCCAGTAAAGTGGAGCCCAGATAGCAGCCAATCATTTTGGACAGCCTCTGGGTAAGTAATATCAAGCATAGATACACATAAGCTTAAAAGGACATACCTAGGAGAGCTTAGCTTGTGGTGGGTGAGATCAGACTCCAAAGCCTATAAAGGCCAGGGAAGAACAGACCAGGCCAGTTATGTCAATCCCACAGCTGCTTGTAACAGCCGTGGTATTTCCACAATCCTATTACTGGGAGGTTATCTGAAAGTATAGAGCACAGAGAGGGAAGGCAAAACTGTGACTATATCAGCAACAAGTGTGCTTAATGACTCAAACATTGCGGCATCATGTCATCAAAGAGTCATAGAATATACCTTCCAGCTTGTTATTCCTCAAGGTGGGTCTGTAAAGCGTCAGGGATCGCTAAAAGTGTTCCCAGTGCTGTGATTAAATACAGCTGACTGTGATAGGAAGGGGTCTGTGATAGGTTCGCCTGTGTGGTGGGCGGTAGGAAGGGAAAGAGAAAGGCGTGCAACATCAGGATTAATGCCCCCCGAGTGCGGCGGTGCGTGGCGCCACCTCCCAGGCATGCCCCTTGATGGAAGAGCGCTCCCCCAGGACGTACATGGGCGTGTCCCTGTCACCAGGCCCTGTAATCAACAAGGCCAACGTAACGTGGTCAATGCTGTCCCGCGGCACCAACCCCCAAGACATGCCTCAAAAAGAACAAAGTCCAATGAGGACGTTGGTGGGCATGCTAACGTCAAGGGGCTCCATACTAGCTGGAGCCCTCAAGATGTAGGAGATGCCATCATGCGGCGCCACCCCCCAGGGACCGCCCCTCGATGGAAAGTGTCCTATCAGAACGCTCAGCGTGTCTATCGGCACGAGGCTCCGTACTCAACGAAGCCATCATGACATAGGCGATGCCACCCCGCGTCAGAGTCTCACGGCGCAGAGCTGGCACGTCCTTTGGCATGGAAACCCTACCAACAGACTGCCAGAAACAGAGGGGGGCCAAGTGCATCCATTAGGGCGCAACATGGCCCCCCCGTGCGCCGAGTGATGGATACCGCAGCATGGAAAATGGAAAAGAAAAAAGGATGAAAACAGAAAAAAATCATAGATAAGCAGAGAAGCAAGAATAAAATAGAAAGATAAAGCATGTTAAGGAAAGAAAGAAAGACCAACTATGCTGGAAAAAATTGGGACAATGCCATGTTTGGTCTCTACAAAAATTTCTCTCAGAGGGAACAAAAGGATTCGGAGTTAACTCAGATTTTTTTCTAATCTCAGAAAACTCCTGGCAAAAAAATAATTGAATCATTGGCACATACACTCCTTTGAGCAATATATGAGAAATAATATTAACCCATTTGGATTACGGATTCAGATTTTTCCTACCATGGAACATGTTGATCTGTCTTTCAAACAGGCTTGGGAAATCAATTTATCAGCATGCTCAGAGAGCATGATGTCAGTCCTAATAGAAGAATATAGAAAAACTATTAAACAAATTGATAAAGAACTCCAATCCCTTTATACACAATTAACATCAAAGCGCATACCTCTTTTGTCTCACTTGACAATGAGTTAAACGCACATTTGGAACAATTCAGTAAAAATATATTAATAAAAAAAATAAATTTTTGAGGGACCAAACGGCTTTCTCTGAACACAAAGCCTATAATTGGAAGACTAGTCAAACTAAAGCCAAATTTAATGCTAGAATCAAACCCTTCAATAATGACTCCAAACTATCAGATGCCTCGTCAATGTCCTCTTATTCTTTTAAAGCACAGGCGGGATCCTCTAGATCCAGAAAATCTAAACATGGCTCTAATGGCAGTGGGTCTAATGGTAAACACCCAAAAAAACGCATTACTGAAATACAGAACACCTCAATTCACCATCAAGGCCCACAAGTAGCACAAGGAAAAAATCCACAAACTAAGAACTTGATATCCACAGATGCCAATCCCCTTGTTTCTAGATCAGTCATTGCAGGCACTACTGTACCCTTACCCATCATAACATTGGAGGGAAGTGGAGCAATGGGACCAAACACCACTGAATCACAATGAAATGGGGACATGGCAGGCATGCCCATACAATAATTGGAGATGCCTGTCCAAGACTTAAATGTGGTAAATTTATCTACTCACATACTTTCCCAGCTGGAACTAAAAGTCCTCTCTCGAGGATTGAGTTTTTGCCCTAATCAGAAAATAAATACATTTGAAGTCATAAAGGACCTCCAGCTATTTGCTCGCAAATTAATCCTTAAACAGATGTACTCGAAGGAAATTCCCTTCCAACCTAATTTTGAGTCACAAGAACTAAAGGCTCTAGACTCAGTTTATTGGAAGAAAACAAACCCCCCGACTTGATTGATCAGATCGATCTAGAACACCTTCTGGGTCGGTATGACCATACTGAACTCCCTCCCATGCCCAAGTTCAAAAAGAAATCAGACAAATTCCCCCCATTAAACACCAACTCTAATGTTTTTTAGCATTTGTCAAATTAGTGGGTAGTGAGATTTGTAAGATTAAAACCAATCAATCTGATTGCGGAAATCTATCAAGTGAAGAAAGAACAGCTTTGAGAGCACTCCATGATCATTCATATATAACAATAAAGTCCTCAGATAAGGGGGGCAACATTGTTATTATGGATAATACACAATACATTGCTATGTGTATGAAAATTTTGGATAACAAAAAATGGTATTGTAAAATCAATGGAAATAAAATCATCAAATTTAACCAGGAATTTTATTCCTTGGTGGATTCCGCTTTTGAACAACAGGTTATTAGTGAATCAGAATGGGAGTTCATTAGAACAAAACAACCAAAAATTCCAACATTTTATGCTTTGCCTAAGCTGCATAAATGTGTCAAATGTCCATCAGGCAGACCCATAGTGTCTGGAAATGGCTCACTAACCGAAAATCTTAGCACCTTTTATTGATGGGCATGGATGGATTGGTCATTGCTCCCAAGTTGACCCTGGTGGCTATCGACATGGAGGCCTTATACAGCTCAATACCCCATTACAATGGCTTAAGCTGTATTCAACATATTATCATGCAGGACAACAGGATGGATCTCAAGATGAGTGAGTTTCCATTGGGCTCCTTAGATTACATCCTCCAACATAATCATTTTACTTTCAATGACTTCCTCCAGGTGCAGGGGGTTGCGATGGGGACTTCTTGTGCCCCATCATATGCCAACCTGTACCTGGGGGAGTGGGAACGTATGATTAGCCAGTCTGACAACTTGGCTCCGTTCATGAAAAATGTAAGCCTATGGCTGAGATTCATTGATGATGTCTTTCTCATATGGGACAGCCCACAGAACCACCTTGAACCTTTTTTGAAATGCTTGAATGTAAACAACTTCAATCTTACCTTCACAATGACTTTTGATAGGTTCTCAATAACCTTTTTGGATGCAACGATCCACAAGGATGATGAGGGTCGGATCAGTAGCAGTTTGTACAGGAAACCAACTGCTGGCAACACTATACTGCATACCAGCAGTTTTCATCCTACAGCTTTGATTGCATCTATCCCCTTTAGTCAATACTTAAGGATACGGAGAAATTGTACGGATGACGTAGCTTTCAAAAGGGAGGCTGACATTCTGAGGGATAGATTACTTCTACGTGGCTACTCTAAATCTTGTCTCAAGAGGGTGTACAATCGTGCACTACTTAAGACAAGAAAGGATCTGCTATACAACCCTTCCTCGAAAAATACCAAAAAAAAAACCCATTTCTATCATAACAAAGTTCAGTAACCAACATGAAATTTTTTAAAATATTACCAGTAAATATTGGCACCTTCTTTCTATGGACCCTACTGTAGGTCCATATGTGAGTAAATGTCCATCCTTCACCTTTAGAAGGGCGAGATCCCTCAAAGATTATCTGGTATCTAGTGAATTTCACACTTCGGGTCGACGGGACCCTTGCAAATACCCAGGCACCTTTTACCTGTGGGGGATGTAATTACTGTCACTTTATGAACACTGCACGCAATGTGACACTCCCCAGTGGTGAACGCTATCATCCGAAACACTACGCAAATTGTCAAACAACCGATGTAGTGTATCTCTTATTGTGTGATTGCTCCTGCTTTTATGTAGGCAAAATGATTCAGCCCTTTTGGTGACCTGCCTACCGACACATCGTGTCAATGCAGACGAGCAATCCCAGTCTCCCACTTGGGAGACACGTTAGTGATCTACATGATGGAGTCACCCCTAAGATTTCCTTTTTAATATTGGATAGAATGCACCCTGGTGCAAGAGGGGGTGACACCAATAAATCACTGATGCAAGCAGAACAGAAGTGGATATTTCACTTAAATGCAACAAAACCCCCAGGCCTCAATGGGATGATCTCTTTCAGACCCTTTCTGGAGGGCTTTTGCTCCAGCAGATCTGAATGGGAATCCCTAGAATAGTACACTCTTGTGACGATCCCCAACTTCAACTTGAATGGTTCATTTATTTAATATTCAGTTTTGGTTGTGTTTACATTGCTCAACACCCATTACCAATTAGCCCCCTTTAGGTGGTTTAGGAATGTATATTATGAATTGTATTTTCCATTTTGTGCATCCCTTGTATCTGCACGCCAGCTCTGTGCCGTGAGACTCCGACGTAGGGCAGCATTGCCTACGTCATGATGGCTTAGTTGAGTATGGAGCCTCGTGGCGATAGACACGCCCACGAGCGTTCTGATAGGATGCTTTCCATTGAGGGGCGGTCCCTGGGGGGTGGCGCTGCGCGACGGCATCTCCTACGTCTCGAGGGCTCCGTCTAGTACGGAGCCCCTTGACGTTAGCACGCCCACCAACGTCCTCATTGGACTTTGTTCTTTTTGGGGCGTGTCTTGGGGGTGGCGCCGCGGGACGGCATTGCCCACGTTACGTTGGCCTTGTTGATTACAGGGCCTGGTGACAGGGACACGCCCATGTACGTCCTGGGGAAGCGCTCTTCCATCAAGGGGCGTGCATGGGAGGTGGCGCCGCGCGCTGTTGCACTCGGGGGTATTAATCCGGATGTTGCATGCCTTACTCTTTCCCCTCCTACCGCCCACCACACAGGCGAAACCTATCACAGACCCCTTCCTATCACAGTCATCTGTATTTAATCACAGCACTGGGAACACTCTTAGTGATCCCTGACGCTTTACAGACCCACCTTGAGGAATGACAAGCTGGAAGGTATATTCTATTACTTTTTGATGGCATGATGCCGCAATGTTTGAATCATTAAGCACATTTGTTGCTGATATATTCACAGATTTGCCTTCCCTCTCTGTGCTCTATACTTTCAGATAACCTACCAGTGATAGGATTGTGGAAATACCACGGCTGTTACAAGCAGCTGTGGGATTGACATCATTGGCCTGGTCTGTTCTTCCCTGGCCTTTATAGGCTTTGGAGTCTGTGATCTCACCCACCACAAGCTAAGCTCTCCTAGGTATGTCCTTTTAAGCTTATGTGTATCTATGCTTGATATTACTTACCCAGAGGCCGTCCAAAATGATTAGCTGCTATCTGGGCTCCACTTTACTGGAATCATTAAGCAAATGCCATTTTATTTATATTTCAGCTTTGATTGGGTCCTTGACCATTCTAACCCTTTATGTATGGGCCCTTACATATTTCATTTTTGAGAGGTGGCTTTGCCTGATCTCGGTGATGCCCTTTGTGGAATTATTGCAGCTTTTGGTGTCTTTTGCCCATCTGGGATTCAGCCTGTGCACGTTACGTAACACATTCCTATTCCTCCCTCACACTTTCTTCTGCTGTATGGTCTTGGACCCCTGTGAAGTAATGATGGATCGAGCCGGTCTTGTTTGATGCTAAGAAGGTTTTGCAAATCTCCATGTGAACATGAATGGTCAGTATTCACATACGTATGTCATATTACATATGCTGTAATTACATTGCAGTGGATGATTCATATGATGCAGCACTGTATATTCATTGTTGATATCTATGAAGATGCTTCTTCTTCCTCTTGCTTGTGTTTACTTATTTCAGTTTTGTTTTGTAACCTTTTAGAGAAAAACTTTTCCTGACCAATTGTCGCTACCCCTGATGAAGAGGTCAACCCCCTTATTCACCTCGAAACGTTGGGTTAAGGTTTATTGTTGTTGAATCAACTCTATCACTACCTATTGGTCATTGTTCCTTGTATAACAATTTTCCTTCTAATTGTATGCATCTATTTTGTAATTATGTAAATTATTGTTATGTCTCTATGATCCTTTTTTTAAGTATATTCTCAATAAAATTTTGTATTTATTTTATAAAACCTCACTACCTTTGTATTTATAGTGGAAGTGACCCGTTTTAAAAGTCCCATCAGAGGAGCTACACTGCTTGTGGGTGTGTTTCGGTTTGTTTCAAAGGGAAAAAAGTGATTTAAACTACTCGCGGCTATTAATGAATTGCCGGTCTGACAATACACATAAAAGTTCATTGATAAAAACGGCATGGGAATTCCCCACAGGGGAACCCCAAACCAAAATTAAGAAAAAAAAATGATGTGGGGGTCCCCCTAAATTCCATACCACGCCCTTCAGGTCTGGTATGGATATTAAGGGGAACCCCGGCCAAAATTTAAAAAAAAATGGCGTGGGGTCCCCCTCAAAATCTATACCAGACCCTTTAGGTCTGGTATGGATTTTAAGGGGAACCCCGCGCCAAAATAAAAAAAAAACGGCGTGGGGTCCCCCTAAAAATCCATACCAGACCCTTATCCGAGCACGCAACCTGGCAGGCCACAGGAAAAGAGGGGGGATGAGAGAGAGCCCCCCCACCTGCACCGTACCAGGCCACATGCCCTCAACATTGGGAGGGTGCTCTGGGGTAGCCCCCCAAAACACCTTGTCCCCATGTTGATGAGGTCAAGAGCCTCATCCCCACAACCCTGGCCGGTGGTTGTGGGGGTCTGCGGGCGGGGGGCTTATCAGAATCTTGAAGCCCCCTTTAACAAGGGGACACCCAGATCCCGGCCCTCCCCCCTGTGTGAAATGGTAAGGGGGTACTTGTACCCCTACCATTTCACTAAAGTGTCAAAAATGTTAAAAATGACAAGAGACAGTTTTTGATAATTCCTTTATTTAAATGTTTCTTCTTTCTTCTTTCTTCTATCTTCCTTCAGTTTCTTCCTCCATCTTCTTCTTCTTCTTCTTCTGGTTCTTCTGGTTCTTCCTCTGGTGTTCTCGTCCGGCATCCTCCTCCGTGGCGTTGGCGTCTTCTTCCCTTCTTCTCCTCGGGCCGCTCCGCATCCATGATGGCATGGAGGGAGGTTCACATTGTGTGATGCTTCTCTCTTCATCTTCTTCTCTTCATCTTCTTTTCAGGCCACTCCACATCCATGCTGGCATGGAGGGAGGCTCTCGCTGTGTGACGCTTCTCCTCTTCTGACGGTTCTTAAATAACGGGGAGGCAGGGCCACCCGGTGACCCCGCCCCCCTCTGACGCACGGGGACTTGACGGGACTTCCCTGTGGCATTCCCCGTGACGCCACAGGAAAGTCCCGTCAAGTCACCGTGCGTCAGAGGGGGGCGGGGTCACAGGGTGGCCCCAGGCCCCGTTATTTAAGAACCGTCAGAAGAGGAAAAGCGTCACACAGCAGTAGCCTCCCTCCATGCCATCATGGATGCGGAGTGGCCCGAAAAGAAGATGAAGAGAAGAAGATGAAGAGAGAACCGTCACACAGCGGGAGCCTCCCTCCATGCCATCATGGATGCAGAGCGGCCCGGACAAATCCTATTTGTATTAATAGCAGTGAATTGCTCCTCCGCACTGAGGCTGATCAAGTATTCTTGGGATCCTCAGTGGCACAAATCGGCGAGCTCTAATATCAGACATGATGGAGGAATCGTTTCTCGAAGACTGTTCAGTGTCGGAGAAAGAAGAATAGTCTTCACAGAGGACGGTAAATTGTGCAAGTTTCCTTTTCGGCTGGGAGGACGTCTGCATTTTTCCTGCATTTCAGGTCTTTTCTTGAAGAGAGATTGGTGTGCTACAACACATAACTATGACAGAGACAAAGAGTGTGGATATTGTATCACCAACACCAGTTTGGAACTAGGAACGGAGGTGAAGATAAGACCTGCGCTGGTCCAGGACCATTATCTAAAGACCACAGCCACCTATACTAGCTTGCTACCTATCGAGCACCACCAGGCGTGGAAGCAGTGACAGAACCCGTGCAGCCCAAGACCCCAAGTAAAGATCACAACCACCAGCTAGCTGATTAATGCGGTTGTACCTAGCACCGCTAGGTAAGGGGCCACTGCTTACTTATGTGTGTTATTGCATGAAGAGGATTTATCTGTCTGCCACCCCCCTGACACTTCACTTTATTGTCACTATTTTTTTGTGAAGGGAGCTCATTTTAATCAACATACCTCTAATATATGCCTTATGGGCATTCCACACCACACCATGGTCAGACACTGTGCCTTTGTTTATAGAAAAAAATTCAGTGAGAAGATTGGATATTTCTGTGGTGTATTTTTCATTTTGTAGTATGAAATTATTTGCACGCCACAAGAATGTGTTGCGTTGTGGAGTGGAGTCTGAGATAGTAATTGATATTGGGGCGTGGTCTGACCATGTTGCGGCGTGGATTTCAGATTTACATATTTTCTGGAGAAGCCATTTATCAGTGACAAATAAATCAATTCGTGAATACGAATTATGTACGTGGGAGAAGAAGGTGTAGTTCTTTTCCGAGCCGTGATGGCAGCGCCATACATCAAATAGTTCCTGTGAGGACAAGAGATTTTTCAGTGGCGATAGACGTCTCTTCGCCGGAGACGTAGTGTCCATGATGACATCAGGGGCAATGTTGAAATCCCCACATATGATCAGGTGACCTTCTTTTATTTGATTGGTTAGGCGTAGGACCTTGTGAAGGAATTTCTTTTGATGGGAGTTCGGTGCATAAATGTTGGAAAGGGTATAAGAAATTTTGTTGATGGAGCATACTAGAATTAAGTAGCGACCGTCGGGGTCAATTAGTATTTTGGATAGTTGGAAGTCCACTGTGTCTTTTATGGCTATCATGACGCCCTTGGATTTGGTGGAGTGGCAGGCATGGAAGATGTGAGGAAACTGACAGTTGACACATAATGGAGAGTCCGATTTTATCAGATGTGTCTCCTGGATGCACAAGATGTCGCTCTGTAGAGCGTTGGCAGATTTCCAAAGAGAGTGGCGTTTGGCTGGATGGTTCAAGCCTTTAGCATTAAGTGATAATACCTTTAGTGGCATGGTGTTAGGAGATGTAGTTAGGTTGGTGTGGGAAGTCACTTACAGTTAGATGACCTGGTTTACTTGCCAGAGGATCTTGGTGGCGGTAGCAGTAGGTGGGTGGTGTTCGGTCTCTGGTGCCAGAAGAGGGATGGTGTTAAAGCTGCAAATAGAGCAAAATGTTAACCACAGTTGGCGATACAGTGCCAATGAGCAAACCGCTGAGAAGGTAACTTTGCAAAAAAAAAAAAATAAATAAACAGGGAGATGTAGAGGAGGTGTTTCACACCGCTTCAACCTCTAAATGGGGGTATAAACAGTTATTGTCAAGAGGAGCTGAGCAATCAGTGGAACAATTCGTCTAACTCCAGGGGATGTGCGGTGTCGTAATTAGGCCTATTGCGGTTTTAGGTGTAGAGCCACCTCAGCTGGGGTGGTGATCCATGCGACTGCGGGCCTGGGATGTGCCGTTGCGCGTTGGTGGGTCCTTGGGGGGTTCCAGAATGATTCCCCAGTTATGCAGGAGGTGCAGGCCTTTGTGGAGGTCATGTATGGCGTGGGATTGCCCGTTTCTAGTGACTAGGATAGTTGCTGGATAACGCCATTTGTATGGTATTTTGTGGTTTTGAAGCCCTTTGGTGATCGGGTTCAGGTTTCTTCTTTGTTGAAGAGTATATTTAGATAGGTCCGGGAAAAATTGGATTCCCGTGTACGGAGCAGGTAGTGGGGATTTGTTTTTGACCCCCAGCAGGAGCTTCTCTTTGACGTGGAAGAAGTGGACCCTCATCAAGACATCTCTGGGGATGGAGGCAGCTAGGTGGGATGGCTTGGCTATTCTATGAATTCTGTCGATGATTATGTCCCTGGGGGATGCTTCTGGGACTATGACATGCATCATTTCTTTCGCATAGCGTGGTAGGTCTGCAGGCAATATGGATTCAGGGACTCCGCGCAGTTTGATATTGTTCCTGCGAGATCTGTCCTCTAAATCGGCCAGCTTGGCGCGGATCCATGTCTGTTCCTCTCTCATGTCAGCACATACATCCATGACCTCATTCACTTTGGTAGTGCAGTCACTCATATCATTTTCAATGCATGTCACTCTGTCATCCATTATGTGTATTTCTGAGGAGATTTTTGCAAAAAGTGAGGAGAGATCTGTCATAAGGGAGGTCTGCAGTGATAGGAGCATGTCCTTTAACGTGGTGTCCATAACAGGCTGCCCTGAGGTGGGGAAGGCTGCCATGGATGAATGCAGGGCCTGATTGCTGAGAAGGGAGTTGAAGGCTTGGGCCTCAATTTGTGGGGTGGGCGGCCGCTGCGGCGGCGCATCGATCCTCATTTTAGCCTTAGCAGGGCTATTCAGGAGGTTGTCTCCCTCCGGGGGGGTGAGGGGGTAAGGCTGGGGGGTCTGGTGTGACTGGATCTGCCAGGAATTCGTCCTGCAGATCCGTGTGTGTGTCCCGCGGCGTGGCCTGGCCGGCGCCATCTTGGAAATCACTGACCTGCTCCGCCGGCTTGTATGAGAATTCAGTAAGTTTCTTTGGCTTATATTCCGGGTTTCTCTTCCGAGATGTGCTGGCCATGGTCTCCGGTGTGTGGGAGGCTAGGATGGCTCTGGATGAGCTTCGTTGTGCGGCCTGAGTAGCTGGATTATCTCCCCTGTGAGACGAGCTGAGGTATCAAGCGTCCATCTACAGCTCCGGTCGGCCACGCCCCATTGTCACTATTTTTTGAGCACAGTGAATTTGTTTATTGCACCTCTAAGGACATCACCACTGTTGCACTGTGGACATTACCTTATTTGTTTCACTTTATACATAGATGCATTTTATGTTATCTGCTATTTGTTATATTGTTCAGAAGTATCAGTAGTACACTGTGTGAGTTTTACAGAATATTTTAAGAGCACTTAGCATTATGCACCATACGTTATTGCACGCTATTACTTATTATTTGCTTTATGCAGTTTGCATACTTATATGTTTCATAATTTGATGTGTGTACATTTATGTTAGTATTTTTAAGTTATATTGGCACACTAGTATTTTTCAGATATGCTTGATTTATTGCTATATTTTCTTTAACCATATGGTTATTTAATTAGCGGCATGATTATCTGACATATTACACAGAGGTTAGCGTTGGTACACTTTTATAGCACTAGAGAGTACAAGTCCACTCAGCACTACGCACTTTTCATGCGTTTTTTGCATTTTTTTTGCAAGATTGCATTTTCCAAACTCTAGAAGTGGTCATATTGTTCTGTGCACAGCTCATGTCAGTACATTTCTTTTAGTCTGATTCGTGAATACGGATTCTCCACATACACCTTATCCATCCATTATAATTATCCGTCCTACCTTGCCCTTATTGATATGGGATTAGCGGCATGATATTCTGATATCAGCATCCCCTTGTATTTAGTATACCATCCCTCTAGAGATCCTTCATACTTTAATTTTTGTTCATTTTTCTGGCTAGCGCAGAACCCTCTCTGTAAAGATGTCATTGTTGCCTAAACTCTTGTATCTTTATAGAGTCCTTCCGGTCACAATTCCTCTCTATTACCATTGGGTCATACAAAACTGAGTCTTTAAATTTATCTGGAGTTCCACGAAACCCAGAGACTCTAGACCTATCCTACTCCATAACAAACTCAGTGGAGGCCTGGGTATACCTAATTTCCTTCACTATTACCATGCAGCCCAACTGGCCCAGGCCACACTCTATCATGCTAAAATTGAAACTCCTCGCTGGGACAGTTTAATAGCGATTGATCTTCACCCGGTCACAGTGAATAATTTACTGTGGCTGCTCCCCTCAGCGCGTGGCCCTATAACTAATCCCATAACACAGCACACCCTCAAACTCTAGGACAAATTACAGAACCCCTTTAAATTGATATCACCACACTCTCTATTGCTTTCCTTTCTTGGCCATCCTCTCTTTTATCCAGCCTATACCGAACCTGCCTCATTTCAGGTCTGGTCTCAGGCTGGTCTGAGTCGTATATACGATCTGATCACTGGTGACAGCATAAAAACGTTTCCAGCCCTGCAAGCTCAGCTTCTTCACAAGAAATGCTTCCGGTACCTTCAAATTGCTCACTTTACCCAAACAATTATAGGATCTTGCTCTGGGCAGGATAATTGAACTATATTTGAGAGTATGTGCAACTCAAACCCACATGCTCCAGGTATCATCTCTCTCCTCTATACCCACCTTCCCCCCCCAACAACTCTCCCCTCCTACGCTCTACAGTGGTCCAAAGACCTAGAAATCGATCTAGAGGGGGAGGATTGGACGAACATATGGACTAACACAAAAAACTTGTCCCAGAATGTTGTCGCTTCAGAAGCAAATGACAAAGTTCTCATGCGATGGTTTCTGGTCCCGGCCAGAATTGCCAAATTCCTGCCAAGCTATCCCCCCAAACTGCTTCAGGGGTTGCAGAGAAAGAGGCACATATTTGGTGGACATGTCCGATTGTACAACGCTTCCGGGCGACAACATTTCAAATGGCCTCCACACTACTCCGAGTTAACATAGACCCGGACCCATTGATTGCCCTACTAGATTACATCCCGCAGGATTATACCAGACCACAGTTACATCTTCTCCTTTTAACTTACCACTGCAGCCAAACAAACAATTGCTAAGACCTGGAAGACTCCGACCCTAAACCTAGTTGAAATGAAAAATAGAGTCATCCTTGCAATGGTAAATAGCAAAATTGAAGCAACAATCCTAAGCAAGATCCCCCAACATCTCAAAATTTGGCATCCCTGGATAGACCACTTCCTACCCCCTGACTTTGATAAGCATCTCTTAGAACCTTGATATTACCCTAATTTTCAGCGATTCTGTTGATATTTGACCTGGGCCCGTGCGGGCCACCCGACCAACCATTCTCTAACTAACACTTTCCCCTTACCTCCTGTCCTCTTTCTTCCTGCTCTTTCTTTCTTCTCACTAACCTTCCTACCTTAACTACTGTTTACCATTGGTAACGCACCCCGTTAGTAGGGAATGTTTGATCGATTCCAACACCGACACCCTACAGAATAATACCAGCAGCTACCCTTCCTATGTCAATGGGCATTTCCCTTATGAAAATATCAATGGCTTGTATTGGAATACATGATCTTTGACAGTTTACTCAAACTTACTCAAAATCACAATTTTACCACTTTAGAAAGCCTGAAGGCAGTGCTTGGGTTTTGGGGTCCTGTACACAGCTAGGCTCCCAAAAAGTCTCACACATGTGGTATCCCTGTACTCAGGAGAAGCAGAAGAATGTATTTTGGGGTGTAATTTCACATATGCCCATGGAATGTGTGAAGCAATATATCATTTAGTGACAACTTTGTGCAAAAAAAGTTTGTCATTTTCCCGCAACTTGTGGCAAAAAATAAAATATTCCATGGACTTAACATGCCTCTCAGCAAATAGCTTGGGGTGTCTACTTTCCAAAATGGGGTCATTTTGGGGGGTTTGTGCCATCTTGGCATTTATGGCCTTCAAAACTGTGATAGGTAGTGAGGAGTGAAATCAAAAATTTACGCCCTTAGAAATCCTGAAGGTGGTGCTTGGTTTTTGGGGCCCCGAACGTGGATAGGCTCCCAAAAAGTCCCACACATGTGGTATCCCCGTACTCAGGAGAAGCAGCAGAATGTATTTTGGGTTGTAATTCCACATATGCCGTGGAATATTTGAGCAATATATCATTTAGTGACAACTTTTTGTAAAAAAAAAATATATTTTTTTTGTCATTATTCAATCACTTGGGACAAAAAAATTAAATATTCAATGGACTTAACATGCCTCTCAGCAATTTCCTTGGGGTGTCTACTTTCCAAAATGGGGTAATTTGGGGGGGTTTGTACTGCCCTGCCATTTTATCACTTCAAGAAATGAGATAGGCAGTCATAAACTAAAAGCTGTATAAATTCCAGAAAATGTACCCTAGTTTGTAGATGCTATAACTTTTGTGCAAACCAATAAATATATGCTTGTTGGCATTTTTTTACCAAAGACATGTGGCTGAAAACATTTTGGTCTAAATGTATGACTAAAATTGAGTTTATTGGATTTTTCTTATAACAAAAAGTAGAAAATATCATTTTTTTCAAAATTTTCAGTCTTTCCGTTTTATATCACAAAAAATAAAAATCGCAGAGGCAATCAAATACCATCAAAAGAAAACTCTATTTGTGGGAAAAAGGACTCAAATTTAGTTTGGGTACAACATTGCATAACCGCGCAATTACCAGTTAAAGCAGCGCAGTGACAAATTGTAAAAAGTCCTCTGGTCTTTAGGCGGCCAAATGGTCCAGGGCTTAAGTGGTTTATATATATATATATATATACACAGACAGTCTCGTGTGTGTAATATATCCACTGCATCCATCCAGTTTAGCTATATCTGACTGCAGGCCATTCCTGGTGTACTTTTTCTAATATACTTCAGGCAGGCAGGTTATTCAGTTAGCTGCGGTGTATTTAATATATATATACATACAGCCAGTGGTGTGTGTGTAATAAATAAATAAATAAATATATATATATATATATACATACACACACTGCATTCAGTGTAGCCAAGCCTATATCTGACGCCATTCCTGATTTACTTTTTTAATATACTTCAGGTGGTGTATACAGTACTATGCACCCATAGTGCAATTGCTACTACTTTTCTGGTGGTGTACACAATACATACAGTGCACCCATAGTTGCTTTTAGACTTCTGGTGGTGTACACAATATCATTCACCCCTAGTGCAGTTGCTACTACTTTTCTGGTGGTGTACACAGTACACAATACATACAGTGCACCCATAGTTGTTATTACACTTCTGTTGGTGTACACAGTACCGTGCACCCCTAGTGTAGTTGTTACTACTTTTCTGGTGGTGTACACAGTGCACAATACAGTGTAGTAAGGTGTTGCAAATCAAAATCCCCATCATGTCCGGAAGGCCACCAAGGAGAGGCAGATGCTCACAGACCACTAAAAGAGGCCAAGCAGGCTCTGTGTCTACAGTCAACAGTGCTGGTCATGGACATGGTGCATCTTCTGCAGGTGTTCGTGGGGCACGCTTGTCCTTTTTTTCTGCTGCTGGGACGGGGCAGAAAAATTGGGCCTTTGGTGGTGGTGCCACAACACTGTAACCCTCACAGATACTCTGGTTTGGCGCAGGAACGGGCCCTGCTGTGAAATATTGGATCAAAGATTGTAATGACATGCCCCTGTTAAACAGGGACAGAAAAATTGGGCCTTGGGCAGTGGTGGTGGTGCCCTAAACCAAAAATATTGTTGGAAGCTAGCATCATCAAGATTGAATAGGATAGTCACTCAGCATAGGCAGTCTTCAAGGGATCCTACATCCATAGAAAAAATCAATCAGTTTCATCGGCTACAGGTGCTTGATAGCTGCTGCTGATCCAAGACTCATTCATTTTTATGAATGTGAGCCTATCAATGGAGTCTGTGGACAGGCGCACTCTATGATCCATTACAAACCCTCCAGCAGCACTGAATGTGCGTTCAGAAAGAACGCTGGGTGCAGGACAGGCCAGTAGATCAATTGCATATTGAGCTAGTTCTGGCCAGTGGTCCATCCTCAAGACCCAGTAACCCAGTGAATGCTCTGTTGGAAAGGTCTCCAAGTCTGCTCTTGCCCCTAGATATTCGTGCACCATGTAATGCAGATGCTGGCGATGGCTGCTTGAACCGATCAGACCTTGGCGGTGAGGACTGAAAAATTGTCTAAAGGCATCGGTCAGCTGGCCACCTTCTCCACTGCTCTTCCTCTGACTGAACAAAGACTCAGCAACACGTTGTCCAGCACCAGGAAATTGTAACCTCACAGGGTCTGGAAATGCATGGCACAAACCTTTTTTCAAGGCCTCCTGAAGATGTTTCATCCTCTGCTCCCTCTGCAAAGGCAGGATGAGTTCTGCAAACTTACCCTTGTAATGTAATGGATCAAGAAGGGTTGCCAACCAGTAATGATCCCTCTCTCTGATACCACAAATCCTAGTGTCCTTACGCTGCATGGCCTCCCTGATTCTGAAAAGCCTGCAAAAGTTTGCAGAGGCATTCGATTCTGAGTCCTCTGGGTCACTAAGGATCACATGATCTGTAACAACCTCCTCTCAGCCACGTACAACTCCTTGGGTTTCTGGGGACTGAAAACCATCCCTTGAAGACTGCTGCTGAGTGTTATCCTCCACATCCATGCTGACACAATCATCCTCCTCCTCTTCTTCCTGTGTGTTTGGCTGGCCTGCAGGAATAATATCTGGATAAAGGTGTTTATCTGCTTTTCTGCCTCAAGTGCCCTGTCCATTATTCCATGAAGCGTGTGCTCCAACAGGAAGACAAGAGGGACAGTATCATTGATGCATGCATTGTCGCTGCTCACCATCCTCGTGGCCTCCTCAAATGGTGACAGGACAGTGCATGCATCCTTGATCAGTAGCCACTGGCGTGGCGAAAAAAGCCAAGCTCCCCTAAACCCTGTCCTGGTGCCATACTCACACAGGTACTCATTGATGGCCCTCTGCTGCATGGGCAGCCGCTGCAGCATTGCCAATGTTGCATTCCAAGTCACAAATGAGGCGGTTGGTGGGCAGGTTGCATTCCCTTTGAATGTCAGCCAGCCGAGCACTGGCATTGTATGACCGGTGGAAATGACTACAGACCTTTCTGGCCTGCCTCAGGGGATCTTGTAAGCCTGGATACCTGCTCAAGAGCTGCTGCACCACCAAATTCAGGATGTGTGCCAAACATGGAACATGGGTCAAGTGTCCCTTTCGGAGGGCGGAGAGAAGGTTGGTGCCATTGTCGCATACAACCATTCCTGGCTGAAGCTGGCGTGGCGTCAACCACCTCTGAGCCTGCCCCATGGAGCTGCCAGAATCTCTGCCCCAGTGTCGCTCCTGTCCCCTAAGCAGACCAACTCATGCACTGCATGGCATATTTTTGCCTGAGTGCTTGCATAGCCCCTTGAACGCTTACAGGGCACCGCTGGTTCAGAGAACAAATCTGCAGAAGAGGCCATAAAGGAAGAAGAAGAGGAGGGGGTGGAGGAGAGAGCTGAGGCAGAATCATTCTGGAGGCATGGTGGCAGAACAAGCTCCAACAATACTGAACCCTGTCCGTCTTCCTTCCCAGCTGCCAGCAGAGTTACCCAGTGTGCCGTGAAGGAAAGGTAACATCCCTGACCATGCCTGCTAGACCATGAGTCAGCGGTAATATACTCCTGTCCAACAAGACAAAAACATTGCCTTCCAAATGCCGGTAGAGAGCTGGAATGGCCTTCCTTGAAAAGAAATGGCGTTTTGGAACCTGCAACTGAGGTATAGCACATTCCACAAATTCACGAAAGGGGGCAGAGTCTACCAGCTGAAAAGGCAGTAGTTGCAGTGCTTGCAATTTGGCCAAGCTAGCATTCAGACGCTGAGCATGTGGATGGCTGGGACCAAATTTCTTTTTACGGTTTAGCAACTGGGGTAGAGAAATTTGCCTGCTAAAATCAGATGGTGGTTTACTGCTAGCAGATTGGCTGCAAGTACTTGGAACACCTATTGCTATACCTTCATTCCTCTCAGTGCAGGTTTTTGAGAGGACTGGAGGTATAGTAGGGTTGGAGATCCCAGATGAGGCGCAAGGAGAAGTCCACCTTTTTCTTTGATGTGGGTCTTTGTTGCTTTTATGAGTTTATGTGAAATCTACATTTAATAGCTGTAAAATATTGTAATTATGAATATATTTAATTTAGCTTGTATCTATGTAGGGCAGAACATATTATCTTCACAAAAATCTCTGGTAGATCAGACAAGTCGGTGCCTAGGCTTGTGTATACAAACAATGGGATCCAAACCTCATTGTTTTAAACATAATCACTTCAAAGGATCCCATGCTGGGATATGCAATGAAGGGAGGCCATCCCATAATCAATACTTAACTTCTCGGGAAAATTCAAGTTAATCTCCTGCTCAGAATAGTCAAAAGGATTTGCATTAAAGGAGGCTGACTTATGCAACGTATAGGGATTGAAGATGTAGCCAGTCCTTAACCAGGAATAGGGAAGCTCACCAATCAGAGCCACGCTACGCCAACCAATGAGGCATCAGCATGTAATGATATACACAGACTAGATGGGAGGGAAACACACACTTTTATGGGAGAGCAACCATCAGAATGGAACCTTGGTGCAAAGGGTAATTATGGGAAAGGTCTGCATTTTACTTTTAACTAAATATGTTTGTAGATTAATGTTTTAAGGAATATACTCTGTATTCCTTCATGTAATTCTCTTATTTTAACCTAATATTTTCTTCCTTGGTGTAGACTATAAATAGATGGTTGTGTATTAGATAGACTTTCAACTACTCACCAATAAATTTTGTTATTGTGTTAAAGCTTTCACTCATGGTCAAAGTGCTTCCTCCTCCTCCTCTATTCTATCAGGCACCCAAGTAGAGTCAGTGACCTCATCATCACCTCCCTCCTCATCACTGGAGCAAACTTGGCACTATGCTACAGCTGGGGGAACATGACTGCCAGTTTCTTGTCCTTCTTGGGCACCCCCTCTCTATAGGATCACGTTACTCCATTCCTCAACCTGGGAACCAACAACGGAGCCTTCAAATTGCTGCGCATCCACCAGCAGCATGTACCCGACACTGTGGTCGAATAGTTCGGGGGACTCATCCGTACATGATGGTGGGGCTACAGAATGAGTGACTGTGGACAAGGAGCCGGGGGAAGATATTTAAAGGAATATTTCACTTTTATTGTTTCACTTTAAGCATTATTAAAATCACTGCTCCCGAAAAAACGTCCGTTTTTAAAACTTTTTTTTGCATTGATACATGTCCCCTGGGGCAGGGTCCCCAAACACTTTTTATGACAATAACTGGCATATTAGGCTTTAAAATGAGCACTTTTGATTTTTCAAGTTCGAGTCCCATAGTCTTTAATGGTGTTCGCGTGTTCGCACAAATTTTTTGCCTGTTCTCATGTTCTGCCGCAAACCGAACCGGGGGTGTTCGGCTCATCCCTAATACCCACCAACCATCAAACGACATGATAAAAGATTTCCTTACATCGGTAAACCTTCCCACACTCTCTCAAACAGAGCTCTCAATTAATTTACCATTCACGGTATCTGAAATAGGAAAATTAATTAATAGAAGTATGCCACACAATAAGTCACCTGGTCCTGATGGATATTCATCCGAATATTATCAGCTATTCCAAAATGAGTTGTCACCGTACCTAAAACAGGTCTTTGATGCCGTAATGTCTAAAGCTTTCTTTCCACCTGAAATTCTGACAACAACTATAATCACTCTACCCAAACCAGGTAAAGAACCCTCTGCACCACAAAATTTCAGACCTATTTCTTTGTTGAACATTGACGTTAAATTATATGCCAAACTAATTGCTAACAGACTGTCAAATTTATTACTGAAACTTATCAACCAAGATCAGATGGGATTTGTGTCTGGTCGTCAAGCAAACGACGTAACTAGGAAATGATGAATCTCATACATATAGCTGAAAAATCTAAAAGGCCTTCTATGCTTCTTACCTTGGATGCAGAGAAGGCCTTTGATAGAGTGCATTGGGGGTATCTGACTAGCGTCCTGGAGAAGTTTGGCTTGATAGGACCGATTCTAAAGGCTATACTGGCACTATACTCTTCTCCTTCTGCATACGTGTACACAGAGGGCATGTTCTCCAGGAACTTCCAAATATCTAATGGGACCAGACAGGGCTGCCCCCTGTCCCCACTAATTTTTGCCTTGGTCATGGAGCCCCTGGTGGAAAAGATTAGCACTCATCCCTTAATCCAGGGTATTCCTTCCCAGGACAAACACCACAGAATTTTACTTTTTGCAGATGATGTCATACTGACACTATCTGACCCATATGTCTCCCTCACCGCAGCCCATGATACCCTTCTCTTATTCAGCAAAGTAGCCTATTATAAGGTCAATGCCTCTAAATCAAGTATACTAGGTATAGAAATCGATAAAGCCACCAAATCAGCACTCCAAAGGGATCTACCATATCTGTGGTCACCAAACTCACCTAACTTACCTCGGAATTCAGTTAACTTCCCCATCTCCAACCTCTATAAGGCCAATTATACCCCACTTTTCTCTGAATTCCAACAGGAAATTGCCAGGATCCAGAAGCATACAAGATGTTACTGTTACCAAAAATTACATATTACTTCAGGGCAATTCCGATTCCCCTTCCATCATCATTTTTCACCACCATGCAAAAACAATTATCCAAATTTGTATGGGCGGGCAGCAGAGCGATATTCTCTCCATTAATGCAGAGGAAGCACAAAGCAGTGGGTGGAGTAGGTCTCCCAATCTTGAAAGACTATTACATGGCGGCGATATTGGACCAGCATAGGGGCTGGTTTGATCAAACTGTTACTAAACCATGGTGCCAAATAGCACATGCATGGCTATCCCCCAATTCACCACTATCCCTTCTCATTGTGCACAACTTGCCACATACAAATATTCCATTAGACCACCCCACCATACAAGCATCAATGAATGCATGGACATATCTAAAAGAATCAACACATCCAACATCACCTTCTACCAACATCCCCATCCCACTAGAAACCCTTAACTTGTTAATCCCGAACATAAACCTGACTCACTGGCTGAAAAAGGATATGCATTACTTAAGAGATCTTATGAAAAATGACAATCTGATGGCACAAAAATTTCATGCAAGATGGCACTTCACCCCATATATAGTCGCTAAATTTTCCGACTCTAGCTCAAATCTTTGCTAGAGGGGTTGCGGACAGGTGGGGATGCTGTCTCATATGGTGGGCGTGTCCACACCTCCGCAGCTTCTGGTCAGAGGCTTTCAAGCTGATTGGGGTCTTTGTACACCCTTCTATTGAAAAAGCAATACTGAGTATTAACATGTCGGAGTACCCAATATCCATAAGATCCATAGCAATGCACATATTATTTGCTGCAAGATCTCTGATGAGCAAATGGAAAACCAATGAGATCCCTAACTTGAGAGAACTTATCACGAAAGTCAATTCCGTGGCAGAATATGAAAAAATATTGGCTTATAGGGATGGTTTTACTGCTAGATATGTCTTCAACTGGTCAATATAGAACTCCCTAAATCACCCCCAGTAATTGTCCTGTACTCGGTTGTGCCATTCTTAACTTCCCCTCCCTCCCTTTTTTCATCCCCCACTTATTATATTGTTGAAACTCAAAATTCAATATAATGATGTTAGCTACTAAAGTTCTCAGAACTTACTTTTTCAATATGTTCATTTATCCCAAGTTATTAATGCTACCTATATGTTCTAATACACAATTAACCCTTTACCATCTGATGATTGAGAATAGAGTGACTTATTGTGTGCCCAAACATGTTTTCTTATAATCTGACTACAATCTGTAAGTGCCTTATTGTTTGGCAATTGACTATGTCAATATTTCTATTCTCTGTATATTGTTATGATTCAATAAAAATGATTTGAATTAACTGGTAATTGAGCGGTCATGCAATGCTGTACCCAAATGAAATCCTTTTTTTCCCACAAATTGAGTTTTCTTTTGGTGGTATTTGATCACCTCTGCGTTTTTTTTATTTTTTGCGCTATAAACGGAAAAAGATTGAACATTTTGAAAAAATATAATATTTTCTACTTTTTGTTATTAAAAAAATCCAATGAACTCAATTTTAGTCATACATTTAGGCCAATATGTATTCTGCCACATGCTTTTGGTAAAAAAATGTCAATAAGCGTATATTTATTGGTTTGTGCAAAAGTTATAGTGTCTACAAACTAGGGTACATTTTTTCTGGAATTTACGCAGTTTTTAATTTATGATTGCCTATTTCATTTCTTGAAGTGCTAAAATGGCAGGGCAGTACAACCCCCCCCCCCCCCAAAAAAAAGACCCCATTTTGGAAAGTAAACACCTCAAGCTATTTGCTGAGAGGCATGTTAAGCCGATAGAATATTTTATATTTTGCCACAAGTTGCAGGAAAATTACAAACTTTTTTCTTTTCTCAAAGTTGTCACTAAATGATTGTTCAAACATGGCATGGCATGTTTATATGTGAAATTACACCCCAAAATACATTCTGCTGCTTCTCCTGAGTATGGAGGTACCACATGTGTGGGACTTTTTGGCAGTCTAACTGCGTACAGAACCCCAAAATCCAATCACCGCCTTCAGGCTTTCTAAGGGCGTAAATTTTTTTTTACTCCTCACTGTCTATCACAGTTTCGGAGGCCATGAAATGCCCAGATAGCACAACCCCCCCCCCAATGACCCCATTTTGTAAAGACACCTCAAGCTATTTGCTGAGAGGCATGTTGAGTATTTTACAGATCTCGCTTTTTGTCACAAAGTTTTGAAAATTGAAAAAAAAAAAAAAAAAAAATTATTTTCTTTCTTCATTTTCAAAAACAAATGAGAGATGCAAAATACTCAACATGCCTCTTAGCAAATACCTTGAGGTGTCTACTTTCCAAAATGAGGTCATTTGGTGGTGGGGGGGGGGGCGCTATCTGGATATTTCAGATCCTCCGTAACTGTGATATCTAGTGAGGAGTAAAATCACAATTTTACCGCTTTAGAAAGCCTGAAGGCAGTGCTTGGTTTTTGGGGTCCTGTACACAGCTAGGCTCCCAAAAAGTCTCACACATGTGGTATCTCTATACTCAGGAGAAGCAGCAGAATGTATTTTGGGGTGTAATTTCACATATGCCAATGGCATGTTTGAGCAATATATAATTTAATGACAACTTTGTGCAAAAAAAAAAAAGTTTGTCATTTTCATGAAACTTGTGGCAAAATATAAAATATTCCATGGACTCAGCATGCCAATCAGCAATTAGCGTGGGGTGTCTACTCTCTAAAAAGGGGTCATTTGGGGGGTTTTGAACTGTCCTGGCATTTTATGCACAACATTAGAAGCTTATGTCACACATCACCCACTCTTCTAACCACTTGAAGACAAAGCCCTTTCTGACACTTTTTGTTTACATTAATTTTTTTTTTTTTTGCTAGAAAATTACTTTGAACCCCCAAACATTATATATATATTTTTAAGCAAAGGCCCAACAGATTAAAATGGTGGGTGTTGCAGTATTTACGCAGATATTTTTAAAACACTATTTTTTTTGGAAAAAAAAAACACTTTTTTTTTTTAATCTTAATGCACTAAAACACACTATATTGCCCAAATGTTTGATGCAATAAAAAAGATGATCTTTTGCCGAGTACATGGATACCAAACATGACATGCTTTAAAATTGCGCACAAACATGCAGCGGCGACAAACTACATACATTTTTAAAATCCTTTACAGGTTACCACTTTAGATTTACAGAGGAGGTCTACTGCTAAAATTACAGCCCTCGATCTGACCTTCATGGTGATACCTCACATGCATGGTGCAATTGCTGTTTACATCATGACACCATACCGACGCTTGCGTGTGAGCACGAGGGGCCAGGGGTGGTTTTTTATTATTATTATTTATTTTGCTGTTTTATTTTATTTTTAAACTGCTCCTTTCATTTTTTTTTTTTTTTTTTTATTGTTATCTCAGGGAATGTAAATATCTTCTATGATAGCAATAAGTAGTGACAGGTGCTCTTTTTTAAAAAAAAATTGGGGTCTATTAGACCCTAATCTCTCCTCTGCCCTCAAAGCATCTGACCACACCAAGATCAGTGTGATAAAATGCTTTCCCAATTTCCCAATGACGCTGTTTATATCCGGTGAAACCTAAGTCATGAAATACTCGTAGCCTCCATTTTTTTAGGCCATAGAGATGATTGGAGCCATTCTGGTCTCCTATCAGCTCTATGATCAGCTGGCGGAACCATCAGATGCATTCTCGGGTTCCCTGTTGGGAGAGGGGAGCCCGAGAAAACCATGGAAGACGGTGGGAGAGGGGGGACGTTCCCTCCCACTGCTTGTAAAAGCAATCTAGAGGCTAATTATCTGCTATGATTGCTTTTACATGAAAGCCGACCGCTGGCTGAAAAGAATTATACCAAGATGATACCTAAACCTGCAGGCATCATTCTGGTATAACCACTCAAATTCCAGCAACATACCAGTACATTGTTGGGCATATAATGTTCTTTTTTTCATGCAGCCTGTGAGCTGAACGAAAAAAAGAGATTGATCGGTGGGTATGCCCACCATTAGAATACCACCCTTCATCCACCCACTTCTAATGATGGGCATACATGCACCATTTTTGTTTTTAACTGTGGTGGTGAAATCACCTCCTACAGCGCTGGAGTCACCAATTTTCGTATCGTGGAAGCAAACGCTGTTGCTGTCAAGATAACTAAATCAGTGCTGCAGCTGAATGGCGTACCTGAAAAGCAAACAATGGTAATGATAAAACATTTACTCAGTAAAACAACTTGACTTTTTAACGCAATCTGTGCCTTAAAAAAGATTTGCCGAAGCATGGAGGCAATCTACCCCTAATGTTAGGAGCAAATCACTCCTCCACCCCTGCCCCCATGCTTCGGCATATATGCTCTTTTTTTTAACTGTAGTGGTGAAATCACCTCCTACAGCGCTAGAGTCACGGATTTACGTATCGTGGGAGCAAACACTGTTGCTGTCAGAATAAATAAACCCATGCTGCAGCTGAATGGCGTACCTGCTAAGTAAATGATGGTTAACAATAAAACAAAGTAACATTACAGTATAACAGTAAGACATACCATACCTGTAAAACAAATACAATAAGACATAGTAAAAATAAAACATTACAGTTCTAAAATACAGTAACAATAGAGAGAGAACAATAAATATAGAACAACCAAGCGAACAATAGAGTGGACAATAGAGAGCGAACATAAGAGAGAGAACAATAGAGAGAGAAGAAAAATAAAACCAACTTTTTCTTTTTTGTGTGTTATTTTTTGCACTTTTATATAAACTGTAAACGTTCTAGATTAGGGTGTTTCAAAATGTGATGGCCATCTCATCTTTCAAGACCCTGTGTAAGTATGCTCTAGGACTGTGCAATTCTGTACCCTACGCTAATACACCACTAGTGTGTGGTAGTGTTTGAGACATTCACCAATGCAAAGACCAGGTTGGTCAGGACAGGAGGGACAATAAAAGTGGGTGTGATGCTTATATCCACACTTTCTGCAGACACAACATCTTCTTTGGGGTGATCTTTGGGTAGGGGTACCAAGGAGGACATATGGAAAATGCTTCCCATGCAGCAGGCTCACTGCATTTGGATTGGGAAGTTGGGCCACAGCACCATCTGGAAACAGAAGGGCTGTGATGATCTCTTCCTGGAATTTAAGGAAGGATCCAATTCATCCTGAAGCTTTGTATAGCACATAAGCATTCAGCAGAGCCAATTGGAATAAATATACAGACACTTTTTTATACCAGGGTCTGGCCTTTCAGGTAATTAGGTATGATGCCAACAACTATAAAAGAATAAATCCGCGCTTAGGACAGGGTAAGGGCTGCTGCCTATCTCTAATTAGTACCCCTAGGGGTCTAACTGCATAATAAGTAAGTAAATTGAGATCATAAACGGCGCTGCCCTCTATACTATTAATGGATACCAGAAAAAATATCACAAGGTACACTCTGAATTCAGATGACTGCGATACTTAAAAACTCCACCAATATCAAAACGTACTACGGTTTAGGCCAAAAATGAAGCATATATTTGGAGATAAGCAAAAGCACCAATGCTAAATGTTGCTAAATATAATGTGTTCCCCCAGCGGGATATAAGTGTCATCCAGAGTGAAATATATAATACCTAAGTAAAAAAATATATAATCCCTAAGTTTAGAAAATTAAAGTAGGATAGTGCAAACCACAAAACAGTGTAAAAAAGGAATCAAAACAAACAATAGAAATTTTTTTCAAACAAAAAAATTTTTTTACCCCAAAGTGCAAAAGTATTGGGACAAGATGGCGCCAGAGAATATTCAAAAGTATTGGGACATTAATATATAAAAATAGGTTTTATACGAATAAATGTGCTAAATTTTATCAGTGTGGTGTCTATGTGTCCCCTTCCATGTTTTTGTGCAGGAAATATTACATATAGTTTGTGTTTGACCCCAATATTCAAAAATATTGGGACAGTATGATGTTTAAGAACCGTGAGATGTGAATTATCCTATTGTGCAGAAAGTAGATTGTCCTTCTATGTGATAAGTAAATAATACTACAACCACCCCTAATATTAAATTATAGTTCATAAAAGGTATATACAAATAATTAAAATGACTTTTGGAAAAAGTAGTATGGTTAATTTAAAAGAGTTCATATATATGTTCCATGCAGACCAAATGTTGTTAACCAGGTAGAGAAAACAAAGTTCAGCTGAGATTGCTGTTTATTTCACCCAAAAGGGTACACAATAGTGACTTCTGTGCAGTTTTTTCATAAGGTGACTTGAAGTGCTCGCCCCCCTCTGCTGCCCCACTCACCAGAAATAACCACCCCTACAGGGGTACCGAGCGACAAAGTGGGTGCCTCAGAGTGAAAAAGATGTTCACTTCAAAAGTGCTCCCATTCCTCTGCTCTGTGCGGTCCTTATAGCTGTTCCAGGATAAATGTGTGCTCTGACATGACCATGCTACTCAGAGGAATGGGAGCACTTTTGAAGTGAACATCTTTTTCGCCCTGAGGCACCCACTTTGTCGCTCGGTACCCCTGTAGGGGTGGTTATTTCTGGTGAGTGGGACAGCAGAGGGGGGCGAGCACTTCAAGTCACCTTATGATAAAACTGCACAGAAGTCACTATTGTGTACCCTTTTGGGTGAAATAAACAGCAATCTCAGCTGAACTTTGTTTTCTCTACCTGGTTAACAACATTTGGTCTGCATGGAACATATATATGAACTCTTTTAAATTAACCATACTACTTTTTCCAAAAGTCATTTTAATTATTTGTATATACCTTTTATGAACTATAATTTAATATTAGGGGTGGTTGTAGTATTTTTTACTTATCACATAGAAGGACAATCTACTTTCTGCACAAAAGGATAATTCACATCTCACGGTTCTTAAACATCATATTGTCCCAATATTTTTGAATATTGGGGTCAAACACAAACTATATGTAATATTTCCTGCACAAAAACATGGAAGGGGACACATAGACACCACACTGATAACATTTAGCACATTTATTCGTATAAAACCTATTTTTATATATTAATGTCCCAATACGTTTGAATATTCTCTGGCGCCATCTTGTCCCAATACTTTTGCACTTTGGGGTAAAAAAATTTTTTTGTTTGAAAAAAATTTCTATTGTTTGTTTTGATTCCTTTTTTACACTGTTTTGTGGTTTGCACTATCCTACTTTAATTTTCTAAACTTAGGGATTATATATTTTTTTACTTAGGTATTATATATTTCACTCTGGATGACACTTATATCCCGCTGGGGGAACACATTATATTTAGCAACATTTAGCATTGGTGCTTTTGCTTATCTCCAAATATATGCTTCATTTTTGGCCTAAACCGTAGTACGTTTTGATATTGGTGGAGTTTTTAAGTATCGCAGTCATCTGAATTCAGAGTGTACCTTGTGATATTTTTTCTGGTATCCATTAATAGTATAGAGGGCAGCAACATTTATGATCTCAATTTACTTATGATGCCAAAAACTGGTCGTTGAGGTCCACCCCTCCCATATTAAGGTTATATTCATGGATACAGAAGGGTTTCTCCACAACACCTGTCGCCGTTTGAGTTTGGACCATCATGTCTGCCTGAAGGGAGGACAGAAATAAAACCTTCTTATTATCCCTCCGCTTCACAGTGAGCCAATTATTACATCTCAAGCAGGCTCTCGCTCACAGCCTAAGACAGGAATATATAAGCCATTGGGGTAAGCCCCAGCGATTAGATTGCACGGTGCCACATGCACCAATTCCATAATCAAACAAGTGACTAAAAAGTGGCTTGTGTAATAATAATTGTCCACATACAAGTGGTACCCTTTCTGAATAAGGGTGACACCAAGTCCCAAACAATATTACCAGCGCTCCCTATGTAGTCTGGGCAGTTCTCCGGCTCTATGTAACTATCTCTTCCCTCGTAAACCATAAAAATATATGTATAGCCTGTTGCCCTGTCACAGAGCTTATACATATTGACCCCATATCTGGCACGCTTGCTGGGAAGATACTGTTTGAATGACAAGCGGCCAGAAAACTTAATGAGTGACTCATCAACGCAGACAACTTGATCGGGAATAAACAAGACTGCAAACTGGTTGAAGTGGTTTAAGAGGGGCCAAATTTCATAGAGATGACAGTATTCAAGGTCACCCCGAGGATGACATTGTTCATTGTCATTGAAATGCATGAACCGCAAGATCTGCTCGTATCATGTTCTGGTCATGCAAGTAGAGAACACGGGCATATGGTGAACTGGGTCAGTGGACCAATATGACTTCAACTCACTCCTTTTGGTTATGCCCATGAAGAGGGATAGGCCCAGGAAGGTCTTAAATTCGGAGACCGTAATAGATCTCCAATCTCTGGCAAAGGTCAACTGGGGATTAGCGGCGATGAATTGACCAGCATAAAAATTGCTTTGGTCAACAATAGATCTATAGAGATCTTCCTTGAAAAACAGCCAATAAAAATCAAGTGACGTAAAATCAACTGTTTCCACCTGAATCCCGGGTTGGCCAGTGAATGGGGGAAGTACGGGTGCTGCAGAAGTGGTGGGCTCCCAATTCAGATTGGAAAATGCAGCAGAAAGGGCACTATGGGCTCGACGGGCCTGTCTTTGTCTTCTTGGTGGCTGTGGGACACTAGTTGTGCTAGCCACCTCACCAGCTTGAACTGCACTTATGGGACTCGTCACGTCACCAAGTGTTATTGCAGTGCTGGATGTACGACCAGGATGTACTAGGCCGCTGGTGGTTGCCAGTTCACCAGAAAGAGGAGCGGCACTAGTACTGGCTCTCTATATGAGAGCCATGCTGTTCTTGCACCTCAACAACAGCATAAGAATGGGGTCGGGCACGCCTAACCTTGGCAGGGACCACTACTCCATCATCAGAGCTATCTGTCAGGGTGCCACTGCTGTCTACAGGTTCATATTCTGAGCCTGAACATGACAGATGGGTGACTTCCTCTTCACTCTCATCTGTCCTCCCACTTTACTGGTACACTAGTGAGACTCACAGGAAAAAAGCACCTGACTGTCAGCGACTGCTTCAAACGCTACCAAAAAAACTGTTAGCGTTTGCAGGGATCAGGCCTGACTCTGCAAATGCTGCAGTTATGTATTTAATGTTTTGTAAGTGACAGTGATCGATTAATATTGCACTTGGGTGGGCTGGGCTTGGCGGACGGGCTAAACGCAGGTGCTAGCAGGTATCTGGGCTGATCCTGCTAATGCTGCGATTTTGGGAAGCCTAAACTATTGGGGACACTAATATAGTTCTGATCAGATTAAAGATATCGATCCATTCAGACAGTATACTACTAAGGGAGGTGTATGGTGCATGCGTAGGTGTTAGCGCTACTGGCCCTAATCTGACACTGCCTGGGGTGACACAGACCCTAACTGATGCTAAAACCTGATATCACCGCTGGGTGATCAGGGGATTAAACCTTTTATTAGTGTCAAGAACCATGAAATCAGACCGAGACAAAAGTACAGTTAAATCACACTTGTTTAATGATAATAGTAAGAGAACAAACGTAATCAAAACATAGCCAAAGTTCAGTAACCGGAACAGATAGTCAGCCAAGCTAGAAGTCAGGAATCAATGTAGTGGAAAAGCAAGCAGGATCTGGAGCCAGAAGGGATGTCAGCAAAGCAAGTCTTTAAACAGGAACACAGGAGATCGTGTCTGTGATGTTGACCAAGGTGAAGGCAGAGATCCACTTGGCTGAACAGCTTAAGTAGGCAGGAATGATGAGCAGGATATCATCAACAGCTGAGTAACTGTGGAGAGATAGGAGCTGGCAATTAACCGACAGCTGAGCAGCCAGATCTGAGAAGTAAGGGCTGAGACAAGCCCTGACAGTACCCCCTCCTCAACGACCCCTCCTCCTCGGAGAACCACCAGGCTTGAGAGGAAAATGTCTATGGAAATCATGGAGGAGGACAAGGGCATGTACATCCGAGGATTAGACCCAAGAGCATTCCTCCAGACCGTACTCCTTCCAATGCACCAGGTACTGTATGTGCCCACGGAACCTACTGAAGTTAACAATAGACTATAGTTCATATTCCTCATGGTTCTCAACCTGTACAGGGTGAGGACATGGTACAGAGATGGTAAAGTGGTTGCAGACCAAAGGTTTTAATAAGGAGACATGAAATACATTCTAAATACGCATATTAGAAGGAAGGACTAATGTGTAAGCCACTGTGTTAATCCTGCCAAGAATACGGAATTGCCCAATAAACTGAGGTGTGAACTTCAGTGAGGGAACACGATGTTGGAGGTTGTGAGACAACAGCCAGACCCTGTCCCCTGGTAGGAAGGCGCAAGCAGGCATCTGCAGTCAGCATGGAGTCTGTACCTATCATTAGCATGCCACAAAGCCTCCTAAATTTGTGCCCAAGTGGAGTGAAAGCCACACAGATGCTCCTCTAATGCAGGAATACTCTGTCAAAAATCTGATCATCTCAAAATGAGACCAATATTTCTGATGCGGACCTTGACTGAGCCTTTGAGACTACAATGCCTCCCGGAAAAGAAAGTTAGGATTTATTGACACAAATCATATTTTGAAAAATATTCTGAAAACCATATTGTTCCCTGGGGTCTGAGGATTCAGATATTTCCCAATGTCAGAAAAAATAATGATTCATTAAAACAGTCTTGAGAGCACAATCTCCAATCATGCTCCTTTCAAATGATTTCCATCTTATGCAAACAATATGAATTGAAGCTTGATCAGCTTGATCTTTAGATAAATAGCTAGTATCAGGATCATATCCTCAATGTGGCCTCCCCGAGATTCACCAAGCGAGAGAAAAATCTGCGGGTATATCTGGAGGATTACATGTTGGGTGTCATCAACACTAAAGAGGGCAAATTCCTTTTGGGATAAGTCTGTCCATGAAAACAGCTATGCTTCCAGATGCTTCAAACTTCTTATAATAAACCTACTGTAAAACCGCTAACTCTTGATGTACCTAAAGCAGACAATGATTTACCTAATGCTACTTCTGTTTCTTATTCATCTAGTACTTCTACGACGTATCGGGATCTTACCCAGGATAGGATACCCAAAAAAAGAAAGGGGGACCGTACCACTACCTCCACGGATTAACTTAATTGCACATTTGGATCCACTCTCACTCATCGACCCTCAGTGGTTCATACTCACCTCACAAACATGCACTCATCTACTCCTTTTTCTGGTGGACCTTCCTCTATACCCTCTATGCCTAACTCACTGTCACACCCTGCACCTGGTGCCACTACACCTGCTCCTTCTTTATCCTCTTCTGTGACCCGTCGGGTCAGTGAACCTACCTTATCTTCTATGTTTCCCACTAGTACTCAATCTATTGACCCCAAAATTGCCCCGATTTTTTTAGTGAAAACCTCGGATCAGGTATTGAGTCCCACGTTGCCTCCCCCAATCAGGAAACTTCAGGATTAGAAGTGATAAACCTTTCTTCGGTATCTTTAACTGAGGAACAGGTTTATGTGCTTAAACTCTTACTTTTTGTTCTTCTGTTGATCTTGATAGATTCCAACTGATCAAAGATATACAGTTGTTCGCTAGACGACTGATGTTCAAAGTTATCTATGACAAACCCTCTACAATGGAATATCCTGACTTTCCACCTATGGAATTCTCTGATGCAGAACTCCAGGCCATGGATGACCTTATGTTGCTCTGGGAGGAGGGACACACTAGTGACGAGGAATCGCCAGACCTTGGCTTACGTGGTGTAGTTGTCCTTGGTGTGTCCGTTCCCCCTTCCTCTTCTTTTAAACCTAAGTCTCGCGTTTTTCCTTTGCTTCATGCAAACCCGAATATTTGGGGCTTTATTCAACAAACAACTTTTGAGATAAAGAATATGGATCTGGATGATCTACATGTGCATAACCTCTCCTTTCAACTTCGCAAGGCTCTTAGGGACCTCCAATGTCACCCTGACTTGGTCATTAAGCCGGCCGATAAAGGTGGCAACATCGTTGTCATGGATGTATGAACGTATGTGCCTCGACATCCTTGACAACAGACAATGGTACCGACCCATTTCTAAGACTTTAGTTGATAACTTTACTCGTGAGTATTATAACTTAATTTTTAAGGCCTATCAATTGGGCATAATTGATCTAAGTACCTGGTATTACCTAAATGTGACACCTACATTTTATTCTCTTCCCAAGGTGCACAAATCATTGAAGCACCCCCCTAGATGACCTATTGTATCAGGTTGCCTCCGCTTAACCGAAAACGCTAGTGCCTTGGTAGATAAGTATCTAAACCCGCATGTGACATCTCTATTTTCCTATGTCAAAGACACTATTGACTTGCTCCAAAATATAGATGGTAAACAGATTCCCCTCAATACCTGGTTGGTAGGTCTAGACGTCAAAAGTCTTTACAATTCCATCCCACACGTAAAGGGAATAGAGGTTATTTACACTCAATAAAAAGAATGTGGACCCTCATCCAATTTTTATAGCCAGTTTGTCCTTCAGCTATTGGAGTTCATCCTAACAAGAAATATATTCATGTTTGGCTCCTGCCACTTCCTCCAGGTGCAAGGGTTGGCTATGGGGACCAAGTGTATAAGAAACAATTAGCTCCGCGCTTAGATAATAAAGGAACTGCAGCCCCCCCAGCGCAGAATAACACCTATGTGAAATTCTAAGTAATGTAGAGTCCCAAAACGGGGTGATTGGCACTGTTTCACTTACTCCAGCATGTCATCACCTGGCAAAGGTACTTAGATGATATTCTCATTCTATGGTCAGGCACGCGGGATGAACTCTCACGGCTGATGGACCTACTAGCTATCAATGCTTATAACCTCAACTTCACAATGGAGATGATGAAATTCTACATTCCTCTTAATATCCTAAGCTTTCTGCAGGAAATATGATTTTGCATGCCAGTAGTGACATTCACAACCTTTGTTGGACAGTATTCCCTATAGTCAGTTTTTTACGACTTAGAAGAAATTGTACTCTAAATGCAGATTTTCATCTTGCAGCCAAAGATCTGTACCATAGACTACACCAAAGAGGGTATAGTCAATCCTTTTAAAAAGGGCATTTAACAGAGTAGTCAAACTGAATAGACGGGATCTTATTCACTCTAAAAAACCTCCCAAGATTAACCATTCGGTTTGCATCATCACCCAGTTTTCGAATCAACATACTCAGATGACAGGCATCTTTACTAAATTTTGGCCTCTACTGACCGCAGACAGTACAATCAAAAATATATAAAATCTTATCCCGAGATCACATACTGATGGGCTCCCTCCATGAAGGACAGTTTGGTAACTAGCCATCATATGCGCTGAAATATAGATAATCCCATATTCACTGGCACATTCTCTTGTGGACGATGTGACATCTGTTCTTTTATCTCTAACTCTAGAGATACTATTCTCCCTAAAGATCAAACTCACACAGTTAAACATGGAGTTACATGTAAAACTGACGTGGTCTATCTGGCTACTTGCCAGTGCGGATGTTTTTACGTTGGCAAGACTAAACACGTGTTCTTCAAACGTATTAAGGATCACATTATGCCATTATATAAATGGTTAATGACCACTGCCCTCAATAGACACATTGGATGTCAACATGACTTTGATTCTAATGTTGTTCATTTTGCCACACTGGAGCATGTACCTTTACACGCTCGAGGCGGTGGAATCTATGTTACTCTGCTACAGTTAGAAACCAAATGGATACACAGTCTAGATGCTATCAAATATCTAGGTTTAAATGAATACATTACTTTTAAATCCTTTTTATAATTGTGATTCAGTCTATTTGATAGTTAATTTCTATTTTCAAACCTGATGTATGCATTGATAGACCCCAAACCGACTGTCTGACTGTGCCTCCAATTGGCTTGATTATGGTTATTGTTTTTGGCCTTTCCCCTTTTCCATCCTTTTTCCTCCCCCTATTCCACATCTGACTATTCACTGCTCATCTGAAGTGGATCTAATATATGGATCTAAACAAATTCCTCGAATACTCTAATTCCAATCCTTTCGGCATCACTTTTCACCCATGTGGTTGATGATACATCATTCATCTTCCTAGACCTGGACTTATGAATCGACGAAGAAGGTATGATCCTGTCTAAAACTCACTTTAAACCCATCGTGGGTAATTCTTACCTTCATGCGAAAAGTCATCATCACCCCAAATGGATCCGCAACATCCCCTATGGGCAATTCTGCAGGCTGAAGAGAACCTGTACCAAAAAAGGCGACTATGAAAAGCAAGGGTCCATTTTAAAAAAGAAATTTCTTGAGAAGGGATACAAAGAAGATCTCATAGAACAAGCCTTTCTAAAATACTGGACACAGTATAATGCTAATCCCTCAGTCACTATGGCGATGAAGGTTAACAAACACGGGGAGAAATAAACGGATTTCTGACAAAGATGGCTCTAATTCCATTAGATTCAGTATCCAATACAATACAAAAACATTTGACATCCAGAGAGTTTTTCAGAAGGGTTGGAATATCCTCAAACAAGATCCTATCCTCAACTCTATCTTACCATCTAGACCTGAAGTCGTGTTTCGAAAATCAAAAGACCTTAGAAGTCTGATAGCACCAAGTAGAGTACGAAACCCCCTGAACCAAACAAAGACTACCATCAGTCCCTGGACATCCTTTTTTGACCAAAAAGGAAACTTCAAATGTGGTGTTAGAAACTGTGGAGTGTGCGCTTTCATGTCACATAGCAAAAAGTAAGTCATAGGGTCTGACGGCCATATCCACAAAATCAGCCAGTTTATCAACTGTGGCACTTCCTACTTGATCTATGGGTTAGTTTGCCCATGTGGCCTACTGTATGTTGGGCATACAATAAGTCCACTAAGGACAAGATTTAGTGAGCATAAATGCAACATTATTAATATCAACTCATATGATCAGTCCATGAAAAACAAGAATTGCCACAACTATTCAGTGCTTAGGCATTTCAAGGAATGCCATGATGGAAACCCAACAGGCCTTAAGGTGTTTGGCATTGAAGCCATTAAAAAAGATGACGACACGGGGAGGAGTTTTCAGAGACTCTATAGACAAGAATCATTCTGGATTTTTACGCTTGGGTCCATGGCTCCTGTTGGAATGAATGAAGATCTAGAAGTCCACGGTGCAATCTAGATGTATGACTAGCACCAGTACCCTTTTTCAGTCTATCTTACAACATGCATCCCTGCCTCTTTTATGCCAATTTTCCATTTTTGACCATACTCACCCTATACACTACAATTTGTTCTTAATTGTCGAACCATAATAATTATCTTTACATCTATTAGTACCATTGTATACATTTTCATACACATCCATTATGAGTTTCTGCAGACAGCTGCACCAGCAGTGGGTCTCATTCCCCTTTCTCTTCCTATCACAGTCCAGATATTAGTATCCTTACACAATCACACCTGTGTATACACCACCATCATCAAACCAATTCACTTGATAGTACTAAATAATCACGTGAACATTATCTGTAAAAAAGTTTTTTGGTAATGTATTTTCTGTTAATTTAATATATTTTTTGTCAATTTATTGTTAACATATATACACATTTTTCCTCTATTTTCCACAACCTGCTTGAGGCACCATAAGCTCCCCTTATTACCTCTTCTGTACTACAACTGTATTTTGCAGCCCTATACCACTACCAGTTCAATTTTATGTATATGTTTTTAGATCCCTTTGAATGTGTTCCCCAGACAGGCACAACGCTTACAGACTACACCCACAATTGGGATTGTATACATTCACATCTCCTCATATCTATCATGTGCCCGCTGCCTATGTGTGCTGTCCTCACAGCGCATATTGATCCTGCTCATTACAAGACCGGTGTCTGTTTGGATCAGCCTCATCTGAGAAAAGGCTGTCGCACAGACAAGTTACCGGCCTTTGGAATGCATAACCATGCCCACTCACTCGGCGTGCGTTCCAACGAAGGACCAGCCTTCCTCCCATGTCAGCCACGAGGAATCCCTAGCCCTCCCTCGGTCCCGCCCCCTGCCAGCTCTTAAAGAAGCTCACATATCCCCCCTCCACAGCATTCATATCTCATATGGACGATGACAGTCACAGTTCTTTGCAGGTACATGACAGGGCACGGGTGGAGACATCACCTATCTCCCACCCTTACAGAATTTCCGTCTTTTTTGGCCCTCAAGGATGCACACAGGCCAGTGCTGGGACAAGGTCATCTGGTGCCCAGGGCAAAGATGGAAAACTGCGCCCCCCCCCCCGCCGCTGTGAAAGCTACAACGCCTACAGACGATGGGATCTATACTGGGAATTTGTTAAATACTAGTATTGACGGCGATCAGTGACTTAGGCGCGGTTCACACTGGGGAAACTTGTCACGCCCCATTCAGTGCAATGAAATCAGAGCGACAGGACACAGCACATCAGGGCACATCAGGGCACAGCACATCAGGGCACATCAGGGCACAGGTCACAGTACATCAGGGTACAGAGCCCAGCACATCAGGGTACAGCACATCAGGGCACAGCACATCAGGCCTCATGACATTAAGGCACAGCACATCAGGGCACAAGGCACATCGGGGCACATCAGGGCACAGGGCACATAGGACATCAGGGCACATAGCAAATTAGGGCACATCCGGGCACATAGCACATCAGGGCATGGGGCACATAGCACATCAGGGCACGTGGCACATCAGGGCACAGCACATCAGGGTACAGAGCACATCAGGGTACAGAGCACATCAGTGCACAACACATCAGGGTACAGGGCACAGCACATCAGGGTACAGGGCACATCAGGGCACATAGCACATCAGGGCACGGGGCACATCAGGGCACGGGGCACATCAGGGCACGGAGCACATCAGGGCACGGGGGACATCAGGGTAAGGAGCACATCAGGGCACATGGCACATCAGGGCACGGGGCACATCAGGGCGCATGACACATCAGGGCACGGGGCACATCAGGGTAAGGAGCACATCAGGGCACATGGCACATCAGGGCACGGGGCACATCAGGGCACATGGCACATCAGGGCATGGGGCACAAAGCACATCAGGGCACAGAGCACATCAGGGCACGGAGTACATCAGGGCACGGGGCACATCAGGGTAAGGAGCACATCAGGGCACATGGCACATCAGGGCATGGGGCACATCAGGGTAAGGAGCACATCAGGGCACATGGCACATCAGGGCACATGGCACATCAGGGCACGGGGCACATCAGGGTAAGGAGCACATCAGGGCACGGGGCACATCTGGGCACATGGCACATCAGGGCACAGGGCACATCAGGGCACATGGCACATCAGGGCACGGGGCACATCAGGGCACGGGGCACATCTGGGCACATGGCACATCAGGGCACATGGCACATCAGGGCACATGGCAAATCAGGGCATGGGGCACATCAGGGTAAGGAGCACATCAGGGCACATGGCACATCAGGGCACGGGGCACATCAGGGCACATGGCACATCAGGGCATGGGGCACATCAGGGTAAGGAGCACATCTGGGCACATTGCACATCAGGGCACGGGGCACATCAGGGTAAGGAGCACATCAGGGCACATGGCACATCAGGGCACAGGGCACATCAGGGCGCATGGCACATCAGGGCACGGGGCACATCAGGGTAAGGAGCACATCAGGGCACATGGCACATCGGGGCACATCAGGGCACATGGCACATCAGGGCATGGGGCACAAAGCACATCAGGGCACAGAGCACATCAGGGCACGGAGTACATCAGGGCATGGGGCACATCAGGGTAAGGAGCACATCAGGGCACATGGCACATCAGGGCATGGGGCACATCAGGGTAAGGAGCACATCAGGGCACATGGCACATCAGGGCACATGGCACATCAGGGCACGGGGAACATCAGGGTAAGGAGCACATCAGGGCACGGGGCACGTCTGGGCACATGGCACATCAGGGCACAGGGCACATCAGGGCACATGGCACATCAGGGCACGGGGCACATCAGGGCACGGGGCACATCTGGGCACATGGCATATCAGGGCACATGGCACATCAGGGCACATGGCAAATCAGGGCATGGGGCACATCAGGGTAAGGAGCACATCAGGGCACATGGCACATCAGGGCACGGGGCACATCAGGGCACATGGCACATCAGGGCATGGGGCACATCAGGGTAAGGAGCACATCAGGGCACGGGGCACATCTGGGCACATGGCACATCAGGGCACAGGGCACATCAGGGTAAGGAGAACATCAGGGCACATGGCACATCAGGGCACGGGGCAAATCAGGGCACATGGCACATCAGGGCATGGGGCACATCAGGGTAAGGAGCACATCAGGGCACATGGCACATCGGGGCACGGGGCACATCAGGACACAAAGCACATCAGGGCACGGAGCACATCAGGGCACTGAGCACATCAGGGCACGGGGCACATCAGGGTAAGGAGCACATCAGGGCACATGGTACATCAGGGCACGGGGCACATCATGGCACATCAGGGCACAGGGCACATCAGGGCATGGAGCACATCAGGGCACGGAGCACATCAGGGCACATGGCACATCAGGGCACGGAGCACATCAGGGCACGGGGGGCATATGGCACATCAGGGCACTTAATGGCACATTATGGGGCACACCAGGGCACATCGTGGGGCACGTCAGGGCACATCATGGGGTACGTCAGAGCACATTATAGGACACGTCAGGGAACATTATGGGGCACATCAGGGCACATCATGGGGCACGTCAGGGCACATTATAGTATTGAAAACAAGTATGTGGCGCTACTCCATCCTCTGGTACCAAACAGCCTGAAACCAAATCAAATATAACAATCAGTGATCATATAATGAGATCAGATGGATAGGCGCTACTCTATCCTTCAGAGCGAATCTAAAGAGATAAGAGCGCCTATATTAAAATACTGGGTAACGTACAGTCCTCCTTTTGGAAAAAGGTGTATAATAATACACTTATATGGCCACTCCACACAGCAGAAGAAACTCAAAATACAGTGTAGAATCCTAAATATGCGACTTTCCTACTTAAAACGTGCACCGTGCTTCAAGCCAGAAACATGATATCCACAATAATCTCTGCGTAGCAGTGTAAACTAAAATAATGTGGTAACGTGCTTAATGCAAATAATCTTTCCTGATACCATACCCAAATGCATAATACAGAGTGTAGGATATATCTAATGTGACATAATGAGTGAACGAAAATCCAGCCCGAAACTTGTAAAAAATATAGCAAATAACAATAATGATAATGAGGTACCTCGTGCTATAAATATATAAATATACAATATATAGAATAAAGCAATAGGAAATGTCACATGTGAATAATGAATCAATAAAAAGGTATCACTAATATTGTGAAATCAGATGAATCAGATGTTAGAAAATAATAAATAATTGGTGATAATTAATGTCCATACAAAGTGCCAATAGTGCAATGCTGTCCACAATAACGTGCAAAAGTGATTACAAGTGTCCACACAGCAGTCTGTATGATCAAGTGCAAATAGCAGTGCCTTGTGCTGTTCTTCAATTCCAGTGCACACACTAATAGTTTCCCCCAGCCTCTCACCTCCAGTAGCAGCCCCCAATGGGCCGAATCAGGCAGAATAGATAGTGCTCTGGTGGAGCGGGTGGATAACCTGGAGCGATTCTCCTTCCCCGAGGGATGTCCGTGAATCTGGCTCTCACGTCTCACCTCCCGCCACTCACAGTAATCCCAGTTAAGCCATAATGAAGAAAGGAACAGCTCCCATAGTGTAGTAGTTAAAGGTCAGATTTATTTAAACAAAAAGGAGTAACTTACATATCGGTAATAGGCTGAACAGTAAAACAAAGTAGCGCTTTCGGGTTCGACTACTACACTATGGGAGCTGTTTCTTTCTTCATTATGGCTTAACTGGGATTACTGTGAGTGGCGGGAGGTGAGACGTGAGAGCCAGATCCACGGACATCCCTCGGGGAAGGAGAATCGCTCCAGGTTATCCACCCGCTCCACCAGAGCACTACCTATTCTGCCTGATTCGGCCCATTGGGGGCCGCTACTGGAGGTGAGAGGCTGGGGGAAACTATTAGTGTGTGCACTGGAATTGAAGAACAGCACAAGGCACTGCTATTTGCACTTGATCATACAGACTGCTGTGTGGACACTTATAATCACTTTTGCACGTTATTGTGGACAGCATTGCACTATTGGCACTTTGTATGGACATTAATTATCACCAATTATTTATTATTTATTATTTTCTAACATCTGATTCATCTGATTTCACAATATTAGTGATATCTTTTTATTGATTCATTATTCACATGTGACATTTCCTATTGCTTTATTCTATATATTGTATATTTATATATTTATAGCACAAGGTACCTCATTATCATTATTGTTATTTGCTATATTTTTTACAAGTTTCGGGCTGGATTTTCATTCACTCATTATGTCACATTAGATATATCCTACACTCTGTATTATGCATTTGGGTATGGTATCAGGAAAGATTATTTGCATTAAGCACGTTACCACATTATTTTAGTTTACACTGCTACGCAGAGATTATTGTGGACATCATGTTTCTGGCTTGAAGCACGGTGCACGTTTTAAGTAGGAAAGTCGCATATTTAGGTTTCTACACTGTATTTTGAGTTTCTTCTGCTGTGTAAAGTGGCCATATAAGTGTATTATTATACACCTTTTTCCAATAGGAGGACTGTACGTTACCCAGTATTTTAATATAGGCGCTCTTATTTCTTTAGATTCGCTCTGAAGGATAGAGTAGCGCCTATCCATCTGATCTCATTATATGATCACTGATTGTTATATTTGATTTGGTTTCAGGCTGTTTCGTACCAGAGGATGGAGTAGCACCACATACTTGTTTTCAATACTTTTATATTGGGGGGCTGAGTGGACCTATCTGTGTTGGCAGCTCTCTAATTGGTGTTTTGTGTAGTTTTAGCTGTGGCTTTGCGCATTCGTTTTTTGTACTTCTGCTTTGATAGGGCACATTATAGGACACGTCAGGGCACATTATGGGACACATCGGGGCACATCATGGGGCACATCAGGGCACATCATGGGGCACGTCAGGGCACATCATGGGGCACGTCAGGGCACATCATGGGGCACATCAGGGCACATCATAGGGCGCATAGCACATTAAGGGGCACATTGTTTACTAGCCTGCATGCAGAGCAGCGCTGGAAGCATCTGTGATAAGCTCTCTCTCTCATGTCACGTTGCTCCCCGACGGCCCCTCCTCTCTTCTCGTCCTTCCCAGATGATGTCACAAGCAAATAGGGAAGGACGAGAAGAGAGGAGGGGCCGCCGGGGAGCAGCGTGACATGAGAGAGAGAACTAATCACAGATGCTTCCAGCACTGCTCTGCATGCATCTCGATCTACCCGTCAGGCGCCAGCTGTCGGCGATTGACGGGTAGATCCTCCAATGCAGGACAGAAATTCCGCCTGATAGGGAAGTGAGAGGCGGGGCAGGGCTGGTCTCAGGCTTGTGCCGGGTGCAGGAGCGCACTCGGCACGTGTTAAAAATGATCAATTTTCGCGCGGCCGGTGTTGTAAACTCTGCATTGGTAGCAGGAATTTTTACAACACCGGTTCACTGGTGCTTCTATTGCGCCCCTCTTCCTCCAGTAAATGGTCCCGCCCAGGGCATCCGCCCCTTCCGCCCCCCCCCCTTGTAGCGGCCCTGACGCAGGCTGCAGCTACCTCACACAGCTCTGGGGACAGGTCAGTCATTCAGGCATCCCCCATACACTTGGGGCACTCCACATTTTTATCTTATGTGGTTACATTTGACACCTATTTAGCTCTTTTGTGAGCCCTCACCCAGGTTCATCTCTGTAGGTGCACCAGACAGTCCTACCTCAAAAAGAAGAATTGTATTGTACATATTATTTCTCGCTATAGGAAGGTGCAATCCAGTTCTCCCACTCACATCCGCCAGTATGTCACCTTCACTTAGGTTATTAAGCACCTCTGAGGGCCAATTGCATACGCATCCCCCTGCATGCATGGTCCATTTACATTGTCTTGTTCCACACTAACCTGCTCACTACTGTGATGATCCCCATCTCACAGACAAGATGTACACTTTGCACTCATTTGTGCTCTTGTACAGCTGTTCATGTGCTGGCATGGTTACATGCAGACGCATGCGCCTGCCCACTATGCATGAACACAATATGACATCTAATGCGTTGCAATCTTTTTGCATTGGGTAGTGCGTGTACGTGTATGTATGTATAAACATGTGTACATGTATGTACGTGTGTGTGTGTGTGTGTGTGTGTGTATATATATATATATATATATATATATATATATATATATATGTGTGTATATGTGTGTATCTATTTGTCTATTTACATACATGTTCTTCAGGTGTTTTATGTGCAGGTGTGCATCTTTCTATACAGGTGTGTGAGCATGATCAATTTCTGCCACATGCTGTTCACACAAGACACTCTAAGCATTACCTGTAGCATAAAACCACCAACCTAACAAGTGCTTCCTTATGAGCACACTACTATCGAAATGTAACCTAACAAGGCTTGCTTATGGGCACCCTACTATCTATATGTAATTTTTAAAATTTTTATTGTTATGTTTGCATATTTTAATGTTTTACTATTATACTAATATTTTTTTTATTGTTATATTGTTTTAATACATTTTAATACATTGGTATTCTCCTTATTACTATTAATATCACTCCAAACTTACATATGAGTGATTATTTTGTATCATATCATCTTGAATCTATTGTTAAATCACGCGTCTCCAGTTTGTACTGTGTAGCACACATTTACCATGCGCTCCGCACCACACATATATGATTTCCATTTTATATTTTTTATTTAGAGTGATCTGATGTGGACTGATATGGAGTTAAGGAGAACTAACTATCCCTCACATTATATGTCTCCCCACTAGCCACTCCTTCCCATGTGCATATGTGTTGGTCCACCTGTCTACACAGACTGTGTTCCTTTTTTCAAAGCTCTGATGAAGAGGTTATCCTCGAAACATGTCAGCTCATTCTTAAGCACTTGCCCCTGTATGGGCATGTCCCATTTGTAATTCTATAAGTGCATATTTTGTAACCCTATTTTTATGAAATGTAGTATATATTCATATTTCCTACATGTATGTATTCCATTGTTCATGAATAAACTGTATGATTTGATGCAAGTGTTAGATCACGTGCCTTCCATCCATCCTTCCCACACTGTGCCTCCAATTGGCTTGATTATGGTTATTGTTTTTGGCCTTTCCCCTTTTCCATCCTTTTTCCTCCCCCTATTCTGCATCTAACTATTCACTGCTCCTATGATCCCCTTACCATCTTAGGATCAACATAGAATATGTTCGGGTCATTTGTCCTTCAACATATTGTCCTTAATTATTCTTTATTTTTTATTGTATACTCAATTTGTTTATGTGCTTTGTAATTAATTTATTGAATATGTGTATACATGCGGCGCAGTACTCATTGAACGATTTGGTATGTGGAAGAAGTGTCATGGTTACAGGAGCCCTGCATGACCTTCTCCTGTCCAATCCTTTTCCCTCGGTCCCAATCTTTCCCTGTCTGTTCTGTTCCCCTATTGGTTGCGGGGCCCATTGGGGTCCCTCCTGGGGGTGTCGATCTGATCACAGCCTGTGGCTGTATGGACACCCAAGGCCCGAATGTCATCTGACACGAGGTCTGCCCTCCGGCCCCCTTTTCACCCCGTATCCCCTCCCTAAACACCTGCTACTTTTGACATCCTCCTACATAGGTGTGGATGGATTCCTCCTGTCCTTCCTATTGGAGGGCCCTTTGCTTGTCTCGCCCACGTCTGTCTGCGTTGCACGGCTGGAGCCATGTGACGTGGTTGACGTTGCGCTTGGCATTGTGGGCATTGTAGGCCGCTGGATGTCGTTACTGTGCAGGCGCGGTGGCCGCAATTTGTCTGCTGCCGGTTGGTGATGTCACACGCCAACCGGGTGGGGGGCTATAAAGGCAGACCCTGCCAGCCTCAGCTTGCTGGCTTCAAGGGGCGTTGTTATTTTGGACTTCTCCACTGAAGGTAGTATCTCAGATGGGGGGGTTTTCTTTTTTCTATTTGACCCCTATGATTGTACCGCTGATATGCGTTTGATTGTAACATTATTCACAACATTATTTTCTTTCTATTACTTTTCTGACCAGGTCTTTTTATGCTGTGACCTTTGGATAGTGCTTGTTATTTAACTCAGGCACCGTTCTACATCAATTTTCATTGTTCATTTAAACAACATTTTGAAGCCCTGGATTGTATCATACGTTTTCAAGGGTAAGCTAATAACTAGCATACAGTGAGGTTTTAAAAGCTAGATGGAGTCTATTTGAGTCACATTCATGTCATTATTTTTATTTTCTTTTTATTGTTATTTAGTTATTCCATTCTTTATACTCCAGTTTAATCGTCCTTCCTGGATCGATTTTATATCCTTGGTTACCACAGTGCCCCTTTCATCACAATATTCTTCACGTCTTTTTGGTATGTATTGGGGCTTTTTAGTCCTATTTATGAAACAGACAGGAGCTCTATTTGTCCTTATTTTTCTTTTTTTAGTTTTTATTGGTCTCCTTTTTGCCCTCTGCAGCCACACTGTGGCAGTGTGAGCTTGCCGTTCTTAGGATTTGGACCGCATTGACCCTGCCCCGTTGGGCTATTAGGGTAGGTTGGGTGAATGTATTTGGAGTGTGGGGATGTTCATTCCCACCATATGGTGTGTGGGGGGATGTTTGGATTGGGGAGGAGGATGTACCACATCGCCCAATTTATTTAGTAGTACGCACCATGTCTGACAATATATTTTTGTTTATTGATGTTGTTTTCTAAAAAATAAAAGCAATAGGGAGGAGGGGTGGGGATTTTTGGAGGTGCAAAAATATCATCAAATGTATTCAGTAAAAAATAGTTTATTTCTGGGTTTGAGAAGCAAAACAGAAAATGTGTACATAAAAATAAAGGACACAGGCATGTACAATACTAATATTATGATGTTAAACAGGACAGCATGATGAAAAATCCCGACATGTTTCGCCCATAGATCGGGCTTCTTCAGGGGGGCTGTCTTTATGGAGGTACAGGCCTTCTAGAGTAGACAACAAATAAACAACATATACACAAAATGGTAACTAACTACTAGTGAAGGATGTACAAGTGAAGGATGTACAAGTTATATACTTTTTTAAAGAAAAGAGACTGAAGAGCAATATTTAAAAACATAAGGTGTACAAAGTGAACAAATATGCACCTGTGTCTCCACTGCCAGGGCAGTGCTTCTAGCCCAATTCACCCAAAACAACGGGGGCGAAGGTCCTATCGCAGTCCCCCCAAAAGGCTGACTATAAGTCAACACCACAGGCGACTAGGGGTCACAGAGGGAACAAAAGAACCAGCTGAAAGCAATATGCAAGGGGTCAGATAAATAAAGGAAATAAGGAAAAAAATATATAGTACAGTATTATGTCAAATTAAATAAGGGATAAGCTTACAATGTGGACCCAAAGGAAACTTGACGCCAAGGGACTTGAAAAGGCCACCTCACAGCACTAGAGATAATCAGTATACTAGTAAAAAAATAAATAAAAAGAAAAGGGAAAATTAGCAATGAACAGGTGGTAATCCAAATAGCAAGCAATAATAATATGTCAAACAGGGGGAGGTAGAATGATCAAGAGGAGCCTGGGCAGTCACAAATAAAGACAGCCCGGTGCCGGATCACAATAAATACATAGGAGAAAATAAAGCAAAAGTCCTCAAAAAATAAAGCAAAAGCTAAAGGAAATACCTGCAAGTGTGTGGTGGCATGTCATGTCCCAAGGGGCTCCAGCAGCGTCTGAATGCCGGAGCAGCGGCGTTTTATCCCCCCCCATCCAGTCCCAGAGGTCCGGAAGCAACGTAAGGCTGCGCCGCACCTGCGCAGTGCATCTTTACATAGCTCCGCTCATCATCACCAGGTCCTAAGGCTCGGTTAACAGACAGAGCGGAGCGGCTCCCTCCAGTGGTGAACCAAGGGGGAGACACATCTCTGTGATACAGGGAGATGTGATATGGATCACGCAGGGCGGCACAGAATGGCAGGCGTCCTGCTAGAAAGCAGGAATGCCCTTGGGCGTCCATGTGGCCACCAAAAATGCCAAAGGGTCGGACTGCAGTGCAGCCGGAGGGCATAAACAGAAACAACACCTATTCAGGGGAAGAGGGGGAAATAGATGGTTAAAACACTAAAGCAATGCCATGGGTCTAGGGGAGACAGGTGCATTTACAATGGTATAGTAGTGGATGAAATTAAACAAAACAAATCAGTTTTCCAAAAAATGTTTTTTCTATTTATAGAGCAACAAGTATATTTGTCACATCTTATTACCCTGATGAAGTCAATGTCTTGGCAAAACTATTAGGGAAGACTTGACCTGCTACCATAAATAGCCAATATCCTCTTGGCCAATAGTATACTGTAGATGCTCCTTTTTATACTTACGTGAATTAGTATTTTGACTCATGGGTTTTTAATTCAATGTAATAAAATCTGTTTTTTAACTTTACTTTGTACTGAGTTGTGTTGGCACCGTAATAATCCCCTTCCCTCTGTTCCTCTCTATAATAAACCTTTGGGATGAGGTGCCTTATCTAACAAGGACATACCAGACACTTTTTCCATATAGTAACGCCACAATGAAATCCATAGACAGGTGGGCCTAGGGCCTCTCTCCATTGGATATGGATTGTAGAAGGCCCACTGGAAGATGTCGAGGAGTCTGACACACATGGAACAGGCAGTTACGAAGGCGGTTAAATCAGCATGTAGACTAGGCTACCCGAATTGTTGGGTAATGGCCCAAAAGAGTTGATTCCTCCCAGGGTGGCCAGCAGCCTTGGGAGAATGGTAAGTCTAGAGCATGGCAGTACGGAGACTCTCTGGGATAAAGCAGCGGTCACAAGGTTTCTCAGAAGGAGCATGGACCTGAGCAGCAAGAATTTTGTCACCCAAAGGAGAAGTGAGACTGGTGCGAACCGTAGCTAGAAAATGATGAGAAGGAATCACAGGAACCGGAACTGATTGCATCTTGGAAGTGGAGGAAAATTGTTGTGACAAAGCGTCAGCCCTTACATTCTTAGTACCGGGTAAGAATGTGACAATGTAATTGAAACTTGACAAGAATGGAGCCCATCATGCCCTTCTGGGAGAGAGGCGTTTAGCCTCAGACAAGAATGTGAGATTCTTATGGTCAGTAAGAATGAGTACCGCCACAGTGGTACCTTCAAGGAGATGTCTCTGTTCTTTCAAGGCTAAAATGATCGCCAACAGCTCTCTGTCACCAATCTCGTAATTGCACTCCGCAGGTGACAATTTCTTGGAAAAGTAGCCATAAGGATGCATAGCCTTCTCAGAGGTAGGACGTTGAGAAAGAAGGGCACTAACACCAGTCTCAGAAGCATCAACCTCAAGGATAAAAGGTAATATAGGATCAGGATGTACCAACGCAGGAGCAGAAACAAAGGCAGCCTTGAGAGTTTCAAAGGCCTTAATGGACTCTGGAGACCAACTCTGTGAGTTACCATCCTTTCTGGTCATATCAGTCAAGGGCTTGACTAGAGATGAAAAGTTACGAATAAACTTCCGATAATAGTTGGCAAAGCCCAGGAAACGCTGCAGAGAATGTAAACCCACAGGTCGGGGCCACTGTAAGACTGCCAAAAGTTTCTCTGGGTCCATCGAAAAACTAGAAGTGGAAATGACATAACCCAGGAATTTAACCTGTTCACGATGGAACTCGCACTTCTCCAGTTTACAATAGAAATTGTTCTCTCTTAGTTTCTGCAGCACATGACAGACATCTGTGTGGTGGCTCTCCAGGGACTTGGAAAATATGAGGATATCATCGAGATAAACCACCACACATAACTGCAACAAATCTCAAAGGACATTGTTAATAAGTTCCTGGAAAACTGCCGGGAAGTTAAAAAGGCCAAAAGGCATTACGAGGTACTCATAATGGCCTGTTCTGGTATTAACGCAGTTTTCCACTCGTTGCCCTCCTTAATCCACACGAGATTGTATGCCCCTCTAAAATCAAGCTTCGTGAAAACCGTTGCTCCCTTGAGGCGGGCAAATAACTCCGTAATCAAGAGAATTGGATAGGCATTCTTAATCGTGAAACGATTAAGACCCCTATAATCAATACGGTCTCAAGGTCTCAGTTCACCACTCTTCTTCTTCATAAAGAAGAAACCAGCACCAGCAGGAGTCAAGGATTTGCGGATGAAACCTTGAGAAAATGCATCTGCAATATACTCTTCCATGTCCTTCTCCTCCAAAAACAACAAAGAGTAAACCCGGTCACGAGGGGGTATGGAACCAAGTTGAAGGTCATTTGCTCAATCATAAGGCTGGTGTGGAGGCAAACTACCGGCTTGACCTTTGTCAAAGAGGGACAGGGATTTGCTGCCACTTCTGGGCATAGATTGCAGTATCGGCGGCGATCTACGCCATGTCCAGCCCCTCCTCTGTCCCCCCACTGTCTTCTGGGAGACACACAGGTCCCATAAGACAGCGGGACCAGTGAGATCACGCAGCGCGACTCTTGAAAGCGCAGTAGGGAACCAGGCTGATTCCCTTAACGAAGATGCCGGCGCCTCCACTCGGGAGCTGAGGGACAGATCGGCTTTGGGTGAGGACATTGCGGGCACCCTGGACAGGTAAGTGTCCATAAATTAAAAGTCAGCAGCTGCAATATTTGTAGCTGCTGACTTTATTTTTTTTTGGGGGGGGGCAGAACTCCACTTTAAATGCTGCTGGTAATCTTATTAAGGACACTTAGTTTCAATTAAGAGTACTGTCGGAGAGATCTCTGGACTGAAGCTAAATACTGCACCAAAAGTCAGTTTTGTTATTTTATCTATTAATGGACTATTTATTTTTTATCTTGACGTTTTCAGCTGGCATTCAGTAGCAAGCACTAACTGGTGCTTGCTACTGTCATACAAAATTATCATCAAAAATTCAGGGGAAGAACTTTTATACAATCCTCCAAGCCTTGACCAAAAATAGTACAGGACCCTTTTTGCTATAGAGAACTAGGAGATGCTCTAAGACCTATTATATAGAAGTCTATGTAACAAATAATGTGCTGTGCTATAATTTTAGATGCAGGATATGAAGCAGCACACATGCACTGCAATCTGGCTGCCCAGCATGACTGATAAAAAACCAAATTAGGTTTCAGTTTGACTACACATGGCTTTTTTATGAAGAATTGTTTTGTATTTGGTTATTCAAATGGAAGCTAGGAACTAAATGCTAAAAATAGTCACCTAAGTTTTGTGGAAATACCAAAATGTTTTTTGTGCTCAAGTTTTCGTTTTATTATTATTATTATTATTATTATTATTATTTTTACTTTCTTGATTTTCTTTTTTTTTTAAGTTGAAATGGTGCAGTTTTAGGAGTTTTAACATTTTTTAAATATACTGTATCTTTATGCGTATTTTTGACTACACTAATTTTCGCTTTGAGCCTAGACTTTCCTTTGTTTAAGACTGTAAGGCATCCCTGGGTGCCCCCAGCCATTTGGAAGAATATTTACCACCTGTGTCTGTCTTGGGTCTTACTTCCAGTTGGCCATGTCCAATATAGATCCAAGGGATTATCCCATAGGGGTCATCCTTATACAATGCCTAAATGATCTCAACTTGGATCTCTCCAAGTTAGAGAAGTAGTAATTTTCTCACAAGATGCTTCCTGAACACCTCTTTACACTATCATTGAGTTTGAGATCAGCAGAGAAACATAATTTATCCTACTTAACCACTTCAGCCCCTGAAGAACTTACCCAATTAATGACCAGGCCATTTTTTGCAATACGGCACTGCATTGTTTAACTGACAATTGCGTGGTCATGCGATGCTGTACCCAAACAAAATTTACGTCCTTTTTTTCCCACAAATAGAGCTTTCTTTTGGTGGTATTTGATCACCTCATCACCTCTGCGGTTTTTATTTTTTGTGCTATAAACAAAAGAGACCAACAATTTTGAAAAAAAAAAAATATATTTTTTACTTTCTGCTATAAAACCCATCCAATTAAAAATATAAAAAAAAATGTCTTCATCAATTTAGGCCAAAATGTATTCTACATATTTTTGGTAAAAAAAAAAAAAAAAATCTCAATAAGCGTATATTGATTGGTTTGTGCAAAACAAAAAAGACCAACAATTTTGAAAAAAAAAATATATTTTTTACTTTCTGCTATAAAACACACCCAATAAAAAATATTAAAAAAATGTCTTCACCAATTTAGGCCAAAATGTATTCTACATATTTTTGGTAAAAAAAAAAAAAAAAAAAAAATCTCAATAAACGTGTATTGATTGGTTTGTGCAAAAGTTATAGCGTCTACAAAATAGGGGATAGATTTATGGCATTTTTATTATTAGTTTTTTTTTTTACTAGTAATAGCGGCGATCTGCAATTTTTAGCGGGACGGCAGAAAAATTGGACACTTTTGACACTTTTTTGGGACCAGTGACACTTATACAGCGATCAGAGCTAAAAATAGCTACTGATTACTGTATAAATGTCACTGGCAGGGAAGAGGTTAACACTAGGGGGCGATTAAGGGGTTACGTTTGTCCTAGGGAGGTGTTTCTAACTGTGGGGGCAGTGTAGTGACTGGGAGTAGAGATACATCGCTGTTTCTAATCGCTAGGAACAGCAGATCTCTCTCCTCTCCCTGACAGCGGGATCTGTCTGTTTACATTGACAGACCCCCCATTCTCTCTCTCTCAGGAGCAATTGCAGGTGCCCGGCAGACATCATGGCCGCTGGGCACGTGCATTAGCTCCTATGTCATGCGGCAGTCTATTTAAAGGGCCGACGTAAAGCTACGGCAGTTTGTCCAGGAAAGCCAACCTGCCGCAGTAGAATGAAGGCGGCAGGTTGGCTAGTGGTTAAACTTTATACCAGAATCATTCAGTCCATAGCTCATTATCATAAGTGAGCATAAAGGACATAGAATGACATGTATATATAGGATATAGACTCAGGAAGTTAATATTATCATCTGATAATTCAGATGATGATTACCTATTATAGATCCTCACACTTTTAGTGCTCTTCACAAAGACATGAATTGATCACCACCAGAGTCCACCACCATAGTATATGTGCAGAACATGCACATCGCTAATTATAGTGCCTTTCTGAGTAAATACTTTTGCTATCTATTGTGACAATAATGAGCTCTGGTGAACCCCAAACTAAGTAAAGAGAATGGGAATCATACTGAACACAGTGCACTCTCTTTTCCAAAAAATGCATACATCAGCAACCAACCATTTAATAAAAATAATTTGTGTGCAAGACTTATCTCATAAACCCCTGCTTCCCCAGCTTGAGACATGAAACAGATTATCACAAATCAAATTGCAACATTCTAGTAATATCATCTTTGACAAGGCCCAGACCTAATGTCATTACAGCCCTTAGCAGAAGTTTGGCAAGCCAGAGCACTAATAGCCATCATAAACAACATTTAACCAGAAATGAATTAATCACCGTCATAAAATTGCTATGCCATAAAAATTTTGTCAGTGCTTAACAGGTCTCAGTGAATGTCATACTTGGCTCTTAATCAGTCATTTAAAGCAATATATAGTCTGTATTTATGTGACCTGAAACTATTCTTTCCACGCAGGCCAACTCTCAAAACATAGTTCAATCCTGATACATGATAGTGCTACATTCATGCTATGAATCTATCTGAATGTATAGGAAAAAATTAATCACTTAGATACAAAAACACCTCAGAAAGCTAATGGGATAAATTGCCCATTCTGAGGAAGGCCTACGGAAAATCCAAAGTATATCTGATTTATATCAAATCGTGATTTAGTTCTGTAATATGTTGGTTGATGGACTGCACAATATGGCCATCTGAAAATATGAATGCATTTAGGACATTTGGCATGGAGGAAGTGTGTGCTAAACTATTATAAAACATTTGACACCCCATTAGCACACTCCTCAAACCCTTTTATTGGTTGATGTCAGTTCTGTAACTGCCCTTCTCAAGGCAGTTACGGAACAAATAGTTGCATATGCAGCTTAAGAGCTCTCAATCATTCGTTCAAACTATACACAAAAGCTAAGAGCTACCTCTCAGAATTTACACTGCAGAGATTTGGATTCTTCTGGAACCAAAGGCCATCTAGGTGTAGCAGTTTATTAAAAATAATAAAAGACAATAAAAATGCACTCACTAGTTAAACGTGGATAAAGGCTTGTCATAAACCCATATAGACCTCCATAGGATCACCGTGAGGCTGCAGAGCTCAGCAGGCAAGCAGCTAGCTAAAGTAGAGTTCTTGGTGAAAGTACAGCTATCAGGCTTCAGGCTGGAACATACTGTAGGCAGCAACAGCTTCCAGATGTAGCAAGATGGCTGCGGCTCCAATTAGCACCTCTCTAGGCCGAGTGATGGTGACAGGAAGTAGAGGGGGCATGGCTACATGTTTCAGGGCAACAGGACTGCCTTTTTATCAACCCATAGTAAGTCCTTCCCATCACCCAGCCTGAGAGAGGTGCTGATTGGAGCCGCAGCCATCTTGCTACACACGGAAGCCACTGCTGCCTATGTTCCAGCCTGAAGCCTGACTTCCACCAAGAGCTCTGCTTCAGCTAGCTGCTTGCCTGCTGAGCCCTGCAACCTCACGGTGATCCTATGGATGTCTACATGGGTTTATGTCTAGCCTTGATCCACTTTTAACTATTCAGTGCATTTCTACTGTCTTTTGTTCTTTTTAATACATTGCTACACCTAGATGGAGACATCCTCTTGTGATTGTTTTAGTTACAGTATCTCACAAAAGTGAGTACACCACTCGTATTTTTGTAAATTTTTATAATATCGTTTCATCTGACAACACTGAAGAAATTACACTTTTCTACAATGTAAAGTAGTGAGTGTGCAGCTTGTATAACAGTGTAAATGTGCTGTCACCTCAAAATAACTCAACACAGATCCATTAATGTTTAAACCACTGGCAATAAAAGTGAGTACACCCCTAAGTGAAAATGTCCAAATTGGGCCTAATTAGCCGGTTTCCCTCCCCAATGTCATGTGACTGGTTAGTGTTACAAGGGAGCAGGTGTGTTAAATTTGGTGTTATCACTCTCTCATACTGGTCACTGGAAGTTCAACATGGCACCTCATGACAAAGAACTCTCTGAGGATCTAAAGAAAATAATTGTTGCTCTACATAAAAATGGCCTAGGCTATAAGAAGTCTGCCAATACCCTGAAACTGAGCTGCAGCACGGTGGTCAAGACCATACAGTGGTTTAACAGGACAGGTTACACTCAGAACAGGCCTTGCCATGGTCGACCAAAGAAGCTGAGTGCACGTGCTCAGCGTCATAATTATCCAGAGACTGTCTTTGGGAAATAGACGTATGAGTGCTGCCAGCATTGCTGCAGAGGTTGAAGGAGTGGGGGTCAGACTGCCAGTGCTCAGACCATACACTGAATCAAATTGGTCTGCATGGCTGTCAATCCAGAAGGAAGCCTGTTCTAAAGATGATGCAAAAGAAAACAGTTTGCTGAAGACAAGCAGACTAAGGACATGGATTACTGGAACCATGTCCTGTGGTCTGATGAGATCAAGATAAACTTATTTGGTTCAGATGGTGTCAAGTGTGTGTGGCGGCAACCAGGTGAGGAGTACAAAGACAAGTGTGTCTTGCCTATGGTCAAGCATGGTGATGGGAGTGTCATGGTCTCGGGCTGCATGAGTGCTGCCGCCACTGGTGAGCTACAGTTCATTGAGGGAACCATGAATGCCTACATGTACTGTGACATACTGAAGCAGAGCATGATCCCCTCCCTTCAGAGACTGGGCCGCAGGGCAGTATTCCAACATGATAATAACCCCAAACACACCTCCAAGACGACCACTGCCTTGCTAAAGAAGCTGAGGGTAAAGGTGATGGACTGGCCAAGCATTTCCCCAAACCTAAACCCTATTAAGCATCTGTGGGGCATCTTCAAACAGGAGGTGGAAGAGCGCAAGGTCTCTAACATCCACCAGCTCTGTGATGTCGGAATGGAGGAGTGAAAGAGTACTCCAGTGGCAACCTATGAAGCTCTGGTGAACTCCTTGACCAAGAGGGTTAAGGCAGTGCTGGAAAATAATGGCGGCCACACAAAATATTGACACTTTGGGCCCAATTTGGACATTTTCACTTAGGGGTGTACTCACTTTTGTTGCCAGCAGTTTAGACATTGATGACTTTGTGTTGAGTTATTTTGAGGGGCCAGAAAATGTACACTGTTATATAAGCTGTACACTCACTACTTTGCATTGTAGCAAAGTGTCATTTCATCAGTGTTGTCACATGAAAAGATATAATAAAATATTTACAAAAATGTGAGGGGTGTACTAACTTTTGTGAGATACTGTATGTGCATTAGGATCTCAAGACCTAATCTAAGTGGAGCTGCATGCACTTCACCTGGTGTTCCCTGCCATTCTCCTGGCCCTCTTATATGCCCCGTTAAATGACGGTCGGAGTCTAGTCATTGCAATAGCTTATTCATTTTTGTTGAGTCTCACCCAGGCACATATTGGCCTTTTCTCAAATTGCAGAGCTTTCGTTTTAATGAGGACATTCACACCCAGCATTCACTTTAATAATTAGTTTCATAATAAACATTATAAGAAATGTTGTAATTGCATTGCACTGCACATAGAACTATGAGATGAAAATAATATAAAGCAAGCAATCAGAAATGGTCTTTTAGCATCCTAAATACTGAAACTGATCTAAGTTCTTCGTATTTCTAAAACATGACATGAATTTGATGTGACATGAATTTTCAGTTGAGCATTAGCAATCTCAGTAACTTGTTGGTTTCTTATCACATATGGGAAGCCCTTCTATTTGAAACGTTAACAAGTGCAATACTCTGCAACCATTTTGGACAGTGCATCTGCCTATCTTTGAAGCCATCTTGTTAGCTGTAACTCTAGTCATTGTAATTAATCACATAGTTTCATCAGAATACATACATTTATTATAAGATATATAGTACAGTATTCTAGTTACTTAATAGAATAGTTTGCATTATAGCATTATGCTGCAAGGTTACAAGAGTTCCCAAAAGAACATAAAGTAAAACCAATAATAGCGTAAACCCAAGGTCATTAAAGTAAGATAATGACAGATATGGCATTTAATTGCTAAATTAATTAAAATTTCAAATTTTCTGTGGGAAAAGCCAATACATTTCACTTTACTGAAGTTCTGGTAGCAGCTGAATGATTAATTTCCAAGATTTGTACATAAGCAGGATGGGGAGAGCAATAAAGCAATCAAAAGTGGGAGAAATAGATAGAGGGTGTATATAAGAGGCAGGGCTACATCTTAAACATTATCATTAAAGTAACCAAATCAATACAAAATTCAAATAACTGTGAATATTTCCACATAAGGCATGTGCAGCACACCCCATTTAATCAGTGTCCATCATACACATGTAGCGGTACCCCATTGGGGCTGCTGAGTTATGTAGCCCACCTGTCACCCTGTCCCTGTCCACCCTCACCCGGAGTTCACTTCCAGCCACTCCAGACAATAAAAAGTCCATCAGCTTTGTTTTTGTATTTTATTGAGGGATTAAACTTGGATGGGGTAAGGCGTTCATGGGATGCCCAAAAAAGAATCTTGCATGGCTTGGGACAATTTAGATACTCTCCTCCTGCACAACACTTGCTGCAGACTATCTCTCCTTCTCCCTCCAGCACAACTCTTCAGGAAACAGCTAGCACATGGTTAGGCCTGACACTGGTCTCCGCCAGGCCTTAGAAAAAGTACCTTATTACAGGCAGGGACCGTGGGCCCCTATAGTGTAGCAAAGAAAGTTCTGGTGCTAGCTGCCCTCTTTGGTGGACTACTGATCCCAGTCAACCCTTTGCAGACTCTGACAGCCCTCCTGGATGCAGCAGCCTGACTTTACCGCCAGTAACATCACAGTCTCTCTCGCTGGCTCTACATCCATCTCAGACTGCCTCCCAGTCCGCTCCGGCATGCCTCTCCCAGCTCTCCCGACTGTGCCTGTCACTCACCAACACCAACACCTGATGTATCCCTCCTGGAGATTTACCTGGAGATTTACCCAGCAGTATTCCTTGCTGTCCTCTCCTGATCCTGTTAAGGACACCCCTTGGGTTGTGTGGGGTCCCTGGTCAGCTCTGAGCCCCTGGTCCAAGGTAATCCCCCCCCCCCAGACAAAGGGGCTCTCTTCAAGCCCCGACAACCTAACACTCCATCTCCAGTTCTTCCACCCGAACAACTCCTCCCCAGCTGGGCTGACCCTGGATATTTAAGGAGGCCTGCCCCCTTCCAATCCCTTCTTCCCCTCATTCTTTTTGGAAGCCTTGAGAAGCAAAAGGACGGTAACTGAAAGATGATGCTATCTGTGAATTACCAGCCCACTCTAAGCCACTCCCAGCCCCACAGATCAAAACAAAGCTTTCAGCTAGGCCTGCCTAAATTTATCTGTTCTACAAAAAAAACTCACTCTAGCACCTACACTAGGTAGAGGGTGCTACACACATATAAAAAAAGAAAAACTCCAATAAAGTGCAACCAATAATAATACAGTCCAGAAAATAGCATCTGCTTGGATGTTCCATTCCACATACACCAATGTAAAAAGTCCAAGCAATTCTCCTTAATGAAACAAATAGAACCTCCTAATTAAATTCTCCTTTATCAGTGTATGGCCTCTCCAGGCATTCAAGTGAACAAAATACGCATACCAGAGCACCATGACCCCCATTTACAAAGTAATCATGACAGGGATAAGATGTTGGTATACTGCACAGTCTTCTGTCTTCACTGCTGATGATATATATCCAGCTCTCCACATCAGCCAACCATATATATGAAAAGTCAAAGCTGAAGTCCTCTCTTTGGTCCTCCCAAGACCTTCTGCTCTCTATCTCCCTTGTCATCTCCTCCCATTCTCCCCTCCAGGACTTCTCCCGAGATTTTCCAATCCTTTGGAACTCAGGTTGACTATCTCCTAATTGATCCATCTTTGGAAAATCCCTGAAAGCCCTTCTCTTTAAAGAAGCCTATCCTGCTTCTAACTAGTTTAATGTTTTTATTGAATTTTGCAATGGAGATATAACGATCACATAACATACAATATAATGATCCTCAATGACTAAGGCAGCCAGAAGAGGTAAATACATTGAGTGAATAACATATCACTTACAAGGATGAAATAACAAAAATAAAGTAAGAGTCCTAGTACATTTACTGATGTAACAATAAAGTGTTAACTCTGCTCCTTCCTCTCATGTAGTTGTGAAAACCCAACTAAGAGGAAGAGGGGAAAGCCATACCGGGGGCCCTGGAAACGATAGAGAAAAAGAAGAAGGAAAAAAGAAAAGAAAAAAGAAAAGAAAAAAAAGTCCTACAGTATGTGAGACCTGTAATCACGGGGTATAGCATGGCCCCCATTACTTCCATTTTAACGTATGCCATGTGTCACCTCACCGGGGGGTATCCCCAGATTCAGTAAATAATCAGGCAGGAGGGGGGATAACGCTCAGACCCCCTGCTCCTGATGCACATTTCGGTTGGGAACCCAAGTGTTCCCACATAGAAGACGGACAACCTGAGAGGAATTTCAACCAGGGGACCCCCCCGGGCAGGTCCCTGAGATCCTTACTCCACCCCAATGGGAACACACTGTGAAGTGAGAGAGCTCCAGGGCCCCTCCCAGGAGAGTCACCCCCCTATCACCCATCAGCTCCCCCGAGGAGATGCTCCCACCAGGGAGATTCCCAGGTGACGCAACCCCCGGGATGGAGCCAGCAGTCTCATTGTCTCGGATATGTACACGAGAGTGACTGGCTGTCTCCCATGCTGGGGCACCAGATGAATAGTTGAGGACAGTCTATGGAAGCTAATTGACATGTGTTAGCCTTGTAAAGCCGTTATCTGACGTTGGAGAGTGGAAGGAAGAAGAGGAGAGGAAAGAGAAAGAAAAAGGAAAGAAGAAAGAGGAGCATGAGAGAGAAAGCCAGATGAGGGTAGAGGAAGGGAGGTGGGGTACATGGAGAAGGATGGTAATCTCGCTGAACTCCCCCTTACGTTAGTAGGTGGCCCGGGTAAAGTGGGATACCGACATACTTAGCCTAAGGTTCCCAGATCCCTTCTCCCTTCAAAGCGTGAGACCGTGTCACGCAGTTTCGCCACTATTTGTTCCTGTGACATTATCCACAAAATCTTCCATTTGGTGGCCAAAATGGATACCGAAGGGGTTTTCCAGGCTTTCACTAGAGTGACTTTGGCTCCCAAACACATAAAGTTGTAGACAGTTGTTGTGTAGTTTTAGGTGTGTTGTGTATTTTGCAGTTTAGTAGAATGTATGTGGGGTCCTGCGGTAAATCTATCCCAGAGACTCTCCTGAGAAGATGAAGGAATTTATTTCAGTAACTCCGTATGCGGGGGCATGTCCACCAGATATGATGCATCATGCCTATATGACCACAACCTCTGTAACATAGAGGAGAGGAGTCTGGGAATATCCTGGAGAGCCTGGCTGGGACATAATACCATTTGGTAAACATTTAGTAAAGACTTTAATGTTAGCCTCTATCAAGGCAATATTTAAGATACCTTTAGATGATCTGCTGAAGGCTTGGAACCATTTATTAGGATCCCACTGGATGTCCAGGTTCAATTCCCAGGATCGAGCGTATGCCGGGATGTCTGTCCTATCTGCCAGGGAAGCGTAAATAATGGAAATCCTGCCTTTTTGGGGGCCTGTCGAGGAACACCATAGTTCGGCCTTAGGAGTGTCCAACTTTTCAGTACAGAGGGAGCGGAGGAAGTGTCGTATTTGCGACAGTCTAAACATTTCCGAGGTAGGCATTTCCAGTGTACTTAAACAGTGGCCCAATGAAATGGGGCCGTTAGGTGTAAAAAAAATGGCCTATCCAGAAAAGGCCTCTGTTTAGCCACCAATGAAAAGCGTGTATATTCATCCCAGGGGGAAAATCAGGATTGTGAAACAGGTGCGTGAGAGGCCATAAGGGTGATATCAAGTTGACATTCTTATGTAATTGATCACAGAGGGCTAAGGAGTGAGACAAGGTTGGGGCCAAGATAGACGGTCTATGTTTGGGAGGTCTCCATGCTAAGAAGTCGAGTGTGAAATGTGGAACGGCTTGCCTCTCAAGGGAGATCCAATCGGGCCTGTGATTTTTAGTATAGATGGCTGAGAACTGTGCCAGCTGTGCTGTCTGGTAGTAGAGCCATAAATTTGGTAGACCTAGACCTCCTTGAGACTTAAGCCTGAACAAAATATCTTTAGCAAAACGGTGGCCTCTGTCCCCCCAGACAAATCTGATCACCCTGGATTGAAATTTAGACAGGATAGATTTTTTAATCAGGATAGGAAGTGAGCGGAACAGGTATAAAAATCGGGGCAGGAGATTCATTTTGACCGCATTGAGTCTACCCAACCATGACAGGCCCTCCCTCGCCCATTTCTGTAGGTCCAGCTCTAGAGAGCGGAACATGGGGGGGTAGTTAGCAGCATATAAGTCTCCAATGTTTTTCGTCAGCTTGATACCTAAATAGGGGATGGAGTTACCTGCCCACGTGAAGGGAAAGTGTTATTTGAGTTGGTCTAGTAGAGGCGCCGGTACCAAAACATTGAGGGCCACAGATTTAGTCACGTTCACCTGAAGACCAGAGACGACGCCAAAGTCTCTAAGAAGTTTGAAGACATTTGGTGTGGATATGAGAGGGGCTGTCAGGAACAATAACATGTAGTCAGCGAATAGGGCACATTTGTGACTCTCAGGTCCACAATTCACTCCTTTGATGTTCTCGTTCGATCTAATGGCTATAGCCAGTGTCTCGATCGCAATAGCGAAAATCAAGGGTGAAAGGGGATAACCCTGTCTAGTTCCCCTACGAATATCGAAGGGTTCCGAGTAATGGCCCATTAATCGCACCTGAGCTGAGGGTAAGGAATACAGTGCGTGGATTATTGTAAGAAAACTTTCGCCAAACCCCCAGCATTCTAGAATGTCAAAAAGGTAGAGCCACGACACGGAGTCAAAGGCCTTCTGCAGATCCAGTGACAACAAGAAACCCCCTTGAGCAGGGTCGCCGTCCCACTGGGTCTGCAGAAGGGAAATCAAATCAATAGCTCTGCGAACCTGATCCGGACCTTGTCTCCCCGGGATGAAGCCCACTTGGTCCCTATGTATATAATTTGCAATGAAGTTGGACATCCTGTTTGCTAATATTTTAGTCATTATTTTGTGATCGTTATTAATTAACGAAATAGGGCGGTAGCTGCCTACCTCGCTTGGGTCTTTACCCTGTTTAGGTATGACCAAAATAAAAGCTGAGTTTAAATCACTAGGGAGAGGGGCTCCATCCCGGAGGAAGTTGAAGAACCGGGCCATGTAGGGGGCCAAACGTGGGCCAAACTTCTTATAATAACATACCGAAAAACCATCCGGACCCGGGGCAGAGTTAGTTTTCAAGGTTTTAATGACATCTGATATTTCCTTGGAGGAGAAGGGAGCATCTAGCAGATCACGGTGTGATTGCTGCAGGTGAGGTAGGTTAATGTCTCGGAGGAACAGCTCTCTGGCCTTTTAATGCGTATGAGGCAATTTCTCATAAAGTTGTGAGTAATAATTATGAAATGATTTCATACTGATTGTTGGATTTTGCGTTAAATTGCCTGATGAGGCTCGAAGTTTGGGAAATACTGAGGTACGGATCCTCGGGCTAAGTTTGGTTGCTAACTTGGAGCCTATCCTATCTGATTGGTAATAGAAACGAGCGCCTGACCACCGCAAGTGTTTTTCCGCGGAAGTAGTGAGAGAGAGGTTGAGTTTCACTCCAGCCGAGTCAAGTTTGGCCAGGCTGTCCAGTGTGGGGTTTTGTTTGTCTTTTACTCAACAAGCGGAAGTCTGCTGTGAGTCGAGAAACTTCTGCCCTGCTCTCCCTCTTAAGTTGAGAGGAAAGTTGTAAGAGTCTGCCCCTCATCACTGCCTTGTGCGCTGCCCAAAAACAGCCTGGCGAAACCATCCCCGTGTCGTTCTCACTAAAGTAGTCGGATAGAGCTTTGTCTAGAATCGTGCAATGGGTGGGGTTGCTCAAGAGAGATTCATTGAGGCGCCATTTAAAGGGACCCTTCACTCCCGACCCACCCCTTAATGACATTGACATTATCAAGTGATCAGATAGGGGCGTATCATATATTTTGGAGGCGATTACTCTCAGGATTACGTGTGGTGGGACAAATATGTGGTCTATCCTAGAGAAGGTGTGGTGGGGAACCGAGTAGTGCGTGTAGTCTCTAGTTTGGGGATTCCTTTCCCTCCAGATATCAATCAGGCCATAAGATTGGACTATCTGCGCTACCCGAAGGCTACGTTTAGGGGGCCGTTTAGTTTTGGGCTGCAGGGGGTTAGATTTGTCTGAGGAGAAGTCGAATGGGGTATTGGAGTCTCCCCCCAGTATTACTGTGCCAACGAAATGCGGCTTTAGGATCTTCAGCGTGGTGTCAAAGAAGAGGTCCTGATGTGTGTTCGGAGTATAGTACGAGACAAACGTGTAAGCCTCACCATGAATCGTTCCTGTCACTAGTATGTAACGTCCCCTGGGGTCTTTGATGGTATTTGCGTGCAGGAAGTGAGTTCTGTTTGAGAAGAAGATCGCTACTCCTCTCGTTTTGTTGTCAGCATTAGCTAGGTGGAAATTCATGAAGTTTTTGTGAAGGAATTTGGGCTGATAGGTAGCGGGGAAGTGAGTCTCCTGGAGCATTATTACATCAGCCTTCAATGAGTGAAGCTGTTGCAGTATTTTGCATCTCTTCACGGGGGAATTAAGGCCCTGTACGTTGTGGGAGAAAATCTTAAGTATCCCGGTTGTCAGCGTGGAATCAGTCATAGGGGAAGCGATAAGTGTGAAACTAAGTGTTTGGAAATCTCCCCTGACATCGTTGTTGTCCCTGGCAGATAGGTCCGTGCTACAGTAAGCGGGAGATCCAGCGAGTTCCTGTAGCTGAAGAGGAGGGGGTGGGGGAGAGGAAAGGGGAAAGGAGAGTAAAGAAGAGCAAGAAAGAAGAGAGAAAGAGGGGAGTGAAGAAACAAATCATTAGACAGTGCATCTTAAAGTAGTTACCCAAAACCCCACGGACCAGAGAGGGACCCATCCCTGCCTGGGCCGGTACCTGAAAAAAAAAGGTCTGCGATCCAAGGGTCGAGAGAGTCTGGGTCCGATAGATGAGAAACTAAGGTTCAACTATCAGAGCCAGAGGGAGGCGCACTACGACCACTCCGGTCAACGCCGCTTCTGAGTGAAACTATGACGGTATATAAACATTGCAGCATAAGCCCTGCTATCACAAAGTAGGAATGTTCAAAAATCTTTGAATAGTTGGGGAAGGAAAAAGAAAAACAATAAAAACAAAACAATAAAACATTTTCCAAGGGGAGTCTGAACCCGTAGGGATCCTAAAGGAAGTCCTGGGGAGAACTCAAATGAGGAAAGTCACCAAAGGACTGGCATCAGATCAGCCACCGACACAGTCAAAAGAGAGGACCATAGACATAGTCTGAACATACTGCAGGCCCGATCATGGGGGAAAGGATTCTTTCGATCGTTTGGGAAGCTGTTTCTGCCACACTGGCGATACTGGGCTGTGGGAGATATTCTCTTGACAGACGACGCTCCTCGAGAGGCAGAAGGCTGTGGAACTTCCTGAGTAATCAGACCTAGATGTAAGAGAAGTCGTTCCCCGTCTTGGAACGTTGAGAAACTGTATGGTTTGTTGCGAAAGGAGAAGTTCAATCTCAGCAGAAAGGCCCATCTATATGTGATCTCTTTGCCCGCCAGGACTTGTAATAGCGGTTTCAGGGCCCTTCGTTTTTGCACGGTATATGGGGATAGATCCGCGAAGATCTGAACCTGGTGGCCTTGGATCATCAGCTTCTCCGCTGACCTGGAAAGTTTCATCACTTCCTCTTTAACCGCATAGAAATGCGGTTTCACAATGATGTCTGTTGGCAGACTATCAGAGCGAGGTGGTTGTAGCGCACTGTGGGCTCTGTCAAGCTCCAAACGATGGGCTGGAATGTTAGGGATTGAACTTTTGATAAGGTCCTGGACAGCCATGTGGGTGTCTTTGACTGTTTCAGGGAGCCCCCTAATAGGGAAGTTGTAACGTCTCGATCTGTTCTTGAGGTCATCTATTTTTGAGGTAGCGGAATCCAGTTGGTCCTGGAGATCCTGGATTCTGGAAGTATTTTGGTTAATTCTCAGGACAGCCTGGTCGGATTTCTGCTCAATCACCTCAATTCTGGCACCAATCTGCTGCATATCAGCGTGTATGGAGGCAGTGATCTGTGCTGCTGTGTGGGAGAGGCCTTTTGAGAGCATCTGAGAGAAAGCAGCCATCATTGAGGGGAAATCAGTAGGGGAGAGAGGGGGATTCCTGGCCTGTGCATCCCATGGATCTGAGCTGTGAGTCAGTTCCTGCTGTGGGGTGAGAGCTGCCCCTCCAAATGTCCTCCTCAGAGGGGAGTCAGTGGATGCTGGTGAGGGGAACCCCGGGAGAGTACTCACTGTGGCATCAGAGGACTGTGAGGACGGAGGGGCCCCTTGATCCTGGTCTGCTATTGAGTCTGTCAGGCAGGGCAGGCCGCATGAGGTGACGGTCGTAATTTTGGGATGGCCGGGCCGCGCTGTGGAGTCGTTTAATGTGGCAATGAGGTTCCTCCGGGTGGGATTGAATGACATCCACTTGTGGCTGGAGGTGTCCCCAATCAGCAGGTACGGGAGCTGGGCCGGAACAAGGGCTTAAACCGCTGCTGTGGCTGGCGTTAGATCGGAGTGGCACGGAGCTCCCGGTCTAAGCGGCCATCTTGGACGCTGCCACCCATGCGCCCCTGCTTCTAACTAATACACTGTGTTTTTACTTTCTCCATCAGACCACCCTCCACAGTTATTACCTTTTGTATCACCCAACCCTCCCTCTTAGATTGTAAGCTCTAATAAGCAGGGCCCTCTGATTCCTCTTGTACCAAATTGTATTGTAATTGTAATTTCTTCATATTGTAAAGTGCTGAGAAAACTGTTGGCACTATATAAATCCTGAATAATAATAATAATAATAATAATACAGGCTTGCTCTTCGAAATGTTGTTATTGTGTTAAATAGTTAAATATAGAGATTTGAAGATCAGCCACTGGAGGGAGCTCGTGGTGACTCGGTGGAATTGCTTTTCCTGTTTCTAGTCAACTGTTGAGATAGGATATTTGACACTTAAGAAATGTATAAGACCCTAACTCATAGTTGTTCAGTAAGGCTCAGTTCACACTAGTGCAGGCCATGCATTCCACCCACAGCCAAAATCTACTGCTCTTGTGAGACGCATGGGGCCGCCATTCATTCTAAATAGCACACCCATGCATCTCAGCTCGCAGCTTGATCATGGGGGTGGGAACCGCATGGTCAAGTGGTTTCCCTGCGGCCACATTTTTAACCACTAGACCTCCAGAAGGTTTTACCCCTTTATGACCAGGCCATTTTTTTGCGATATGGCACTGCGTAATTTTAACTGACAATTGCACAGTCATGCGATACTGTACCCAAATAAAATGTATGTCCTTTTTTCCCACAAATAGAGCTTTCTTTTGGTGGTATTTGATCATTTCTGCGGTTTTTATTTTTTGTGCTATAAACAAAAAAAGACCAACAATTTTGAAAAAAAAATGTTTTACTTTCTGCTATAAAACACATTCAATAAAAAAAAATAGAAAAAAAAAATTCTTCTTCAATTTAGGCCAAAATGTTTTCTGCTACATATTTTTGGCAAAACAATACCAATATGCACATATTGATTGGTTTGCGCAAAAGTTATAGACTACAAACTATGTAATATATACTGGAATTTTTATATATTTTATTTTTTTACTAGTAATGGCAGCGATCAGCGACTTATAATAGGACTGTGTTATTGTGGCTGACAAATCAGACACCTAACTGACAGTTTTGACACTTTTTTTTAAAACAGGGACAGCAATACAGTGATCAGTGCTAAAAATATGCACTGTCACTGTACTAATGACACTGGCAAAGAAGGGGTTAACATCCAGGGTGATCAAGGGGTTAAATGTGTGGCCAACATGTGTTACTGTGTAAGGCGTGTTGTTTTTACTAAGCAATGAGCTGTTTATTTTTTTTTCTTCCTGCTTTGCAGGAATAAAAAAACAAAACACATTGCTGCTGTCAGAAGAGAGCCCTGTGTTTGTTTACCTACACAGGACTCTCTTCAGTAATGCCCAGAGCTGATCATCGAGTGGCAGCGACCAATCAGCGGCCGACACGCACTAATTGGTTCGTGCTGCAGCCAATCGCAGCACATTAGGGGCGATGGGTACTACCGTGTTTCCCCAAAAATAAGACCTACCCTGAAAATAAGACCTGCTATGATTTTCCAGGATGGCTGCAATATAAGCCCTACCCCTAAAATAAGCTTTGGTTTAAAGTGGTTGTAAAATTCTATAATCCACACTATTACAGTATAATATAATGTACAATATGTGTGTTTCTGTAATATTATTGTGCCATATACCTTCGTTACAGCACTGCTCGGCGCTCAGCTGACCTCCTTCTGCTCTCCTCCATTTCTCCCGGCTGTCAGTGGGGGATCTCGACCCCTCCCTCTGCAGTGCTATGAGTGGGGAAGAGAGCTCCGGTGGGTCACATAAGTGCCCGGCTCTGTAACAAAGGTATTTGCCACAATCATATTACAGAAACACACACATTGTACATTAAATAATACTGTAATAGAGTGGATTGTAGGATTTTACTACCACTTTAACTCATAATGCTAATGACTCCTGAGCTGACAGGCAGGGAGGGAGAGGGAGAGAGAAGACAGGAACTGGCAAATACACATTACATGATAAGATCTACCCTGAAAATAAGCCCTACTGTGGCTTTTGTTGCCAAAATTAATATAAGATCTGGGATTATTTTCAGGGAAATGCAGTAGATACATGATCCAGGCCAGGAGAGCCGCCTTGCCACTGTATTTGTACAGTATACAGTCTGCAAGAGGTTAAAAAGGCGAATGCACCTTTTTTTTGTGCAGTTTGCGCATCATAGCAGCCCATTCATTTGAATCGGCCCGCACTAGTGTGACCCAAATCTAAAAGAGATGTGCACTGCAGAAAGAGCAGTAATTCATAACCACTTTGTAGCACTGTAAAGCAGAAAGTGGTACCTGCATTAATAATGACCAAAAGTGGGTGCTCCAGTGTACACATATAGTTACAAATCATAGTTGGAATCAAGGTTTTTAGAACAGAAATGCCCCGTACACACGGTCGGACATTGATTCGACATTCCAACAACAAAATCCATGGATTTTTTCCGATGGATGTTGGCTCAAACTTGTCTTGCATACACACGGTCACACAAAGTTGTCGGAAAATCCGATCGTTCTGAACGCGGTGACATAATACACGTACGTCGGGACTATAAATGGGGCAGTAGCCAATAGCTTTCATTTCTTAATTTATTCTGAGCATGCGTGGCGTCGGATTTGTATACACACGATCGGAATTTCCGACAACGGATTTTGTTGTCAGAAAATTTTATCGCAAGCTCTCAAACTTTCTGTGTCAGAAATTCTGATGGAAAATGTGTGATGGAGCCCACACATGGTTGGAATTTCCGATAACAAGGTCCTATCACACATTTTCTGTGTGTGTACAGGGCATTACACATACCAACATGTTTAATTACCCCAAACAGATGTCTTTACATAGAAAAGACTATACTGTACCTTCCCAAATGTCAAACTTCTATTAAGAAAAAAAAGTAAAACACATACATTTTAAAATATCTAATATAACATAATTACAGTAATGTCTTCAAAACTTGCCAACCAGTATTGGTTAGGGCCTTTATGTCTGACTAGAGATTATTTATTTAAACTTAACACAACAAAAGGAGCCATTGTGGACAGAGCATCTACAGCTTTGATGTTTTAATTTTAAGGATCAGTGATCTAACTGGCATTAAATCTGATTATATCCTGTTCTTGACATTTGTTTGTGCTCTGTGGTTAGTGAGTGGAAGGAGCACTTAAAAAGAATGGAAACAATCTGGTTTGTGTTATACGAAAAGCTAAGAATATCTCACAAAGAAAGTGTCTGCCCATTGCCCCAGCAGAGAACTTGTACTTGATGCTTCATAGCACAATAACTTGTAGAGATTCATATTTGCAGTATCTTATAGAGAATGTGTCGTTGTATTAGTAAAAGTGGAAATAAAAATAAAAATCTAACAATAGAACCAACAACTTATCATCCGACAAATTATAATAATCACATGTCACAGAACAGTAATTCATTGATAATGAATAACACTTCAAGCTATATTCTGGCTAAGGCTGTTGTCATCCTGCAACAGAAAATGGAAGCATTTATGACTAGAATGCTCTTTGATACATGTGGATGGTTTTCTCATACAAAACACTGTTCTATTATTATCATCAGTCGTTAATATAATTACTTACACATTTATGTAATGATTTATAGAGCACGTCAATCCCAGCCCCAATGTAAGTGCCTCGTAGTCAATAGGCTGACATTCTGAATAGAAAATAACATAGTATATACATACATGGTACATTTCTCATAAGGCTAAGCTTGCAAAGCTAGGGAGAATGGAATAAAAGTAAATATCCTATTCCTCATTCCCAAAGCATTTGATGTTCTCTTCTGGTATCCTCCACTGCCCTTATGTTTTCTGCGTTATATATGATATTGCCAGGGACCTGTGCGACCAGAAATGTGTGGACTGCGATATAATGAACCAAATGCATGTAAAGTATAAAAGATTTATTAAAGGGTAAGTAATAAACAAAAGCAAACGCACCTCTAATATGGCAAACAATCAAATAAACCAGCAATCAACCATGGTGACACACAATAACTATCCAAACCGAACCTATATACAGTTGTAGAATCATAATCGTAAACAAGCCAGGGTCATACATGGGAGATCAAGCAACTAGGCCTGGGAGCAAGACAGGACAGGGAGAGGGTAGCAGGAGACAGGGAGAGCAGGCGGAAGGAATCAGGCTGCAGGGTAGGGGTGCAGGAATGGATACAGGGTTCAGGGATGGATACAGGGTTCAGGGTCACAGGATACAGGAACACAGGCTAGCAAACACAGGTCAGGGCACAAGGAGACAATATCAAGGCAATGTGTGCAAGCATCTGCCAAGTATAAGTACACCTCCCGCAATCAGTCTCAGGTGATGTCTGATTGCAGGAGATGATGTCGGCTTCAGAATGCCAGGAGACACCAACTGGTGGAAACTGGAAATGAGGCCCATAGATCTGGGAGTGACAGCACCACCAGCAGGTGAAACCTTTCCTGACAGATAACATCAGAGCTGTCATCCACCATGTAATAGAGATAAACAATAGCAAACAGGTTTTAAGTGTGACAACCATGTCTGTCTCTATAGACACAGTGGAGAAGTGAGTGTAGCAATGAAAGGGCAGGAAGTGTGTTATTCGCAGCACTGTCAGATAAATATAAAGAGAAAAAGCCTAAAAAATGCAAGCACTATATCTATTCTAAAGACTGGTAAGTGGCAAAAAAATGATATATATTTTTTTGAGTTTAGGTAAGCTTTAAAATGAACCTTAAGAAAAATAATCTCTCTTTTCATTAGTCATCACCTCCACTCTGCCAAAGTACCCATTTAGGGATGAGCCGAACACCCCCCTGTTCGGTTCGCACCAGAACATGCGAACAGGCAAAACATTTGTGCGAACACCGTTAAAGTCTATGGGACACGAACATGAATAATCAAAAGTGCTAATTTTAAAGGCTTATATTCATGGTATGCTCATAAAAAGTGTTTGGGGACCTGGGTCCTGCCCCAGGGGACATGGATCAATGCAAAAAAAAGTTTTAAAAACGGACGTTTTTTCGGGAGCAGTTATTTTAATAATGCTTAAAGTGAAACAATAAAAGTGTAATATCCCTTTAAATTTCGTACCTGGGGAGTGTCTATAGTATGCCTGTAAAGGGGCGCATGTTTCCCGTGTTTAGAACAGTCTGACAGCAAAATGACATTTCAAAGGAAAAAAAACTACTCATTTAAACTACTCGCGGCTATTAATGCATTGCCGGTCCGACAATACACATAGAAGTTCATTGATAAAAATGGCATGGGAATTCCCCACAGGGGAACCCCGAACTAGAATTAAAAAAAAAAATGACGTGGGGGTCCCCCTAAATTCCATACCAGGTCCTTAAAGTCTGGTATGGATATTAAGGGGAACCCCGGCCAAAATTTATTAAAAAAATGATGTGGGGGTTCCCCTAAATTCCATACCAGGCCCTTCAGGTATGGTATGGATATTAAGGGGAACCCCGGCCAAAATTTTAAAAAAAAATGGCGTGGGGTCCCCCTCAAAATCTATACCAGACCCTTCAGGTCTGGTATGGATTTTAAGGGGAACCCCGCGCCAAAATAAAAAAAAACGGCGTGGGGTCCCCCCAAAAATCCATACCAGACCCTTATCCGAGCACACAACCTGGCAGGCTGCAGGAAAAGAGGGGGAATGAGAGAGCAGCCCTCCCCTCCTGAACCGTACCAGGCCACATGCCCTCAACATTGGGAGGGTGCTTTTGGGTAGCCCCCCAAAATACCTTGTCCCCATGTTGATGAGGACAAGGTCCTCATCCCCACAACCCTGGCCGGTGGTTGTGGGGGTCTGCGGGCGGGGGGCTTATCGGAATCTGGAAGCCCCCTTTAACAAGGGGACCCCCAGATCCCGGCCCCTCCTGTGTGAAATGGTAAGGGGGTACAAAAGTACCCCTACCATTTCACTAAAAAACTGTCAAAAATGTTAAAAATGATAAGAGACAGTTTTTGACAATTCCTTTATTTAAATGCTTCTTCTTTCTTCTTTCTATCTTCTATCTTCCTTCGGTTTCTTCCACCATCTTCTTCTTCTGGTTCTTCTGGTTCTTCCTCCGGTGTTCTCGTCCGGCATCTCCTCCGCGGGGTCGGCGGCTTCTTCCCTTCTTCTCCTCGGGCCGCTCCGCATCCATGATGGCATGGAGGGAGGCTCCTGCTCTTCTCTTCATCTTCTTCTCTTCATCTTCACATAATAAACAGTAAATACAGTATAAATGAGACAGCTCTGCTAAGTGAAAAATCACACAAAAATAAAACAAAATCAAAACTTATGTGCAATATAAGTGTTCAGAACAAAAGTCCAATAATATAAAGTGATAATTTTGCTTCAAACAACCTCAATATGCATAGTGCTCCCGCCACCACATGCAATGCTCGCTCACCTCCTTACAAGACCCTGCTAGGGGTCAAACATGCCTTGCACTCTGTGCAACTCTCCCTTTAGGAAATCCTCACTGGTCCTTGGTAACTTCTGTTGGACTCTCAATAAACAAGTAATGATCTATATCTGATAACGGTTTCTTCCACTGTGTTACTTCATACTTGAATCCAGTGTAATCCACTGCCGGTAGTTTCAACAATACATGGAAAAAACAGAAAGTGCCTCTAGTAGTGCAGTATACGAGGGATTTAAAAATAAACCTCTCCACCCCAGCTAATATACCACTCACATTTATTAAGAAAATGAAAAGCATTGATAATACATCAGAAAGGTCTCACTCAGTTGCAACAAGATTCCACCGTCAGGCTCCACCTCTACTAGTTTTACCACCTCACATGTGGCTTCATCTAGGGGAATGACTATTTCTATTACTATTTCTATTAGAAGACCTGGCTGAGACATTAGCAAGAAGTGCCTCCCTCTTATTTATTTCACATGATCCAACCCTTTTTGGACAACTGAATCCGAATATTCTCTACCGAGGAATGGGAAAGCGAGAGATTAGTGTGAGGACAAATCCAGGAGTTCTGCTTCAAAGAATAATTATCAAATAAAAGCAGGCTTTGGTGTAGGATACTGATATACAGAACACATTTAAAAAAAAAATTAAAAAAATATTTTTTATTTTAAAGCATTTTAACGGTGAACATTTTAAGCATTTTAAGCTTGATATTCTTATTTTAGAGTTAGGATCATCAGGCATAATACGTTTTTTAGCATGACTTTAGATCGGTCTCTTTTCAACTCAAGGACAATGGCTCATCTTCATGGCTTTTACATTTTGTCTTTGATTTCCCTTTCTATTTTACAATAATTGATACATTTCTATGTTCAAGAGTTTAATAGCACCCTGTGTGACTTTGACTATATCAATGAACAACATTATAATAAAACATTTAGCTTCAATCAAAAAAGCATTTTTGTGGCATGCGACATTGAGTACATTTTAGCATATATTTTGTATAACAAGGGCCAGAAATTGGTGAGCAATCAGATTTTCCAAGCACACACAGTCTCTGAATCTTCAAAAGGGTCACAAAAAACATATGTCGTTTTTCTTAAGAAAAAGTAGTTTAAACTAAATAAAACATAATATGATAATCCCTTTTGTTCACTAACTACAGGTGGCCTCTCAGAGTATGGTAATCATGCCAACTAAAGTACTTGCACTTTAATGTGCCCATTTTGGCACTCAGTATTGTCAAGAGCTGGCAACTTTATCCCATCTCCATGCAGGTACAGCCAAGACTGGGAATAATGATGCCAAGTACTGTGGAAGATGCTGACAGAAAATGAAATAGTCAGGGCTGGGCTCAGCCCTCCCTTCTCAGATTTCAGGCTGCTCAGCTGTCAGTTAATTGCCAGTACTCATCATTCCATAGTGACTCACCTGGTGATCATATCCTGCTCGTTAACCCCTGCTGGCTATTTAAGCTGAAGAAAAATGCTCCTGCACACAAGTGGGTAGCCAAACAAGCGGTATTAAAACACAGGCCTTGCTGCCCTCAAGAATGGGGGATCCTAGCAGACAATGAGAAAAAAGAAAGAAAGGGCGCACCAGCCATGTGCATTATCCTTTAAATAAAATTTATTAAAACTAATGATAAAAGGGAACTACTTAGAAACAGTAGTGGAAGATCTCAAATGTATAAAACAATCTTCAAATCACAGCATGCAGTCAGGGAGCAGCAGAGCCCACCAGAGGTGCCGGAGGAGCTCATAAGAATCACTGCTAAGCCAGGCTGGTGCACCCTTTCTTTCTTTTTTCTCATTGGCTATTTAAGCTGCCTGGACTAGATCTCCTGTGTCTTTGCCTCGGTCAACATATCTAGAGACTCTCTGCTGTGTTCCTGTTGATGACTTGCCTGGCTGACGTCCCTTCTGGTTCCTGATCCTGTCTGCTGCTCTGACTATGCTGATCTCTTGTTTTGACTACATTTACTATTTGTATAATTTTTACCACTATATTAAATGGTGTGATTTTTACCGCATTTTCTTTCTCCATCTGATTCATGGTTCCTGACAGTAGGTGAAGGCCATGAGTTCAGAAGATGCAGGCAATCCACTTGCTGGTAATATTTTTTCTAGATTGGATGAGCATGGATAAGTTTGCCATAGTGTTATGAATGCTTCTTATTTGCACTGCTCAACTGGACCCTCCCACTCCCTCTCATACCTCCTGGTACAGAGTCTGCCAGTGAGGTAGAACCCATGCAGTTGGGCTTCACATGTCTCTCTGCGGATGAGAGGGCCTTTAGTAGGAGGGAGAGATCATGCCTTTATTGTGGCCAGGCAGGTCACTTTTTGAAGTCTTGTCCTACCCATTCAGGGAGACGCTTGCACCTGAGGTCCTGTAGGGGACAGACCTTAGGTGGCGTTGTTACATCCCCAGTTATCCAGAAGGATAAGCCCCTGGTTCCTGTTACCCTTTCTTGGTCTGAGTCGTCCATCGAGATACAGGCTCTAATTGACTCTGGGGCTGCAGGCCTGTTCATAGAAGGTGCCTTTGTGTCTAAACACTCGATTCCACTGCAGCTTCCTGACACTCCTTTTGCTATTAAGGCTATTGATGGGAGACCTCTACAGCCTGCCCATGTGACTCATGAGACTGCTCCTTTGACCATGGCTGTAGGGGCTCTTCACCATGACACAATCCAATTCCAAGTCATTTGCTCTCCTCATTTTCCAGTGGTTATTGGTTATTTTTGGTTACAAAGGCACAACCCCTCTTTTGATTGGCTTTGTGCTGAGGTTCTTTCCTGGTCGCCTCAATGCAGTAAGACATGTTTTCAGAAAATGGCAAAAGTCTTGTGCACCTCCTCACGCTCCTCCCTGCCGGAGGAGTACCGTGATTTTAGTGATGTAGTTGACAAAGGTCAAGCTGGTAGTTTGCCTCCACACCGGTCAAATGATTGCGGAATTGACCTTCAACCTGGTGACATACCCCCTCGTGGCTGGGTTTACCATTTCTCTGTCTCATTGGACAAAGCTAATGAGGAGTATGTTGTCGGCGCACTTTCTTGAGGATTCATCTGCAAATCCTTGTCTCCTGCTGGCGCTGGTGCTGGCTTCTTCATCGTGAATAGGGATGAGCTTCGAGTTCGAGTTGAAGTCATGTTCGACTCGAACATTGGCTGTTCGCAAGTTCGCCGAACAGCGAACAATTTGGGGTGTTCGCGGCAAATTTGAATGCCGCGGAACACCCTTTAAAAGTCTATGGGAGAAATCAAAAGTGCAAATTTTAAAGGCTTATATGCAAGTTATTGTCATAAAAGTGTTTGGGGACCTGGATCCTTCCCCAGGGGACATAGATCAATGCAAAAAAAACTTTTAAAAACGGACGTTTTTTCAGGAGCAGTGATTTTAATAATGCTTAAAGTCAAACAATAAAAGTGTAATATCCCTTTAAATTTCATAGCTGGGGGGGTGTCTATAGTATGCCTGTAAAGGGGCGCATGTTTCCCGTGTTTAGAACAGTCTGACAGCAAAATGACATTTCAAAGGAAAAAAGTCATTTAAAACTACTCTTTTATTGTTTGACTTTAAGCATTATTAAAATCACTGCTCCTGAAAAAACGGCCATTTTTAAAAGTTTTTTTTGCATTGATCTATGTCCCCTGGGGCAGGACCCAGGTCCCCAAACACTTTTTATGACAATAACTTGCATATAAACCTTTAAAATTAGCACTTTTGATTATTCATGTTCGTCTCCCATGGACTTTAACGGTGTTCACGTGTTCGAACAAACTTTTTTCCTGTTCGCATGTTCTAGTGCGAACAGAACAGGGGGGTGTTCAGCTCATCCCTAATCGTGAAGAAGAGTGGTGAACTGAGGCCTTGTAATGATTATAGGGGTCTTAATCGTTTCATGATTAAGAATGCTTATCCGATTCCGTTGATTATGGAGTTATTTGACAGCCTCAAGGGAGCAACGGTTTTCACAAAGCTTGATTTGAGAGGAGCATACAATCTTGTGAGGATCAAGGTGGGCGACGAATGGAAAACTGCGTTTAATACCAGAACAGGTCATTACGAGTACCTCGTAATGCCGTTTGGCCTTTGAAATGCTTTGGCAGTTTTTCAGGAATTTATCAATGATGTCCTCCGTGATTTGTTGCAGCTATGTGTGGTGGTATATCTCGACGATATCCTCATATTTTCTAATTCCCTAGAGAGCCACCACACAGATGTCTGTCGTGTGCTTCAGAGGCTGAGAGAAAATAACCTGTATTGTAAATTGGAGAAGTGCAAGTTTCATCGTGAACAGGTTAAATTCCTGGGTTATGTCATTTCTACCTCTGGTTTTTCGATAGACTCATAGAAACTTTCTGCAGTCCTACAGTGGCCCCGACCCATGGGTTTACGTCCACTGCAAAGTTTTCTTTATTATCGAAAGTTTATTCGTAACTTCTCGTCTCTGGTTAAAACCCTGACTGATATGACCAGAAAAGAGGATAACCCACAAAATTTGGCTCCGGATTCCATTAATGCCTTTGAAAGTCTCAAGGCTGCCTTTGTTTCTGCTCCTATGTTGGCAGATCCTGATCCTACGTTATTCTTTATCCTTGAGGTTGATGCATCTGAGACTGGAGTTGGCACCCTTCTGTATCAATGTCCTATCTCTGAGAGCACTATGCATCCTTGTGGCTACATAGAGTTGTTAGCGATCATTTTAACCCTTAAAGAATGGAGGCATCTCTTCAAAGGTACCACTGTGTCGGTTCTCATTCTGACTGACCATAAGAATCTCACATTCTTGTCTGAGGCTAAACGTCTCTCTCCCAGAAGGGCGCAATGGGCTCTTTTCTTGTCAAGCTTCAATTATATAGTCTCATTCTTACCCGATACTAAGAATGTAAGGCCTGATGCATTGTTGTAACAGTTTTCCTCTGCTTCCAAGATGGATTCGTTTCCTGTTCCTGTGATACCGCCCGATAGTATTCTGGCTACAGTTTGTACCAGTCTCACTTCAACTTTGGGTGACAAAATTATTGCTGTCCAGATTCATTCTCCTCCTGAGAAACCTTATGATCGCTGTTTTGTCCCTGAGAGTCTTTGCACCGCTGTGCTCCAGACTTACCATTCTCCCAAGGCTGCTGGCCACCCTGGGAAGAATAAACTAATTTGGGCTATTTCCCAACAATTCTGGTGGCCTAGTCTCCGTGCTAATGTAGCCACCTTCTTGGCTGCCTGTTCTGTGTGTGCTTTGAGTAAGACACCACAACACCTTCCAGTGGGCCTCCTACCATCCATACCCAATGGAGAGAGGCCTTGAACCCACCTGTCTATGGATTTTGTTGTGGAGTTACCCAACTCCCAGGGGAACACAGTTATCTTTATGGTGGTTGACAGGTTCTCGAAAATGTCACATTGCATTCCGCTTAAGAAGTTGCCTACATCCAAAGAACTGGCATTAATTTTTGTTTGGGAGATCTTTTGATTACATGGGCTACCCAAGTTTATCGTTTCAGACAGGGGTAGTCAGCTGGTATCCAGGTTTTGGAGAGCCTTTTGTGCACAGTTGGGAATTCAGCTTTCCTTCTCTTCTGCGTATCACCCGCAGTCTAATGGGGCCACAGAATGAGGCAACCAGTTCTTGGAGCAGTTTCCATGTTGCTATATTTCTGACCATCATAACAACTGGTCAGACCTCTTACCTTGGGCGGAGTTTGCTCACAATAGTGCCATTAATTCTGCTTCCCGAGTGTCCCCGTTTAAGGCGAATTATGGTTTCCAACCATCCATGTCGCCTGCCTCATTTGTTCCTCTGAGAATTCCTGCGTTAGAGGATCATCTACATGATCTTCGTTCCACGTAAAGGTCCAAGAGTCCTTGTGACGTGCCAATGATAGGTACAGATAGGTACAGTCTCCATGCTGACTGCAGACGCCTACCTGCGCCTTCCTACCAAGTTGGGGAGAGGGTCTGGCTGTCATCTCGCAACCTCCGACTCCGTGTTACCTCACTGAAATTGGCACCTCGGTTTATTGGGCCTTTTATGTATTCTCCGCAGGATTAACCCAGTGGCTTACGCTTTAGACCTTCCTTCTAAAATGCATATCTCTAATGTATTCCATGTCTCCTTATTAAAACCTTTGGCGTGCAACCTCTTCACCACCTCAGTGCCACATCCTTCCCCAGTACAGGTTGAGAACCATGGGGAGTATGAAGTACAATCTGTCATTGACTCCTGTAGGTTCCGTGGGCGCATACAGTACCTGGTTCATTGGAAAGGGTACAGTCTGGAGGAGTGCTCTTGGGTCTCATCCTCAGAAGTACATGCCCCTGTCCTCCTTTGTGCTTTCCATAGGCGTTGTCCCTTCAAACCTGGTGGCCCTCCAAGGGGGAGGGGTTGTTGAGGAAGGGGTACTGTCAGGGCTGGGCTCAGCCCTCCCTTCCCAGAGCTCAGGCTGCTCAGCTGTCGGTTAATCTCCAGTACTCATCATTCCACAGTGACTCACCTGGTGATCATATCCTGCTCGTTAACAAGCCCTGCTGGTTATTTAAGCTGCCTGGACTAGATCTCCTGTGCCTTAGCATTGGTCAAAATAACTAGAGACGCTCTGCTGTGTTCCTGTTGAAGACTTGCCTGGCTGATGTCCCTTCTAGTTCCTGATCCCGTCTGCTGCTCTGACTATACTGATCTCCGGCTCCCTGATTTCCTGACTCGTTCTGACTATGCGATTTGGTTACCAAACCCTGGCTATGTTTTGACTACGTTTACTATTTGTACCATTTTTACCACTATATTAAATGGTGTGATTTTTACTGCATTTTCTGTCTCTGTCTGATTCATGGTTCCTAACAGAAATATACCCATCAATTTTATCACACCCAGAATAGATTAGAAGCACCCTTAAGAAAGTGAGGCTCCTCTTTTCTAAAGTTGTAATATAGTCTCAGAACACTTTCCCAATTCAGGTAGTCTATCTCCTTAAGTTCATGGAAAATTGTGTCCAAGAATCTGCTCTTACGGGTTATTTGCCATAACAAAACATATTGCAAAATAGGACAAAGACAATGGTGGGTTTGACAAAGACTTTCCACTTGTCTTTACTGCAGCAAATACAAGTCTGGTATTGAAGTCTTTAAAATGATGATAGTTGCTGGAGTAAGTAAGAAAGGATCTTTAGGGTCACTTGAAATCAGGTTTTTATGATCTAGCATTGATGATTGCTGAGACTTCTGCCCTAAAGGTTGTCAGACTCTCATAAGTTAGCATTGCATTCCCTACTTATATGAAGATTAAATCAGAAATTCTAAGAGCTATGCTTTTTATTCTTACCAAGGCCCCTGCAACATGAAAGGAGTTAAGTGGGTTGAAGGTCTATGTACTGCCATGATCATTCAGAAATCTCTCCTCTTGATCGATGGCAATGTTTGAGAAAATTGCAGTTCTTTAGCTGCCCCAACAAAGTTAGTCCCACTGTCTGAAAGGATATGTTTTACAAGACCTTGAAACACAATAAAACATCTTTGTGAAATTTGTGAAACTTGAAGTGCACATGGGCTTGAAGACTTTAATGTGGACAATGCTGATAGTTAAGCAAGTAACCCAACATTTTATGTATGCATGCCTCCTCCAGAACAACATTTGGTGTCAAATGGCCAAAGACATAAAGGCAACACTGGTGAAAGATGGGTTATGTACTGAGTCTGTCAGCTGGTAGATTGGCTTTGTTTGTTTCTTTTGTGTGTTGCAGCATGTCAGGATACTTGCAGAAAGTAATACATTTGAAGATCTCACTACTTACACAACTTTAACTCCAACTATTCAGAAGCCAGAAGCTTGTAAAGCTCTTTCCATAAATAGCTGTCCTTGATATTTGACGTAATAAAGATAGCACAAACCAAAAAGTAATATGATGATGACCAGGAACCAAAAAAGAGTTTTTTCTCATCTGGCTCAAACTTCTCTTCCCTAAGGTAGACACTTACTTTGAATAGACCATTTTGATCTAGAAATTGGTCAAGTTTTTTTTCAGGGCCATGTTTTGGTACAAGTTTTAAAATATAGTTTACAATATAATCTCTCTAGCATAGGTTAAAATTCTGCACAGTAGGGGTAATGGCAGCTGACATTCTAATATTGAATGCACATTTTGGCAGAGATGAAATGCTTTACAGTTTTGTGTTGTTTAATAAAGGGGGCTGTTTGGTCACAATGGCTTGAGGCTATGTCCCCGGTAATGGTATACGCCAATTTTGCACCATAAGTATCAATGTTTATATGCATCTGTATATATGCAGATACACAGACCCTTAATTGAAAAGGTACTCAAGGCCAACTATGCTGCCCACCCAATTTGTATATGTTTTTATGTTTAATGCTCCAAACTTGGGGGGGGGGGTGATGGTTGTGTGGTGTGGGTTTTTTTTTTTTGAGGGGGGGTATTGGTAATGTCTTGTGAAATGTGTAATTGTAAAATTGGAAACTTTGTTAAATAAAATCTGATTAAAAAAAAGGGGGGGGGGGCAGAACCCTTACAATTCATAATTAAACACATTTCTTATCCCACAGTGTTTGACATCATGGACAAGTTTTCCCCACTGTTCGCAGCGCTGCTTTGAGATATGGTAGTGTTCACCCTCAGGCATTGGTGATTCCCGTTTTCTGACAAGAGCTGGCGTAGAACTCACATTGTGGAATACAGTGACATTCTCATGAGGGATAATTCTTTATATGCCTCTTTGATCTGAGAGTCATGTGAGTGGCCCTCCTTAATATTCATATATTTATTAAAGGTTCCATAATATTAATTCACTTAGTTTGTGCCTTGTTTTATCTATTTACTGTTGTTTGAATGTGTGGCATCTTTGAGGGAACAAGTTATGTGGGTTGGCAAGTATTAGCTTGAATAAGTGTTTTCCAGGTTGAAAGTTTCTTGAATCTGTAAGATTTTAGTTGACTTGTCGGAGGTCACTCCCTAAAGTTTAGAGATCTCAGGACAGATTTCAACATCTGCTAGCTAAAATGTGTCATTCTCAAGAATAATCAGTTCTGTATTGTACAAGAATGCAGGTCCTGTAAATAATGTTGTACTTTTAAGGTGACCTGCAGCAGCAGTTCTTGTAGCATATTCTGCAGGATAGTGATCAGTAGGTACATAGTGGGACTTTGTTGGACAGGTGGATTTTGTAATCCTTAACATAAAGTTATAACCATATGTTCTCTTTGTAGATTTAATCTACCACTATCTTGCTGTCAGAACTTTGTATATTTAATATCAATGTCCATTGCTGATGTGATGGGTTTGGCTAGCTCAACAGCTGTTATAGGAGCTCTAATCTAGGTATAGTGTACCAAAGATGTGGAGTCAGTTTTGTGTTGCCCATCACAAATCTTATGTGGCATTGTGCTTTAAAGTCTACAGTTTTTAAGTAGGCAACAGAAGCTATTGCTTTGACAGAAGCATCATATAAAGAGTTTTTAGCTTTTAACGTCTCTAGAGGGTGTAGGAGACTATGAATATAAAACATGAAGAACAGATAAAGCTATTAGCAAATTTCCCCATTCTATCCAAGAATTTTTTCCTTCTCAGAGGGCAATAAAGCATTCCAGTCAGATGTATGTTTAGTGACTTAACTGCCTCAGCAGGGTTTTACCTTAAACTGTGACAGAAGCTGCAGATCGTAAAGGATTACAGAGGTTATTAATTGCAGACAAGACTGAGGCCTTTCTTAGAATGAAAGGGTTTCACTTTCTGTCTACTTGGAAGGTAAAGTTGGGTAAGAGGTAAGTAAAACTCCCAATGAAAGCCCACACTACATTGTACAGATAAAGTGTATTTCCATAAATGTAGGTCTCTTAGATCATTAGAGTTGTCCTGGGAAAACAAAGCTACCATTACTTTTCCATTGTTGGAATTGATCTTGTGAAGCCTTAGATGTGAGCAAGCAAGCATTTCCTGGGCTCTTTTTAGAATACTGTGAGCTCATTTAAACACAGGGATTGTAAAAGTCATCTGCATAAAAGTAATTTTTCAATAATTATCTAGCATCTAACCCATACTGTGTCTCACCCTCCCTGGCAGAATGCCAAGTTCATAGATAAAAAATGCTGGGTAGTGCTCTATGATGTCTTTGGAGGGATGATTGTCTCTTAACCAAAGAAATCTCAAGACTTGTCTGTCTTTCTCTTTTACAGGGAAGGAATAGAACATATGTTGGATGTTGGCTATTAAAGCAACAGTCTCTGCAAAAGTGTAAGAGTGCTCCCATGTGTATGAATGAGTATAAGGTACATAATACCCCTTGTTAGTCATTAAAAAAAAGTCCTTTAACCATCTCAATTAGAGATGAGCTGAACACCCCCCTGTTCGGTTCGCACCAGAACATGCGAACAGGCAAAAAATTTGTTCGAACACGCGAACACCGTTAAAGTCTATGGGGCACGAACATGAATAATCAAAAGTGCTAATTTTAAAGGCTTATAAGCAAGTTATTGTCATACAAAGTGTTTGGGGACCCTGGGGTCCTGCCCCAGGGGACATGGATCAATGCAAAAAAAGTTTTAAAAACGGCCATTTTTTTCGGGAGCAGTGATTTTAATAATGCTTAAAGTGAAACAATAAAAGTGTAATATCCCTTTAAATTTCATACCTGGGGGGTGTCTATAGTATGCTGTAAAGGGGCGCATGTTTCCCATGTTTAGAACAGTCTGACAGCAAAATGACATTTCAAAGGACAAAGAAGTCATTTAAAACTACTCGCGGCTATTAATGAATTGCCGGTCTGACAATACACATAAAAGGTCATTGATAAAAACGGCATGGGAATTCCCCACAGGGGAACCCCGAACCAAAATTTAAAAAAAAAATGACGTGAGGGTCCCCCTAAATTCCATACCAGGTCCTTCAGGTCTGGTATGGATATTAAGGGGAACCCCAGCCAAAATTTAAAAAAAAAAAGGCGTGGGGTCCCCCTCAAAATCCATACCAGACCCTTCAGGTCTGGTATGGATTTTGAGGGGGACCCCGCGCCAAAATGTAAAAAAAAAAATGGCGTGGGGTCCCCCCAAAAATCCATACCAGACCCCTATCCGAGCACGCAACCTGGCAGGCCGCAGGAAAAGAGGTGGGACAAGAGAGCGCCCCCCCTCCTGAACCATACCAGGCCACATGCCCGCAACATTGGGAGGGTGCTTTGGGGTAGCCCCCCAAAACACCTTGTCCCCATGTTGATGAGGACAAGGGCCTCATCCCCACAACCCTGGCTGGTGGTTGTGGGGGTCTGCAGGCAGGGGGCTTATCGGAATCTGGAAGCCCCCTTTAACAAGGGTCCTCAGATCCTGACCCTCCCCCCATGTGAAATGGTAAGGGGGTACAAAAGTACCCCTACCATTTCACTATAAAAGTGTCAAAAATGTTAAAAATGACAAGAGACAGTTTTTGACAATTCCTTTATTTAAATGCTTCTTCTTTTTTCTTTCTTCTTTCTTCTATGTTCTATCTTCCTTTGGTTTCTTCCTCCATCTTCTTCTGGTTCTTCTGGTTCTTCCTCCGGTGTTCTCGTCCGGCATCTTCCTCCGCGGCATCGGTGTCTTCTTCCCTTCTTCTCCTTGGGCCGCTCCGCATCCATGATGGCATGGAGGGAGGCTCCCGCTCTTCTTTTCATCTTCTTCTCTTCATCTTCTTCTCTTCATCTTCTTCTCTTCATCTTCTTGTCTTCATCTTCTTTTTGGGCCGCTCCGCATCCATGATGGCATGGAGGGAGGCTCCCGCTCTGTGACACTTCTCCTCTTCTGACGGTTCTTAAATAATGGGGGACGGGGCCACCCGGTTACCCTGCCCCCCTCTGAAGAAAGGTGACTTGACGGGACTTCCCTGTGGAGTCACTGGGAATGCCACAGGGAAGTCCCGTCAAGTCCCCATGCGTCAGAGGGGGAGGGGTCACCGGGTGGCCCTGCACCCCATTATTTAAGAACCGTCAGGAGAGGAGAAGCGTCACACAGCGGGAGCCTCCCTCCATGCCATCATGGATGCGGAGCGGCCCGGAAAGAAGATAAAGACAAGATGAAGACAAGAAGATGAAGAGAAGAGCGGGAGCCTCCCTCCATGCCATCATGGATGCGGTGCGGCCTAAGGAGAAGAAGGGAAGAAGACGCCGACGACTCGGAGGAAGATGCCGGACGAGAACACTGGAGGTAGAACCAGAAGAACCAGAAGAAGAAGAAGATGGAGGAAGAAACCGAAGTAAGATAGAAGAAAGAAAAAGCATTTAAATAAAGGAACTGTCAAAAACTGTCTCTTGTCATTTTTAACATTTTTGACAGTTTTTTCGTGAAATGGAGGGCCGGGATCTGGGGGTCCCCTTGTTAAAGGGGGCTTCCAGATTTCAACAACAGAAAGAGGAGACAAGGGAGTCCCCAGAAAGCAAAAAAGGGGAATGGTCAACTACGGCTTATGGTACAAAAATGCAAAAAGGCTTTATTAAGGGTAGGGGGGGTGGGGGTATTTACATATACAAAAAATTCCAAATATATGTAGGATAAACAATGTATCTAAATAACACAGTCCGTCTCACTACACTAAACCAAAATTAAAAACCATGCTGCAACATTGATGAATAAAACTGCAGAGCGTGCCTGCAGGCCAAAAACGCATGCAGTGTCCATTTGAATCCAAAGAAAAAAGTATTGCACCAAACATTACATGGAGTAAGCTACTGATGGGATATCAAGTCTTATGTGGTCTAGTATTAACTGTGCATCAGATTGAGCAGTACTGAGAAAAAAAAAAAAAAAAAACCCACATATATCCACATAGACAGGACCTTACATAGCTGAATTAGGTGGGGTTTTTAAAAAAAAAAAAACTCTATTAGAAGGAAATCCTCCACAAGCAGCTTCCAACCTCAGTGCACTAAATGTGTGTTTACACCAGTTGTTTTGGAAATGGAAAGACCAGCGTTCCTGTTACTAGGTATGTCCAGTGCACAAACACTATTTCCTCAATGCAGCATAAAAGGAGCAAAGGACAAACCACTCCAAAGAAAGGGCTTAGTCTCTTTTCCAATCTAGACCAGGATGATATTTTCACAGTTCATCAGTTTCAAGTGTGTCAATCCATGCAGGAGGGTGAATGGCAAACAGATGCAAAGACTATTGATAAGCAGGTAAGGAGGGAAAGAGAAACTGCCCATTGGGCTCTCACCTCTTTCAAGTACTGGGGATGTCCTCAAACTCTGCTGTCTTGCTGTTTGGCATGGAGCGGCTCACAGTCAGTTCAGAGCAACATTCAGTGTGTAGTCACAGCACACCATTCTCCTCAATAGTAGACACTGCAGACTGTGTGATCACATGACCGGTCACATGGTTAGGAAGAGACCAGGAACCAGGAACTTTGCATTCAATTGCTGATGCGGAATTAGCTTGTGAAGTATGGTGCTGTATGCAAATCACAGGGAAACCCTTTTACATTGCTGGAAAAGGAAGCATGTTGAAGGCCTGCTGACAAGCCCTGCAGGGGCTGCGTTGACGCTTCGTACGCCTCTGCGTACTTCTTCAGGCTTCCAGATTTCGATAAGCCCCCCGCCCGCAGACCCCCACAACCACCAGCCAGGGTTGTGGGGATGAGGCCCTTGTCCTCATCAACATGGGGACAAGGTGTTTTGGGGGGCTACCCCAAAGCACCCTCCCAATGTTGAGAGCATGTGGCCTGGTACGGTTCAGGAGGGGGGCCGCTCTCTCGTCCCTCCCTCTTTTCCTGTGGCCTGCCAGGTTGTGTGCTCGGATAAGGGTCTGGTATGGATTTTGAGGGGGACCCCACGCCATTTTTTTAAAAAATTTTGGCCAGGGTTCCCCTTAATACCCATACCAGACCTGAAGGGCCTGGTATGGAATTTAGGGGGACCCCCCTGTCATTTTTTTTTTTTAATTTTGGTTCGGGGTTGCCCTGTGGGGAATTCCCATGCCGTTTTTATCAATGAACTTTTATGTGTATTGTCGGACCGGCAATTCATTAATAGCCGCGAGTAGTTTAAATGACTTTTTTTCCTTTGAAATGTCATTTTGCTGTCAGACTGTTCTAAACAGGGGAAACATGCGCCACTTTACAGGCATACTATAGACACCCCCCAGGTACAAAATTTAAAGGGATAATACACTTTTATTGTTTCACTTTAAGCATTATTAAAATCACTGCTCCCGAAAAAACGTCCGTTTTGAAAACTTTTTTTTGCATTGATCCATGTCCCCTGGGGCAGGACCCAGGTCCCCAAACACTTTTTATGACAATACCATGAATATAAGCTTTTAAAATAAGCACTTTTGATTTCTCCCATAGACTTTTAAAGGGTGTTCCGCAGCATTCGAATTTGCCGCGAACACCCCAAATTGTTCGCTGTTCGGCGAACTTGCGAACAGCCGATGTTCGAGTGACTCGAACTCAAAGCTCATGCCTAATCTCCCCCTTCCTGCCCAGACCAATTTTCAGCTTTCAGCTCTCTCACACTTTGAATGACAATTACTTAGACATGCAACACTGTACCCATATGAAATGTGCATCCTTTTTTTCACACAAATAGAGCTTTCTTTTAGTGGTATTTAATCACTAGCGGCTTTAAAGATCATACATTTTGTGAAAAACATACCTTTTCTGCTTGTTTCTGTCATAAAATTTTGCAAATTAGTAATTTTTCTTCATAAATTTTGTCCAAAATTTATACTGCTACATAGCTTTGGTAAAAATAACCCAAATTAGTGTATATTATTTGGTCTTTGTGGAAGTTATAGAGTCTACAAACTATGGTGCCAATCACTGAAAATTGATCACATCTGATTAGGCCTTCAGTACATCAGGTGTATCTCATTTCTTGAGACTTTAACAAGTCAGGAAAGTATAAATACCCCTCCAAATGACCCCTTTTTAGAAAGTAGACATTCCAAGGTATTAAGTGAGTAGCATATGAGTTTTAATTTGTAAGTTATAATTTTTGTATTAAGTTGTATTTTTTTCCAACAATTCTTTGCAAAATGAAGATTTTTTTTTTTTTTTACAATATTGTGATATTATCAGGTTATTTCTCACACACGGCATATACATACAACAAATGACACCCCAAAATACATTCTGCTTCTCTTCCTGAGTATGGGAATACCACATGTGTGAGACTTTTACACAGCCTGGCCACATACAAAGGCCCAACATTGAAGTAGCTCCTTCAGGCGTTCTACGAGCATAAATGACAAATTACTCTTTTCTCAACCACCTATATAATTGCCCAAAAAATGACCCCATTTTGGAAAGAAAACACCCCAGCGTATATTTTATGAGGCATAATGAGTCTTTTGAAAAGTTCATTTTTTTCCAGACGTTTTTGGAAAATGTGGAAAAAAATGAAAACGCATTTTTTTTGCACAAGGTTTTCAATGTATAAGATATATTTCTAACACATAGCATGCACATAGCAAAAATTACACTCCAAAATACATTCTGCTACTCATCCTGAGTATGGCAATACAACATGTGTGAGACTTTTACACAGCCTAGCCACATACAGAGGCCCAACATTGAAGTAGTACCTTCAGGCGTTCTAGGAGCATAAATTACACATCTCATTTCATTCCTACCTATCACACTTTTGAAGGTCCTTGAGCACCAGGACAGTGGAATTACTCACAAAATGACCCCATTTTGGAAAGCAAACACCCCAACGAATATTCTATTAGGCATGGGCTGTAGATAGGTACTATGATGGGCTGGAGACAGGTACTCGGGTACTCTGATGGGCTGGTGACAGGTATTCGGTTACTTTGATGAGCTGGTGACAGCTACTCGGGTAGATGGGCTGGTGACAGGTACTCAGGTACTCTGATGTGCAGGTGACAGGTACTCGGGTACTCTGATGGCCTGGTGAAAGGTACTCGAGTACTCATATGGACTGTGACAGGTACTCAGGTACTTGGGTACTCAGATGAACTGTGACAGGTACTCGGGTACTCCGATGGACTGTGACAGGTACTCAGGTACTCAGATGGACTGTGACAGGTACTCAGGTACTCTGGTACTCATATGGACTGTGACAGGTACTCAGATGAACTGTGACAGGTACTCGTGTACTCAGATGGGCTGTGACAGGCAGGTACTTAGATGGACTGTGACAGGTACTCAAGTACTCCTGGTACTCATATGGACTGTGACAGGTACTCAGGTACTCAGATGAACTGTGACAGGTACTCGTGTACTCAGATGGGCTGTGACAGGCAGGTACTTAGATGGACTGTGACAGGTACTCAAGTACTCCTGGTACTCATATGGACTGTGACAGGTACTCAGGTACTCAGATGAACTGTGACAGGTACTCGGGTACTCAGATGAACTGTGATGGGTACTCAGATGGACTGTGACAGGTGCTCGGTTACTCAGATGGACTGTGACAGGCACTCAGATGGACTATGACAGGACTCATACGAACTGTGACAGGTACTCAGATACTCAGATGGACTGTGACAGGTACTCAGGTACTCAGATGAACAGTGACAGGTACTTTGATGGGTGGTGACAGGTCCTCTTTATTAGGGGGGCAATCAGTGTGATTGGTGTACACTGTAAGCGGTAACAAGATGTTACCACAATCTCCTTCTCACACATGATCGGTGTGTGAGGAGGAGAACCCGGTAACATCTTGTTATCGCTCTATGTTTACATTTAGTGATCGACTGTGAAAGGATCACAGCCGATCATGTGGAAAACAGCTTCTGGCCAATGGCTGTTTACCAGAGTCAGTGAAAAGCAGTGTTCCCAGGAAGATGCTCCCGATCGTGGGCATGAGCCGTGCAAAGTGGGGCGGTACCATCTGTGATTGGCCATGACTTCATCATGGCCGATCACATGGTAAACAGCCATGCCCAATGGCTGTTCACCCCCCTCGGTGGCGAGCGGAGTCTCCATGACACGCTGCCACCGAGGGCTCAGAGCTGCGTGCACACGATCACATGCATGCCCTGTGTAAATGGACGGACGTCATATTAAAAAACAAGAGCCGTGCCACCTGGCCTTCATATGATGGCCGGCAAGCAGCAAGCAGTTAATCAGAAAATCAATAATAAATCACGTTGTCCTTTGATGTAGATACATCATCAATCACGATGAGCAATGTCCTGTGACCATTTGACACAACAACCCACATGGGATCCCATCATATTTGTTTACAATTTTAAACAAGTTGGCTGAGGGGAAGCTGTCCTTTAGTGGCAAATGTTATACCCCCACGAAATGAATGACTTTCAGCTGCAATAGCTGTCGCTTTTGGCAGGTGGATGAACTGGTTAACTCTGGCTATTGGTTTGTCCACTTGCCAAAAACTGAAAACAAACTGGGTTCAAGGCAAACTCATGGTCAACTCAAATTTGAAGCTCATCTCTATGTGTAATCCAAAGGTGTGCACAGCCTATTGTATAAGGATGTTCACCCCAAAGCTCAAACACACATGCCTTTCTCTGCAGCCTCAGCTGCACGAGGCAGTGAATGAATGGGAAGTGCTCTGTGTTGTGCGGCTTCCTGTTCATTCACAAACTGAAGCATAGTAAACAAAGTTTACTATGCTTCAGTTGTGAATGAACACAGTGAGCGAGTGTTCATTTAGAAAAGGAAGCGGCCAGTAAATTACATATTTACTTGCCAATTCCTCCCCTTTCCGACCTGAAACATCCCCCATAGTAGCCAGGGAAGAGGAGGTAAACCAGCAGCACTGTGGGGTGGGGGGGCAACACAGGGGGAAACCCAGGCAGTAGGCAGGATTCAGCACCGCACATAATGATTAGGCTGTGCCCAGGCACACCTGGTACACCTATGGTATAATCATATATTTTAAGAGTCTCTGGTTTAAGCAGGCCTTTGTTTTACCACTTTGCAGACTTCAGGCTTGTTGCAGCGTTGCCATGTACTGTAGCTTCTTTTGTTTGCCTTCTCAACATTGTTTATTCCTTTTTCATCTAGGTAAGTGTTGCTACTGAGCTTTGAGTGTTGATAGAGATTTTCTTGCATTGCAGAGATACTTGGTTCAAGCTCTGGCCCAAGAACACTGCAGTGTGTGCTGTGGTCACTGCCAGGACATATAGCTGTTTCTAATGCTTCTGCTTCAGCTATGATGGCTGCAAATTTCTTCCCTATATAAAGTCTCTCTAGGGATGCTTTTAAAAGGGGTTTTGTCTGTGTTTTCTGAGACCGTAGGTGTGATTTGTGCATTTCAATAGATGCCTCTTGCTGTATATTTTCAACCTCTAAGTGTGCTTTCTCAGTGCACTTAGACACTTAAACATTGCTCGAAGTGTGTTTTTTCATTTTTTATCTGCATTTCTAAGAATGCCTCTTGCTTTGCCTTCTCAGCCTCTGAATGTGCTTTTTTTTCTAATCTGCATTTCTAGCTTAGCAAAGGCTGCTCAAGATTTTTTAGCTTCAGCTTTAAAAGTGAGTGCATTACTTGTAGATGAGGATTTATGGAAGCCAAGAATCCAGATATTAATTTGTCTGAAGATGCTTGACTGTGAGACATGTTGCCTTTGTGGAGGCATTTGTACAAAGCTGCTGTATTGTCATATAAAAGGTGACTGCGCTGACAGTGTAGCAGGCCTCTGTGTAATCAGTATCCCATATCCAAATTCCTCCTAAATGTCAGACAGCAGCATACGGTACCTATTATGCCGTGTACACATGACCAGACTTTTCGACAGCAAAGGTCCGACGGAACAAATCTGCCGGACAATTCGATCATGTGTGGGCTTCATTGGACCTTTGCTGTCGAAAAATCAGAAGGACTTTAGAAATAGAAAATGTTTCAAATCTTTCCGACGGACTCGAGTCCGGCTGAAAAATCCGTTCGTCTGTATGCTAGTCCGACGGACTAACAACGACGCAAGGGCAGCTATTGGCTACTGGCTATGAACTTCCTTATTCCAATCATCACGTTCGAATCAGTCGGACTTTGATGTGATCGTGTGAAGTCCGTTGCGTCAGAACTCTGTCGGAACTCTGTCAGAACTCCGTCGAAAGTCCGTCAAAAAGTCCTTCGGTGTTCAGTCCATCGAAAGTCTGCTCATGTGTACACAGCATTAGTAGCACTTGTTCTTGTTTTAGCTTATAGGCTACCGGCTTTATAGTTTCACAGGTTTTGCTTTTTGTACCCTTATATTCTGGTGGTTGTATTTTATATTTCATTCACATATGCATAGATTCATTGGGCTTATGTTCCCCTAAGCTATTGAGAACCGGAGATAGTATTGCCCTGAATTTGAGTGCTGTGTGCTAAGTGCCATTTAGATATTAGGCATATTTTACAGTATCCTGTATCCCACTTGTTGAGTAGCTGCTGCTCCGCTACTCTGTCCTCACTACATGTTACCCTTTGGCCTATGTGCAGCTTGACATGCAGCTAAACTCTCCCATTCTTCAAAGCAGATAAAAGGAAACAAAATTCTGGAAAATTGAGAAAAGGTGCATGTTGTAGGAACACATAAATTCAATATTAAAAAAAAGTCTTCCAGCATGTGGTAGATTCCAGTCCAGTTCTTTCCACCAGTGCCGTTACTAAGGAATGAAGTGTTCCTCCATTATGTGCCCAATATGGTGGCTGGCTTCTCTTCATGGGAGGTACAGAGACATGGTGGGGTAAAATATTGTTAAAACAGCTTTATGGCCAACAGAAAAGCATTGCTGTTTGTTCGCAAAGGGGTAACTCAAGACAAATTCAAAGTCAATTTGTTCGTACCATTCCTTACACTGAAACAATCCATATTAGCTTGGGCTGGTATTAATTTTATATGGGCAGTGGGGAGGGGGAGAGCATTTTTACAATGCAAGGCACTGTTTACATTTTTATTTTTAACTTTATTGGAATGTCAGAAGAGGGACAGCTCAATCATTTCTATGCACTGCATCTAAGCTGTAGTACAAAAATGCTGCATTTTGAAAAACCCTGTGCTCTTTTTTCCTCCACTCCAATGTGTGTAAATGGGGCTCATAGAAAACAATTAATAATGAGCCAAACTGCCCTGGGTTCAGTTTAAGAAAGGTTTACTGAACTCCAAAGAAGTTCAGATGCCGAATCTGAGTTCTATTGAAATCAATGGAAGCCGAATCTGTCAAATTAATAATGCCTATTTTCTGAGCTAAAAAGGTAAGGGGTGAGTAAAAAATAGCATTCAGGGGTAGATACTGCCTTGGAGAGCACGTACCAATTCAAAATACAATTTTTAAAAACTATATGCAGCCGGGAGAAGGGATTTTTTTTAAAGAACTGACATTTACAAAGGAAAAAGAAGTTTTAAATTGCTGGCACATTACATCTCTCTTCTGACTTTTTTTTTATATAAACACAGACCCTAAAGGTCCCCCAAAATAGCAGACCCCTAAGGATCAGTTATGTATTGTAGAGCAGTGTTTCTCAACTCCAATCCTCAAGGCGCCCCAACAGGTCATGTCTTCAGGATTTCCCTCAGATGAAGCGGCTGTGGTAATTACCAAGGCAGTGAAACTGATCAAATCACCTATGAAAAATAATGGGAAGCCTGAAAACATGACCTGTTGGGGCGCCTTGAGGACTGGAGCTGAGAAACACTGTTGTAGAGGACCTTTAGAGGGGTCTCTGTTCTGTTTCTTTCTTCTTTTTTTTCTTAAGAAGCCGGAAATTAGGTTTTAACTACCAGCAATTTTAATTTGTGACATTTTGTTTTTTTATAGAATATCCTACAGCAAGAATGAAAAAAAAATTGAGTGTGCCCAAAATGCACACCAGACCCTTTGGTTTTGGTATGGATTTAAGGGGGAAACCATGCAAAAAAATTTAAAAGTATCAGGTCAATAGTCCCCCCTAAAAAATCCATACTAGACCCTTAATCTGATCATATAGCCTTGTCGGCCAAGAAAAGGATAGGACAAATGTGCATCCCGCCCCCTCCTGAACCAAACCAGGCCACATTCCCTCAATATGGGATGGCTGCCATGCCAGGGGGGACCCACTCTGGCAAAGCACCTTGCCCTCATGTTGATGAGAACAAGGGCTTCTTCCCCACAACCCTTGCTGGTGGTTGTAGGGGTCAGCAGGAAGTTGCTTATTGGAATCTGGAAATTCCCATTAATAATGAAAGGGACCTTGAGATACCACCCCCCAGCATGAATAAGTATGGGGTACATAGCACCCCTACTCATTTATGAAAAAAAGATGTCACCTAGAAATAAAGACACCCAAATGTTTCAAAAGTCCTTTATTAAAAAACTAAAAAATCCCCTCCCCCATGTTTTAAATCCATCAACAATCATGATGCCCACTTCCCACCAACTTCCTGAGAAAAAAACCAAAAAACTGATGGCCTGGATCCTAAAGGAACTTGTATAGCTTGACAGCTTGGGGATCTGTCATTCGATAAGGGAGGGACCAGGGATAGTGTTTGTGTCATTGGCCAAATATCTCCATGATCATATTTGGGCAATGATGTCACTGCTTTCTTCTTGTACAAAAGTTTTTATCAAACAGAAAGACCGTCAATAATACATAAAGAAAGGAAGTATTGATGAACACAACATGTATGTATGATTACAGAGGCTTTATATAACACCTAAAAACAAATTGGGATACAAATAATTACAGAAATTCCTGAGGGAACCTAGGCTGTTCTGTGAGATTGGAGAGTATGGTAATGTAATTACACACTGGATCTAATATCCGTACCAATGCCGTTACATAACTTTATATAGCTTATGTGGTGCAGGAAAATATGCTACATAACCTTACAGTGATAAACAAAGCCCTAGAAGGGCAATGTGTGTTCATAAACTGTTTGTCATCATACATCCTGGCCCAGCAGAACTAAGCCTGCGGGTCAGAAGACATAGAAAGGAGACAAGAGATGAGAGAAAGGACTGAAAAAGAATAAAGTAGGTATTTAGAATAGGAAAGAAAGGGAAGAAACAGAAAGAAATAGATAAGAGAAGAGGGGGGGGTCCACGGGGTGAGGGGTGGAGATCTGTTAAAGAGAGAGTAGTGCCGAATCGAAATGAGAGGGATGGGTATGTAACACCCATGGTTGCCATGTCCGGAGAAATTTGTCTTGTGTATCTGATAACACGGCCGTCAGTTTCTCATTAACCATGATATCATTAATGCGGTTTTTAACCGATTCGAAACTGAGGGCCGGAGTTTTCCAAGCCTTTGCAATGGTCAATTTAGTTGCAGTAAATATATGAGATGCCAGTTGGCGTTCTGGTCGTAGCAATTCATTGATTGGTTTCCCCAAAATGGCCTCATAGGGATCCTTCTTTATATTAGTGTTAAAGAGGTTTCGAAGAAGTGCATAGACTCTGACCCACAATCTGCATACCCTGGGGCATTTCCACCAAATGTGTGCCATTGTTCACTCTTGAGCACATCCACGGAAGCATAAAGGGGAATAAGATGGGATAAAACTTGCTAATCTGGCAGGGGTATAGTACCATCTATAAAGTACTTTATAAGCATTTTCCAAGAAGAGAACATTCCTGGAGCACTTTGACAGTGCAATAGTCATAACCTACCAGTCCTCTGGGTCCAATTTTTTTCCCAATTCCACCTCCCACTGGAGATGGTATGTTCTTAAATGCAGTTGTTTGGAGCCTATAATGGCTGCGTATATTAAAGAAATCAGACCTGAGGATTGGGGTCTAGATCTGCAAAGGCTTTCAAAGGGGGTCAAAGTATAAGGGGTAGATTGAAATTTTATGAGGGATTGGAGAAAATGTCTGAGTTGTATGTATCTGTAGTGCTCCCTAAGAGGGACGTCATGGGAAGAACGCAAGGCTGCAAAGGTTATAATTCTAGTGGGGGTAAGCATGGAATGGACATCTACAAAGCCATTTTCAGTCCACCACCTGAATTGCCGTGAATTGTCGCATCCAGGTAGGAACAATGGACACTGAAGAAGGTGAAGTAGGGGGAGATGAGGGGAGATTAGACCTGCAGAGTATTTGACCATGTCCCATAACCGTAGTGAGTGGGCCAAACATGGACCAACAGTAGTTGGGCGGTGTGCTTGAGGGAGCCATGCGAGGGAGGCTAAGGGTATCGGATGAGAGTCCACCAGGTCAATGGTGGCCCACAACGGCATTTTAAATTTCTCATGAAGATGGGATAATGGGGCAATGGACGCTGCTGTATAGTAAGCCTGTAAATTGGGAACAGATAGGCCACCATTGATCCTACGAGTGAAAAGCACCTGTCTCTTAATCGTGGGTCTTGAGGGGCCCCAAATAAACTGCAAGATTTTGCGCTGATGTATACGGAGGATATGAGAGGGGACCTGGACCGGCAAGACCCAAAAATAGTAGAGCAGTTTTGGGAGATATGTCATACGGACAGTTGTAATCCTGCCAAACCAGGATAATGGAAGGGTGGACCAAGAGGAGAGCATACCCGCCAGCTTCCTAAACAATGGAGGAAAATTAGCTTGGTATAGGCCCAAATATCTTGGGGTAAGATGAATCCCAAGGTAGGGTAAAGAGTTTAACCACCTCAATACAGTGCACTTACACCCCCTTCCTGCCCAGACCAATTTTCAGCTTTCAGCGCTCTCACACTTTGAATGACAATTACTCAGTCGTGCAACACTGTACCCATATGAAATTTGCGTCCTTTTTTTCACACAAATAGAGCTTTCTTTTGGTGGTATTTAATCACTAGTGGGTTTTTTACAATTCTTTGCAAAATGAAGATTTTTTTTTTTTTTTTTTACAAAATTGTCATATTAACAGGTTATTTCTCTCTCAGAGCATATGCATACAACAAATTACACCCCAAAATACATTCTGCTACTCTTCCTGAGTATGGTGATACCACATGTGTGAGACTTTTACACAGCCTGGCCACATACAAAGGCCCAACATTGAAGTAGCATCTTCATGCGTTCTACGAGCCTAAATGACACATCTCATTTCTCAACCACCATTTACACTTTTGAAGGCCCTGGAGCACCAGGACAATGGAATTGCTCCCAAAATGACCCCATTTTGGAAAGCAAACACCCCAACGTATAATCTATGAGGCATAATGAGTCTTTTGAACGGTTCATTTTTTTCCAGAAGTTTTTGGAAAATGTGGAAAAAAATGAAAACGCATTTTTTTTTACACAAAGTTGTCCATTTATCAGATATTTCCAACACATAGCATGTACGTAGCAAAGATGACACCCCAAAATACATTCTGCTACTCCTCCTGAGTATGGCGATACCACATGTGTGAGACTTTTACACAGCCTGGCCACATACAAAGGCCCAACATTGAAGTAGCATCTCCATGCGTTCTACGAGCATAAATGACACATCTCAGTTCTCAACCACCTATTACAATTTTGAAGGCCCTGGAGCACCAGGACAATGGAATTGCCCCCAAAATGACCCCATTTTGGAAAGCAAATACCCCAACGTATAATCTATGAGGCATAATGAGTCTTTTGAACGGTTCATTTTTTTCCAGAAGTTTTTGGAAAATGTGGAAAAAAATGAAAACGCATTTTTTTTTTTACACAAAGTTGTCCATTTATCAGAAATTTCCAACACATAGCATGTACGTAGCAAAGATGGCACCCCAAAATACATTCTGCTACTCCTCCTGAGTATAGCGATACCACATGTGTGAGACTTTTACACAGCGTGGCCACATACAAAGGCCCAACATTGAAGTAGCACCATCAGGCGATCTACGAGCATAAATGACACATCTCATTGCTCAACCACCTATTGCATTTTTGAAGGCCCTGGAGCACCAGGACAATGGAATTGCCCCCAAAATGACCCCATTTTGGAAAGCAAACACCCCAACATATAATCTATGAGGCATAATGAGTCTTTTGAACGGTTCATTTTTTTCCAGAAGTTTTTGGAAAATGTGGAAAAAAATGAAAACGCATTTTTTTTTACACAAAGTTGTCTATTTATCAATTATTTCCAACACATAGCATGTACGTAGCAAAGATGACATCCCAAAATACATTCTGCTACTCCTTCTGAGTATGGCGATACCACATGTGTGAGACTTTTACACAGCCTGGCCACATACAAAGGCCCAACATTGAAGTAGCATCTCCATGCGTTCTACGAACATAAATGACACATCTCAGTTCTCAACCACCTATTACACTTTTGAAGGCCCTGGAGCACCAGGACAATGGAATTGCCCCCAAAATGACCCCATTTTGGAAAGCAAATACCCCAACGTATAATCTATGAGGCATAATGAGTCTTTTGAACGGTTCATTTTTTTCCAGAAGTTTTTGGAAAATGTGGAAAAAAATGAAAACGCATTTTTTTTTACACAAAGTTGTCCATTTATCAGATATTTCCAACACATAGCATGTACGTAGCAAAGATGACACCCCAAAATACATTCTGCTACTCCTCCTGAGTATAGCGATACCACATGTGTGAGACTTTTACACAGCGTGGCCACATACAAAGGCCCAACATTGAAGTAGCACCATCAGGCGATCTACGAGCATAAATGACACATCTCATTGCTCAACCACCTATTGCATTTTTGAAGGCCCTGGAGCACCAGGACAATGGAATTGCCCCCAAAATGACCCCATTTTGGAAAGCAAACACCCCAACATATAATCTATGAGGCATAATGAGTCTTTTGAATGGTTCATTTTTTTCCAGAAGTTTTTGGAAAATGTGGAAAAAAATGAAAACGCATTTTTTTTTATACAAAGTTGTCTATTTATCAGATATTTCCAACACATAGCATGTACGTAGCAAAGATGACACCCCAAAATACATTCTGCTACTCCTCCTGAGTATGGCGATACCACATGTGTGAGACTTTTACACAGCCTGGCCACATACAGAGGCCCAACATCAAAGTAGCACCATCAGGCGTTCTAGGAGCATAAATGACATATATAATTTCCTGGCAACCTATCATTTTTGAAAACCCTTCATATTTCTAACACATAGCATGCACATACCAAGAATTACAATCCAAAATAAATTCTATTGCAGAAAGGGTAAAAAAAAAGCATTACCTGTGCTTTTAGTAGTATCCACAGAGGAGAGCACTGGTCCAGGCAGCAGGCAGGGAGGTGCTTAGCGACAGCAATATTAACTATCCAGGCAGCAGGCAGGAATATTGTCTATAGTCGGCACAGCACAGTCCATAGACATTGTCCAGGCAGAGACAGCCAGCACAGCCATAATATTGGTCCTGGTACACTGTTAACTGCAGACACTCATTATTGTACCGCGACAGGCATGGGCATGGTGGCAGTAAGTCAGCAGCAGGCTGAGGGCCACAATCAGGTAAGACCTGTGCACAGGGGCACAGGGGTAGAGGCTTCGACCCACCCAAATCTCTATGAAGCCTCCGGACTCCAGACCCTAATTCTGAAACCCAGAGAAAGCAAAAATAATTGTTTTCTCCAACCGGAAAAACAATTCTGGGGCCCCTCACATATGTGAGACCCCTGTGTACTACAGTAGCAGGGCAACAGATCAGTCCAAGCGGTAGGCAAAAGCATAGTCCATAAAACAGGCCAGGGTCGGTTCACATGTAAGCAGTCCAAGCGGTAGGCAGTAGAGTAGTTGATAAAACAGGCCAGGGTCAGTTCACGTGGAGGCAGTCCAAACGGTAGGCAGAGGCATAGTCACAAAACAGGCCAGGGTCAGTTCACATGAAAGCAGTCCAAACGGTAGGCAGAGGCATAGTCAAAAAACAGGCCAGGGTCAGTTCACATGGAAGGCAGTGGCATGGTTATTTGGGAAAGAATGGAAAATGGTCAGCACAGATGATGAAAATGGGGAAATGGTTAAAAATATGGGCTAATATTTTATGGATGTGTGATAAATTTGGAAGCATTCACCAATGCAAAGGCCAGGTTGGGAGGGACACTGGGGACAATGGTAGCTGGTATCTCTTCTAAATCCTCTTTTGGTGCACACGCAACGTCTTCGGCTTGCTTCAGATGGTGGAATGCTGAAGAGGAAGTGGCGCTCATGGAGTCGGCAAACAGCCTCAGAGCGAAGGTCTTCTTGGGGGGGTCTTTGGTGATAGATGAGGGACGTGACAACTTCTTCTATGAATTTTAGGAAGGGGGCGGGGCTTTCAATGGATTTGGTGTAGACTACGTAGGAATTGTAAATGGCCAAATGGATGAGATAAATTGCTACCTTCTTATACCAGAATCGGGACCTCCTGATTGACAAATAGGGCTGAATCATTTGATCGTTAAAATCTACCCCCCCATGTAGAGATTATAATCTTGGACACATGTTGGCTTTTCAATGGGACCTTGTCTTCTTTGTACCACAATTGCAGTGTCTTCATGGATGGTGGACATCATGTGCACGTCCCTCTTATCCTTCCACCTCAAGGCCAGCACTTCGTTGCATCTCAATGATGCTCTTTCCCCCCTTCGCAGCTTTTTGTTCACTAAAGATTGTGGGAAGCCCTTTCTATTTTTTCTGGAGGTTCCACAGGCCAGGGTTTTTGTGATGTATAAGTGTTTGAAAAGGGGCAGGCTGGTGTAAAAGTTGTCAACGTAAATGTGATATCCTTTGTTTAGAAGTGGGTATGCCAGGTCCCATACAATCTTTCCAGTTGTGCCCATGTAGGCCGGGCACTCAGGGGGCTGGAGCTGGGAATCTTTTCCTTCATATATGCGGAATGCATACAAATATCCCGTGGCTCTCTCACATAGCTTGTATAACTTTACTCCGTATCTGGCCCTTTTGCTAGGAATATACTGCTTTATTCCTAGCCGGCCTGAAAAGGGTACCAGGGACTCATCGACGCAAATTTTCTGATCGGGGACATAGAGTTCTGCAAATTGTTGAGAAAAGAAATTTATCAGTGGGCGAATCTTGTATAACTTGTCGTAATTTGGATGATTGTGGGGAGGGCACTGGGTGTTGTCGCTGAAGTGAAGAAAGCGCATTATCATCTTGTATCGGGACCTGGACATTAGGGCAGAATAAATGGGCATATTGTGGATGGGGTGGGTGGACCAATAGGCATGTCCTTCATTTTTTTTTGTAATCCCCATGTTTAGGGTGAGGCCCATAAACATTTTGAACTCCTCCAAATTCAGATCTCTCCACTCAAAAGGACGGGCATAGGATGATTGGGGGTTGTTGGCAATATATTGCTGGGCATACAAATTTGTCTGGTCCACAATAAATTGCAGCATAGTGTCGGGCAAAAACATATGAAAGAAATCAATCTCTGAGAAATTTTGGGTGTTGGTCTGCACACCTGGCAGTGCTGTGAACGGGGGAATAATTGGCGATGCCGAGTTGGAAGGCAGCCATATTGGGTTGGCAAGACCATCTGGCATGTATGTAGAGGCCCTGGCTCTTGGGGGGTGTGACACTCCAGTAGTTGGATTGGAATTTCCTGTGCTGGTACTCAGGCGTGATGTGGCAGGACTGGTACTGGGTCTGCGCATTTGTTCCTGGGGCCCATCGCCGGCGGCAGCGCTGGTACTGGGCAATTGTTCCCGGGGCCTAACGCTGGTGGCAGCGCTGGTACTGGGCCTGGGAATTTGTTCCTGGGGCCTATTGGTGGTGGCAGCGCTGGTACTGGGCATTTGTTCCCGGGGCCTAACGCTGGCGGCAGCGCTGGTACTGGGCCTGGGAATTTGTTCCTGGGGCCTATTGGTGGTGGCAGCGCTGGTACTGGGGCTGGGAATATAATCCTGGTTTCCAGAGTGCCGTGCCCTTTTGGGAGGGACCCATTCTTCCTCCGAATCATTTGTCGATTCACTATTTGGTTCAAATGCCGAACTTGAATCAGAATCCAAATTGGAATCTGATGAGAACTCCCCGTTGCTCTCATCGGTCATGGAGAGGATCTGGAACGCCTCCTCACTGCTGAATACTCTTTTGGACATGACGCGGTGTGACAGGTGGCAGGTGACGGTCACTGATGGGCTGCGCGATAGGTGGCAGCTGACGTTCACTGATCGGTGATGACGGTGTGACAGGCGATGGTCACTGATGGGTGACAGGCCACGGACACTTTCTGGTGATGGGTGACGGTCACTAAAAGGTGACAGGTGATCGGTGATGGCTGACGGTCACTGATGGGTGACAGGTGATGGCTAACGGGTGATGGCTGGCGGTCACTGATGGGTGATGGGTGATGGCTGGCGGTCACTGATGGGTGACGGGTGATGGCTGACGGGTGACAGGTGCACCGCTGATGGTCACTGATTTGTGACAGGTGACAGGAGCACCGCTGGCGGTCACTGATGGGTGACGGGTGACGGCTGGCGGTCACTGATGGGTGACGGCTGGCGGTCACTGATGGGTGATGGCTGGCGGTCACTGATGGGTGACGGGTGATGGCTGACGGGTGACAGGTGCACCGCTGATGGTCACTGATTTGTGACGGGTGACAGGAGCACCGCTGGCGGTCACTGATGGGTGACGGCTGGCGGTCACTGATGGGTGACGGGTGACGGCTGGTGGTCACTGATGGGTGACGGGTGACGGCTGGCGGTCACTGATGGGTGACGGGTGATGGCTGACGGGTGACAGGTGCACCGCTGATGGTCACTGATTTGTGACGAGTGACAGGTGCACCGCTGACGGTCACTGATGGCAGTCCCTTATGTGACAGGTGCACTTTATTGGGTGACACTGGTGACTGTTAGGTGACAGATGACAATTGGGGGGGGCGATGGGACAGGTGTGGTGTTGGTGCAGACACTACAGAACACAGATCGGTAACTCACTGCTTCTGGCTCTTCTCTCCTCACACTGGAAACGGTGTGTGAGGAGAGAAGAGCTGGTAACAGCTAGTTACCGCTCTGTGTTTACATTTATGATCGGCTGTGAATGGATCACAGCCGATCACGTGGGTAAACAGCCAGCCAATGGCTGTTTACCGGCGTCGGTGACGAGTAGTGTTCCCGGAAATCGCGCGCGTACGCCGTGCACAATGGGGTGGACCTATCTGTGATCGGCCGTGACTTCATCACGGCCGATCACGTGGTAAACAGCCATGTCCAATGGCTGTTCACCCCCCTCGGTGGCGAGCGGTGTCTCCGTGACACGCCGCCACCGAAGGAACAGGGATGTGCGCGCACGATCGCGCGCATTCCCTGTTTAAATGGGAGGACGTCATATGACGCCCTCCCGCAACGAGAGCCGCGCCGCCTGGCCGTCAATTGACGGCCGGCGGTCGGCAGGCGGTTAACCATTGAAAGGAGAAGTTTGACTGCAGGGTTCCTAATTCAGAGGGTGAGAGGTTAATTGACATTGCTTTAGATTTAGCGGAGTTGACTGATAAGCCCGAGAAGGTGGCAAAGGTATCCAAAATAGATAGCAGGTTAGGAAGAGTAATTCTAGGTTTAGTGATGGTCAATAGGATGTCATCTGCAAACATCGACAACTTATGCAAAATACCCGCTATTTCCACTCCCGCTATGGGATCTAATGGCTTCCGCCAAGGGTTCAAGTGTTAGAATGAATAAAAGTGGAGAAAGTGGACTTCCCTGGCGGGAACCCCTACTGATAGGGAAGGTATGTGATTTGAATCCATAATATTTCACTTTAGCTTGGGGGGAGTCATAGATATCTGAAACCCAGCTCATAAAGGAGGTGTCAAATCCAAGATGTTTAAGTACTTGGGTCAGGTAAGGCCAGGAGAGGGTGTCAAAGGCTTTGTTGATGTCTAATGACAAAAACATTGTTTCTAAGGACCTGCTATGAAAAATGTGTTGTATTTGAAGAAGACGTCTTATAGCGTCACTTGCTTGTCTCCTTGGAACAAAGCCCACCTAGTCCTTCTTAATCAAACATGGAAAAAAGTAGTTGAGGCGAGTGGTCAGGATCTTTGTTAAAATTTTCATATCTATGTTAATTAGAGAGATCGGCCTAAAGTTAGCCCAAGATGAATGATCTCTATCTGGTTTATAGATCATGACAACATTGGCAGTCAGCAAATTAGATGTGAAAGAGCGACCTTCTTTAACCGAATTATACATATTAGTTAGATAGGGAGCAATGATTTCAGCCATCTTCCGGTAATAAAGTGCAGCAAAGCCATCTGGGCTAGGCCTCTTACCCACTTTCAACTCCCTAATGCACTGAAGGACTTCCGAGACCTGTATGGCTCGGTCCATCAGTGACTTATGGGTTTCTGATAGGGAAGGTAAAGATAAATTTATCAAAAAAGCATCAAGGCCTTGGGTGGAGAGGTGGTCCGGCTCGGAGTAAAGTTTGGTGAGACGATGCCGGAATTCCTCCAGGACGCGCTGGGGGTTGCCAGTTAGGGTATTGTGACAGGTGCGGAGAGTAATGGGAGCAAATTTCCGGGGGGAAAGGTGCGCAATCTATTAGCTAACATTGCAGTAGGTTTATTAGCTTTAGCGTACCATTTCTGTCGGGCCCAACGTATGGTACGTTATGCTTCATTGGTCAAGCATAAATCTAGGTCCGTGCAGGTTTTATCTAGTGATGTGCGATTAGCGGGGGTGGATGATTGCTTGAAGAGCGTTGACGCGGCCTCAAGTTTTAACTCAAGATCGCGTTGAAGCCTTGCCCTTTCTTTTTTGCGTGTGGACGCTATGTGGATGACATGGCCTCTAAGAACAGCCTTGTATGCTTCCCAGAGCGTGACTGAAGATGAAACTGTTCCTGCATTAAATCTAAAATATTCGACTGAAGCTTTGTGGGTCTCAGCAAGGATCTCCTTATAAGAGAGAAGGGAATCATTCATCACCCAGTTAGAGTATTGTGATTTGCTGAGCAAAGAGTGACAGACCGTTAGAATAGGATCATGGTCCGACCATGGGACATTAAGGATAGAGATTGATTCTATTAAAGGGAGGTGTTTACGGAGGACAAACACATGATCAATCCTAGAGTGAGAATGGTGAGGGTGGGAATAATAAGTGTAGTCCTTACCCAGAGGATGAAGCTCCCTCCAAATGTCTATTAAGTCAAGTGGTTTTGCAGGGAATGTAAAAATGTTTTGGCGACTGGGGAAGGAGGTTTATGGTCCGATGGGTAGTTATCAAGAGAGGGATTTATTGTTACATTAGAGTCACCTGCCAGCAGGAGGGTGCCCCTTTGGTGAGACCGTAACAGAGAGCAGACGTGGGTGAGAAAAGGCCCTGGGTTCTTATTTGGGGCATAGTAAGTCATGATTGTTACTTCATTATCATGAACAGTGCCCTGCAAAATTAGGTATCTGCCATTTGGATCTTCTATCTGTTTACTGCAAATAAATGGAACCGATTTCCGTATGGCGGATGTCACTGCTTTCTTCACCCCTTTAGTTACATGGCCAGAGACTCCCAGTGATGTCCCAGGGACGCAGCAGGTGCAACCACCCACTTCTTCCTTAGTAACTATATAGAATTGCTAGAAATAACACTTCCCCTATTTGATTTTTGGCTCCCGCTGAACAGGCAGCTGAATGGACAAAAGTTTAGGTGGCTGTCTGAATGCCTGAACAGCCAAAACTTATTCCTCCATACCTAGGTTCAGACAGAATGATTGGTTTATCCTTAGCAGAGATGTGCATTGATCAGTTGCACATGGTGTTAATGAACCCTACTGATGGCATGATAAGTATTTACATAACATCAAGTACAATCTGTGGATATTGTTGTAGCACTAACTCACGGTGGAGCTGCTGGTTTAAGCGGGTCTGTTACCTTCACCTTGCTTCCCTCTGTTTCACCGGCACCGGTCTAGGGGTTCTGTTGAGTTTACTTCTAGACGACACACGCACCAACACTGGAGTACGTTTTCAATGCTTTATTGAACAGACAAACTTTAGGAAGTAGCAGGAAAGAGGCGGAAAAGGAAACTCTCAGGAGAAACTCAAATATCTTCTTGCAAAATCTTAGCGACAAATGTCCCGGTAGAATTCAGATAATTATGTGGAATGCGCTCCCCTCATGGGACACACTCTTTGCTCGTCTGGATAGGCCTCTCTCACCGGTCTAGCAGCCAGTACGCAGCACGAATCTAAAGTCTCTGCCACAGACTAGTTTGGGGGGGTAAATCTGCACAATCCCCTGCCACAGGATGTATCAGATTCTCTGCAGTGAACAGTCAGTCACAGTGCCTGAACCTTTAAGCCGAACCGGCAACACTATGCTGTATGGTTACTTCTTTTGGATACGTCCTCCAGCCGAGTCACCAGGCCCCTCTATAGACCAGCACGCTGCGTGATCTCTCCAAGATGGGTCCTCCCCTGGGATCTCCTCGGCTGTCCAGCTTCGTCACACAGGACCGACAGCTCAGGACCATTTCTCGGCCACGGTGGTAGGCCCCAGACAAGCCTCTGGACCCACCCCTGCGCCGTAGCATCCCGATCGGAGGACCACGAAGTAGCTCCTTAAAGCATACCTGTCGGCCAGGAGGGCCAGCAGGTGGCTGTAAAAAAAACCCCTTAGAACATGGTGTCTGTCCCATAAATACCCTCTTCCCAGAATGCAACTCGTAGGACCACGTCCACCGAGCTTGTCTCCGAGACAGAGGAGCATCTATACACTTTGACACGTTGCCTTTCCAACACTGACCAGTGGTAACAGCGACACCCACCGGTCAGCACGGAAGCACACACAACGTCAGCCAAGCTGGAACAGAGGCAAACTTTTAACCTTCTTAACACACAATTTACTAAATTTACCTAATCTGCGGTAGATTGTAAATCTACCAGTGCTACATTGTATTCTCTGGATACTGTGGAAACACCACTTTTTCTCCTAATGTTTACCAGATTACAGTCTTAAAAGCCTTTTAGACTATATTTTCTTTATTTCCAGTATATCTTTTCAATACATGGAAGGGGCCTTATGTAATACAAAAAAATGTATTTTTAAAACATTCATATGAATAGAAAACATGTCTTTAGTAAATTAAAAATAATTCTCTATAAGCTTAGACAAATGGTGCTTGCATAGCTGTGGTAAGATTAATATGTCACTATGGAAACTGGCCCCCTTAAACTAGCTTATGAATAACATTGCTATGAAATACGTGAAAAAGCAGCTAATTTTATAAAGTTATACTGTATAGGAATGGCTACTCAATTGTTATATTCTGTTAATCTATGACATTCTATTTATCTTTTGCATGTAGGGTGTATTAGGTTTATTTACCTAGGCAGAAAGAAAAAGGAAATTTTGATTTAATTGCCCACTATAAATTATTTCTAAAACACGTAATATTTCCTATCTTAATAATTTAATAAACACATTTTTAGGTTTTATGGCTACCCCCCCCCCCCCCAAAAAACTAAATATACAATATGGTAGACAATAAAAAACACATAAAACTGGCGCTCAGAATTGCTGATAAAGAGACAACAAACAGACAATTTAGACTGTACAAAAATCTAGGATTATGTAAGGAAAAATATAACACCGATCAAGAGAAAAACAAAAGGAAGAGAGGAGCGCCTCTGAGTAAAAGTGCTTTATTCATTGTAGTGAAAGAAAATGTAGCCACTTACATATCAGTAAGGAACAAAGCTCTCCACAATTGAATATCAGATAATATGGCAGTGAATCCAAACACAAGCTCAAGGAGTGTTAATGGTCCGTGGCTGCAATGATGGGACGGGAACCGGGACTGGAACAACCGATCAAGCAGGGGAAGGGAGAGACAGCTCGTGGAGCTTGCATGTGACATCAGCTCAGTGAGGGGAACACAACGTGTTTCAGAGCATGCGCAATGTCCGTGGGACGCATGAGCGCTCCTTTCTCAAGTGTAGTCCACTGCATGGTCAGTTGTTCCCAGATTCTCCGCCATCATTGCAGCCACCAACCATTGACACTCCTTGAGCTTGTGTTTGGATTCGCAGCCATATTATCTGATATTCAATTGAGGAGAGATTCATTCCTTACTGATATGTAAGTGGCTACATTTTCTTTTACTACAATGAATAAAGCACTTTTACTCAGAGGCGCTCCTTTCTTCCTTTTGTTTTTCTCTATATGGTAGGCAATGGTGAACCATTATTTTCCATTATACATTAAAAAATGTTCTATTTAATGTTCCAAAATCATGAATTCCTGGCGTTTTCTTCTTTTACAGGCTCCAGAAAAACATGAACACCCAAGTTCCCAAGTTCCCCAATTAACAATAATAAAGGATTCCTTTTTTATTAGACATTGGAGAGAATGCATTAAAGGGGCTAATACTTCATCTTCTTTGGCAGGAGCAGTGAGACCCCCTGCAAATATCCAAACACTGGTGGATTGGTCCGTCCTTTGGATCTAAGAAATAAAAGAATCCATGGGTGATTCAGTAAAGCAGAATCTACTCAAAACAGAAACATCTGTTTGATTGTACATGATTTGGAAAGGAAATTCCCATATGTTGCAACCTGAGCCCATCTTTCACATTCTCTCATTTTAAGCTTATTGTTCATTGTCCCTGGAAAATCTGAAGCTGCAAGCTCAAAATGAATCTTTAATACGACATGCTCAGTCCAAACAAGAACTTAATAAACAAATAGGAACAATTATGGGCGTAAACCAGAGGTCAGTGATAGTGGGTCAGGACAGGAGCATGGGTCTAGTAACACAAAAGCAGAGAAAATGTTGTTAATAACCCTTTTCTGAATCACTGAGCATATAGCTCTAACTGGCTTTAATTGGTGATCCATGGCAAACATCGTATTATTGTAGATTACCTTTACAAGGGTTAAAGGCTAAGTTCACGTTTGAATTTAAAATGTAACATGTAACATGCTGCAGCACCTAGCCCCCCTCTCCATGATAGTGGGCAGATGTTCCTATCCCCCACAGCTGCTGTCAAATTTAAAATCAGTGTGGTTGTAAATGATTAAACTACAAGGCTCTTCTGCCTCAGCAGCAGATGTACTGATAGTTCTCAGTGGACTGTGAGGGCTCTAACCCAGATAGCAAGTAATTGAGCTTCAAGTTTGAAACAATTACTTCCTAAGCTATTGCTGCACTTGTCAGGCTTCACAAGTTTTTTGCACATTTGCAGCAAGTCTATATTGCATGACTTCAGGTCAACTTTCTTTGCAAACATTCTGCAAGTCTGCTGCAAGTTCTCGTTCAGTTATGTTGTGCAATAAAGGGTCACTGTGACTTGCAGAGCTCTTGCTGTAGACTCACCACTGAAATTTTGCCCTTGCTAGAGACTTGCCATGCAACTTTGCTACAAATTGGAAAATTGTCAACTAGAACTTCAGGTGTTCTGCTAGTGTACAACTTGCCAGTGAAAATGTGCAGCAAGTCTTACAATTCAACATTGCCACAAACTTGTGGCAAGCTATCCTTGCTATCTGGAAATGAGCACCCTCATAGTTCACTGACACTTCTTCCAGCTTTCTAACAGAAAGGCTGGGTTCACACTTATGCGAATTGAATGTGGTTTCCCCTCATCCAATTTGCACGACAGGAGAGTGTGACCGGCTCTCAGTAGAGCAGGTTCACACACCTCCGGCTTGGCTGGGGAGTGGATTGCACAGGGGTCCGCTGCATCTTTGGCTCCACTTCAGGTCTAAATTCAGGCAAAAATTTGGATTCATCCCTGAAACGGAGAACAAGGACACACCGGACCCCTGCTGTGAGCTGTCTCTGATTTCAGTGTGAAACCAGCCTTAAGGTTCCTTTATCTTTTATGGGGATTTACAGTATAAATGGTTAATTAGCTGGCCCTGTGACACTTTGCTCACTTGCCTCAAGAGCAGACTTAAAACCATGTCCTTCTACACAACAAGAAGTCACTAATTTTCACTGTCCTGTCAGATATATGCATTTCTATTTTATGATATAAATCAATTGTAAATGGTCATGGAGTGGTTAAATATGCCAGGTCAGCCTTCACCTTAAATACATCTAGAAGTTGGGAGTCAATTATATCTATCTGCCCTGTGTCATTTGCTCAGAAATAAAAATCACAGTCTTGGCTCACTTACGCTGCCACACCATTGCCCCAGTGTGAAAGTTAGCAACTTAGATAATTGCTAATATGTCCTATGGGCAATCTGAAATGAGACAATTCTTATGCATCTATCCAATTTCGTTACGCTTAACTGCTAATCTCTGTGATTTACCTTGTTACCATGTGTCTACACACATTTCATTTTATGACGTTTAGACAAATTAAATTGAGTTCTTTCCTCCCCACTATCATCTGTATTAAATATTTATACTCGATGATGCAGAAAATGAAAACACACTAGTTAAAAAGTGGAGAAGTGCAGATAAATGTCAGTTTTGCAAGACAGATGCTCCTGCTTCTTTCCCCCATACAATACAATTATAGTGATAAGAGGAACTAGCTCAAGCTTTAATTAGCTGGAAATAATGCTAAAGGGTTGTGTTGTAAGGAGGTCTTGTGATCCCATTGAAATTCAAGGCTTATGCTTGTGAAACTTGACTAGTTTTAACCTGTTCCTCATTCAGCTTGAGATAATATAGGTGAGGTCATGGCAATAAGATGAGTCATTTTATATAAGCAGAGGATGTTAATGCATTTACTGTATATACATACAATTCTTCCAGGAAATAATGATATAGAAGATGGCTTTATATTAAAAGTGTTTTCTATGTTCCCTAAGATGTGCATTATGATGTCATATGCTTCTTGTTGGATTAGGATTTTAGTTCCACCATTATTCAGATTTGTATTCTATTTTTCACACCAAATGAATTACCTTTCCAGTTTTAACCCATATTTAGTTTGCTAATCAGTAGATAGAGACAGTCAACAGTGGGACTACATCTCCCAAAACTCATTCTGTCAACCTTATATATATGCTCTGAAAAGACTCCTTTATTCTTACCCTTTAGGGTATTTGCACACGGTACTGATGTCTAAACATTAGATATTCCTGGCAGAAAAAAAGCAAGGATGGGCTTTATAGCATATGTGAGTATTTGCACGTATTTGCATGCATTTATGTATACGTACACACATGTAAAAATAGTTTTAGTTTTTTTTAAATTAAGTATTTGCACATATGTGTGTACAAATAGTGATCAGCAGCCCCTACATTTTGTAGATTCTTTAAAATGTAAAAAAAAGTTCCTGCATAATGATCAGTAAATACTAGCGTAAAATTATCCTCAGACGCAGGTTTTTGGATTTTGTGTTGCGAAGCTGAACGCAGTGTGTGTTTACACACCTGCATGAAAGTCTCTATCGAAAAAAAATGCAGCTGCATTCAGATGCATGAATAAAAAATGCTTGTAAATGCCTTTTTTTATGGCCATGTGAACAAAGCCTTACTGATCTATACGCAATGCAAGTTTACGCACCTGGGTGTACAGGCCCATTGAAAAACAATGGGCTGCATTTAGATCAGTAAAATAATGCCTTTATGTGCTAGAGGCCTAAATGCATTACTTCAAGTCCAAAGTTATGTTGTGGTATTTGTTTTTTGTTTTTTTGAGACACCAGTCACATCAGCAAGGGACTGTGGTAGACAGTTATATGCAGTATAGTGTATTTGAGGCCTGTGGTATGGGTTTTAAATATACAAGGTTACTGTTTTTAATGTCCCAACATGAAAATCACTTTTACTTATCTGATCCTCTGCTCCCCCAGCAAATGGTGCTGCCTTCCACTTCGGCAGTGGACTGTACCCTGGTCTCTATGACCTCAAAGGACTTTGGATTGCCAGAGTGTAGAGGAGAAAAACATAGATCCCAACTTTTTCAGATGGGACTGAGGGACACCTATTAGCAAAAGTATGTAGGCATAGGACACACCCCCTGTCACACCCCTGTAAAGGAGAATTAAACAAAAAAATGTAGTCAAGCCAACAAGTGCTTTTTTTTACCACTACTATTCCTTTATACTGGTTTTTGAAATTTACAAATGGAGCAATTTAGAAAATGGATGAAAGATTTAGCACTGTGAAACACTATTAAAAAATATATAGTGCATTTTATATTCAACTATAAAGATCAGACCAAAATGAGGGACAAATGAGGAGGAAAGAGGGACAGAGGGACTTTGTTCCAAATCATGGGCAGTCCCTCGAAATCATGGGCAGTTGGGAGCTATGAAAAAGACTGCTGGGAACAGTCTAGGTGCTGTTCCCGCTGTACAAGTTCCACTACCATGAGTGGAATCTGGACTAGAGAGCTCCAGGATTGCCACTACCTATGTGGATATTTTGGGGAAACACTCCCTAAGGCTTGTTTGGCTTTTCCACTAGTTTAGAAGCCAAATTGTTTTGGTAAGAAGCCATTTCTTAACATTACTCCCATTCATGGAGGATTTGGGGTAGTTGGCTCCCTTCATGCATGTACTTCTATCTTATGGATCACCCATTTTGAACACAAATATTATTTTAATTTTAATTTTTTACTTTTTGTGTTTGCACTGATTGAATTGTTGCATAATCTTTTTACAATGTGCTACCCAGAATAGGTATGCTGTGGAGTCACTATTTATATATACACATTGTAATGTATGTCACTTATTTGGATAAGCGCTGCATTTCTGTATATATATATATATATATACACATATATATTGTTTTAGGTTTGTCTATTGGCCTATGCTAGCAGCTGTCTGTTATCACGGGTCTAGAGCAGATTTTTTACTTTTTCTCTGAACAGTCTAGAAATGCAGAGGATCCTGTAGGAGCAGAGGATCAGGTAAGTAGAAGTACTTTTTACTGCCCCCAGGCATAAACGAGCAGTAAACCCTCAGTGTTGGAGTGGCCACCACTGCAATTACCTTTTAGTTTTCTGGAGTTCAGTTTTAAACAAATATAATAAAAACATTTTCAATGGTATAGTTAACATACCAAAAGGGATCAAATAACAGATGTTCTATAGTGATAGGTTTACATACACTATCCTGAATTAAAGGAAAATAGGAAATATGTATTCAGCCTTTTGCTTCTGAAAATGCTGTATGACTAGTTCTTATGCTGATCCTTTGAATTCAGTATACATACTGGGAGCTTACTTGGACTTCCTTAGCTATATGCTTGTTCCTGGTTTATGATTCCAAAAGTACTGAAACCATAGACCACTAGCTATCTAGCATTTCGAGAAGAAGGTTAGCAATGGCAGTTCTGTAATTCTGTCATTACAAGTTTCATCTAATGAGACCAGAGTAAAAATATAATATGCACATGAATCAGCTTTTATGCAGTTTACAAGTCACCTTGCTTGACACAACTTAAAAATTTGATTGATTATATACAGCCCCATGATAATTTTATGGTAGATGTTATGTAAATTATATTTATTTTCTAATGGCCTAAAAAGCCCAGGGGATGTTCATTAAAGATAAAAATGCAATTGAAAACAGAGAAAAAGTGCTAGTTTTGACTTAGATGGACAGAAATTTGTAGGGACTGTCCTTGAGAAGTATTTATTATCTGTGCACATGCTGCATGTAAGCCCCCAAAGGAAACTGGGCACTGCAATGGGGAACATGTACTAAAGCAAAGGAAAAAAAAGTTCTGTTATTTGTAATTTTAGTAATGTTTGAGTTGAAACTTTAAAAATGAAGTATTCCTTTAAATAATATGTTGGGGTGGGGGGGGTGCACTTAACTTGAATGTGAAGTGGTACATCTGTGTAGGAATACGACCTACTACAGCAAAACTTACATTTACATAGAAAAAAAGTCTGTCAAAGAAAAACATGGAACTTCATGCCAAGAAACCACCTGGTCATAATATGTGAAAGGTGATATGAGGCTCCATGTTTACTTTGACATTTAGCCTTATTGGGCCAGACTGGCCCTCCGGATGCCGTCACCTTGCAACATTTAAAGTCATTGGGCCAAGATATATTGATGCTTTTTCTCCATGAAAGTAAAACAAATTTAAATTTCTGGCAAAATGACAGCTCCCAGCCACTTTGTTCTGTTTGTAATCAAAGCGGCTTGGGATTCCATTCATCTACACCAGTGGTCTCCAAACTGTGGCCCAGGGGCTGGATATTGCCCTTTGCTTGCTTTCATCCAGCCCGTGGAGCACTATTTCATCCACTGACACCAACTAAGGGGTGCGACTCCTCCCAAAAACACCCACTATGGTGCACAATTCCTCACAATGACATTATCAATGGGGCACAGTTCCTCTCACCAAAGATGGGGCATTGTTTTTTTTTAATCTTTCTATGATTTTAGCATCCAAAAACAACACATGAACAAAAACAAATATATAACAGACATTCACAGAGATGAACCCACGCAGGGGCCAATGACATAAACAGACAGAGGTCTAAAATCAACTAGAGGGCTACCTCCACAAAATGTGGAGGTGTGGCTCACACCAATAACATTATACACCCTCGGGACCAGTAAAAATACAAATAATGCAATTATGTAGTGCGAGGGAGGGATGTCATACATAGAATAACGGAAAAAGTGAAACAAAATAAACATTACCCAGTGGACATGTCAGATCAGAAGCAATGGAGGGTTTGGCTAGCCATTTAAACCATAACATATCATATTTCCTGGGGCAACCTCTATTGGGATCCGTATCCTTATGCAATGGTAGATTATTGGTCACCAATTGTTTTCAAAATGTGGCAGAAGGAAGGGAGGACTTTTTGCAGTGTAATGTTATCGCTTTTCTAGCATAGAAAGATGGGGCATTGTTTACTCCCACTGATGCCGGGACATTTTCTACTTCCGATAGCCACAGTCCAGCCCTCCTAAAGTCTAAAGGACAGTAAACTGGCCCTCTGTTTAGAAACATTGGAGACCCCTGATCTAAACCATAACCTTATTCTAGATGAGGGTCTGATATAGAAGTTAATGTGTGACTCCCACACCTGAAAAAAAAAAGAAACATTGTGGGGTCTCCCCTTCTTAAATCATACCAGGTCCTTCAGATATGGTATGCATTTTAGGAGACTTTTACTATCCCTGACTCCTTTGTTTACATCGCTGAGGATTTCTGGCCAGTAAATAAATGGGGCCAGGTAATGTCACTGGCTACTAAGAACTTAGAGCACGGTGGGTGCAAGCATTGACAACAGATGAAGGAACCTGTCTTATATTGTAACAGGAGAAAATCCTGCTACTATACAATATATGATATTCAGATCCTGCCGAATAGGCTGAAAGCCTAACATTCAGACAAACATCTGAACAAGCAAAGTATGTTCTGAACCTGTGTTCAGACCAAACCAGAAGCTCATCTCTACTGTCAATATGTAATTGTTTTAAAATGATAGTTTACATAAACCCCATTACTGAAATCTCATATAAAGTTTAGCATGTTACATACATAGTTACATTGTTGGTGAGGTTTAAAAAAGACACCAGTCCATCCAGTTCAACCTATGATGTGTGTGTGTATGTGTATATGTCAATAGTACATTGTATACCCCTGTATGTTGTGGTCATTAAGGTGCACATCTAATAGTTTTTTTAAATTATCGACGCTCCCTGCTGAAGAGTGTGGAAAAGAATTCCACATCCTTACCGCTCTGACAGTAAAGAACCCTCTACGCAGTTTAAGGTTAAACCGATTCTCTTCCAATGTTAGTGAATAGCCGCGTGTCTTTTTAAATTCCCTTTCACTGAAAAGTTTTTCACTATGCTCGGGTTGCCATTACGGTATTTGTACATTGATACCATATCCCCTCTCAAGCGTCTCCTCTCCAGAGAGAATATGTTTAATGTTTGTAGTCTTTCCTTATAGCTGAGGTCCTCCAGTCCCTCTATTAGTTTAGCTGCCCTTCTCTGGACTCTCTCCATTTCCAGCACATCCTTCTTGAGGACTGGTGCCCAGAACTGGACACTAGTAACTCCAGAAGTCATTTTTTTATTATTTTTTACATCTTCGTCTTTTATTAAAATGATAACTGATGATCCTGCCATGAGTGTCCTTTTTCAGGCATTTCCAGTTATAGGGTGACAGCGCTCTCTCTCTCTGTTGCCCAGTTGTACTCCTACATTACCACCCTGTCATGTGTGCTTCAGCTAGGGACCACAAGTGGTTATTTCAACACACTTTACACAGACTTGGTCTGTTGTTGTCATCTACAGCAAACCCACCCTTAGAATTAACATGTAACCATCACTGGATTACTCATGTACAGGAAAGGGTTTTAAAAAAGGCAGCAGAAGATCAGCAGCACTGACTTGAAAAACAAGATAAAAAAGGAAAAAAAAACAAGTATTTTATTTTAAAAACTATGACAGCTGGGTTTGACACATAGGACACATAGGGGGTTATTTACGAAAGGCAAATCCACTTTGCACTACAAGTGCACTTGAAAGAGCAGTCGTTGTAGATCTGAGGGGGACATGCAAGGGAAATAAAAAACAGCATTTTAGCTTGCACATGATTGGATGATAAAATCAGCAGAGCTTCCCCTCATTTCAGATTTTCCCCTCAGATCTACAGTGACTGCACTTCCAAGTGCAAAGTGGATTTGCCTTTAGTAAATCAACCCCATAGTAAACTATATTTCATTTCGTTAGGCTTTACGTCTATTTTAGTGGACCCTCCCACATCTACAAACAGCTATGATTGTGCACACTTCAGTCTGTACAGTATTTAACGGGTACCATCCTTTATATGCTGATGTGTGTCAACACTGCTGTCATTAGGTATATATTACATTATCAGTAGACACCCAAAAATGAAAAAAAAAATGCACACAGTCAATGTAACTTCTAGCAATTTTTCAAAATCAAACTGATTCTGTTATTTTTTTTGTTATTAATAATGCAGAAGATGTGCTATATCAATAGACATCCAAGTCTTCTGAGGTTTTGTGCAAATGCCTGCTTGATCTGCAAACATGCCTAGTTGCTGTTGTGTAACACTCTTACATAGCTAGTGCTGCCATCTTGTGCATATTCCCACACATTTTCAGACTCCCTCGAAACAGAATGATAGAGCACAGCCAGCTTTTTCAATTAAATAAAATATTATGATTACCTACTTAAGTACATATTACATTATATGCTGCATCTATAGCAACAAATGATTTGGGGTAAGGATATGTAAATGAAAAATAACAGTAGACTAGAGCACATAAATAAATAGCGCATGTATATTGGCCACCAGATCAATACTTAAATATGTATTTGAAAGGCATTGCACTTCAGCTTATTTAATCACTTCATTACCCAGCCATTGTCAAATGACGTCCACAGATGGGATCTCCCATCCTGGGTGGACGTCATATGACGACCTGGGCTTCCCGGCCGCCTAGGGGGCGTGCGCGCGCCCGCCCGCCGCGTTTCTCAGGACCCGGTGCATGTGCCCGGCGGCCGTGATGTCCGCCGGGCACCCGCGATTGCCCGTTAACCGGGACGGACCGTGGATCTGTGTGTGTAAACACACAGATCCACGTCCTGTCAGTTGAGAGGAGACCGATCTGTGTTCCCAGTACAGCGGAACACTGACCGGTCTCCTCCCCTTGTACGTCCCCGCCCCCTACAGTTAGAATCATTCCCTAGGAAACATATTTAACCCCTTGTGTCCCCCTAGTGGTTAACCCCTTCCCTGCCTGTCACATTTATACAGTAATCAATGCAATTTTATAGCATTGATCGCTGTATAAATGTGAATGGTCCCAAAAATGTGTCAAAAGTGTCCGATGTGTCCGCCATAATGTCTCAGTCACGATAGAAAATCGTGATCGCCGCTATTACTAGTAAAGAAAAAAAAATAAATTTTTTTTTTTTTTTTAAATGCCATAAATCTATCCCGTATTTTGTAGACACTATAACTTTTGCGCAAACCAATTAATATACGCTTATTGCAATTTTTTTACCAAAAATATGTAGAAGAATATGTATCGGCCGAAACTGAGGAAAAAATTAGTTTTTTAAAAAAAAAATTGGGATATTTATTATAGCAAAAAGTAAAAAATATTGTGTTTTTTTCAAAATTGTTGCTCTTCTTTTGTTTATAGCGCAAAAAATAAAAACCGCAGAGGTGATCAAATACCACCAAAAGAAAGCTCTATTTGTAGGGAAAAAAGGACGTCAATTTTTTTTTGGTACAACGTCGCACGACCGCACAATTGTCGTTTAAATTGCGACAGCGCTGAAAACTAAAAATTGGCCTGGGAAGGAAGGGGTGAAAATGCCCTGTATTGAACCGGTTAATGATGTGTATGTCCAATATACAGTATATACATAATAAATGAGAGAGATATCTATATATCTATATCTATCTATATATAGATAGATAGATAGATAGATCTATCTATATAGATATATAGATAGATCTATCTATCTATCTATATATCTATCTATCTATATAGATATATACCGTATTTATCGGCGTATAACACGCACTTTTTTCCCCTTAAAATCAGGGGAAAGTCGCAGGTGCGTGTTATACGCCGATCCCGAACTGCACAACTCAAAAATCGCCGACAGCGATTTGAAAATGGCGCCGCCGGCGCCGAAATACACAGAGCCGGTCCTCGGCTCTTTCCGGCGGCTCTCGTTCATTTTCGGCTCCACTCGTAGTCCCGAGCGGAGCTATCCTAACGCCTGCTAGGGCGCGCGCCGAGCACGCTGTGATCACTGAGTCACTGAGACTCGGCTGATCACTGATCCAAGTAAGGGGCCGGTCCCGGCCCCTTACCATGTGATCAGCTGTCAGCCAATGACAGCTGATCACATGATGTAAACAAAAGATCGGTAATCGTTTTTTTTTTCTACTCACGCTGACAGCTGACAGATGAAAGGGACAAAGGTCCCGAAGTGGAAGAGGCACATCTGCCTCATCTTTGCCAGCTAACAGTGCCACCTAACAGTGCCCACAGTGCCACCTAACAGTGCCCAAAGTGCCACCTAACAGTGCCCACAAGTGCCACCTAACAGTACCCACAAGTGCCAGCTATCAATGCCCACCAGTAGTGCCAATCAGTGCCACCTAGCAGTGATGCCTATCAGTGTAACAGATCAGTGCCCATTATTGCCACCCATCAGTGCCCATCACTGCCACCCATCAGTGCCCATCACTGCCGCCTATCAGTGCCCATCAGTGCCGCCTCATCAGCATACATCAATGAAGGATAAAAATGAAGGCCGGTCCCGACCCCTTACCATGTGATCAGCTGTCAGCCAATGACAGCTGATCACATGATGTAAACAAAAGATCGGTAATCGTTTTTTTTTTCTACTCATGCTGATAGCGTGAGTAGAAAAAAAAGCCGATCACCAGCTCAGATGAGAGGGACAAAGGTTCCGAAGTGGAAGAGGCACATCTGCCTCATCTTTGCCAGCTAACAGTGCCACCCAACAGTGCCCACAGTGCCACCTAACAGTGCCCAAAGTGCCACCTAACAGTGCCCACAAGTGCCACCGAACAGTGCCCAAAAGTGCCACCTAACAGTGCCCACAAGTGCCAGCTATCAATGCCCACCAGTTGTGCCAATCAGTGCCACCTAGCAGTGATGCCTATCAGTGTAACAGATCAGTGCCCATCACTGCCACCCATCAGTGCCCATCACTGCCGCCTATCAGTGCCCATCAGTGCTGCCTCATCAGCATACATCAATGAAGGAGAAAAATTACCTGTTTTAATTTTTTTATAACAAAATATAAAAAAAAAATATTTTTTTTAAAAAAATTCAGTCTTTTTACATTTTTTTAACAAAAAATAAAAACCGCAGAGGTGATCAAATACCACCAAAAGAAAGCTCTATTTGTGGGGAAAAAATGATAAAAATGTAATTTTGGTACAGTGTAGTATGACCGCGCAATTGTCATTCAAAGTGCGTCAGCGCTGAAACCTGAAAATTGTTCTGGATAGGAGGGGGGTTTAAGTGCCCTGTAAGCAAGTGATTAAACATTATTACAATTGCTGCTCCTGACCAAATTTCATTTTTAATACTTTTTTTGCATTGGTAGTTAGTATAATAGTAGAACAATACTAGACACCCAGCCTTCTCTTCCCCCATGCTATTTGTTTGACAATCTCTAGCCCAATAGCCAAGAAATGCTATTATTGAATTTACTGATTCAGCTCCCTCATTTGGGCATTAAATGGGTGTGTAGTGTTGTATCTTTCCCCCTAGTGTGTCATGTTTGATTTGAAATATGGTCTTTTGGTACACTGAAGATAATGTCAGAGGGAAAATGGCTCATCATTGGTGGCAGTGGGAATTAAAAAAGCCCCATTATTGGTATCACTGTAAGCAAAATAGGTCCAATTGTTGGGGGCAGTAGGAGGAAAGTAAAAGGATAATAGGAGGATTGGGACATTTTTAGCCTAAAGGTAAATAGAACCAGATAGGGAATGTATATGGCACAGCGTATAGAATGAGGCAGTGTGAAATAAGAAATGTTGAGTGCAGAGTACAGAATGGGGCAGGGTGGAATAAGGAAAGTACAGTGCAGAGTACACAATGAGCCAGTGTGCAATAAGGAAACTACAGTACAGAGTACAGAGTGCAGAATTACGTGGTAAGGGATAGGAAATGTACAGTGCAGAATGTGGCAGTGTGGAATAATGAATGAACAATGCAGAATAGGGAACAATGTTCATAAAGCATGTCTGCTACATATAAGGGCAGATTTACAGCAAAACGCAGACATATTTTATGGCCTCATTTTAGTCCATTGAGGTGCATTGTGTTTAGATGCATGCAGGGGTCAGCGGTATATTTTATGCAGAGTGCAGGATTCAGCAGTTTGTTACATACAGAATGTAGTGGTCAGCAGTATGTTATCTACAGAGTGCAGGGGTTAACAGTATATTACTTATAGAGTGCAGGGGTCAGCAGAATGTTACCTAAAGAATATAGGAGTTAGCCATCTGCTACAAGCAGAGTACAGAAGTCAGAGTATGTTACAAGTGGAGTGCCGTGGTCAACAGTACGTTACACATAGAGTACACAGTTATCTTATAGTAGCCAAAAATAGGTGCCAGTGATTTTTATTGTTTTGATCACCCCACCCTTGAAAAATATGAACTGCTGACAGCCTTATAACCTTTAAAAATCTGGCACCCCCTCAAGCCACTTATCACTTACCCTCCCAGCCACATCCCAGGAAACCCAGGCAGCCCACACAATCAGTCTTTGTCCTGTTGTTCCTCCTGACCTCCCTCAGCCTGCTACTTCCACACTCACCTCCTTTTGTGGAGCAGTGAGTATTTGTCAGAGCACACCTCATGCTGTGATACTGTCAGGGGCATTGCTAGGGTTTTGGATGGACCAGGCACCTTAGGGCACTGCAGGGAAAAAAATATAGTAGCACACAGTGGAAATGTCCAAAGTGCACTGGTAGTGGGACGGGCTTAAAGGGGCACATTTAGATTCTGAGTCTACTATCTATATACATAAAACACATATGCCATAGTCTTTTGTAATGATAAAATATATTTAAAATGTATGGGCATCCAAAACTTTTTTTAACTTTTGGGTAGAGTAGAAGTAGGAAGGGTCTAGAGCCCATATCAGGTTTTTATTTTCTTCTGTATTCCTACTGGAGAGACCCACCATCTCTGTGCATTCTGATGGCCATTATCAGGAAGAAAACCCAAAATGAGGACACCCGTTCTACTGACAACTGTCTAAATTTTTAGAGAGTTCCTCTCACATTGTGTTGCATCTCCAATAGAGGGAGTAAAGGAAAGTCTTCCCAAAGGGACACAAGCAATAACATAAAAATAAACTGTCGTGCATTGTGTCTTGCTGTCCTTTGTTACTTTGTTCTCCAACACTTTCATCTTTTCCAGCACTTCTTCCAGGATTCACATTACTTTTCTTTGGCCACTGAATGGCACATAAGCTGCAGGTACAGTATACTAATTAAAAACTTGTTGAGGGGGCGTGTCTGGCCAGGATCCAAATGGCCATGTAAGAAACCAGCTCCTGCTCCAGCGAGGGAACAAACAGCCTGCATCAGAGTTCCAGTGGCTCCATTTACCCACCACCTGAGCGATCTGCCTTCCCAGACCACCAGGGACATGACCCACAAAAGAAAGGAGGAAAGAAGGCCACAGAAACTTATAGCCTTCTTCACACAGCAGCCACATGGAGCTAAACAAGATGGCGCTGGCCCCACTCCACCCGCTCATCACACGATCATCCCAGGCAGACTCACCAGGGAGCAACAACTCCATGAAAACCAGACACCAGCAGTCCTATGCCTCCACTCCAGTGTCTGGCAGCCCAGAGAAAGCTAGATTCAGGCTGGATGGGGGACACAGAATACAAGATGTAAGCCCTGCAGGGGACACAGAGGAGGACACAAGGGATCTGTCTGATACAATAGATGAATTTCCTACAGCTAATCAGCCGGTCATGGACACTGTCCTAAAAGACATGTTTATGTCCCTCAGGTCATCCCTACAATCAGACCAAGCATCATACATGAATAAATTCAACAATGACCTCCAAGCTGTTAAGAATAGAGTGGAGAATGTTTGCCACTACAATAAACGATCTGGTTGATGCACATAATGACAGAGATGATGGCATGCCATGGGTTAAAAACAAGCTGACTGATATTGAGGACAGATCGAGGCGTAATAACCTCAAAATTAGAGGGGTTCCTGAGAGTATCCAGCAGGGTAGCCTCCATTCTTACACCACCAACATGTTTAAATCTACTTTACCTGACGCCAAAGATCTAGTCATGACAATTGACAGAATACATCGCCTGCCTAAGCCTTCCCACCTCCCTGACAAAATCCCCAGGGATGTAATTCTGCATCTGCATTTTTTCCATGTGAAGGAAAGAATCATGTCAGCTGCTCACAACAAATCTCAGATCCCCTCTCAATATGCTGACCTTCAATTCTACTCAGAAACTTAAACACTATAACAAAATATCTCCGCAATCATCATATTAACTACAGGTGGGGATACCCAACTAAGATTACCGTCTACTGTGATTTCCATGTATGTGATCGCCTCCCTAGAAAAGGGTCTCTCCCTCCTCAAAACCTGGAATATAATTCCTGAACCGCAAGTCTGAACATCTCCAGGAAGAGGAACTCAACATGTGAACCCAAAGTGGCATCTGGTTACAACCAAAAGTGCTGGCAATCATAAATAGCCATGGATGAAATACTCCAAATAAATTACCTTGAGGAGCAGCAGTTACATGCAGACTCAGTTTTGTCTGTTAACTTTGCCTCTCTTTACCTGAGCAGCACCAAAGCTGCACTCTGGTTTATATGCAACCCACTTTTCTCCTGCTGGTTATAGGAGATTTGAACTATTCTTGTTGTTCATTGTTACTTTTTCTTTTTCCTTTTCTTTGTTTTCAATTTGTTGTATGTCACAGTCCCTTTTCACACCACAGACAACACCCAGGAAGCCTTCATGTATGGTCAAATATGTATAAAAAACCAACAAGGGTTAACGATGCGCTAGAAACCTAATTGATAAAAATGGATTCTGTAAATTTATAAACTTGATATCAAGAAAGCAGCCAGCATCAAAAAGTCAGATACAAAGACTCTGGATATAAATAATAAAAAACGATGCAGCGCTAAATAATTTGAGCAATAATGTGAAAAATGACAAAGAAAAAAACTAAAGCAAAAAAAACATAAAAATTATATATAAACCACAATGTATCATGAAACAGTGCCACAAAGATAAAAATATATATATATTGGTTCACCAAAAACAATCCAAGTGTGAATATATGAAAAATTACGTATTGATTATTAAATACTATCCAGGTGATATTGATCACAACAAATGAAAAACGGCAAATATAGAAAAAGTCCCATCACACACAGTGCAAATCAAAGAAAAAAGTCCATAGGCATAATAAAGAAGCTGATCCAAGAATTGTGATGAAAGAAATCCAATCTCCAAGAGTTAAATGCACCCAAGTGAGTAATGAGGATCCTTACCGACTCAAATGACCATGGTTAAATATGCAATGGACGGAAAGTTGGCAGAATATACTGAATCTGTCCACTAGAGGTCACTCTCAACTCACAGTAAGTGAATCTCAACACCCCCACAACTCAATCACATGTCGAATAACCTAACTATGGGAATAACATTTATTTCAATTAATACCAAGGGCCTCAATCACCCCGTCAAATGTAAAGCCCTTTGACACAAAGCTTTTCAGCACAAGTGTGACATCCTATGTGCTCAGGAGGCACATTTCTGCAGTGAGGCACCTCCAAAATGCACCCACAAAAACTTTCCACATGTTTTTACAGCATCCGCAGATTTAAAAAAAAGAGGAGTGTTAACGGCTATCAGAGACACAGTCTATTTTAATCTTATAAAAGAAACGAAGGATCCACAAAGTCGTTCTCTCATCCTCATCTGTGAAATTAACTCTTCCAAATACACGCTTGTGAATGTATATGCGCCAAATGCCCATCAACTGTGTTTTCTTACACTTAGCTCGTAAAGAACAAATTGGGTCGCTACTATTACGTGGAGACTTTAATCTTACACCAGACCCCGAGATTGACTCTACCTCTACTCCAAAAAGGAATCCTCTGGCCTTACAACCCTTCATTAATTACAATGAGCTCTATGATGGATGGAGATGCTTAAATGCAAATAAAAAGGGGCTATAGTTTTTTTCCTACAGCACACCAAAGCTACAGCAGGATTGATCTATTGCTGATAGACCATGGGTTATCGTTGAACGCTACATCTTCCTTAATTCATAGCATCTCATGGTCAGACCATGTATCAATCTCCCTAAATCTAAAAGATTCACTATTCTCCAATGGAGATCTAATCCGAGGACTCTTCAAACCTTAGAATCCAAAAATGAACTTGAGCAATGTTTAATAAATTATTTTGAAGATAATGCTTTCCTGCTCTGGAAAATCCAAAAGGCCTTCATCAATAGATTCCCAAAACAAAATGAATCCTACACCCCATATATCACAATTGTCTTATGTAAGACATGAACTGCGTTCCCTCCTTTTAGACAATTTTGAAAAAACAACCAAAAGATTAAAAATGACATACTATGCCAATGGCAATAAGGTTGGCAACCTCCTAGCTCAGCGTCTGAAGGGAATAAGATACAAAACTAAGATCCCCTTCATTTTCCACCCTAGAACTAACATTAAAGTGTACCATCCTCAAGCAGTGGCTAATGCTTTTAGCGACTACTACGGATCTTTATATAATTTAAAATCAGACGCTGATACCCTACAACCTACTCCAGAAATTATCAACGATTCTCTTCACAAACTGAAAATCCCCCAACTAACCCCTGCAAATCTACAACTCCTTAACCACTTAACAACCGGCCAATAGCCAAATGACGGCTACAGGGCGGTTTCTTAACTCTGGGAGGGCGTACAGAGAAGTCCTCCCAGAATTCCGCTCTTGCGCGCCCCCTGGGACGCGCACCCGAGAACATCCATGACCGCCGGGTAGAGAGGACCCGGCGCATCACGGATCACAGTAAACGGCTGCTAATCGCGGCCGTTTACCATGTGATCACTCCGTCAAATGATAGAGCAATCAATGTAAACCATCCGGCGTCATGTCATGACGCCGGTTACTCTCTCCCCTCTGTGTACCGGTCGGTACACAGAGGGGGAGGGATCGGATGGCAGCAGAGCTGTGGGCTGGATGTGTAGTGCCCACAGTGCTGCTTTGTGACATGTGCAGTCACATCCATGCATCCATCATCCATGCTCAGCCATCCCTCCATGCTCAGCAATACCCTGCACTACTCTGCAATACTCTGCAATTCCCTGCACTACTCTGCAATACTCTGCAATTCCCTGTGCAATACTCTGCAATTCCCTGCACTACTCTGCAATACTCTGCAATTCCCTGTGCAATACTCTGCAATTCCCTGTGCAATACCCTGCAATACCCTGCAATACTCTGCAATAGCCTGCAATACTCTGTGCAATACTCTGTGCAATATATGGAGAAAATCTATAATGCTGCAGCTGAATCTTCAATGTTCCCTTCTGAGATGTTTAGAGAGGCAATTGTGACATTACCCAAGCCAGGGAAAGATCTCATATTTCCCCAAATTTTCGACCAATTTCCCTATTGAATAACGACTTAAAGGTTTATGCTAAGCTTATCGCTATGAGATTAGTTGATATCTTACCCTAACTCATACACCCAGACCAATTCAGCTTCACTAAAAATCAACAAACAACAGATACTGCTCGCAGAATTATCAATATTATACATATTGGCAATCAGAAAAAAAACACCTTCTCTGCTTCTGGCTCTGGATGCAGAGAAGGCGTTTGACCAGATTCATTGGACATACCTGGCTCACACATTCACCACTTTTGGCTCTATCTACTCGGCCATAATGGCACTGTATAACTCTCCATCAGCACAAATACTTGCCTCTGGAGTATTATCCAATCCGTTCCCTATATCGAATGGTACACAACAAGGTTGTCCCCTTTCCTCGCTTTTATCTATTGATGGGACCATTGACCATATCCATACGCTCTCATCCCAACATTTCTGGTTTCTGTGTGAAAAACAATATGCATACTATTTGCAGATGACATAATTTTGATGTTAACCAATGTGGACAAATCCCTGGCTTCAGTACACAATGCATTAACCTTATTCAATCAAGTGTCATATTATAAAGTCAATGATTCTAAATCCATCATACTAGACCTAGGTATAGCTTAACCCACTAAAAAGAGACTAATCATATGTATGGAAACAAGCAGGAATTAAATATTTGGGAATAACTCTTACCCCCCAATCAAAGAACTGCCAACTACCTTCGATTTCTTACTACCCTAAAAACAAAGCTCCACAATATGGCTAAAACAGAATTAAAGTGGACTGAAATATTGGCATCATTTGAAAAGTTATTACTTCCCCAACTCTTATACCTGTTTGGAACTTTACCTATTCCGGTCCCTAACTTTTTTCTTTCTGAAAGCACAAGCTCTACTTAACTACTTCCTTTGGAAGGGGAGGAGGGCGAGATGTGCTTTTAGCAAACTCATTCCTACTAGAAATGCAGTTGGAATGGGTGGGAATGTAGTAATTAGAGACTACCACAAAGCTGTAGTCCTCACCCAATTAAAACCATGGTTCCCTTCTAATACTACCACACTGTGGGCAGAACTAGAGAATTCACAAATACAGGGCAATAATATATACAACTTTATGCTAGCTAACCGTTTTAACACAACCTCTCACTCCTTGCTCTCACCTACCATGAGAGCAGCATTGGAAACGTGGCCGCAGATATCAGAATTGCCAACTAAAGATACAACTAGTGAAAATCTCCCTCTTCCCATTCTTAGCCTCTCCAATATTATACCAAATCTTAACATGAGATCTTGGCCATCCAAAGGTATAGCGGCGATAGAAGACCTTCTAATAGGCCCAGCCATAAAAACCTTTCGAGCATTACAAATTGAATATGCAATCCCCAACCAAGACTATTACAAGTATCTCCAAATCCAACACTTCCTACGGAACAACCAAAACACGACTTTAGTACTTCCTTGGAGAATAGTCCAATATTATAATTCGCCCAACTCTAAAATAAAAGGTATTTCTTTATTTTACTCTACCCTTGGACAAAAAGACACTTTTATTAAAACCACCTCAATGGGAGAAAGACTTTGGGAGGAGTTATCAAACCTCCATTTGGCAAAAAGCACTATCCTCTACCTATGCAGCTACTAGAAGTGCTAATCTATGGAAGCTAATCCAGAAGCTAGCCTTGACATGGTACCTAACCCCCAATGCATAGCTAAATTTGCACCCCACTCATCTTCCAAAATGCTGGAGGGGATGCGAGGGGAAGGTTCCCTGATCCATATATTATGGAGATGCCCTTCCCTCTCCTCATTTTGGTCAGGGGTTTCGATGCTTATCCACCAAGTGCTAAATACAAATATTTCCTTATCACCAGGACTAGCTCTATGCTCCTTAGGAATTGAACTCCTTCGCCACCACATGAGGACTATTCTTATTCACATTTTACTAGCAGCCCGACTAACCCTAACCCGACACTGGAAAGACCATAAACCTCCAAATGTGGGGGAAGTAATTCAGACTACCCAAACTCACGCTACTTACGAAACAATGTACGCCTCAGCTACTGGCAACTAAGAAAAAGCAAATAAAGTATGGGAACAATGGAAATACTGGTATAGTAGTTCTATTCCTACTGTACATACAGTATCTCGCAAAAGTAAGTATACCCCTCACATTTTTGTAAATATTTTATTATATCTTTTCATGTGACAACACTGAAGAAATGACACTTTGCTACAATGTTAAGTAGTGAGTGCACAGCTTGGATAACAGTGTAAATTTGCTGTCCCCTCAAAATAACTCAACACACAGCCATTAATGTCTAAACCTCTGGCAACAAAAGTGAGTACACCCCTAAGTGAAAATGTCCACATTGGGCCTAAAGTGTCAATCTTTTGTGTGGCCACCATTATTTTCCAGCACTGCCTTAACCCTCTTGGGCATGGAGTTCACCAGAGCTTCACAGGTTGCCACTGAAGTCCTCTTCCACTCCTCCGTGAGGATATCATGGAGCTGGTGGATGTTAGAGACCTTGCGCTCCTCCACCTTTCATTTGAGGATACCCCACAGATGCTCAATAGGGTTTAAGTCTGAGACGTGTTTGGCCAGTCCATCACCTTTACTCTCAGCTTTTTTAGCAAGGCAGTGGTCGTCTTGGAGGTGTGTTTGGGGTCGTTATCATGTTGGAATACTGCCCTGTGGCCCAGTCTCTGAAGGGAGGGGATCATGCTCTGCTTCAGTATGTCACAGTACATGTTGCCATTCATGATTCCCTCAATGAACTGTAGCTCCCCAGTGCCGGCAGCACTCATGCATTCCCAGACCATGACACTCCCACCACCATGCTTGACTGTAGGCAAGATACACTTGTCTTTGTACGCCTCACCTGGTTCCTGCCACACAAGCTTGACACCATCTGAACCAAATAAGTTTATCTTGGTCTAATCAGACCACAGGACATGGTTCCGGTAATCCATGTCCTTAGTCTGCTTGTCTTCAGCAAACTGTTTATGGGCTTTCTTGTGCATCATCTTTAGAAGAGGCTTCCTTCTGGGGTGACAGCCATGCAGTCCAATTTGATGCAGTGTGCGGTGTATGGTCTGAGCAATGACAGGCTGACCCCCCACCCCTTCAACCTCTGCAACAATGCTGGCAGCACTCATACGTCTATTTCCCAAAGACAACCTCTGAATATTACGCTGAGCACGTGCACTCAACTTCTTTTTTTTTTGGTCGACCATGGCAAGGTCTGTTCTGAGTGGATCCTGTCCTGTTAAACCACTGTATGGCCTTGGCCACCATGCTGCAGCTCTGTTTCCGGGTTTTGGCAATCTTCCTATAGTCTAGGCCATCTTTATGTAGAGCAACAATTTTTTTTTTTTCAGATTCTCAGAGAGTTCTTTGCCATGAGGTGCCATGTTGAACTTCCAGTGACCAGTATGAGGGAGTGAGAGCGATAACACCAAATTTAACACACCTGCTCCCTATTCACATCTGAGACCTTGTAATACTAACAAGTCACATGACACCAGGGAGGGAAAATGGCTAATTGGGCCCAATTTGGACATTTTCATTTAAGGGTGTACTCACTTTTGTTTCCAGTTATTTAGATAATAATGGCTGTGTGTTGAGTTATTTTGAGAGGACAGCAAATTTACACTGCTATACAAGCTGATACTGAGAGTGACAAGTGATACAAGTGGGATACTGTAATTGTTAATAGATATAAGATTCCACTTGTAAAATTGTCCCTCCAAAATATCCAAAAAAAACCTCAGAGCAAAAATATCTTCCTCAAGCAACACCCTCCTCCCAGCAAAGATCCACCCCACAAAAAAACCCCAGCTAAATTTCCTACCAAATCAAGAAAGCCTCCTTCCCTTCACCCCCTCCCCAACATAACTCCTCACAAGAAAACTCCTCTCCTCCATAAGAATCAGCCCAGTCAGGAATGTTAACCCCCCTCTTACCCCCAAGTAGAAGTTATTTACATAGTTAGTGAGGTTGAAAAAAGACACTAGTCCATCTAGTCCAACCAACAAGAAAAAAATATTGAAACCCCCCATATACACAATCCTATACCCTCATGTGAACCAGAGATAGTTACATAGTTTCTGTCAAACTTACCAGAACTCAGACACACCGTGGCAGAGAAGCGGGAAAAGTCCCGCCTCCTAGGTTTCCCCTAAGCTGTGTCATATGACATGTCAGAGCCAGGGGGAAGCCTTGGAGTTTTCTAGACTTGTGGTTGTATCTGATGTCTATTTGCAGTGGCAAAAATATGGCTGTCACAGTGTCATGACCTAAGACTAAGTGGCACATACCATTAATGCCCACTGTTAGTGATGTCCAAGGATAGTAGGACACAGCCCAGTACACAGCCTTCATGGGACAACTGGCCAAAAAGTGGAACTGTCCCAGCAAATCCAGGACAGTTGGTAAGTATGGTTATAGAGTGTACAAGGAGTCATCTCCTTATTAGTAACTCTAGTATCCCCATTTGCTCCTCCCTTAACTTTCACAAAAAAATGTATGCATGGAGATGAGGTGCAGAGCATCTGGGCTAGCACAGATAGTAGTTAGACAATCCTAGAAGAGGACAGGGCTATGAAGTACAAAAAAGGAGAGAGGTATGACATTTTCTGGACAATTCCCTAGTAAGTTCTGAGGCACATTGCAAGTCAACAGAAATAGGTTATAAAAAGGAAAAATGCTGCAAGTAAGTAATTACGATATTTTATTGTTTTGTGTGTTTACCTGCATCTACCTTATCTCTTTAAATAAGAACAAACAAAGATCTTGTCTTAACAATCTAATTTATATCTAAAAATGGATTCACCTTAATTATGGATGGAACTTTAAGTTACTGAGGCCCAGAGTAACCTAATTGGCCAAAGACAGCAAGAAATAAGGAAATTATTTTGACTTTACTGTATTACTTTTCAGTCATTTTCTGGAATCCAATCTTTGCTAGTATTTCTGCATTCAAAGTTTGGTTTTATTCTGTGTCATTAATCTGTTTAAAGGTTCCTCTTTATTCTTTGATGTTAGCTGGTATACAGTATCTGACCTGTGATCCCTTGTCTGTGTTGTCTGCAGGTTACTTCCTAATGATGAATCATATTCTGTGTCGCTTACATTGGAGCTGCTGAGCTGCAGCCTCTGATCTCAGCTGTCTCTGTCATTAACTGCTAGAAGTCTCAGTGAACATTCACATGCATATTCTCAGCTAGGGTGCATATACAACACGGCTAGCACCTGACAGTGTCACTCCTTGTAAGGTTAAATAAGAATTTGATTTTAAAGTTTTTACAGACCATACATTTTGCATAAAGACATTTCAATTGGCGTGTTTTTTTTAATATTCAAAGAATACATGAATGTATTTTCCTGGTGCCTCCATGGCAGCATACATGTGATAGAGCTCCGCCTCGACTCCTCCTTCAGGACTAGTAAATAGCATAAATTAAAGGCATAGCCCCTCCCCCAACATTCTCCTTTTTTTCCTCATACCTCTGGAACTGGTGAAGTAGCAGTATGTCCATACCTCTGCATTTGGCAACGTCCACCGGGTTCAGCCTCCCCCATGCGCAGTCCCTGTTCTTGGGCCGCTATTAGCACTGATAAGACTGGTAACCCCTTCTGTGGATCTTTTGGGGTCTTGCAGAGTTTCCTCACAGGAAGGCAGTCTGCTGATTTTTCTAGAGTAAAACGAATGCTGGTGTATATGGCGGGAGGATCAGCTTTCCTTTCTTCCTCGGTCAGGTCAGTTTTAAGTCTTCTTTATGTTCTGGAATAAACAAAGTTTTGGTGTAAAGCTTTAGAAATGAGGAAAGAGCAGAGAGCAGAAAAATTTGTCCCCTTTAAGACATTTATTCCCAATCCGCGCATGCGAGGACTGGGTTCTCCGTTTATTTCCTCTGTTCATTTCCAGCCAGCATCACGGGATAGGCCATTCGCATTGATTTATTCTTCCCCTCCAGACTTACAGTCCTACCGTAGCCATCGGGTTCCGGTTCCTGCTCCCCACTAGCTGTACTGGGAGTGGGGAGAGGAGGTAGGAGTGTTAGGCAGCGGAGGGGGAGGTAGCTTCCTCCCTTGTGACGCGTCATGTATCCGAGGCTCAGTGCGCACGCACAGCCCGGAATAGCACAACTGAAGGCAATATCTATCAGACTTCTCCGGCCGCTAGTGGGCATGCATGCACATTGGGCGGTGAGGTCTCGGCCACCATCTGGTTTCAGGGAAAACTACTCAAGATCAATTACTGTTGCCAGTAAGGGGTAGGTCTTACTAATTAAGCTTCCCCCACCCCTTTTCCCTTTAATATCTGGCTCCAAACAGGGCTGCTCTGCATAACCAGTGTGTGCCCTGCAGTCCAAAACACTTCAGCAAAACAGGTATGAGTCATTCTTTGCTTCCACGCCCGAGTCGGTAGTTCTGTTGTTTTTTTTTTATGCAATGGGTTCTATTTTTTCTCTTGCTTCGTCTTCCTCCAGCTGATCCTCCTGCCCATTTTTTGCCATGAGCCATTCATCACAAAGTCAAGATCCTCTTGACGCCACTTACAAACAAACCCTGGGAATTCCCCAGGCTTTGTTTGTATCTGTTTGTAGCCCTCCAATGCCGCTTATTGCGATAGCCAGCTATAAATGAGGGTGGTGGCAAGTTTTTTGAGATCACGTTGGTATGTGTATTGGTCCAGCAACACACCAGCACCTTTGCAGCCATAGTGCTATTTGCTGGGTGTTTGGTGTGCTCCTGTACCTTTAAGAAGGGGTGGGCTGCCCTTCAGTCCACCTGCCCGCATTTATCCATCAGAATGCATGTGCCTACACTGTGGGGACACTCATATTTTAGTGTTAGGACCACAGATATCAGGGTGCCATGACGAGGCTCAGTGGCTTACGCATGCGTTTGCAAATGAATGCGGACTAAACCCCTGTTTTTAACGCATACTGTTAGACAGGTCAATTTGGTTGTCTGCGAGCTGCTGGTAAGTAGGCTTCGAATTTTTTCCTGGGCATTCCCCAGGCTTTGTTTGTACCTGTTTGTTTCAGCCCTGTTCCTGCAAAGCGGTCCAGAAAGTCTTCAAGACGCTACGACAATGACGACAGTACTGAGCGAGGGTCACGTTCTTCACATCATAAATCTTCCAGGAGATCTGGGTCTCGAAGATATCGTTACTCTCCTTCTCCCCCATCTCAAGGGTCAAGCAAGAAGTGCTGGGCATGTGGCGCTGTACCATTCCCTGATAAATTGGTCTGTAAGGACTGTCTCAGGGACTACGCAGCCAACGAGAACTAGAGAGTCGTCAGGTGATCCATCTGCTCAAACAGATCATGAAACTCTCAGAACTCTCATAACTGGCGGCCATAATTCCCACCCATCTGGCTTCTCAGACTTTTCAGGCACAAGACCTTCAATGGGCATCAACCCGCTACCTACATCAGGAAGCACAGCCAGACACTCTTCCCCTGAGGATCCTTTTGGAGAGTTTTCAAAGGAAACTGAGCCATCTGCTTTCAGTTTTTTCTTGGTCCAGCCATTTGTTGAGGTGGTAAAAAATGCTATTGGTTGGGAGGACCCGGAAGAACCACCTCAGAAGTCAAAGACTTATTTTCCTTTCCTTAAAGAAAACAAGTTTTTTTCACGTTAATGAGAGAAATCAAGGAGATTATAGAAGACAAATGGAACAAAACAGACAAAAAGTTTTCCTTAGCCCATTTGTCCAAGTTATATCCTTTAGCAGATACGGATACAAAGTCTTTAAGATCAATGCCTGTGGTTGATGTGGCAGTTGCACGGCTATCAAAAAAAATGACCTTACCAATGGAGGATCCCCTGGACAGAGGAATTGATCTGGATCTCAAGAGGAGTTATCTAGCTGCAGAAGTAGCCTGCCATTTCGCTAACGTCTGTTGTCAACGCTATTAGGTCATGGACGGAAAACATAGAAGCAGCCCCCTGCCAAGATGTCCCTAAGGACGATATAATCAAAGCTCCGTGAGGAGCTTAAGTTGGCGGTGGATTTTGTGGGTGAAGCTAACTCAATGGTACATTCGGTCATGGCAAAACAGGCCCTATGGCTGAAACCATGGACTGCTGATCTTGCATCAAAACAAAATTGGTGTGAGATTCCTTTTGATGGCAAATCCCTCTTTGGGGAGAAGCTTGATAAAGCAATTTCCAGAGTAACAGGGGGCAAATCCAGCTTCTTTCCTCAGGACAGGAAGGTCCGGAGAACAAGAAATTATTTATCTTTCTTCCGACAACTCCAGCGATTTTAGGCAGTCTCACCCCTTTAAATATAATTAAAGATCGTGGCGAGGCACTCAGTCACCCTATCTGGGCACCAGAAGGAACAAGACCCTCACCACTTCCCAGGAGGGGACAAAGTCTTTTTGACGCCAGAGGGGTGGAGAAGCCCCCAGTAGGAGCCTGACTAAAATATTTCTTCCCAGTCTGGGCTGTCAGATGCCAGGACCCGTGGGTCCTATCAACAATTCGGTACGGACATTTCTAGACCTTTTCTCATCAGCCTCCTCACACATCCTCCAAAGAAAGCCTGATACCAACCTCCCCAGAGAAAGCTCTGGCCTTAAATCAGTTTATAAATTTGCTACAGCATCAAGGGGCAGCAGTACCTCTCCCCCCATTGAAATAATTTACAGGTTTCTATTCCACCCTCTTCCTGGTACAAAAGAAAACATGCAACTGGAGGCCTGTAATAGATTTGAAGAGACTCAACAGATACATCCATCTCGAGAGTTTCAAGATGGAGTAGCTGCAAACCATCATTCAAGTCATACAACCAAGAGATTGGTTGATATCAATAGACCTGCAGGACATTTACCTCCATGTCCCTAGTCTACCATCTTTTCAAAGGTATCTAAGGTTCGCAGTTGGTCATGTCCACCTGCAATTCCAGGCTCTACCCTTCGGGCTGTGCCCCTCCCCTTGGGTGTTTACGAAGGTGTTAATATCTGTCCTGGCCCCTCTAAGAGAGAGGGGATTAAGAATTTATCACTATCTGAGTGATATCCTCTTATTATCAAAGAACCTGGATCATCTTATAGCCCACAGAGAAATACTTCTGCAGTCATTATCAGAGCTGGGATGGTTAGTGAATCACCGAAAGAGCCAGCTGATTCCAACACAACAAATGATTTACCTAGGGGCAATGTTCGATACAGATCTGGCCACAGTCTCTTTACCTCAACCGAAGTTGTAGGACATCATTCAAAAAATGTTAAAGACCATACGGAAGTCCCATTTATCAGCTTCACAATGTCTGAGGCACGATGTCTTCATGTATTCCTCTGGTCCCGTGGTCTCACTGGCATCTGAGACACTTCCAGACAGAATTCCTAACACAATGGAAAAAGCAACATCTATCTCAGACAATTCTGTTGTCGACTCTAATGACCAGGAGCCTGCACTGGTGGACCAAGCAAGAGAATCTCTCCCAGTCTCATCATTTGGGTTCCCACTCATGGACCATAATTACATCCGACGTGAGCGGTCAGGGGTGGGGTGCCCATTGCAGAAAGGTTAGTATCCAGGGGAGATGGTCCTTTCCCACCAAAGGGATAGTGTCCAATATATTGGAAATCAGAGCAGCTTTTCTAGCCTTAACCTCATTTGCACCTCAAATCAAGGGACAGAGGGCGCTTCTGCGCCTGGACCACAAAGCTGCAGTTTCATATCTTCAGAAACAAGGGGGCACCCACAGCGAAACGATTCTGAGGGAAGTGGAAACTATAATGGTCTGGGCCGAAAGGAACCTGGTGAACCTCAGAGCAATATATCTCCCAGGCAAAATTAACACAGAGGCAGACGTCTTATTGAAGAGATTTGGGGGCAACAACGAGTGGTCACTCCACCACCAGGTGTTCAACCAAATTTCCCATCTATGGCAGACCCTATGGTGGACCTCTTTGCTACCCAGGAGAATACCATGCTCAGGAGGATCTTCTCTCACCTTGCACGCCGACAAGCGGAGGGAGTAGACATGTTATCATGTCCTTGGAACTTCAAGACGGCTTATGCCTTTCCTTCTCATCCACTCATCAAATTTCTCCTCAGACTCCTAAGGGAACCAGTCCAAAAACTAGCAGTATTACCATATTGGCCGAAGAGACTTTGGTTCCCCCTAGCCATGCACCTCAGTGTGATTCCTCCTATCAGAATTCCCCCCTTCCCACAGTTGTTAACCCAGGGCAGCTGATCCATCCAGATCCACAAAAACTGGATCTTCGAATATGGAGGTTGAAAGGCGGAGGTTCGAGTTGTTAGAATGTTCCCAAGAAGTCATATCCACCCTGCTGAAAGCCCGAAAGCCAACAAACAACGCAATATATGCAAAGATTTGGGACAAGTTCTAATCTTACGCCACAGGAAAGGGTTTTGATCCAGTCTCTACTGCCACTGCCAATATTTTGAGTTTTCTTCAAACTGGTCTCAATTTGGGTCTCAGCCAGAGCTCCCTTAAAGTACAAGTGTCGGCAATCTCTGCAACAATTAACACAAGGTGGGCAGAAGATCCTTTAGTGGTTACATTCCTCAGAGGTGTACTGAAGATGCGGCCTCCAACCAGGCGTTCCTTTCCGAAGTGGGACCCTCTAATACTGAGTCTTATCCACTCACACATTCGTGCCGGTAGATAAAATCTAATTTTGGAATCTCACCTCGAAAACAACCTTTCTCCTGGCTATCACATCCGGCAAGAGGATTTTGGAACTTTACTTCCTGGGCGTGGGGGATGAACATATATCCTTTTTTCCAGACAGGGTAGAACTTCACCCTCTCTGAGGATTCACACCTAGTCACCACAATGGCACATCTATTGGAACCATGGGCATTGCCAGTCTTTTCCGACTCAGAATCAAACTCCTGCCATGAGTTAGATATCTCTAAAGTCCTCAGGGCCTACTTGGAGGCCACAGCGAATTTTAGGAGCTCTAAAAGACTTTTCATTATCCCGTGGGGAAAAAATAGAGGAAGGGAAGCTTTCCCCAGAACTTTGGTGTCCTGAGTTGTCAAGTTATTACAAAAAGCTTACAGGGTGAAGAACTTGGACCCTCCGGCTCAGGTGAATGCTCATTCAACGAGAGCTGTATATGCATCTTGGGCAGCGAGGGCGAATGTTTCTCTTGAAACAGTATGCAGGGCCGCCACTTGGTCTTCTCAGCACACGTTCCTTAAACACTACCGCATTGATCCCGGGGCTCTTAAGACAGTAGAGTTTGGGAGAAAAGCGCTTCGTGCCACTATGTCTGTGTCTAATTTAAAAATGTTTTCATTAAAGCATTAAACCCACCCGTGTGAGCTAGTTATTTATCACATTTATGCTGCCATAGAGGCACCAGGAAAATGAAAAATGGTATCATATTTACCGTAATTTTCCTTTACTGGTACCTATCCATGGCAGCATAAACTCCCACCCTCAGTATTCTATATTACAGGGAAAGTTGGGGGAGGGGCTATGCCTTTAATTTATGCTATTTACTAGTCCTGAAGGAGGAGTCAAGGCGGAGCTCTATCACATGTATGCTGCCATGGATAGGCACCAGGAAAGGAAAATGACGGTAAGTATGATCCAATTTTCCGTTTTCAATGAGTATAGGCAAAAATGCACAGACATTTAGGGTGACCTTAATCACCCCCCCAGCCATTTTTTTTTTCTGTTTCAATTTTGAATAAGTAATTCTAAGTTTTTTCAACATTTAATTGCTGTCTGTACCAACCACATCTCCCTTGGGGAGATTTCCTTTAATTGTTTATATCTTTGAGAACAGGACAAGAAAGGGGAGGAGCAATAAAACTTTGACAAAGGTTTTAACATTTTCACACATTTCTAATGTTTTTGTTAATGCCTCCCTCTTCATAGGAGAAAATTTCTATCACACTGTCCTTGTGGGCCTCTGTCATCTAGTAGGAAGTCCCCCCAAAGATGATGTAGGCAGGAATTGAGTTTTGCCTAGAGTTGGGTTTTAGAATAAACTGTTTTATCAAGGGTGTTTTGGAAAATGTAAGTTATGAAGAGGTATGTGATAAAACACATAAATGTAATAGGTCAGTAACCAATTTATTAAATAATTGCTCAGTTAAGAATCTCAAGATTTTTAAAAAGCTGCATGTGGGTTTTACAGAACGACCTACCGTTTGCTTGCAATATCTTTTCTAAATATTGATTAGGAATGACCATAAGCAAAAAATCCAGATGAAAGATCAATGGAAGAGTTATAAAGGCCTATTTAGTTTTGTGCGGTGAGCAGAAAAGGGTGAATACATGTTACACACATTACGTCACATGTCACACCTAAACCACTTGCTTACCAAGCACTTATACCCCTTTCCCGAGCAGGCCAATTTTCAGTTTTCAGCACTCTCACACTTTGAATGACAATTGCGCGGTCATGCAACACTGTACCCAAATTAAATTTTATATTTTTTTTCACACAAATATAGCTTTCTTTTGGTGGTATTTAACTGCTTGCTGACCGCGCTATAACCGAATGACAGCTACAGCGCGGCTCAATAACTCTGGGAGGGCATATATTAACGTTCTCCCAGAATCCCGCTCTCGTGCGCCCCCTGGAATATCCTTTACCACCTGGTCCAGTGGACCCGGCGCTACACGGATCATAGTAAATTGCCGTCCATACTCAGGCATCCATGCTCATCATACCCATCCATACTCAAAATTTGCACCAATAATAGATTTGCGCTTACTCTAAATAGTCAAAAAATCATAAAAGCAGCTAACACCACAACTAGAATCGTTGCCCAACAGATAGATAGTATACAAAAAATGTGTAGCGCTAAAACAGCAAGATACCTTAAAACTAATAAGTTTAAAAGGCCTAAACATAAATTATAATGCACACATATAAATGTATCACATATAAAGTGGTTCAAATGGACAGACAGTAAGTTGGAACTGAATGGGTCACTCCCAAAAGTGAGGTGAGGAGCGCCTTCACCAAAATACAGCAGAAAAGTTTTGGAGGGTGATGTTCTGCAGTCACTTAAAAAAGTCTCATCACTATATTGAATACTCCATACATAAACCAAATTCTCATATCACACCACTGTGAAAGACACAGTGGTGTGATATGAGAATTTGGTTTATGTATGGAGTATTCAATATAGTGATGAGACTTTTTTAAGTGACTGCAGAACATCACCCTCCAAAACTTTTCTGCTGTATTTTGGTGAAGGCGCTCCTCACCTCACTTTTGGGAGTGACCCATTCAGTTCCAACTTACTGTCTGTCCATCCATACTCAGCATACTCATCCATCCATCCATGCTCAGCCATCCATACTCAGCATTAGGGATGAGCCGAACACCCCCTGGTTCGGTTTGCACCAGAACTTGCGAACGGACAAAAACTTTGCACAAACATTAGAACCCCATTAAAGTCTATGGGACTCGAATGTTCAAAATCAAAAGTGCTAATTTTAAAGGCTAATTTGCATGGTATTGTACTAAAAAGGGTTTGGGGACCCGGGTCCTGCCCCAGGGGACATGTATCAATGCAAAAAAAAGTTTTAAAAATGGACGTTTTTTCGGGAGCAGTGATTTTAATGATGCTTAAAGTGAAAAAAAGTGAAATATTCCTTTAGATATCGTACCTGGGGGGTGTCTATAGTATGCCTGTAAAGTGGCGCGTGTTTCCCGTGCTTAGAACAGTCCCTGCACAAAATGATATTTTTAAAGGAATAAAAGTCATTTAAAACTGCTTGCGGCTTTAATGTAATGTCGGGTCCCGGCAATATGGATGAAAATCAGTGAGACAAATGGCATGGGTACCCCACATCACCCAGTCCATTACCAGGGTCTTGTATGGATATGAAGGGGAACCCCGCACCCAAATTAAAAAAAGGAAAGGCGTGGGGCCCCAAGGCCCTATATACTCTGAACAGCAGTATACAGGCGGTGCAAAAATGTGTCAAAAGTGCCCGATGTGTCCGCCGCAATATCGCAGTCATGATAAAAATCGCAGATCGCCGCCATTACTAGTAAAAAAAAAAAATAATAATAAAAATGCTATAAATCTATCCCCTTATTTTGTAGACGCTATAACTTTTGCGCAAACCAATAAATATATGCTTATTGCGATATTTTTTACCAAAAATATGTAGAAGAATATGTATCAGCCTAAACTGAGGAAAAAATGTGTTTAAAAAAAAAAAATTGGATATTTATTATAGCAAAAAGTAAAAAATATTGTGTTTTTTTCAAACAACTTGTCACTCTTGTTTTGTTTATAGCGCAAGAAATAAAAAACGCAGGGGTGATCAAATACCACCAAAAGAAAGCTCTGTTCGTGGGGAAAAAATGATAAAAATTTCATTTGGGTACAGTGTTGTATGACCGCGCAATTGTTATTCAAAGTTTGACAGCGCTGAAAGCTGAAAATTGACTTGGGCAGGAAGGGGTGTGAAAATGTCCTGTATGGAAGTGGTTAAAGTGTAGCTCCAGCCAAAAAATCTATTTTAAGCTTTTTAGAAAACATAGGGAAGGGTTATCACCCCTTTGACATTTCTTTTGCTGTCCGTGCACCTCTTCAGAATATTTTACCTCACTTTCTGTCCCAATGACAAATGTTTTTTGACAATTTGGGGTTTTTAGTGAAACAAGGATTGGTGATAAAGCATCAGTGGAGAGGAGAAATGCTTTTCCCATATTAACTCTTACAGGAGAGAATTTCCCTTCCTAGGGGTAGATTTCATCTCACTTCCTGTTGTCTTCTTTCATTTGCAAGTAGGAGTCATTTGTAAGTTGGATGTTTGAAAGTAGGGGCCTGCTCTATATACTCTGCAGAAATTGGGGCCTTAGGTGTTGGTGTTGCCACAACACTGTAAGCCCTCACAGGGCCCTACTGTGAAATATTAGATCAAGAATTGTAATTACATGTCCCTGTCGAACAGGGGCAGAAAAATTGGGCCTTTGGTGATGGTGGTGGTGGTGCTGGTGCCACAACACAGTAAGTCCTCACAGTTACTTTTGGTGGGCGCTGGAACGGGCCCTGCGTTGAACAGGGGCAGAAAAATTGGGCCTTAGGCACTGGTGCCACAACACTGCAACCTCTCACAGATACTCTAGTTGGAGCGTAGGAATGAGCCCTGCTGCAAAGTATTGCATCAAAAATTGTAAATACATGCCCCTGTTAAACAGGGGCAGAAAAATTGGGCCTTAGCCACTGGTGGCGGTGCCCAGAACCAAAAATATTCTTACAAGCTATCAGCATGATCATTGAGGAGGAAAAGGATAGTCACTCAGCATAACAGGATAGTCACTCAGCATCAACATAGGGAGTCTTGAAGAAATCTGACATTTCAAAAAAAATTATTCAATAACATCAGCATCAGGTGCTTGGTATCTGGTGGTGATCTAAGACTGATTCATTTTTATGAAGGTCAGCCGATCGACCAAGTCGGTGGACAGGCGCACCCTGTGATCGGTTACAAAACCTCCAGCAGCACTGAATGTGCATTCCGAAAGAACGCTTAATGCAGGACAGGCCAGTAGCTCAATTGCATACTACTGTGCAAGCTCTGGCCAGTGATCCACCCTCAAGACCCAGTAACCCAGAGGATTTTCGGTGGGAAAGGTGTCCAAGTCAGATCTTGCCCCTAGGTATTCCTGCACCATGTAAAACAGATGCTGGCAATGGTTGCTGGAACCGATCAGACCTTGTAGCTGCGGACTAAAAAATTGTCTGAATGCATCGGTCAGACGGCCACCTTCTCCACCGCTCCTTCTTTGACTGACCGAAGCCTCAGCTACACGTTGTCCAGGAACAGGAGTTTGTAACCTCCCAATCTCTGGGAACGCGTTGCACAGACTTTTCTGCAAGGCCTTCCGAAGATGTTTCATCCTCTGCTCCCTCTGCAACGGCAAGATAAGGTCCGCAGCCTTACCCTTGTAACGTGGATCAAGGAGGTTTGCCAGCCAGTAACGATCCCTCTGCTTGATATCACGAATACGAGGATCCTTCCGCAGGCTTTGCAGGATCAGGGATGCCATCCAGAGTAGGTTTGCTGAGGCATTCGGTCCGGAGTCCTCTGGGTCACTAAGGATGACATGATCCGCAGCCACCTCCTCCCAGCCACGTACAAGTCCATGGGTTTCCTGGGACTGTAAAGACTGCTGCTGATGCTGAGTGCCAGGCTCCACCTCCATGCTGACACAATCCTCCTCCTCCTCCTCCTCCTCATCCTCTTCCTGTGTGATCGGCAGGTACGCAGGAACACTGGATAAAGGGGGCCTTGAGAGCTAAGGAAGTCCTCCTCTTCCTGCCTCTGTTCTGCCTCAAGTGCCCTGTCCATTATTCCACACATCGCGTGCTCCAACAGGTGGACAAGGTGGACAGTGTCACTGATGCATGCACTGTCACTGCTCACCATCCTCACGGCCTCCTCAAATGGTGAGAGGACAGTGCATGCATCCCTGATCATGGCCCACTGGCGTGGGGAAACAAAACAAGCTCCCCTGACCCTGTCCTGGTGCCATAGTCGCACAGGTACTCATTGATGGCCCTCTGCTGCATGTGCAGCCGCTGCAGCATGGCCAACGTTGAGTTCCACCTGGTGGGCATGTCACAGATTAGGTGTTTTTTGGGCAGGTTAAATTCCTTTTGGAGGTCAGCCAGCTGAGCACTGACATTATATGACCTGCGGAAATGCACACAGACTTTCCTGGCCTGCCTCAGGACATCCTGTGAGCCCGGGTACCTGCCCAAGAACCGCTGCACCACCAAGTTAAGGACGTGAGCCAAACAGGGCGCACATGGGTCAGTTGTCCCTGTCGGAGGGCAGAGAGGAGGTTGGTGCCGTTGTCGCAAACCACCATTCCTGGGTTAAGCTGGAGTGGTGTCAACCACCTCTGCACCTGCCCCTGCGGAGCTGACAGAATCTCTGCCCCAGTGTGGCTCCTGTCCCCCAAGCACACCAGCTTAAGCAGCGCATGGCATCTTTTGGCCTGCGTACTTACGTAGCCCCTTGAACGCCTACGGAGCACCGCTGGTTCCGAGGACAAAGCACAGGAAGAGGCCATGGAGGAAGAAGAAGAGGAGGGGGTGGAGGAGAGAGGTGTGTCAGAATCACCAGCAGTAGCATTTTGGAGGCATGGTGGCGGAACAACCTCCAACACTACTGCACCCTGTCCTGCATCCTTTCCAGCTGCCAGCAGAGTCACCCAATGCGCCGTGAAACTTAGGTAACGTCCCTGTCCATGCCTGCTGATTGCCCTGTCCAGCAAGGCCAAGACATTGCCTTCCACATGCTGGTAGAGAGTCGGAATTGCCTTCTGTGAGAAAAAGTGGCGTATGGGAACCTGCCACTGAGGAACCGCACATTCCACAAACTCACGGAAGGGGGCAGAGTCTACCAACTGAAAAGGTAGCAGTTGAAGTGCTAGCAATTTTGCCAAGCTAGCTTTCAACCGCTGGGCATGTGGATGGCTGGGAACGAACTTCTTTCTGTGGTGCAGCAGCTGGGGCAGGGAAATTTGCCTGGTACAATCTGACATCGGTGTACCGATCGCAGATTGCCCGCAAGTACTTGGCTGTGAGACACCTAATTCTACAGCTTCATTCCTCTCAGTGCAGGTCTCAGAGAGGACTGAAGGTATAGTGGGGTTGGAGATCCCAGCTGATGAGGAGCAAGGAGAGGTCCTCTTTGTTCTTTGGTGTGGGTCTTTTAGGTATGCTTGCCAACAAACTGCATGGCAGGTCAACATATGTCTGGTCAAGCATGTGGTGCCCAAGCGGGAGATGTTTTGGCTAAGCGAGATACACAGTACACTAACTGGAAATACTTCAAGAGCCTGCCTGTGCTGTTAATAGTATCAGAAGAAGCACACAAGCACCTGGCTTCAGGTAGCTATACTGTAGGTGCAACTGTGCAGGGTACACAGTACACTAACTGGAAATACTTCAAGAGCCTGCCTGTGCTATTAATAGTATCAGAAGAAGCACACAAGCACCTGGCTTCAGGTAGCTATACTGTAGGTGCAACTGTGCAGGGTTAGACAGTACACTAACTGGAAATACTTCAAAAGCCTGCCTGTGCTATTAATAGTATCAGAAGAAGCACAGAAGCACCTGGCTTCAGGTAGCTATACTGTAGGTGCAACTGTGCAGGGTACACAGTACACTAACTGGAAATACTTCAAGAGCCTGCCTGTGCTATTAATAGTATCAGAAGAAGCACACAAGCACCTGGCTTCAGGTAGCTATACTGTAGGTGCAACTGTGCAGGGTACACAGTACACTAACTGGAAATACTTCAATAGCCTGCCTGTGCTATTAATAGTATCTGGAAACTGGAAATACTGTAAAAACACCTGCCTGCCTGTCAGTATATTAGGAAGAGAATAACCGGAACAGATCTTGCTAAACTGAATACAGTGTATATATATATATATATATATATATATATATATATATATATATATATATATATATATATATATATATATACAACACGGATGCATATATATACACAGTACACTGCAAGTGCAGCTAACTGACTCGACCAGCCTACTCTATCTAACTTACATCAAATGACACTGTCTCTCTGTCTATCTATCTCTCTCTATCGCAACACACTACACAGGGCTGATGTGCAGGCGGCCTTATATAGTGTGGGGCATGTACTAAACCCCCTGAGCCATAATTGGCCAAAGCCTCCATGGCTTTGGCCAATTACAGCTCTCTGTACACAGGGCGCTGTGATTGGCCAAACATGGGGGTCATAGTGCATGCTTGGCCAATCATCAGCCAGCAATGCACTGCGATCCTGCAATGAATTATGGGCCGTGATACGCCACTCGAATTTGGCGCGAACGGCCCATAACATTCGTAATTCAGCGAACGACTGAACACACAATGTTCAAGACGAACATGCGTTCGACTCGAACGCGAAGCTCATCCTTGCTCAGCATACCCATCCATGCTCAGCATACTCATCCATACTCAGTATACTCATCCATCCATCCATGCTCAGCCATCCATACTCAGCATACTCAGGTAATCCATGCTCAGCATACCTATCCATACTCAGCATACTCATCCATCCATGCTCACCCATCAATACTCCTTCATACTCAGCATACTCATCCATCCATCCATGCTCAGCCATCCATACTCAGCATACCCATCCATACTCAGCATACTCGCTCAGCCATCCATACTCAGCATACTCGTCCATTCATCCATGCTCAGCCATCCATACTCAGCATACTCAGGTAATCCATGCTCAGCATACCCATCCATACTCAACATACTCGCTCAGCCATCCATACTCAGCATACTCATCCATCCATCCATGCTCAGCCATCTATACTCAGCATACCCATCCATACTCAGCATACTCATCCATCCATGCTCAGCCATCCATACTCAGCATGCTCATCCATCCATCCATGCTCAGCCATCCCATCCACCCCTTCCATAATTAGCCATACCCATCCATACTCAGCCATACCCAGCCATACCCAGTTATACCCAGCCGTACTCAGCCATACCCATCCGTACTCAGTCGTACCCGGCCATACTCAGCCATACACATTCATGCTCAGTCATCCCATCCATACTCAGCCATCCCCATCCACGGCTCATCCATCCCAATTCATGCTCATCCATGCCACATCAGTTCTCATCCATGCTACATCAGTTCTCATCCATGCCACTACAGTGCCTCACAAAAGTGTAATAGGTAGTCAAATTAGATTTGAAACTTATGCCCCTAGAAGACGGTGCTCCCTGCATGTTGGGCCTCTGTGTGTGGCCTGGCTGTGGAAAAGTCTCACACATGTGGTATTGCCATACTCAGGAGGAGTAGGAGAATCTATTTTGGGGTGTAATTTGTGGTATGTACATGCTATGTGTTAGAAACATTGTGTAAATGTGTAAATGGACAACATTGTGTAAAAAAAATGAGTTTTCATTTTCTTTACACATTTTCCAAAAACTTGTAGAAAAGAATGACATATTCAAAAGACTCATTATGCCTCATAGATTATACATTGGGGTGTTTTCTTTCCAAAATGGGGTCATTTTTGGGGCTTTTCTATTGTCCTGGTTCTCCAGGGCCTTCAAAAATGCAAGAGGTAGTCAAGAAATTATATGTGTAATTTATGCTCCAAGAATGCCTGATGGCACTCCCTGCATGTTGGGCCTCTGTATGTGGCCACAGTGTGTAGAAGTCTCACACATGTGGTATCGCCATACTCAGGAGGAATAGTAGAATGTGTTTTGGGGTGTAATTTGTGCTATGCATATGCTCTATGTGAGAAATAACCTGCTAATATAACAATTTTGTGGAAAAAGAAAAAAAATCTTGATTTTGCAAAGAATTGTGGGAAAAAATTACAACTTCAAAAAACTCACCATGCCTCTAAATATCTTGGAATGTCTACTTTACAAAAAAGGGTCATTTGGAGCTTATTTGTACTTTCCTGGCTTGTTAGGGTCTCAAGAAATGAGATAGGCCGTCAGTGCATCAGGTGTGATCAATTTTCAGAGATTGGCACCATAGCTTGTGGACTTTCACAAAGACCAAATAATATACACCAATTTGGGTTATTTTTACCAAAGATATGTAGCATTATAAATTTTGGCCAAAATATATGAACAAAAATTACTAATTTGCAAATTTTTATGACAGAAACGAAGAAAAATGCATTTTTTACAGAATTTTCAGTCTTTTTTCTTTTATAGCGCAAAAAATAAAAAAACCCAGTGGTGATTAAATACCACCAAAAGAAAGCTCTATTTGTGTGAAAAAAGAACATAATTTTCATATAGGTACAGTGTTGCATGACTAAGTAATTGTCATTCAAAATGTGAGAGCACCGAAAGCTGAAAATTGGTCTGGTTAGGAAGGGGGTTTAAGTGCCCAGTCTGTAAGTGGTTAATCACCACTGGGATTTTTGTTTTTTGCTAAGCATACAAAAAAGACAGACATTTAAAATATATATATATTTTCAGATTTTGTTATACAATTTTGCAAACAGGTAATTTTTTCTCCTTCACTGATGAACACTGAGGAGAAGGCACCAGTGTGCACTGATCAGGAGGCACTGATGAGGCTTCACTGATGGGTGGTACTGATGGGCACTGATAGGCGGCACGGAGAGGTGGCACTGATAGGTAGGACAGGTGGGCATTGATCAGGAGGCACTGATGATGAGGCACTGATTGGCAGCACTAATGAGCATTGATAGGTGGCACCCCCAGATCCCGGCCCTCCCCCTGTGTGAAATGGTAAGGGGGTACAAAAGTACCCCTACCATTTCACAAAAAACTGTCAAAAATGTTAAAAATGACAAGAGACAGAGAGAAGATCTTCTGTCTTCTTTCTTTTATCTTCAATCTTCCTCCAGTTTCTTCCTCCATCTTCTTCTTCTTCTGGTTCTTCTGCTTCTTCATCCGGTGTTCTCATCCGGCATTTTCCTCGGCAGCGTCTTCTTATCTTCTTCCCCTCAGGCCGCTCCACATCCATGATGGCATGGAGGGAGGCTCCCGCTGTGTGACGCTTCTCCTCTTCTGACAGTTCTTAAATAATGGGGGGGAGCCACCTGGTGACCCTGCCCCCCTCTGATGCACGGGGACTTGACACTTCCCTGTGGCATTCCCCAGGCTGTCAGAAGGGGGCGGGGTTACGTAACGGGTGACCCCGCCCCCTCTGACGTCCAGCATACCGGATTTCGGCAGACAATTCGATCGTGTGTGGGCTCCGGACTTAGATTTGGAACATGTTTCAAATCTATCCGATGGACTCAAGTCCGGTTGAAAAGTCCACTCGTCTGTATGCTAGTCCGACGGACCAAAACCGACGCTATGGCAGCTATTGGCTACTGGCTATCAACTTCCTTGTTTTAGTCCAGTCGTATGTCATCACGTACGAATCCGTTGGACTTTGGTTGATTGTGTGTAGGCAAGTCTGTTCATTTGGAAAGTCCGTCGGACTTTGGTTGATCGTGTGTAGGCAAGTCCGTTCATTCGGAAAGTCCGTCGTAAAGTCCGTCGAAAAGTGCGCCGGGCAAAGTATGCTGTAAAGTCCGGTCGTGTGTACACGGCATAATAATTTGTTTTAGGCTTACACAATATAATAAAATGTGTGTCCAGAAAGTAATGAGAATGATATTTTTAAAATTATTTTATTGAAAAATATTACAATTGAACATTGTCTCCTGCAAAGTATGCACCTTGTGAATCTACACAACACTCCCAGAGATTTTTCCATTCTTCATAGCATTTCTGTGATGTCTTCAAGTGGGATTACATTCAGAGCCTGCGTAGTGGCTCTATGGACATTATCCACACTACCAAAATAGCATCCTTTGCCATGTTCAAATTCGTCTTGATTTCATGAACAATTAAGTTGGTAATTCCCGTTTCTTCTGCAATCATTCTGATAGTGAGCCATTGGTCACGAATGAGAACAGACCTCACTGTATCCACATTCTGTTCCGTTATTGACCGACAGCTCACTTAAATATCATTCTCATTACTTTCTGGACACAGCTTGTATATGTAGCAGGGCTTTATACAGTGAGCCAGAACAATTTGCTAGATCCAGGATTGTTAGAAGAATACTCATCCTAGCCCTTCTCATCCACATTGCTTCCTCTCTGGCCAGCATTTTTGAGCATTTTAGCTTACGAAGATACAATTAGGTAGGAACTAGTAAGAGCCCTTTCACACTGGCACCGCTCCGCGTTAGTTTCAGCAGCGATATACCATTGTTTTAGTGGTACTTTTCAGCTGCTAGTGGGGTGCTTTTAACCCTTACTAGCAGCCCAAAAAGGGTTAAATGCACCCGAAAAGCGTGGCTGCTAAATCACTTTGCAGGCGTTTCGGCAGCGCTGACCATTCATTCAATTGGCAGGGGCGGTGGAGGAGCGGTGTATATACACCGCTCCTAAACTGTTTGGAAGATTCTGCTTTTGGGCTTTCACACTGGGACTGCATGGGAGGTGTTTTTCAGGCTCTTTACAGGCGCTATTTTTAGCCCTTTAGCACCTGAAAAACACCTCAGTGTGAAAGGGGTCTAAGTGATCTCTTTATTGACCCTGTTGCCGGCAATTTGCTACCAGTGGCAGGTACAAAAGTGTGACATGGACTAAATTACAGTCTTGCAAGTTTTATCCTACAGGAGTGGATGTTTAGCTTCCAACTATGTTACACTGTTATTGTTGTTTAAATTAAAACCAATATGTACTTTGAGTGAGTGTGTGAATTTATTTATAGAGCTGCCCCATACATACAAGCCACCAATAAAGAGCCTGCATAGAAGAAGAAGCTTGTCTTGTCTCATATACAAAGAGTCTTCTGACTCCTCTCTGCAATCCTGTTTTTGTGCCACAAGATAGCAGCGTTCCACAACTTAGTCATTACACAACCCATACATAAATGCTGGGAACTCTGAGACTTGTATGCTGTAAGCAGGATTCTTTCATCCAGATAAGCTGGAGCTCAACTACACCACCCATGAGGACTGGCAAAGGGGTGGGAGCACTTAAAAATGGAAAATCCCGGGATCCGCGTGGGCCCAGGCCAGATCGGGCTGCATAGGGAAGTCTCAAAACTCATCAGAGAAGATGATCCTGAGGAGGCAGGTAGCAGAACCTGTGGGTAGACAGACTGATTCATCACCACCTTCACAGCCATCCCAGAGTAGGACAAAGGGGGCCCCTTCACTCTGAAGGTCATTGCTTCTCCCTGCTTCTCTGTAGAACTGGGTGAGAGGGTACCACACAACACTGCCTTTGCACTCAAGCCTGTTGTTTCCATTCAGTTGCTAGAGTCTAGAACAGTTTACAATACATGCCTATATCCTTAGGCTCAGATGCTATAACCCATCCAGTGCTGCAGTCTAACCACCTTACTGCTTTGATCAATACTGCCTACAGGAAACCAGAATTCACCTCTTTGCTTCTCTGCTAGGCAGGAATTCGACTCTCACCCCACTTCAGACTTGAGCTATCCAAGAAACTAGCTACTTTCCACATAAAGGGACATACGCCAGCTGAAATCTTTTTCCCCCTTTTCCTGCCAAAGCAATTTCTGCTACCATTTGACATCCTTAAAGTGATTCTTCATCCTACCAGTGTTTATTAAAGGGGAACTCTGTTTGCTATTTAACTATCCCTTAGGAATCTCCATTTTTAAATATTCAGTCCTGCAGGATGGGTGGTAGTGGCTTAAAGTGGTACTGTATTGTGTTATATTGCCTTTTCCTTTTGGTGTTTTGCTATTTAAAAGACTTAGCCAACAGTTTTCTTTTATCTGTGTTTCTACTTCTGTGGCACTAATACAAGTTAAGCATTTATTAGTGTGTACGTGTTCATCCCTTTTGTGACAGCCAGGGAGTCACCTGGCCAAGGTATTTCAGTGGTGTCAGCAGGGGCAACACTCTGCTCAGGGCTTAGTAGTGAACAGGAATACTTAGCAGCTCCTGAGGAGGTAGTGCTACACGTGCAAGTGGTTGAAGATGGCCAGATTAAAAAAAGAAAAAGAAAAAAAACAAATGCCTAAGACTTCCCCAATTTATACAGTTATCAGACACTGTCCAGAAAATATTGAAATATGGCCTCTCATGGGATAATCACATTTTTATGAAAAGTAAGGTTTACCATTTATTTGTCCTGCAAAAATATTTCTGAGCTTTTTTTATGATTGTTGACTACCTGAAAATCACAGTACTAAATAAAAAATAAAGAAATAAGAAATTGTAATGTCTAATTTAGATCTGTTGTTGCAAAGTGAAGTATTGGCGTAAAGCCATTAGTTGATGCAAAAAGGGTCACACTGGGGGGTGAAGTGGCAATAATTTTAGCACATCTCATTCTTTGTAATTTTATCTTTAAAAAGTATTAGATTTACATCCCATATATTGAGTGAAGGTCAAGGATTAGATGATGTAAGCACTTGTACAGCAAAGAGAAGACAGAAGTGATTCATTCTCCCTTAGTTTTCTTTAATATTTCATTGTGAATCTGGAACAGAACACTGTTATAAAAATAATAAATGTCCAGAGTTTTTTATGTGTTTTACTGTTCAAAATGAAAAAATATTACAATGTACACAGAATAATTTAGAGGGGGTGATTGTGCCACTTTACCATGCCCCCGTCCTTGAACTCTGCTTAACCACAGACCAGAAGATTTTCCCCCATTAATGACCAGGCCATTTTTTGCGATACGGCATTGCGTTGCTTTAACTGACAATTTTGCAGTCGTGCCACACTGTACCCAAACGAAATTGATGTCCTTTTTTTTCCCACAAATAGAGGTTTCTTTTGGTGGTATTTGATCACCTCTACAGTTTCTATTTTTTGCGCTATAAACAAAAAAAGAGTGACTATTTTGAAAAAAAACAATATTTTTTACTTTTCGCTATAATAAATATCCAAAAAAAAGTAAAAAACACATTTCTTTATCAGTTTAGGCCAATATGTATTCTTCTACATATTTTTGGTAAAAATTACAATAAGCGTATATTGATTGGTTTGCGCAAAAGTTATAGCGTCTACAAAATAGGAAATAGATTTATGGCATTTTTATTATTTTTATGTTTTTACTAGTAATGGCGGCGGTCTGCAATTTTTAGCAGGATTGCGACATTACATCGGACATATTGAACACTTTTGACACTTTTTTGGGACCATTGACATTTATACAGCAATCAGTGCTATAAAAATGCACTGATTGCTGTGTACATGTCACTGGCAGGGAAGGGGTTGACACTAGGGGGCGATCAAGGGCTTAAATGTGTTCCCTGGGAGGTGTTTCTAACTGTGGAGGGATGGGACCTACTGGAGTAGGAGAGGGATCACTATTCCTAATCACTGGGAACAGACAGATCTCTCTCTCCTCCCCTGTCAGAACGGGGATCTGTCTGTTTACATTGACAGATCCCCATTCTGGCTCTCTTTCCCGGGTGGCCGGTGGACATTGCAGCCACTGGCCACACGCATCGGGTCCCCCGGCATGCAGCCCGGCGTGCATGGGCGCCTGCTGTGGCTCTTAAAGGAGCCGATGTACAGCTACATCGATTCACGGGAAAGAGTCGACCTGCCACAGTATAATGACAGTGGCTGGTCGGCAAGTGGTTAATCCCTTCCCACTGAGTGTATGCATTTATGTGGCCTCATGGAAGTGGGCCCTCTGCCGTGGGGACGCATGTGTGCATACATGTGTTTGTGCTCAGAGCACACTGTACTCTATGTTGTAAGTTATAGTAGGTTTGTATGGTCAGAAGGAAATTTGCAAAATATATTTATGTTGCATACAGAGTTATATACTGCATATGGCTTGTGTTCTGGGGCACCTCAGTCATATGATAAGTAGGTTATTTTGTGATAAACTTCCTGACCAATTGGGTGTGCGAAAGGACTGGTTTTAGGGTTGTGTAGCATTGTCTGTCTGTACACAATGGAAACAGCTGTGGATAATTTTCTTTAAAAGAAATTGGTTTAGTTACTGTAAAGTGGCAGTAAACCCAAAAACAAAAATGTAATATATTGAAGCTTGACAATCCTTAGATGTGGGGTGGGGTGGGGGGGGGGTGTTACGCTGTTTTCCTTTATTTCACCTGGTGATCCAACCAGTAACACAATTCCTGTCTTAGGGTGTCTGCAATTTGCATGACGTTGTAAAGCAGACACCTTTGGATAGCAGCACTGTCAGTCTGGCGAGTGGGTAGTGTTGTACTAGAAGATTTAGACCTCCAGTCCCAGTCAACACCTCTTTAGGGGAAATGCCTTGGAAGGAGCCAGTTGTAACGTCAGTGAGCATGGACTGCACTGCAGGCAGCCGTGCCATAACCATTGCTGTAACATTTTAATTTTTTGCAAATGCATTTTATAGTAAATTTGTTTTTTTAACTTTCAATATTTTTATTGAATGAGATAAAACAAGTAAAACTCACATAACACTTGTTGGCCTACATGGGCCATGAGAAAGCAAAAGAGTATATGGTATCAGAAACATCAAAACAGTGTGTCATGACAAAAGTAGACAATCTAAATACAAAATAAACAATGACAATGAAATCCCAACTCAAACTTGAAAGTAGGAAAGTGGGAATTGAGTTACTGAGAGGTAAAATGCAGGACTACCACTAGGAATAAAATGTAATGGAGTCGGTACAGGCTGAGTGGGGGTGAAAAGTCATAAACATAAAGTGAGTTCCGAGCCTCTACTGGAGGACAGCCCAACCACCCCAGTGGGGGCTACAGTAGGCGACTGCGATATTGTGTCAATCTCGCCACTTTTATTGGCGAGATTTGACACCTGCGAGCGCAGTCATGGGAGCCAGTGCCGAGATGAGCAACAGGCAGTGCTGACAGCTGTCTGGTATGAATCATGAGGGGGAACGCCGCGCCAAATTTTAAATGAAAAAACCAGCATGGGTTCCCCCCAGAAGCATACCAGGCCCTTAGGTCTGGTATAGATTGTAAGAGGAACCCCATACGCCAAAAAAATCAGCACGGGGGTCCCCCCAAAATCCATACCAGACCTTTATCCGAGCATGCAGCCTGGCCGGTCAGGAAAGAGGGTGGGGATGAGCGAGCGCCCCCCCCCCAAACCGTACCAGGCCACATGCCCTCAACATGGGGGGGTAAGTGCTTTGGGGAAGGGGGGCGCCCTGCGGGCCCCCCCACCGCAGAGCACCTTGTCCCCATGTTGATGAGGACAAGGGCCTCTTCCTGACAACCCTGGCCATTGGTTGTCGGGGCCTGCGGGCGGAGGACTTATCGGAATCTGGGAGCCCCCTTTAATAAGGTGGCCCCCAGATCCCGGCCCCCACCCTATGTGAATGAGTATTGGGTACATGGTACCCCTACCCATTCACCTAGGAAAAAAAAGTGTCAATAAAAAAACACACTACACAGGTTTTAAAAGTAATTTATTAGACAGCTCCGGGGGTCTTCTTCCGACTTCGGTGTCTTCTCCCGGTGTTCGGCTTCTTCTCCCGGGCCCCTCCGCTATCTTCTTCCAGCTCTTTTGCTAGCGGGGCCCAGTCTGCTGCCACTGTCCAGTTCTTCTCTGGTATCTTCTGCCAGACTCCCCCGCTATCTTCTTCCAGTTCTTCTGCTAGCGGGGTCCGGTCTGCTGCCGCTGTCTTGTTGCCGCTGTCTTGTCGCCTCTTCTCTTCTTCTTGCCTCTTCTCTTCTTCTCTTCTTCCGATGTAGACACAACGCTCTCTCCTGCTGGAATGCTGTGTGTGTGCTGCCCAGCCATTTATATAGGGGGTGACCCCACCCCCTTGTGACGTCACAGTCCCAGCATGCGCAGGGACTCTGGGGTCACACCCCCTTATGACATGTTCTAAATAGGGGAATGGCGCTGTTCACAAACTATAAAAAACAAAAAAAACCAACCCAAAATAACACCAAGAAAAATAAATGGATAAAAAATATGAATAAGTGTATGTGGACAAAAAATGTAAAATGTGCACCAAAGTCCACAGCAAGTGCAAGATTCTACATAGAACCCTGCAAGCTATTCCATGGCGTGTATAGTATAGGGTGTGGATGTGCAAAACATTGACATTAGTGAAAAGATGAAAAAAAGTGCATAATAAAAATATTAATGGAAAATACCATAAAAAATGTGTACATCACAATTTAACTCATGTGCCCAGTGACATGAAAAATACATGTGAATTGACCAGATGTAAATAAACATTAATATCCCCTCTGACATAAGTCGTGAACAAGATGTGGGTATGTATTGGAAAGATGATCAAGAAAATTATTTATGATAATGAATAAATGCGGTCAAAAAAATAATATATAAAAAAATGCAACATATAATGTGTGTACTGCAAACAATATCGTCCAATATAAATTGTCCAATGAGTGACGGAAATTCCTCTCCACAGATGGTAAGTGTATTCAACAAATGTGTAATCCCCAACGAATATTCAATAATGATGTGTCCGTGTCATACAGGCCCCCTCTTGTGCCCTCACTCACCAGAGAGCCCAACCCCTGCAGGGGTGAAGGGCATGGATAGATCCTGTGGCCGGAATCCTGGACGCCCGAAATCCCCCTCTCGGGTTCAGCGAGCTCCTTCCCTCTGGGTCCACAGTGTTCTTAAGTAAGTATCCACCGGAAAAAAACAATATGTATGGAGAAACAAGGAATCCTCATAGTGTAAGTCCGTAAAAACTCAAAATTTATTAGCTAAAAACTGGATAATATAAGTTAAAAACGGGCGCAGCATTCCCCCTCATGATTCATACCAGACAGCTGTCAGCACTGCCTGTTGCTCATTACAAAAGGAAAAAAAGGTTTTTCTTTCCCAATCAGTGAGCCAGTGCGACGTGCACAGCACCCTGTCGCCGAGAACCAGCACAATGGTATCGCGCTGGAAACACAATCTCGCGGTCAGGTACTGTATCTATGGAAGGGGCATCGGCTCCAAGTAGGGACGGTGGACCACATATAAACCCTCGGCCCCCCTAAAGCATGAGACAGTAGACATGAAAATATTTAGAAGAGTCAGGAATAACCATTATTCTGTGACAAGTTAATATGGTCTGGCTACCATGGCACTCAAAATGTCTGGATAGGAAATATGATGGCATGGCCTGTAAGCCAGGCCCGACTCTACTAGCAATACTGAAATTAATTGGTTGTGTAATTGAAAAAACAGGCTTGAGTATGAAACCGCTCTCATAGGGCAACTTTGGAGAACCTAGAGAATGAGAGAGCGGAGAGGGGGAGGAAAGGAAATGGGGGGGGTCGAGGCAGAGGTTAAGAGAGACAAAACTATAGCATGATATGACACATATGTGGAGTCTGAGAGACTGGGCACCCCGAATAATAAATCTTAAAAAAAGAAAGAAGTTCCCCATGGGGTTTTAAAGCAGCAATTGAGAGTCACAAAAAATTATTATAAAAGATGAGTACTTTTATTATCAAAAGACAATTAGACAATACTATACAAAAGTTAAAACATGAGCTCTGGTTTACACTGTGTGAGACTACTGGATTGGGAAAAAGGGGATAAAAGGGTAACCAATACCAAAAGAGTAAAGATTCAGAATAGTTGGCTTGTAATGCTTGAATTATGGTTGTACTGTCCAATGTGCAGGAGAAAAAAAACCCTGCACATTGGACAGTACAACCATAGTTCAATCAAACACGCTCAGTGACCTTTGCGGGTCTGGTAAGCAGCCAATTTTTATCACTTTCGAACACGGTGGTGTCTTCATACTGTAGTCTGTAAAGGACTTATACACCTTGGGATTGGCATCTGTTTGATTTGGAACTTATGAGACAACTGGTTTTGCTCTTAAAGTGGTTATAAACCCTGTTTGTTTTTTGTTTTTTTTAAATAACAAACATGTCATACTTACCTCCACTGTGCAGTTCATTTTGCACAGAGTGGCACCGGTCCTCCTCTTTTGGGGTCTCCCAGTGGCACTGGTAGCTCTTCCCCACATCGAGTGCCCATGTTGGAGAAGGCTCTTCTAAGGTGGACACCAGTGTGGACGCACTCCCGTGTTCTGCTTCTGTGTCCATTCACACAGAATGCAGGACTCGGCCCCGCCCCCTGGCGCCCGCATCATTGTATTTGATTGACAGCAGAGGGAGCCAATGGCTATGCTGGTATCAATCTATCCAATCAAGAGCCGAGACAACGGGCAGGGAGGTAGAGCGCGTCTCCACTGTGGGAACAAACAGGCTCAGGTAAGTAAAACTGGGGGGGTTGGGGGGCTGATCAGTGTCAGAAGTTTTTTCATCCTAATGCATAGGATGCATTAAGGTGAAAAAACAGGAGGGTTTACAACCCCTTTTTTTTTCAGCCAATTCACTCTGTTGAATTTGATCTGCCTTTATACTGACTTTTTAGAACCTGAGAGCGACTGCTTATATCTCTACTCTTTTATTGGTCACCCATTTCAGATCATACACACGTTGTGTTTAGTTGTATTGGTTTCACTCATTTATTGTGTACACACAGGTATCAGATATTATGTATATCTCTATTGCTCACAGGTCATCCTAATCGAAACCACACACCTGTTGTTTCTAATTTCTTCAGCCTTATATTTCTTTGTTTTCACATTAAGCAACACCATTTATTGGTTTATACAGTATACGTATGTATATTTTTTCGACCCACATAGGTTTTTAATTCCTTTGCAGTGTTCAGTGTGAGATTACTTACCTTTCAATCACTTTCTATTCCAGGTAACTAATTGATTTGTCAGCGCTTTCCTTAACCATTTACACATAGAAGACTTAGATGGACTTGATTAATAAATCTAAGTTGAATATATGTTTCTGAGCTCACAGATGGTCACTCACAGATGGTCACATTGTCTTGGGACCATTATGGCTAGTCTTTTGTTAGTACCAGATAAAACCAGCTTTTCGCGCCTTCCATCTAGCCTTTAAAAGGTCAGACAATAGAGAAGGGCAGTGGGCTTCTCCCAGGACATGAACGTGCCTGCGCTTTGAACAGACCATTGCCTTCCAGAACTGTCAGAAGTTGAGGGTTCCCCTGGAATTGAATATGCTGTATTTATCCTGTATCATATCATCTGTAATACATCTTTAATCAAAGCTAAGTAAAACTTTTTATTACATTCTTTGTGTTATGTGTTTTAATCCTTGCATTTACTGACCACATATCTGAAAGGGTAAATATATGAATGAACCTATGAATATATGTAACACAGAATTTAACCCCTTGTTACATAATGGCGCTGTGAGCAAGATATTTAACCCTTTCAGTGCTGGTTTGAAGTGCAGTGATTAATCCTAGTAATAATGTTGTGAACTGTAATGTTTTTTGACAATTGGGCAACTGTATTATTAGTGTGCACTGTGATGGGAGGTTTGTTGCTAGCTTTGCTTTGGTGGCAGTTAGTGGCAGATATGTTTGATTTAAATTGGATAAATATAGCAAAGGGGGTAGATGGTCAAATGTTTCCACTCAATGTGTGCTTAGCGAACCCCCGGCAAGCTTTAGATTTTTTGAGATATAGAAGAGATGAGCTGATGACCACATTAGGTGGATGAGTGGTCCTTTCGCTGATGCTTATATAGTTGTTCTTTGAGGTTTGAAAACGATGAGCAGAAAACAGGTAGGAAAAGGAAAAATATGACCTGTGTTGATGCTTAGATTGTGATTACTGCAGTAATATATGTGTTGAATTTAAATGTTGGTTGTTTAGCTAGCTATTGGTGAGGAAACGTTGCTTGTATGGATGATATGTAAAAATGCATTTGGCTACTGATGTTTAAGTGAGTTTTTTGTATGTTTAACTGAAAAGATCAGTAGTTAGCAGGAATGGCTGCAGCTTGCAGCATCCCCCTCCCCCCCGGACAATGGACAATAGTCCAGTATGTTGTGAATGGAAGACCTGCAGCTGTAGACGGTTTGTATTTGTGAGAGCCTGTTTGAATGGAGACGATCCCTTAAGAGAGGGCGATTTCCCCTTAACCCTCCCTTGAAAAGCTTGTGCCTGTGAAAAGCAGGACAGTGCTGAACATCTAAGAAATGCTTAATTATGTTGAAAAAATAACATCCTAGCTGAAATTGTTAGTTTTTGTTATGTAAATCTAGGATTATTTGAAACAAAGAAAGTAAATGGCTGATTGATGTTAACGCCCTTTAAAATCCTGAATAGCAGTCATGATTATTATAATTTTATTGGTGAATGTAATAGTGTCATGTTTTAGGATACAACACTAATGTTTTTTTGTTAATACAGAAGGAACCAGATCTATTCCTAGAAGTTTCGTAGATCTGTATGGTATTGAACAAGAGGTTGCAATAGAAACATCAATATGAGTTTGGTGATGTATAATGTTTGTGCACAAATGTGATGAACACCATATAATGTTCTTGTGAATGTTATTTCAACCATGGTGAATTAATGACAACTTTGAATGGACATCCTTTAATGAAAATCCACGTGGTGATAATTAATTAAGTAAAATGAGCTCAATTAATATAGATAATACAAAGTGTACTCGTGAATAACAGAAATAATGGCCATATGTTTTGTAGTTTGTGGAAAGTGTTGGTTAAATGTGTTAGTTGCTAACCATTTGTTACTTTCTAGGAAGGAACTGTAATAATATTTATTTATTTATTTATTTATTAATATAACAACAAAATACCTTTTATTTTGTTTAGTTCCTTGAAAATATTAAACAGCATCAATCCACCTGTCTGATATGGTTTGATGTCCAAGAACTAAAGATGAAGATTACAGTCAAACTAAATAATTTATGTTGTTTTTGTTGTTATTTTTATGCAATATGGAAATGTACTGAAAGTTTTCATTGGAACTGATTGTAAACCAGAGCAGCCAATACTCTTGATGCTGCATGATAGATTTATAAGGGTTTTCTCTGATTAAGTTGAATATAAAATGATATAGAACAAATAATGTTTGAATATTGACAGCAAGATTGTTTTGATATCTGGAATTGTATAATACTTGAAAGGGTTTGAAGGGTGGAACTGTAAGGTTTTACCACTGTGGGAGTGTGCCTGGGGTTTTACATATAAAGTACATTTCCCTTCATGATTGACAGTTTAAATTTAAAGTAATCATTTTGTTTATCAAGGAAAAAAAGTACTTATGTCTACTTATAATTGTACATTTAGGTTAATATTATTGCAATGAACACAATTTTTAAGTCTTTCAACATGAGGTGTTCTAGTGGTATATATACGGTCATTATATCTGACACTCAGTGATTATTTGATCACCCTGTTCTATACACCTGATTGAGTTTTCATAAAATTTTCTTGGTAAAGAAAAAGAGTTATAAAATAGGTTCTAGGTTTTTTTTTCCTCAATTCTCCTTGATTGCTTGGGGTGGGACTGGCATGTAGAGTACAGTGACACATATGCATGGGCATATTATATGCACATATTGGGATCAGTGTAGACAAGAGTCGGTTAGCCTGCCAGAATGTCTTTAGAGTGTGGAAGGAGCTCAAAGTACATAGAGGAAACACACATGAAGTAGTTTAAAGTTGGACCTATAGTTTGCAACAGAGTAGTGTATAGTTCAGGTGGGGGATGAGTAATATACCTGTAATAATATTTCACCTTTAATGTAGAAAGCTGAGTTTTTCAGTGTTAAGCCATGTCACTAATGATTATTGATTTGCCTGTTGAGAAATCTATAATGGGCTATATGGGCATTGTTGTTAATTACAGAATGTTGGCCTGACATATTTGGTAATGCACCTGCCATGATGTCAACTGGAAGCATATTGGAGAAAGGAGACAAACGCTTTTGACAGCAGCAATGGCCTATAAAGTCTTTACCAATGATCAGCAGCTGAACTGTTGGTGCAAGTTCCACCTGTTCTGCGGATCGAGTACCTGAACTGTTCCATCCGCTATCATGGTTAAGTACCTGAATCTGATGGTGAAGTACTTGAACTGTATTATCTGCTCTGATGGTCATGTGCCTGAACTATCTGTAAAAGTTCCAGCTACTGTGTGGTTATGTGCCTGCATGTCTATGACTTGTGAGCTGCAATAGTCCGAAGGATATGGACTTTGTATTCTACAGTTCTTTCAGTTCTACAGTGTTGCAAGTGCTATGCCGCAGCTGCAATCTGGTAACCAGATGTCTAAGACTCTGCTGTCCATCACCAGATATGGAGGACTTTGACAAGTATCTATGCGTTTAAACTCTTGGAAAGGAAAGTTTGATGCTCATGCCTGTACTTTCAAAAGGAAGTTTGGTGTTATTCTGTTAGTCCGACATATAGTTGTTTTTATAAGTTTGGACATTTTTTATATTTTTCAGCCCTAACATAGCAGAATGAGATTTCCTGGACAGGTAAATCAGACAGAGAAAGTGGGTCGAGAGATAGAACTTTAGATAGATAAGACAAGGGGTGGAAGGATGTAAAACTTTTATACATTCATTTACATGTGGAAAATACCCAAGGGGTGAGATATATGGGAGATGGACCATATTTAATAATGAGGAGTGTTTCGCATACATACTCATATTACTGGAAATGTGAAGGATGAAATTAATTAAGTCAGAAATGTTTATATTAGAGTACAAGTGAAAAGACTACCTTGAGTAGAACATCTTGATATATTTATAAGTAATCTTGAGTATTATAAACTAAGAATCTTGTAAATCAAGGGGTGGAATGTAGTATGGGTCTATATTCATATATAACTTTAGTTATTGAATTACAAGAAACTTAGTAATAGTTTTAAGGTGAATATATATATATATATATATATATATATATATATATATATATATATATATATATATATATAAATGTATGTTTCTGAGCTCACAGGTGGCAGATGGTCACATTGTCTCGGGACTAATATGGCTAGTCTTTTGTTAGTACCAGATAAAACCAGCTTTTTGCGCCTTCCATCTAGCCTTTAAAAGGTCAGACAATAGAGAAGGGCAGTGGACTTCTCCCAGGACGTGAATGTGCCTGGGCTTTGAACAGACCATCGGCTTCCAGAACTTTCAGAAGTTGAGGGATCCCCTGAAATTGAATATGCTGTATTTATCCTGTATCATATCATCTGTAATACATCTTTAATCAAAGCTAAGTAAAACGTTTTTTTTTTACATTTTTTGTGTTGTGTGTTTTAATCCTAGCATTTACTGACCACATATCTGAAAGGGTAAATATATTAATGAACCTATGAATAAATGTAACACAGAATTTAACCCCTTGTTACAAACACTGTAGCTCCCAATATGCTCCCACCATCCCAGCCCAGTCCACCCCTGAATTGTCGCCTGGGTCCCATGGTAAGGCCAGCCCTGGGCAGTACAGCGGTGCTCAAATTAATAACTGTGCAAGCCACACCTCTATTACTTTGACAGGTTGTCTGTCACTGAAACCGGCCCACTGAGCCATCGGACCACCGGGAAACTCCCGGTGGTCCCAATTGCTTAAAGACAAAGCCCTTTCTGACACTTTTTGTTTACATGAAAAAATATTTTTTTGCTAGAAAAACCCGCAAACATTATATATTTTTTTTTAAAGCAAAGGCCCTACAGATTAAAATGGCGGGTGTTGCAATTTTTTTTCACTCAGTATTTGTGCAGCAATTTTTCAAATGCAATTTTTTTGGAAAAAAAACACTTTTTTTTAATTTTAATGCACTAAAACACACTATATTGCCCAAATGTTTGATGAAATAAAAAAGATAAACTTATGCCGAGTACATGGATACCAAACACGACATGCTTTAAAATTGCGCACAAACATGCAGCGGCGACAAACTACATACATTTTTAAAAGCCTTTAAAAGCCTTTACAGGTTACCACTTTAGATTTACAGAGGAGGTCTACTGCTAAAATTACTGCCCTCAATCTGACATTCGCGGTGATACCTCACATGCATGGTGCAATTGCTGTTTATATATGACACAAGAACAATGCTTGTGTTAGCTTTTGCGCACAAGCATGGGGGGACAGGTGTGCTTTTATTTTTTTATTTATTTTGCTTTTTTTTTTACACTGTTTCTTTAATTATTATGTAAATATCCCCTATGATAGCAATAGGTAGTGACAGGTACTCTTTTTTTGAAAAAAATTGGGTCTATTAGACCCTAAATCTCTCCTCTGCCCTCAAAGCATCTGACCACACCAAGATCAGTGTGGTAAAATGCTTTCCCAATTTCCCATGGTGCTGTTCATATCTGGCAAAGGCAAAAAGTCATGAAATGCTTGTAGCTTCGGGTTTCTTAGGCAATAGAGATGATTGGAGCCATTCTGGTCTCCTATCAGCCTCTATGGTCAGGTGGCGGAACCACCGGCTGCATTCTTAGGTTCCCTGGTGGGACAGGAGAGCCCGAGAAAACCATGGAGGACAGCGGTAGGGGGGACGTTTCCTCCCAATGCTTGTAAAATCAGTCTAGAGGCTAATTAGCCACTAGGATTGCTTTTACATGAAAACTGACCTCTTTGGCTGAAGAGAATGATACCAAGATGATACCTAAACCTGCAGGCATCATTCTGGTATAACCACTCACAGTGCAGCAACATACCAGTATGTTGCTGGTCCTTGTTGGGCATATATTGTAATATTCTTTTTTCATGCAGCCTGTGGACCCACTTCTAATGATGGGCATAACGCACCGTTTTTTTTAACTGTGGTGGTGAAATCACCTCTTACAGCGCTGGAGTCGCTGATTTACGTATCGTGAGTGTAAACGCTGTTGCTGTCAAGATAAATAAATCAGTGCTGCAGCTGAATGGCGTACCTGAAAAGCAAACAATGGTAACAATAAAACATTAACTCGATAAAACAACAATCTGTTCCAAAAAAAGGACCTGATTGCCAGAGCCTGCTTCAATCGCTACCAAAAAACTGTTAGCATTCGTAGAGATCAGGCTTGACTCTGTGAATGCTGCAGTTATGTGTTTTGTGTTTTGTAAGTTTTATTTATTTATTTATTTATTTATTTCAGGTACTTATATAGCGCCGTCAATTTACGCAGCGCTTTACATATATATATTATACATTCACATCAGTCCCTATACCCTCAAGGAGCTTACAATCTAAGGTCCCTAACTCACATTCATACCTATACTAGGGCCAATTTAGACAGGATCCAATTAACCTACCAGCATGTCTTTGGAGTGTGGGAGGAAACCGGAGTACCCGGAGGAAACCCACGCAGACACAGGGAGAACATGCAAACTCCAGGCAGGTAGTGTCGTGGTCGGGATTTGAACCAGCGACCCTTCTTACTGCTAGGCGAGAGTGCTACCCACTGCGCCACTGTGCCAGTGATCGATTGATACTGCACTTGGGTGGTCTGGGCGGAGGGACTAAACACAGGTGCTAGCAGGTATCTGGGCTAATCCCACTAACACTAAGTGACAGTGATCGATTGATACTGCACTTGGGTGGTCTGGGCGGAGGGACTAAACACAGGTGCTAGCAGGTATCTGGGCTAATCCCACTAACACTTCATTTTTGGGAACCCAAATTGGGGACGCTTGTATAGATCTGATCAGATCAAAGATATTGATCCATTCTGACACTATATTAGTAAGGGAGGTGTATGGTGCCTGTACTTGGGAGCAATAAGAGAGTTAAACCTTTATTCAGCAATATATGGTGGGTACCCTGACGCTATAAAAACCTAACGGTGACAGTAACTGAAGAGCGATCAGAAAAGAGATCTGTACACTCAGGGCTTTTTTTCAGGGGGAACTTGGTGGAACTCGGTTCCACCACCTCTGGCTCAGACCCTTTGGTGTCTGCTCACCACAATCACTTGTAAACACAGAAGTCTGGTTTCTGTGTTTACAAGTGACAGCTCTGTAACCCCATGAACTCTGTACTCTGTATGTAATGCAATCCTGATATTTAATGCCCCTTTAAGACCCTTCTACTGTTTGTGAAATATGACTGCACCTACTATTTGATGTGATTTGGAGGGTGTGTGTGGGGGGAGGGGTTTTGGGGGGTCGTGGTTGAGTTCCAGCACCTATTGTTTGAGAAAAAAAGCCCTGTGTACACTATATTAATGACACTGGTGACAGGAGGTGAAAGGGTTAACTGGGGGTGATCACAGGTTTGAACCTTTATTAGGGGGGTTTAGGGGGTACCCCAAACCTATCTGGGCCTACTACTAACTGCCCTAATGCTGATTAGTGTCACAAAAGACACCGGTACAGTGATCAAAGAAAAATATGAAAACTGCACTTGGTGACACAGTAACAGGGAGTGAAGGGATTAACTGGGGGGGGTGATCAGGGGTGATCGGGGGGTGAAAAGTGTGCCTATGTGTACTATGTCAAGTGTTGGTGCAACTCACTTTTAGATGTCCTCTCTCCGCACTCTGGAATCGAAAACGATTCCAGGATGGGAGATGACATCACTTTCCCTGCCTGTGTTTACATTACACAGGCAGGGGACAGTCTCCCATTCCCCAGAACCGAACACCAGGTCCAGGCCAAAAATCATTGGCCTGGGCATGGAGACTGATCCGTTCTGAAGCAAATCCGATTGCCGCGGCTGCACACACGCCCCTTAGGTGGCCGCGTGCCCGACGTACAGCTACGACGCCTCACCCAGGAGAGCCAACCTGCCGCAGTATAACTGCAGCCACTGGTCGGGAACCATTTAAGCTATGACAGAAAGATACACTTTTAATTATAATTGTAATCATGAGCGTGCGCACAGGGTGTGCAAAATAAACAAATAAACCACACTGCACTTATTATTGACATAAAACAGATATGGACATAAAACAGAATATAAAGAGCTTATTAATGTGACTTTACAACCACTTTAAGCAAGTCCCCCCCCAAAAAAAAAATTAAAAATTGCAGCTCACCAATATTGAGATGTGGTAGCTGTATTCGTTTTCTTTTTTAGGCTCTTTCCTTTATTTTCACCTGGTGATCCAGACAGTAAGTCTATTATTTTTCAACCAACAGACCAAACTGTTCAGACAAAGTATCAGTTAGAAGGTTCAGACACACCATTTAACACTGACGGGGTGCTTAAAACGGTCAGCTTTTATTAATTTATGTTAAACCTTTATCTTAAAAGGTGTAGGGATTTGCCTCCATCTATTGTCTAAATTTGTAAATAGTTTTTGTTTAGCATTAACCACAGAGTTCATTGATTATAGACAGTTACTTTCTGTCCCCGCTAGTTGGGTAGGAAACCTTCATTGGAGGATTGTGATGTTATATAAATGGGAGTTTCTAGGAAATAGACACAATATTGAGATGTGGTAGCTGCATTCATTTTCTTTTTTAGGCTCTTTCCTTTATTTTTACCTGGTGATCCAGACAGTAAAGCCTCGTACACATGATCGGATTTTCCGCAGACAAAACCTCGGACGTGTGCCTGGATTTTGTCTTGCATACAAACGGCAAGAAATTGTCGGCCAACAAACACGAACAGTGACAGTGACATACTATGTGGTTTTTCAGCTCTATAGCGCCACCCTTTGGGCTCCTTCTGCTAATTTTGTGTTAGTAGAAGTTTAGTGAGTGTTGATTTGTGGTTTTCATTTAGCACTTTTCAGTTTGCGCTTTTCTGTTTGTTTCTGAACGTCCGTTCGTCAACCAGACATGTTGCAGAATCGTAGGAGATAATGTGTTATTTAATATTGGCCTTGGAGTTATTGCTTTGACCCAAGTCCAGTCCAGGAACAGGAGGAGGAAAATTTATTGGACCAAAAATTGGTTGCTTTATTAATTGTGACCAATTATGTCATATGCCTTTGCTGCGGGAGCTCCAGGAGAATACAGGCATACCCCACTTTTAAGTACACAATGGGGTTTATTTACTAAATCTGTAAAGTGCAAAATCAGGCTCCCTTCTGCATAGAAACCAATGAGCTTCTAACCCCAGATTGTTCAATTAAGCTTTGGTAATAAAACCTGGAAGCTCATTGGTTTTTATGCAGAAGTGAGCCTGATTTAGCATTTTCCAGCTTTAGTAAATAAACTCCATTGTGTACTTAAAAGTGGGGTATGCCTGTAATCAGGATGGTTTTCGGAATTATCTCCGGATGACGGACCCCTACTTTCAACTCTTGCCATTGATGACCCACTATATTAAGAAGCAGGACACATGCATGAGGCTTCTATTTTATTGTTTGGTTGAATAATAATGATTTGATTTGTTATATTTTCTATATTTTTGAATGCATAGAATGCACTTTTTGGTTAAGTTCTAATGGCAGATAGCATGTCTAATTTTATTTGTTTTCTTTTTTTAATGCACAATAAATAAATTGTGGAGAATAATACTTGGCTATGTGTTTTACTTCAAATGACAGTTTGGGAGTAGGCAGTTACATTTAAAAAAAATACAATGTAAAACTGACAAGGGACACCAACATAGTTGTATCTTTGATCTTAAAAACTACGGGATAATGGAGTTGTGGTAACTTGCCCAAAAAAAAAAAAAGCATAATAATATTATTCTTGATATCACTAGAAAAAAAAAGCCTTTGAAAATTTGTTTGCAATAACTCCATCAGTATCACCAGCAAAGCAGCTTCATTGTTATTGCATTAAAGAAGAAGCAAATGTGCGCCGCATTTCAAGATTTCACAATTTGCCACATCACGAATGTTAATTCTCCATTACGAATGCTAGTTTACAAGACCGACCGCTTCTGGCTTGTCCTTGCTTCCGAGCATGCGTGTTTGTACTTTGGACTTTTGTCCGATGCGCTTGTGTACACACGCTCTGAAAATCCGACAACAGACATTTGTCCGTGGAAAATGTTAAAGCCTGCCATCCAACATTTGTCCATGGAAAATCTGACAACAATTGTCTGATGGAGCATACAAACAGTTGGATTTTCCGCCAACAGCCTGTCATCACACATTTCCCGTTGGAAAATCCGATTGTGTGTATGCATCTTTAGTCTATTATTTTTCAACCAATAGACCCTAAACCAGGGCTTGACAACCTGTCAATCACAATCTACCTGTCAATCACGGGCAGGTGACAGGTAGACCGTGAATCTTCCTTAGCAACCTCCAGGAAAAAAAATATTGTAAAAAATAATTAAAGAATAAAATAATACAAATAAAAACTTACTGACATCATCCACTGCCCTATTAACACCAATCTCTGCTCAAATGACACCATCCTATGTCCTGCTGACACTGTCCACTGCCCTACGGACACCGTATACATACACACATATGCACATGTGTCTTTGAGCTTCGGGGTGCACACCCTAATGCAATGGGCTGCGCACACTTATGATTGTAATGAATTATGGGATTAAGGCACATGATTAGAACAAGGAAAATCAAGAAAGAACAGAACACCAGCTATCCCTTAGTTATGTATTTTCATCTGAAAAACAGAATCAATACACTGATGAAAAAAGTCAGTCCAATTTCTTTCAATCCACTAATTTTACTCCCTTCCATACCCTACGTGAAACACATGATCTTCCATCTACAGAAACCTTCAGATATCTCCAGATTAAGAAAATGTAAATCACTACATACCCCCAGACTCGATGACCCCTGATTTAACTATCTTTGAACAAAGCTGTAAATCAGACCCCCACAGACGTCGTCTTATTTCACATTTATATGTATAGCTACTTTCATATGCAACCTTTTTTCCCCATCCTACATGAACAAATGGGAGACTGACCTCCACCTCCAATCAGACAAACTGGATTGGGCCCAGATCTGGCAGGCAAACAAATCAGTCATTCCAAACATAGTGGCTCTTTGGCCATCTACTTTAGCCATCTACTTTAGTACACAGGGGTCTCACATATGTGAGGGGCTTCAGAATAGCATTCTGAGTAGAGAAAAACAGTTTTTAGTTTTCTGTGCTCCCAGAACAGGGTCTGGTTGCTGGGGGCTTCAAAGTGATTTGGGTGGGAGAAGCCTCTACCCCTATCCCCCTGGCCCTAAGCTTGATGGTCCTTTCTGCTGCCTGGACCAATACTTTGGCTGTGCTGACCATATTGCTGCCTGTAATGACCCATGACATTATGGACCATGTTTCTTCCTGCTGCTTGGATCAATACATTGGCTGTGTTGACCATATATCTGTCTGCTGCCTCTACTGTCTTTGGGCAGTATTTCTGCTGGGACACCTCTGCCTGCTACCTGGACCTGTGCTTTGGCTGTGCTTTGACTGTGCTCTGGCTGTGCTGACAGTATCTCTGCCTGTACGAACTATGGACAGTATTCTTGCCTGCTGCCTGGATGATTGCTTTTGCTGTCGCTGGCAACATTCCTGCCTGCTTCCTGGACCGATGCTCTCCTCTGTGGACCACTGTACTTCTAAAACCACAGGTAATCCTTTGTTATTTGGTGCAAATGGGAAAGACACATATGAAAGAGACCAAAGGAGCTGCGCACCCCGAGAAAGATTTATCTAAAAAAGGCTTGTTCCCCAGTGTGGCTTTAAAAAAACAATGTACAACATCACATAGATTATTTCTAGATGGTATTGAAAAGACAATTTATTAACAAGATGTCCAATAAAATCATTTGGTTGAATACAGTGTATACATATTGAGTCTGATCCAATGATAAAGTTCATATTCCATAAAACGGCAAAAAACGCATTCGACACATCATTACATTACATGGTGTTATATGATATATAAGCGCCGACGCATTTCGACCTAGATGCAGTCTCTTCAGGAGATGCGGTCTCTTCAGTGGGCACAATTGGATCTAAAAAATATAATACATGTATTCAGAATTGTAAAATTTTTTTCATTTGTCACATTAACCACTTAAGGACCGGACCATTATGCTGCCTAAGGACCAGAGGACTTTTTCCAATTTGGCACTGCATCGCTTTAACTGCTAATTGCACGGTCATGCAATGCTGTACCCAAATGAAATTTGCGTCCTTTTCTTCCCACAAATAGAGCTTTCTTTTGATGGTATTTGATCACCTCTGCCGTTTTTATTTATTGCGCTATAAAAGGAAAAAGACCGAAAATTTTGAAAAAAAATGATATTTTCTACTGTTTGTTATAAAAAAAATCCAATAAACTCAATTTTAGTCATACATTTAGGCCAAAATGTATTCGGCCACATGTCTTTGGTAAAAAAAATGTCAATAAGCATATATTTATTGGTTTGCGCAAAAGTTATAGCGTCTACAAACTACATTCTCTAGAATTTACACAGCTTTTAGTTTATGACTGCCTATGTCATTTCTTGAGGTGATAAAATGGCAGGGCAGTACAACCCCCCCCCCCCAAATGACCCCATTTTGGAAAGTAGACACCCCAAGGAAATTCCTGAGAGGCATGTTGAACCCATTGAATATTTATTTTTTTTGTCCCAAGTGATTGAATAATGACAAAAAAAAAAAATATTTACAAAAAGTTGTCACTAAATGATATATTGCTCACACAGGCCATGGGCCTATGTGGAATTGCACCCCAAAATACATTCAGCTGCTTCTCCTGAGTATGGGGATACCACATGTGTGGGACTTTTTGGGAGCCTAGCTGCGTACTGGGCCCCGAAAACCAATCACCGCCTTCAGGATTTCTAAGGGTGTAAATTTTTGATTTCACTCCTCACTACCTATCACAGTTTTGAAGGCCATAAAATGCTCAGATATCACAAACCCCCCAAATGACCCCATTTTGGAAAGTAGACACCCCAAGCTATTTGCTGAGAGGCATGTTGAGTCCATGGAATATTTTATATTTTAACACAAGTTGCGGGAAACAAATTTTTTTTTTTGCACAAAGTTGTCACTAAATGATATATTGCTCACACAGGCCATGGGCATATGTGGAATTGCACCCCAAAATACATTTAGGTGCTTCTACTGAGTATGGGGATACCACATGTGTGGGACTTTTTGGGAGCCTAGCCGCGTACGGGGCCCTGAAAACCAAGCACCGCCCTCAGGATTTCTAAGGGCATAAAATTTTGATTTCACTCCTCACTACCTATCACAGTTTTGAACACACTATATTGCCCAAATGTTTGATGAAATAAAAAAGATGATCTTAGGCCGAGTACATGGATACCAAACATGACATGCTTTAAAATTGTGCACAAACGTGCAGTGGCGACAAACTAAATACATTTTTAAAAGCCTTTAAAAGCCTTTACAGGTTACCACTTTAGATTTACAGAGGAGGTCTACTGCTAAAATTACTGCCTTAGATCTGACCTTCGTGGTGATACCTCACATGCATGTTGCAATTGCTGTTTACATTTGACGCCAGGCCGACGATTGCATTCGCCTTTGCGTGAGAGCAGGGGGGGACAGGGGTGCTTTTTTTTTTTTTTTTTGATTTTTTTATCTTATTTTTAAACTGTTCCTTTCATTTTTATGTTTTTTAATAATTTTTATTGTTATCTCAGGGAATGTAAATATCCCCTATGACAGCAACAGGTAGTGACAGGTACTCTTTTTAAAAAAATTGGGGTCTATTAGACCCTAGATCTCTCCTCTGCCCTCAAAGCATCTGACCACACCAAGATCGGTGTGATAAAATACTTTCCCAATTTCCCAATGGCGCTGTTTACATCCGGCGAAATCTAAGTCATGAAATGCTCATAGCTTCCGGTTTCTTAGGCCATAGAGATGTTTGGAGCCATTGTGGTCTCTGTAAGTATAAATGGGTGGTGCTGCGCTAATCCTCACTAAACAGACTTGTGTCATAAAGGTGAGTATAAGTTCTTACAGTAAAATCTTAATCCATAAACCAAAATGTAAAAAAGGTAAAGACGTGATATAAAACACTAATCAGTAGGTAAAACTCATCCAGTGAAAAAAATATATCATAACTGTGAAAATTATATCATATACGTGAAGAGATATACATAGTGACACATAAATATGGCCTCCTAGCAATTAGTAGACCTCGCAATCAATAAAAAACATCCCGTCATATGGTGCAATACATAAATATAGATAATTAAAACTGTGTGCAAAAAATTAGCTTAGAGAAAGTGACAATGTGCAATGGGGTATTCCAATCAAATGAATACGTGCCCCATACTGGATACAAAGTGGCAGATGTGCAAAAAAACGTTCATCCAAAATTAGCATAAATTGTCCCAAACAATTAGGTGTAAAGGTGCTATACACAAACGTCCCTTGGTAAAACCAAAATATGTGACGGCAACGGTTCAGCATGCGGCCGTTGCAATTAAAGTGCTTAATGTGGATCACTTTGCATGTGTCTTCGTGTGCAAACACATAAGTGGGTAGTGGCCCCTGACCTCAAGGTAATAGGGCAAGCGCATGTAATAAGCCAGCCTTTGGGGTGTCCTCCTAGGGGCTCCTGCGCGTCCCTCAAGGTCCTAGATCCGGGACATGGTTCCCTCAGATGTAGTGCAGGGGGATATGTAAAGAGCAAGGAGGATCCCAATAGTGTAATACCATTTAATTAGATCGTTTTTATTAAAAAATGAAGGTACTCACATAAAAGAAATAGAAACAGTGGATTGCATCAAACGAGCGGCGAGCTTGTAAGCCTCTAGCAGCGTCTGCAGCCTGTCTTGTCCCTACGCGTGACGTCACACCTCACGTGACTTCATCAGGGGATGCATACAGGCTAAGGAAGTGTCCTTAAATAGTGTAATATGGGCAGCAATGAGCGGCCATTTTCCCGGAGTCCAGGATAATGTATTGTAATGGGTTGCGGTGGCCATTTTCTTGGGGCCGCGCGGTTCAACTAATATATATAATGTGCTGTGGTGTGTGGTGTCAGCTGACTTTCAGGGGCCAATAAGCGGCAGTAAACCAGTGGGAGAAACTCAAACTGTCAGCAGAGGAGGTCGAGCACTCCTACTTTTCCCTCAAGCCGCTGTGACAGAAGTTAGAGGGGCGAGTGAAAATAAATACTAGAACGGGCCAGATGTATAGTGAATCAAATAAATACACATAATAGATGGCGTGTGATAGATCGCATTAAATTATATATTAATTTATATTTATATTAAATTATATTAAATTATTAAAAATTATTATTAAAAATCACTCAGGAAGCAGTTTAAGTCAAATTCAATATTAAGGCCGCGGGGCCAGATAGTGTCTAGGGTGAAAATCCATCTGGATTCAAGTTTACTTAAGGTTCTCACCTTATGACCACCCCGCCAGTGCCTAGTATACGGAATAATACCCCAGAAGGTGAGATGGGTGGGATCTTTATTATGGCAGGTCAGAAAATGCTTGGACATGCAGTGTTTGTCGTATCCGTTGATAATATTTTTGACATGTTCCTTAATGCGGACTCGAAGGGGTCTTTTTGTACGACCTACGTACTGAAGGCCACAGCTACATTCAAGTACGTATACTGCCCCTTCGGTATTACAACAAATAAAGTCTTTTATATCGTGACTCTCTCCTGTGCTGGTTGAGGTAAACTGAAACACCCTTTTATTTGGGTGTTTGGTCCTCAGGCAGGCAAAACATTGTTTGCACGGAAAAAAAACGTTCCCAGTAAAAAAAGAAAACATTTTCTTTGGCGGATCCACAACATTCTTCACTACTAGGTCCCTGATTGTGGGTGCCCTTTTATATACAAACTTCGGGTGTTTTGGAAGAATGCCTTGCAGTTGACAATCTGCCAGTAGGATATGCCAGTGGCGCTTGATTATCCTTTCAATTTTCCTGTGTTGCGCATTGATGTCTAGGATGAGTGGTATTCCTTCGACTGGATTTCTTTGGGGGATCTTTTCTTTGATCAGTTCATTCTAATCAAGTTGGGAGACTTCAGCAATCTGTGTTTTAATAAATTGATGATCGTAGCCCTTAGACATGAACCTCTCGCCTATTTTTCCGGCCTGTTCGAAGTACGTCTCTATTTTGGTACAGTTTCTTTTTACCCACATCAATTGGCCTTTTGGGATATTCTGGTCTCTGATCAGCTCTATGGTCAGCTGGCTGAATCACCGGCTGCATTTTCAGGTTCCCTGTTGGGACAGGAGAGCCAGAGAAAAACATGGAAGACGGTGGGGGGGCATTCTCTCCCACTGCTTGTAAAAGCAGTCTAGAGGCTAATTAGCTGCTAGGATTGCTTTTACATGAAAGCCGACTTCTGGCTGAAAAGAATGATACCAAGATGATACCTAAACCTGCAGGCATCATTCTGGTATAACCACTCAAAGTCCAGCAGCATACCAGTACGTTGCTGGTCCTTGTTGGGCATATATTGTAAACTTTTTTTTCATGCAGCTGAAAAAGTTTTTTCATGCAGTTGTAAAAGTATTTCAAAATGTTGTTTGCGTCCCATGAAATTAAAGATAAAAAATATATAATAAATGAGTAATCAAAGTAAATTAGTATTTTGTTAATGCATAAAAATGGGGGGTGTGCTGATGTGGAAAAATAATACATAAGTAGTAGTATTCAACAATACTACAAATAAAAAATGTGGTGCACAAAGAATACAAAGTGTGTGTATAAAAACGTGTACTGTGGATGAAATTATAAAGTCACTAAGAAAGTGCATTATGTGATGGGAAGCATGGTGTATATCAACCAAACGCTGGCAGAACATGAGAAAGTGACAATAAAGGAATGAAAAACAAAAACAAAACAAAAAGTGAAAGATGAATGTGAAAAATAGGTAAAGAGCCAACCAAATGTGACAGTGTGTGAGTGATGGTGTGATGTGTGGAGTGAAATGGTGTGGTTCAAAAAAATAATTGTAATTTACCTAATACTGTGTCGTGATTCCTATAGGCTAGATTGATATGGGGTTTGTGAAGCTTGTTTGATGTTGAAAACCTGACTGCGGTTGTATAAAAGAGATAAGAACTCAAATGCCAAAGGAAGGTGGGTGCAATGCCATCTATCCTGGCCTACATGGGATTATTGTTTGATTGTTGAGCGTCCAGTCTCACATATACAGTGGGGAGGGAAAGTATTCAGGCCCCCTTAAATTTTTCACTCTTTGTTATATTGCAACCATTTGCTAAAATCATTTAAGCTCATTTTTTTCCTCATTAATGTATACACAGCATCCCATATTGACAGAAAAACACAGAATTGTTGACATCTTTGCAGATTTATTAAAAAAGAAAAACTGAAATATCACATGGTCCTAAGTATTCAGACCCTTTGCTGTGACACTCATATATTTAACTCAGGCGCTGTCCATTTCTTCTGATCATCATTGAGATGGGTCTACACCTTCATTTGAGTCCAGCTGTGTTTGATTATACTGATTGGACTTGATTAGGAAAGCCACACACATGTCTATATAAGACCTTACAGCTCACAGTGCATGTCAGAGCAAATGAGAATCATGAGGTCAAAGGAACTGCCTGAAGAGCTCAGAGACAGAATTGTGGCAGGACACAGATCTGGCCAAGGTTATAAAAAAATTTCTGCTGCACTTAAGGTTCCTAAGAGCACAGTGGCCTCCATAATCCTTAAATGGAAGACATTTGGGATGACCAGAACCCTTCCTAGAGCTGGCCGCCCGGCCAAACTGAGCTATCGGGGGAGAGGAGCCTTGGTGGGAGAGGTAAAGAAGAACCCAAAGATCACTGTGGCTGAGCTCCAGAGATGCAGTCGGGAGATGGGAGAAAGTTGTAGAAAGTCAACCATCACTGCAGCCCTCCACCAGTCGGGGCTTTATGGCAGAGTGGCTCAACGGAAGCCTCTCTTTAGTGCAAGACACATGAAAGCCTGCATGGAGTTTGCTAAAAAAACACCTGAAGGACTCCAAGATGATGAGAAATAAGAGTCTCTGGTCTGATGAGACCAAGATAGAACTTTTTGGCCTTAATTCTAAGTCGTATGTGTGGAGAAAACCAGGCACTGCTCATCACCTGTCCAATACAGTCCCAACAGTGAAACATGGTGTTGGCAACATCTTGCTGTGGGGGTGTTTTTCAGCTGCAGGGACAGGACGACTGGTTGCAATCGAGGGAAAGATGAATGCGGCCAAGTACAGGGATATCCTGGACAAAAACCTTCTCCAGAGTGCTCAGGACCTCAGACTGGGCCAAAGGATTACCTTCCAACAAGACAATGACCCTAAGCACACAGCTAAAATAATGAAGGAGTGGCTTCACAACAACTCCGTGACTGTTCCTGAATGGCCCAGCCAGAGCCCTGACTTAAAACCAATTGAACATCTCTGGAGAGACCTAAAAATGGCTGTCCACCAACGTTTACCATCCAACCTGACAGAATTGGAGAGGATCTGCAAGGAGCAATGGCAGAGGATCCCCAAATCCAGGTGTGAAAAACTTTTAGCATCTTTCCCAAAAAGACTTATGGCTGTATTAGATCAAAAGGGTGCTTCTACTAAAAGCAAAGGGTCTGAATACTTAGGACCATGTGATATTTCAGTTTTTCTTTTTTAATAAATCTGCAAAAATGTAAACAGTTCTGTGTTTTTCTATCAATATGGGGTGCTGTGTGTACATTAATGAGGAAAAAAATGAACTTAAATGATTTTAGCAAATGGCTGCAAGATAATAAAGAGTGAAACATTTAAGGGGGTCTGAATACTTTCCGTCCCCACTGTATATAGGGTAAGGCTAATGGGATGATTGTGAACAGGTGCAGAACTCCCCCAGGGACATGGCATGTGGGCGCCAAAGGAGCGACCCACGTGTGGCTCCTTCGGCATCCCAGAAGGCCGGAGGCCTCAACCACCGTCGTCATCTCCATCGCAAAACGTGTGACGTCGTGACGTCATGCGTGTGCCGAGATCCTCGCGCACGCACACTCTGCCACCACCAGTCCGGAGATGAACATGGGATGCCGCTGGCAGGGTGATTTTTATTTATTTATTCTTATTTCTATATCTATTATTATTTTTATTCTTAATTCTATTTTTTTTATTATTATTATTAATATTTTTATTTTTATTTTCACTTTCATATTTATTTTTAGTTTTTATTTATTTATTATTTATTTTTTTATTTCTATTTTTATCTTTACCGTTGCATTTTCTGGTTCTTTTGTATCATCACCATGGGAAATATTATTATGTTTCGCTTTTATACTTGTAGTTCCCCTCCCGCCCACAGTTGGCGCTGTGCTTTCTTTTGACAGACGCTGGGACCTGTTGTCCCACAGCACTGCCATATAAAAGCACATTGCAGACACCTCCCTATTAGGCCTATTGAAGGAGCAGTGGCTCCAAGCGCTCAGCCTTCTCTCAACCTCTCTGCAAGCCCTCCTCCCTGGAGATCCCTTCCCTGGATACCGAACCCGGAAGCGGACGGATGACCTGTGACATCACGCATGCTCCACGTGCGCTCCACGCCGGCCCCTAGTCTCTTCCTGATGGCCACAGAAGGAGCTCCTGGCTGGTAATCCACCTTCTGCAGCCCAGCATCCCTGCAGCGTCACCACCACAGGATCAGAGGGAACACAGAGGACCACATACCTATACAGATGAGCCTTTTATATGTTTATATCCTGTAAGTGTGTTTTTACCTGGTGTTATTAAACATCATTTGTTAATACTACACTTAGGTGGCGCTTCCTTCTCTACCCCTCTCTCATCTATCACAGAGCCAGCTCTCTGAGGACAGCAGCCGCCTAGCCTACCAAAAAGGAAAAGAAAGGTGCCTCTAAGTGCAGTATGTAAAATTTAATAAACAAAAAAGTGTAGCGCTATAAACCCCCAAAAAACGTAGTAAATAAAGCAATATAAAGTGTATAATAAACTGATATTACAAGCTCATGATGTATCCTTTAGAATACAAAGTAAAACAAAGTGATGTACTGTGAACTAAAACTATTACTTTGTGTACCAAAAAAATGAATACATTTAGAAAATGGTTTGTAAAGAACAAAGATAAAGTCCAAAAGGAGGCCCAATGGAATTGACACCATTAAGAGTTCTTATCCAGAAAATCCACAAATGTTGATTACAGAAGTGGTAAAAAAGAGAAGAAAAAAAGTGAAAAAAATCCGCCACCAGGGGTCTATGGAGGCTTACCAAAGGCAGAGGACCGAAGTCCACCCAAACGTTACAATAAAAGGGGGTCTATAGGTGTGTTGGCTGCTATTTACTTCCATCCTCTAGCACAAAGGGTTAAAAGCACTTACAAGATTGTTGAGTGTTAAAAGACATGATAAAATCAGGAGTCCTCATCTGTGGCATGTGTCCATCCTCAGCATGGTGGTAGAGAGCAGTGTAGAACCGTCCAGCAGCTGTAAAGCGTTCTCATGCGTGTTGGAAAGAGGAGGCAGCAGGGAAGCCTGTATTCACTGCGGAACACACAAGGCTGATGGTGTCAGTGTAGAGAAGGGGGTGGTAACGCGTTTCGGAGCATGTGCGGCTCCTTCGTCAGACCCACGCCCATACTCCTTAAGCTGGCTTATGAATGGTGAGGGGGAGGAGCAAGGGGAGGAGTGTGGGCAGATGCTAAATACACAATGATAAGGGAAGTGACAGATGTATTATGAGGACGGCCAAGACGACCGTGCACTCGCAAAATGGATCATTAACGTCAGTGCTATATACAATGAAGTCCTGAAGGAATTTGACACAGGGGTACAGGGTACAGATGGCAGTGGTTAAATTAACAATAATAAATAAATATACAAACATAAGGTTGATATTGAATCAATATACAGGTGTGTTACATGGTCGGCCGGGTGTCTATATGCATGTGTTACAAAGGCAACCGGGCGTTTGTAACACATGCAAATAGGGTCGTAAGTCTAATGTTGAGTTGACAATGAATAAATCTACAGCCGTGTTACAAGGGCAGCCAGGCGTTTATACACATGTGTTACAGGGGCGGCCAGGCATCTATGTGCATGTGTTACAAAGGCAGCCGGGCGTTTGTACACATGTAAATAAGGCCGTAAGTCTAATGTTGAATTAACAATGAATAAATATGTAGCCATGTTACAAGGGTGGCCGGGGAGCTATACACCTGTGTTACAGGGGCAGCCAGGCATCTGTACACATGCAAATGAAGTAATAAATCTGTTGTAAGGGGATACAAAAAAAAAAGGAATAAGCGATAGTGTATAGTGGATATTGTGTGAATTGTACTGATTATGTCTGTAACAATGATAAAACAATGCTGAATATTACTTTACTATGAATAAGTGTATAGGTGTGTTACAAGGGTGGCCAGGCGTCTATACACTAAAGACAGATAGAGGAAAATAGTTGATGCTTATACAAGTTGTACGAATTGTGCAGATTATGCCTGTAGCAATAACCTCACGGTGAGAGGTATTACTCAACTGTGTACTAGTATATAGAAGTGTTACGGGGCGGCTGGGCGTCTATAAACTACAGAAGGGTAATAGGAGTTGGTGGATACTTATGCAAATAGTGCAGATTATGCCTGTAGCAATACTCTGATGATAATGGATAATAATAGATAATAAACCGTAAATAAGTATGCGAGTGTGTTACAGGGGCGGCCGGGCATTTACACACCCGCAAATAAGGTCACAAATCTACTATAAGGAATTAACTTATAGGAATAGGTAATAAGATGTAATAGATGCTCTACAAATAGTATTTGATTGTGACAGATGGCAGATATGTACATGTATAACAGGCAAACACCATGACGTATGGATATGATAATAAAGAGGGATGAATGAAAATGAACCATAATATCACAGTCTGTATGTTAAATGCGGTATCATCTAGAGTAAAGTGCTAATTTCCAATTCTTCATTGATACCTCCAGGCGAAAGTACGTCAAGAGCATATATCCAATAAGTCTCCCATTGGCAGAGACGTTTAAATCTCTCTGCCACATGGAGAGTGGCTGGTATGGATTCGATGATCCATACTTTTAGGCCTACGGTGGATTTAGGGTGATGTTGGGTGAAATGTCGTGGGACACTATGGTGGTCTTTACCAGTCTTGATGAATCAGCAGTGCTCTCCAAAACGCTGGCGTAGGGGGCATATAGTTTGACTTACATAGTGGAGGCCGCAGGGGCAGGTCAGGCAGTATACTACATGGTCTGTAGAACAGGTGTAGAATTCCGAAATTTTGTATGTTTTATTTTTAATCGTGAATGTTTTTTGACCATGTTGTACAAAACTGCATGTAAGGCAAAGGGATTTGCGGCATTGATACATCCCAATCATAAAAAAGAGTTGGAGTGAAGATGACGTATTTGTTTTCTTTTTGAGTTTGCTTGAGACAATCTTTCCCTTAATGTTAGGTGCTTTCCTATATAAAAATGTAGGTTTATTTGGTATACTGTCTTTGAGATGGGGATCCTTCAGTAGTATTGGCCAATGTTTATGAACTATGTGTTCCATATTTTTGTATTTGTTATGAAATTGAGTCGTGAACCGAATGTCCTTTGATGAATTCATTTTATGGGTATGAGTGTCAGGATTGACGTATGTGGTGTAGGCTTGTTCAATGAGCGATGGAGGGTAGCCTTTTTCAATACATTTTTGTTTGAGATTTATGCTTTGTGTCTGATAGTCTGACTGCATGGTGCAATTATGTCTGAGATGGCAGAATTGACTTTTTTGAATGTTTTTTAACCAACAAGGGTGATGGCAACTATTGAAGTGCAGATAGGAATTCCCAGCAGTGGGTTTGCAATAATTTTTTGCATGAATGCGACCAGTATCATGAAATAGATCAAGGTCTAAGAATGCTAGATATGTTTTATCGTGAACAGATGTAAAGGATAGGCCCATGTTGTTATTATTACAATGGGAAATCAAAGATTTAATATCATCGGTATTACCGTCCCAGATAATAATGATGTCATCAATAAAACAACCATAAAATATAATTTTGGCCATGAAAGAGTTATTCGCCCATATGTATCGTGTTTCCCAAAGACCCATAGTTAAGTTGGCATATGAAGGTGCAAAATTGGTGCCCATGGCAGTGCCATGGGTTTGAAGGTAGTAATGGTCTTCAAACATGAAATAATTATGAGTCAGGCAGAAGAATGTGGCATCTAGAATGAATTTAACTTGGATTGGATGAATAGATGGGTCTTCTGACAGAAAGTGTTGTATGGCCTGCATGCCGTCATTATGGGGGATGGATGTGTATAATGATTGGTGAGAGCCAGGTGTAGTTGGGCTCCCATTGGGCTCCCATTGGTATGGACCTAATAGTTCAAGCAGGTGTACTCCATCTTTGATATGGGATTGTAAATTGGAAAAAAAGGTTGTAGAAAAAGGTCTACATACTGGAAAAAACCACTAGTAATACTGTTCATAGAGGCAACTATGGGTCTGCCAGGGGGGGTGGTAGTGCTTTTATGTACTTTTGGCAAATGATAGAAATATGGAGTTTGATGATATTTTTTAACCAAGAATGAAGCTTTGTTTTTGGTAATTACATTATCTTTGGTAGCTTGGTTAACTAAAATTGTAGCATCAATGGTGAAACTAGGTAGGGGGTCCTCTTGCAATTTTGTATAGGTTTGTGAGTCTCTGAATAGTCTACTGGCCTCTTTGATGTAGTCTACCCGGTTTTGCAGCACAATGCTACCGCCCTTATTGGCTGATTTAATGATAACATTCTCATTGGTTTTCAATAAATTGAGGGCTAATCTTTCTGGGTATGTTAAATTGTGATTTTTATAGGGGTTGTGTTGCTGTTAGCACATCATCAATAATTCAGAGTATACCATGCGGTAAAATGTTTCAAGGCATGGGCCTTTAGATTGTGTGGGATAAAAATTAGACAGGGGACGAAAATTGGTGTGTTTAACTGCAAGAGAACAATTTAGATGTTGGGTATATAAAAGGGCATCTGATTCAGGATTATCAGGGTTAAGGAGTGGTCCAGTTCCTTCGTGATATAATTCTTCTAATATATCCAAGGCTATTTTTTCGTCTAGGATGTTGCTATAGGCTGAAGAGGGGGAGGTTGTGTCAATTGAAATAATAGATGCATCTTTAGCTGCTTTTATATTATAAAATCTTTTGAGGGTAAGATCTTGGATAAACTTGTTCAAATCTTTGAACAACTGGAAGGCAAATTAGTTGGTGCGAAAGTAAGTCCTCGTGTGAGTAAGATAGTTTCTTGCGTTGTGAGTGTCTGTGAAGATAAGTTGAAAATCTTCACCGTAGGCATTGTTTTCTGCTGTGTGGGCTTGGGTTTAAGTTTTCCTCCTCGTCCCCTACAACCTCTTTGGTGTATTTTCTTTTTGACAGCCTTGTGGGGAAGAGGCTAGGCCCTAAAAAAGAGACCGCAGGTAGTGCTGCGTCTGAAGTAAGTTGTGCACCAGTTACAGTGGAATAGTCAATGGTGCCCCTGGAGCTGGGAGTGGATGGAATAGTGGAATCGCTGGAGGTAGGGTTATGAGATGTATGTGACATACTCGTATGGAAATTTGGGATAGTCTGGTGTGAGGTAAATGGGGAGACTGTACTATTTGATTCTAGTGTGGTAGATGTATTTCTTGCAGGGTGGTTATGGCTGGTATTACAATTCTGTTTAGTAAGTGGAACTTTGCGGGTGTCAGTAGTTTTAGATACTCCACTGATGCCTATGGTGGTGGTGTTATCCCTTCTAGATACACTATTTGTATCTATAGTAGTGGCTAGGGATGAGCCGAACATGCGAACAGGAAAAAAGTTTGTTCGAAACACGCGAACACCGTTAAAGTCTATGGGACACGAACATGAATAATCAAAAGTGCTAATTTTAAAGGCTTATATGCAAGTTGTTGTCATAAAAAGTGTTTGGGGACCTGGGTCCTGCCCCAGGGGACATGGATCAATGCAAAAAAAAGTTTTAAAAACGGCCGTTTTTTCAGCAGCAGTGATTTTAATAATGCTTAAAGTCAAACAATAAAAGTGTAATATCCCTTTAAATTTCGTAGCTGGGGGGTGTCTATAGTATGCCTGTAAAGGGGCGCATGTTTCCTGTGTTTAGAACAGTCTGACAGCAAAATGACATTTCGAAGGAAAAAAGCCATTTAAAACTACTCGCGGCTATTGCATTGCCGGTCCAACAATACACATAAAAGTTCATTGATAAAAACGGCATGGGAATTCCCCACAGGGGAACCCCGAACCAAAATTTTTAAAAAAATGACGTGGGGGTCCCCCTAAATTCCATACCAGGCCCTTCAGGACTGGTATGGATATTAAGGGGAACCCCAGCCAAAATTTAAAAAAAAATGACATGGGGGTCCCCGTAAATTCCATACCAGACCCTTCAGGTCTGGTACAGATTTAAAGGGGAACCTGGCGCCAAAAAAAAAAAAAAAACGGCATGGGGTCCCCCCAAAAATCCATACCAGACCCTTATCCGAGCATGCAACCTGGCAGGCCGCAGGAAAAGAGGGGGGGATGAGAGAGCGCCCCCCCTCCTGAACCGTACCAGGCCACATGCCCTCAACATTGGAAGGGTGCTTTGGGGTAGCCCCCCAAAACACCTTGTCCCCATGTTGATGAGGACAAGGGCCTCATCCCCATAACCCTGGCCGGTGGTTGTGGGGGTCTGCGGGCGGGGGGCTTATCGAAATCTGGAAGCCCCCTTTAACAAGGGGACCCAAAGATCCTGGCCCTCCCCTGTGTGAAATGGTAAGGGGGTACTTACCCCTTCCATTTCACTTAAAAACTGTCAAAAATGTTAAAAATAACAAGAGACAGTTTTTGACAATTCCTTTATTTAAATGCTTCTTCTTTCTTCTTTCTTCTATCTTCCTTCATCTTCTTCTTCTGGTTCTTCTGGCTCTTCTAGTTCTTCCTCCGGCGATCTCGTCCAGCATCTCCTCCGTGACGTCTTCTATCTTCTTCTCCTCGGGCCTCTCTGCACCCATGGCATGGGGGGTGGCTCCCGCTCTTCTCTTCATCTTCTTCATTTCTTCATCTTCTTCTTCATCTTCTTCTTTTCTTCTATTCTTCTCTTCTTCTCTTCTTCATGTTCTTCTCCGGGCCGCTCCGCATCCATGCTGGCATGGAGGGAGGCTCCCGCTGTGTGACGGTGTCTGCTCGTCTGATGGTTCTTAAATAATGGGAGGTGGGGCCACCCAGTGACCCCGCCCCCTCTGACGCACGGTGACTTGACGGAACTTCCCTGTGACGTCAGGGGGAATGCCACAGGGAAGTCCCGTCATGTCCCGTGCATCAGAGGGGGGCGGGGTCACCAGGTAGCCCCGCCCCCCATTATTTAAGAACCGTCAGACGAGGAGACGCCGTCACACAGCGGGAGCCTCCCTCCATGCCAGCATGGATGTGGAGTGGCCCGGAGAAGATGAAGAAGAGAAGAAGAGAAGAAAAGAAGAAGATGAATAAGAAGATGAAGAAGAGAAGAAGATGAAGAGAAGAGCGGGAGCCTCCCCCCATGCCATGGGTGCGGAGCGGTCCGAGGAGAAGAAGATAGAAGACGCTGCGGAGGAGATGCTGGACGAGAACACCGGAGGAAGAACCAGAAGAGCCAGAAGAACCAGAAGAAGAAGAAGAAGAAGAAAAAGATGAAGGAAGATAGAAGAAAGAAGAAGCATTTAAATAAAGGAATTGTCAAAAATTGTCTCTTGTCATTTTTAACATTTTTGACAGTTTTTTAGTGAAATGGTAGGGGTACTTTTGTACCCCCTTACCATTTCACACAGGGGGGGGCCAGGATCTGGGGGTCCCCTTGTTAAAGGGGGCTTCCAGATTCTGATAAGCCCCCCGCCCGCAGACCCCCACAACCACCGGCCAGGGTTGTGGGGATGAGGCCCTTGTCCTCATCAACATGGGGACAAGGTGTTTTGGGGGCTACCCCAAAGCACCCTCCCAATGTTGAGGACATGTGGCCTGGTACGGTTCAGGAGGGGGGCCGCTCTCTCGTCCCCCCCTCTTTTCCTGCGGCCTGCCAGGTTGCGTGCTCGGATAAGGGTGTGGTATGGAATTTAGGGGGACCCCCACGTCATTTTTTTAAAAAATGTTGGCAGGGGTTCCCCTTAATATCCATACCAGACCTGAAGGGCCTGGTATGGAATTTAGGGGGACCCCACGTCCTTTTTTTTTATTTTGGTTCGGGGTTCCCCTGTGGGGAATTCCCATGCTGTTTTTATCAATGAACTTCTATGTGTATTGTCGGACCGGCAATGCAATAGCCGCGAGTAGTTTTAAATGGCTTTTTTCCTTCGAAATGTAATTTTGCTGTCAGACTGTTCTAAACACGGGAAACATGAGCCCCTTTACAGGCATATTATAGACACCCCCCAGCTACAAAATTTAAAGGGATATTACACTTTTATTGTTTGACTTTAGGCATTATTAAAATCACTGCTCCTGAAAAAACAGCCATTTTTAAAACTTTTTTTGCATTGATCCATGTCCCCTGGGGCAGGACCCAGGTCCCCAAACACTTTTTATGACAATAACTTGCATATAAGCCTTTAAACTTAGCACTTTTGATTTCTCCCATAGATTTTTAAAGGGTGTTCCTCGGCATTCGAATTTGCCGCAAACACCCCAAATTGTTCGCTGTTCGGCGAACTTGCAAACAGCCAATATTCGAGTCGAACATGAGTTCGACTCGAACTCGAAGCTCATCCCTAGTAGTGGCATTGTTCTGGTTGTTATTGGAGGGTTTAGGTCTATTGATGGTGGGTTGTTGCTGGCGATTAGAGGTAATAGTGACCACCCAGGGGGTCAATATTCAATAATGAGGGTATACTGTTCTCGTTTTTGCGTTTCCACGTATAAACTTTATTATGATTATAATCATCTATATCTCTTTTGAATTTCCTTAGTTTGGTACAAATGAGGATGTCCTCTTGATGTTTGGTGTTTTGTTTGAGGGTGTTGAGCCATCTGTCAGGAAGTGTACTGGTGAGCTTTAAAATATCGTCAGAGAGGATTTGTACTAAATGTACTGCTGCATCGTATTTAATAGTTCTCTGTTCGATAATAATACTGATCCACTTTTGTGTACAAAATTCAGTAATCGAAAGCCATTCCTTTTTCATGTGGTTGGTCTAGAAATGAACAGTCCTTTAATATGCGTAGGCCTCGGGGTGAAATATGCATGGAATGGTATTTTTCTAAAAAGTACCTATCCCACCATTGTGTATTGGCAGAGGTGCATGCCCGTTCAAATCTTTTGAATAATATACATAGATCATTATATTTGGGATGAATAAACTGGTTGGTGGGTGTAAATAGTGTGCTTGGAAGCACTGGGTACAAAGTGTCCAATATAGAGTATTTTAAAGGTTTCTATTTCCTTCAAGAGTTCCATGATATGCAGACAAAAAACAAAAACAAACAGGGAGTGATAGTGAGAAAGGAAGATTAGTGGAGAGGGGGGAGTGGAAGGGTTTGAGCTGATGAGGAAGCAGATGGAGGGGGTCAAATGGTAGGGAAAGGAGCACACAAGGCACAGTCACTGTACAATCAATCAGTTGTACTGTCCATGGGTCTCCTTGATGATAGCAAGGTAAATCCTGTTAGTCTATGAAGAAAGAACCTTGATATAATGGTGATGTCGACCAAGCTTGTTCCAGCCTAAGCAGCAGTCAAGAAGCTTCAATGAGGTATAAAACATAGAAGAGATAACCTAGCCTAGCCTAGCCTACCAGCCTACTTTAACCATTACATTACTGGTTACCACTTAACCCTTGAACTTCCAGCCTGTCCCCTATGGACTAAGTTGCTCAGCCCCTTATATCTCCTGTTATATATGGACTTCTGTGTTTGCGCTTACAGTTACCTATACTCTGTTTCTCTTGTGTAAAAAAAATGCATTTTCATTTTTTTTCCACATTTTCCAAAAACTTCTGGAATAAAATGAACCATTCAAGACTCATTATGCCTCATAGATTATGCGTTGGGGTGTTTGCTTTCCAAAATGGGGTCATTTTGTGGACAATTCCATTGTCCTGGTGCTCCAGGGCCTTCAAAAGTGTAATACATGGTTGAGAAATGAGATGTGCAAGTTATGCTTGTAGAACGCCTGAAAGTGCTACTTCAATGTGGGGCCTCTATATGTGGCCAGGCTGTGTAAAAGTCTCACACATGTGGTATCGCCATACTCAGGAGTGGCGGAATGCATTTTGTGGTGAATTTTTGCTATGTACATATTATGTGTTAGAAATATCTTATAAATGGACAACTTTGTGTAAAAAAATGCATTTTCATTTTTTTTCCACATTTTTCAAAACCTTCTGGAAAAAAATGAACCAGTCAAAAGACTCATTATTCCTCATAGATTATACATTGGGGTGTGTGCTTTCCAAAATGGGGTCATTTTGTGGACAATTCCATTTTCCTGGTGCTCCAGGGCCTTCAAAAGCGTAATAGGTGGTTGAGAAAGGATATGTGCAATTTATGCTTGTAGAATGCCTGAAGGTGCTACTTCAATGTTGGGCCTCTGTATGTGGCCAGGCTGTGTAAAAGTCTCACACATGTGGTATCACCATACTTGGGAGGAGTAGCAGAATGTATTTTGGGGTGTAGATGCAATTATGCATATGCTGTGTGAGAGAAAAACCCTGTTAATATGACCAGTTTGTGTAAAAAAAAAAATCTTAATTTTCCCAAGGATTGTGGGAAACATTACAACTTCAAAAAACTCATCATGCCTCTTAGTAAATACCTTTGACTGTCTGCTTTTCAAAAAGGGGTCATTTGGGGGTTATTTGTACTTTCCTGGCTTGTTAGTGTCTCAAGAAATGAGATAGGCCTTCAGTACATCAGGTGTGATCAGATATGATCAATTCTCAGTGATTGGCACCATAGTTTGTAGACTCTATAACTTTCACAAAGACCAAATAATATACACTAATTTGGCTTATTTTTACCAAAGATATGTAGCAGTATACATTTTGGCACAAATTTATGAGGAAAAATTACTTATTTGCAAAATTTTACAATAGAAACTAAAAAAAAGTGTGTTTTTTTTCAAAATTTTTGTTTTTTTCACTTATATCGCAAAAAATAAAAAAAACAGTGGTGATTAAATACCACCAAAAGAAAGCTATATTTGTGAGAAGAAAATGATAAAAATTTTGTTTAGATACCCTGTAGCATGACTGAGTAATTGTCATTCAAATTGTGAGAGCGCTGAAAGCTGAAAATTGGTCTGGGTGGGAAGGTGCATAAGTGCCTGGTATTGAAGTGGTTAAAATCCTCTCCACTATGTTCTGTGTCACCATACCTCCTGATCCAGCAGTAGCACTCCTGAATAAAAAAACTACACAACATCACTCATCGTCAATTTATACTTATGCTCTTTATAAAAACGGCAGCAAAGCTAACCATAGCAAAAGCATGGAAATCTACTTCACTCTGCATACTGTCAGTCAAACAAAGAGTGACACAAGCCATGATTCATGCAAAAACTGAAGCCATTCTTATTGATAAAATATCCATTTGAATCATTATGGAAGCCTTGGATCGAACACTACCTACCCCCAGGGCTTTGATAGCTTGCTACTATTACCTTGAGAGCATATAACACCCACCTTACTATTATGCCCCGTACACACGATCGGACATTGTTCGGACAGTCCGACAACAAAATCCATGGATTTTTTCTGACGGATGTTGGCTCAAACTTGTTTTGCTTACACACGGTCGCACAAAGTCGTTGGAATTTGGTGAGAGACGATTCGTGCTTTTTCAGACTCGTGGTTTTCAGATCGTTTTCTGCTGTTCAGTTCGTGCTTGTGGGTTTGTATCTGCTCTTCAGTGCATGCAGCGAGTTACGCGTGACTCTTATCATTGTGTTCTTGTTCGTTCGTTACTGTTTTTCAGGTCGCTCTTCACAGGCCTTGCTGTTCTTCAGTGCGTTCTGTTACTTCATTCTGAGCAGCCAATCATTTTCTAGCCATGTTGCGTATACGTACTCCTCGTAGAGTTCGTGCTGTGCGGGGGCTTGGTGTTGGGGTCCTTACCTTGACACAAGTCCAGTCCATGAACAGGGTGGGGAGGAGGTCATGGACCAAGAATTGGTTGCTTCAGCGTGACCAGTTCTGTCACATGCCTTTGCTCCGTGAGATCCGTGAGGATAATCCTGATGATTTCAGGAACTTTCTCCGGATGACGGACCCCATATTTCACCATTTGTTGGCTTTGCTGACCCCTTATATTAGCAGGCAGGATACCTGCATGAAGCTATCACTCCAGAGCAGAGGCTATCTCCCCCCAGGCTCTGCCCCCAGGCTCTGGGGATCATTATCCCAGAGACCTGTTCTGCCATCATCCAGGTCCTGCAGAAGGAGTATATTAAGGTAAGATTTTTATCCTTTAACATCACATTTTATTGTATTTAATGTTTGCTAATATATTGCATTTCTTTCCTCATTCCCGAATTACCATAATTGTAACATGCTGTGAATGTCCCCTTTGTCCTCATGCATGCTGGATTTTTATGTAATTATTTTTTTGTCCTTCATTCATATTTGCCTTCACTTACCTCCCCAGCATGGTCTCCTGGCCCTATATTCACCTTGTGTAGTCACTTAACAATGTATTTTATCAACTCCATAGTAGTGCTTTACCCCAAACACCCCCTAAAATGTTTTTAAATGTGATTTGTGCTTTAAATTCTGGCAGAGTGCCAGAGGCTTTCTTGGGGGGGTCCCCAAATCATTTGGAACCCTCCCTCCCCCCAACTGCTAAGTCAGTTGATACCAATTCTCTATCTATCCTCAATCATCTATCTGCTGACTTTGCCAAACCCATATACACTATACCCACCTCTTTTGTGGTCAGATTTATGGATGAATTCCCCAAAGCATGTAGTGCAAGGGCCTGCCTGAATACTTTCAAATGGTACTGTTTAAAGTTTTTGTATCCTATTATTATCTTGATAGGTAATAGCAGAATTTACATATGTGCTCAAATGTGTACAGTGTGTATTTATATCTTTGTATTATGACACTTCTTACCTGTCCAATGGGCTGTCAATAGTGTAAGTAAGGAGGGCCTGGCCAAAGTAATACACATTATTTATGCATTCATCTCTCAATGAAGTGAAGAGGGTTACCTGTCCAAAACATCTCCCCCTCCTAAAATGTTAGAAATGGCCCATGAGAGGGGGGGAGGGGGAATCTGATAGGTGGACCTTATACTTTGGTCTTTAAAAAATCCCTCAAATAAATCTTATCTTGATGTTGGCCAAGAATGTTTGTGTCTAATCTGCTTTCCCTGTTTATGTGCAAAATGACTAATTTTTGTTGTTGTTTGACTCCACAGTTTCCTTTCACGCCACAGGAATGGCAGACGGTGGCCTCCCACTTTGCCCAGCGGTGGGACTTTCCTAACTGCGGAGGGGCAATTGATGGGAAACACGTCCACATCATTCCACCACCCAACTCGGGGTCATACTATTTCAACTATAAGGGGTTCAATAGTATTGTGATGTTGGCAGTGGTGTCGGCTACTTACGAGTTCCTGTATGTGGACGTAGGGATCCCCCCGGATCAGAGGGTTTTTAATTACCGGCTGGCCAGAGCCAGAAGAGTGGTGGAGAACACGTTTAGAATCATGGCCAGCTGGTTCCGCCTATTTCTTACACCCATACACATGGCAGAGTACAAACTGAATCATATCATCCTGGCGTGCTGTGTTCTACACAACTTTTTACGGCAACATTCTGCCAACTATGCTGGCAGTTGGGCCTGAGGCTGGAATTCAAAATGAACCAACCCTGGCGGCGCTTGAAAGTGGCCGTCCTGGCTTGCCCCCCCTGAGTGCCCATGATGTCCGGCTAAGATACCTTGAATACTTTGCGGGTAGGGGGGCTATCAATATGCCAGACAATGTCTGAAACCTTTTTCAAATAAAAAAAAAATTGAACTACTAAAATCTTTGGTGACATTTACTGCTTATGTTTCTTTTAGCTGACCCTGACAGAAATGTGGTGAGTCCTAAAAATGGCGTGATTGTGTAACATTACAAAGCATTGTTGGTTGTTATTTACTAAAGGCAAAGACACTTTGCACTACAACTGCACTTGAAACTGCACTTGTAGTGCAAAGTGGATTTTCCCTTAGGAAATAACCCCCATTGTCACTGAAAACACCAATTAGAGCACAACAAACGTTTTGGAGCGTTGAAACAATAATCCACACATTCTTGATTAACAATCTTTTTAATACCAGCACAATCACATGTGCATTTAGAAAAGGTTTTTAAAACAAATCAACATGTTTGTTGTATAACAATTTTTGGGGTCACATTAGAAAAAGTAGAAATGTCCATTTAAGATAAAACAGGCATGTTTAAAACCAACAAGAAAGACACAAATCTTGAACTTACAAAGTTCACATTTGGTAGAACTTGAAGGCAATATCAGACATGAGTATTTACAAACTGTGTTTGATATTGCGTTCCAATGGGGTGAAGTCACCCCTAGAAAAGCCAAATTTTGAAGATGCACACAAATTGCCGAATGTCAACATGTGCTAGCTGCCATCATGGGGGATCAAGGGACATGTTTTGTGGGTGCAACCCCTTTTTCACAGCTACTTTATTATTAAGGAAGGGGTTGCACCCCAAAAACGTATACATTGATCTCCCGTGGTGGCAGATAGCACATGTTGACACACTGTGTGCATCTTCAAAATGTGGCTTTTCGCAAATATGTCAAAAAATGTTCAAAAGTTTTAGCTCACAAAAAACACAAAAAAACAAAGGGATTTTGAGGGGTTTTAAACTCTCCCTAAAACATCAATGATGTTCTTCATTTTTTTGGAACATCATTGATGCTTTTCTGGATGTTTTTCAAGTCCCTATTACACCCCATGATCTCCCCAATCAGGATCTGTGCACTTTCTGAGGTGAAATGCCCTGGATCCACAACATCATGATCACCTAAAAAGATAGAAACAAAAACACACCATGTATTATAAATATGCCGGGATCCATCTCTTACCTGAGCCTGTGGTCGCAGACACTCACCTGTTGTGGTGACAATTTCCACCACGTCTTCCTCCTCCTGCTCTGCTTGGCTTGGGTGGGTCTCCACTTCTTCATGAGGTGGGGGGTCTCTGGTCTCCTCGGATGAGGGGTGTCCTCCGAGTCTTTTATCCCCTATTTAAAATAAAATAGGTATACTTACAGATATTTCATGGCATAAATAGAAATATGAAACATTACTTGGAAGTGGGGTACAATTGTCTGTTTTGGCAGAGTTCCAAGATGTAGAATTTTTATTTTCCTTTGTCAAGCTTCAATACTTTACCTGTTTAGTACAAGCTTCACAGATGGAGACACCCCTATAGTATACACTGGAGCTCCTGTGTGGACCCCCTAATAAAAAGTGTGTTCTTGTGTCCCACACTAGTGCTCCAGCGTCCAGATGTGAAAACTGCTGAGTGTCCTCTCCTTACACAGAATCTAGTTTGCATTTCATTCTAGTTACAAATCCATCTACACAACCAAATTATTTTCAGACAAGTAGGCCATAAAAAATGTTGGCAAATGCATATGGCCAAAACAATGGTGTTTTCTAGGTCGAACGAACAATGTTTTATACGAACAAATAATGTGCCCATGAACATGAAAGTTGACATTTTAAACTGGACAACAGTTAAGAAAAGCACATGGAGCAGCACGAACGTAATAAACATAAAGAATAGGAACACAGGACAACTACTTACTTTTTTGCAACACTCTCCAGATCCTTCTGTACTGCTCATGCTCTATTAATTTCAGGTCCGACCACCGCTTCCTGAGCTGATCTTTTGATCGTCGTACCCGGAAATTCCGGTGCAGACTCTTGACCACTTTTGCCATTATCTTTCTGACATTGGGGTTGGGGTAAGGTCCATACTTCCCGTCATAGTTGGTCCTCTTCAGGATGTCGACCATCTCCAACATCTCCCCAAAGGATATATTTGAGGCCTTAAATCATCTCCTTCTGGATCGGGATGTTTCTGGCTCCGGGCTTTCCTCTTCCTCCTCCTCGTTGCTGTAATTAGCATGCACCTGCTGTGTCTCCGCCATGTGCTCTTCCCCCACTGCGCCGAACGAGAAGGGGCGGGGAATAGACTAGAAAGAACATCAGGGGCAGGCGGAGTTTCACGCATGCGTAGTGTCTATAAAGCGTAACACGCGTGCGTATTACGTACGATCTGTGAGCGGAGGAAGGAGTACCGGAGGCGCCGATCGTGATAACGAAGGTAAGATCAAAACTTGGGCCTATACTGCTTCTAGATTATTGGATGGCTTCAATGACCACAACTTCCTCCCCCTGTTCATAGACAAGTACAGGTTGCTGCCCTGTCTGTGGCAGGTGAAACATCCACATTATAATCATAAACAAAAGAGGCAGGCAGCGCTGGAGAAACTGCTGGAGTTGGTGAAGCAACCATCCCCCATTTAAAAGCCAAAATTGGTGGCCTGAGGAGCACTTATCTTAGGAAGCGCAAGAAGGTCACGGATTCCCAGAGCTCAGGAGCAGCAGCAGATGACGTTTATGTCCCCAGGCTGTGGTACTATGAGAGACTGTGATTTCTGTCAGACCAGACGGGAGTCAGGGAATCCCTCTCAACCTTTCCTTCCACTCTTCCTTCCACCCCAGCTGAGGCTTCCGATGTTCAACCTGGGACTTCCAGCCAGGAAGAAGTGGAGGAGCCCAGCTTGAGCCAGGTATAGCATTCTTCTACAGATTTCTGGTCAATAAATAAATGATGTTTACTAGATGTTATTATTGATCACTAATTGCTGAATTAAGAAAGTGTTTTACGTATCAATAGACAGTAGTGTGCAAAAATAATTGGGATAAGAATGAAAGATGCTGGGCTCAGAATGATCATCTGTTATATTTGTTAACATTCGATTTGCAACAGTCATGAGATGAAAATTGTGTGTGATTGATGAAGAAAAAACTAAAATTATGTCCCTTTTTCATACACAGGAAGACCTCAGCCAGGACGAGGCTCTGGAAAGTGGCACACAGGAGGAGGCTGTGGAATGTGGCAGCCAGGAGAAGGCAGGTCTAAGTGGCAGCCAGGAGGAGGCAGGGCTAAGTGGCAGCCAGGAGAAGCCTGGGCCCAGTAGGAGCCTGACAGAATCGCAGGTTCCTCCCCTTCGCCTTCCCACCAAAAGACCCAGGAAGGGGAGTCACATGCAGGATTCAGGAGGCTTCTGCATCCCTCAGAGCCACCCCCACTCCTGAAGAGGCCTTTGCCTGCGCGGCTGCCACCAAACTGCAGGGCATGCAGGAAGGCCAACGCCAGCTGTGTGAGGACCTTCTTTATAAAGTCTTAACTAAGGGGGTGAGGGGCAAAATCACACCCAATACCCACCTGAGTGAGTTGGACCATTCTCCTCCTCCTCCAGGTCCTAATTCTCCTCCTTCCACAACTCCACCACCACAGCCACAGCGTGGAAGGAAGCATGGAAGGAAGACCAGAGAGTGATGACCTAGGTTCAGTCTGGTCTGGCAAAAGATGCAGGCTCTTGTATGACCACAGCCTGGGGACACAGATGTCATCTGCTGCTTTCGGGATCTCTGGGACTTCTGGACCAGACTGCATTCCCTTAGATAAGGACTCCTCAGGCCACCAATTTTGCAGTAAAATAAATGATGTGTGCCCTGGGGGTCCAAGGCGTCACCAATTTCTGCTGTTTCTCCAGTATTGCCTCCCTCTTTGTTTGGTTATGAGCCCTTAATAAAGGTGTTTTGGTTTCAATTACACTCGCCTATGTGTGTTTTCATTCAAAAAGGACAGTTTGTAAGGATTCAGGTACATTTCTAAAGTACAATGTGAAATTAACAAGAGACACCAACACCAAGCAATTTCCTTGACATTAAATAATACAAGATAATAATGGTGTTGTGGTAACTTGACACACAAAACACACACAAAAATATTCAGGATGTTAAATAACTAAAAAAAAAAATATAACAACAAGATCAGCCTTGAAAAAAAATACAAACCAAAAAAAAAAATAATCACATCAGGCTTGAACAAAAAAACAAAAACAAAAAAAATTATATAGATTTTTTGTCAGATGTGACAAATCATAATATATTGAGGGAATCACGATAGATAATAAAGAAATAAGTTTGTGAAAAGTCTGTGTGAATATCAGCAGCAAAACAACTTTGTTCTTTCTGCATTATAAAGAAAAAGAGAGTGCGCTGTATTAAACAATTTTAAACACTGCAGCCTGACGAAAGTGCTCTATCCATTCCGAACGCTAATTTTACCAGACCGAGCTGTTCCGTCTCGGAATTTCTTCTGAGCATGCGTGGCACTTTGTGCGTCGGAATTGTCCACACACGGTCGGAATTGACGCGATCAGATTTTGTTGTCGGAAAATTTTATAGCCTGCTCTCAAACTTTGTGTGTCAGAAAATCCGATGGAAAAAGTCCAATGGAGCCCACACATGGTCAGAATTTCTGACAACACGCTCCGATCGCACATTTTCCATCGGAAAATCCGACCGTGTGTACGGGGCATTACACTTATAACTAGATATCTTGACCACTGATCCTCTCTGGAGACTCCTCCCTCCCTTCCCCCACCCCTATACCCAACTCTTCCCTTCCTTTTTAGTCTACCAATATGTTTGACTTCAGCAGGGGACACTAGGGATAGATCGAGTCACGGATCTACTCCCCGGGATAAGCCAAGCCATAATCCCGGAACTTGGCCCTGATGAGGTCTAACAACCTTCCCTACTGTCCCTCAATAACTATACCTATCTTCCCTTTGGAAACTCTGCCCCCTTCATATATTTGTTTTAGGATCTAGTTACAATAGTTATTTTTCAATGCCTATAATTAACACCTTCTGGAATAACAGCCTATGATGATACCAATTGGAAATACAATGTATCACAATATTATCTTAATTGATTTCACTTGTTAACTTATTCTTCTTGGTAATGCTTAATTGCCTGTTCTTATTCTTACTGTATTACCACATATGTTACCAATGTACGAATCTTCTTGTACCTTGTAATACTCAATAAAATATATGAAAAAGAAAAAAGTCAGTCAAACAATAAAAACAAGTGACTGACAATTATTTTCCATGAACATTTATTTTTAAATCGAAGCTCAATTACCATTAATGACAAAATGTTTACTGTGTGCACTGTATCTGCCTTTGAAAAATAACTACAATTGTGAATCGCTGATAAACTTATTCTTGGGAGACCCAGACGCAGTCTCAAACTTATTTTAAGAGAGAGTTTCAATCACTAGGCCAGTATTTCAGCGCTATCATCAGACAACCAAGAACTCAAGGAAGTAATTAATTCTTTGTCTCCAAGGACAAACGTTCATACTATGAGTGCTGAAGAGAATAATTTGAAGCCTTTGCCTAATCTGTGATTAAAGATGAGTGAATAATGATAAAACAATATGCAATTTAGTTATTGTTTTTTAAAGGAGAACTATAATGATTCAATAATAATGGTTCGATTTTATTTTAGATTTATTTTTGTGAGAAATCATGAAATCAGACCGAGACAGAAGTACAGTTAAATCACACTTGTTTAATAATAAAAGTAAAAAGAACAAATGTAGTCAAATCATAGCCAGAGTTCAGAAACTGGAATGGATAGTCAGCCAAGCCAGAAGTCAGGGATTCAAAGTAGTGGAACAGCAAGCAGGATCTGGAGCAAGAAGGGATGTCAGCAAAGCCAATCTTTAAACAGGAACGCAGGAGATGTTTCTTGTGATGTTGACCAAGGAGAAGGCAGAGACCCTCTGGACTGGACGGCTTAAGTAGGCAGGACTGACAAGCAGAATATGAACAACAGCTGAGTAATTGTGGAGAGGAATGGGAGCTGGCAATTAGCCGACAGCTAAGCGGTCAGCTCAGAGAAGGAAGGGCTGAGCCCAGCCCTGACAATTTTAAATCTAGTTTATATGTGTTTTAACTATCTATCTTCCCTTTCTACATACAAACGTTTATTTACAAAATACATTTAAAGGCTAAATGTATTTTTAGGTTCTTAGGGAAAGCGGTTAGACCCTCTGCCAAATTTGTATTGCGGTCTGCTTTCCTGCTAGAGACATTCACCCCTCTTTTGGCCTTGGTGACCATCGTCACACAAAAAAAAAAAAATAAAAAAATAAGTGAATATCCAACATTTTATAACTGTCATAGGTTAAAGAGGTGAGGGGAAATCTTCCCATGGGTACAAATGTTCTGATGATAATTTGTATAAAATTGGAATTTTCCTCACTTTGTTTTAAGACAGGAAGTAAAGATTAATCTCCCCAGCAGGACACACACAGAAAACAAAACATAATCTTATCAAGGTTTTAGACCTCTCCTACCCTATACAAAACAAAAAAAAATGGGCTACAGTATATCCATAATTTATAACAACTTTTGTATCCCAGAGGAACCTTTGAATGTTGAGCTCTCAGGGAATCCCTAAAATTATTTTTGATCTACAGCTCCAAGTACATTAGTATGATTAGTACAATGTAGATATAAAGTAAAATATGAATATTTTATTTACAATTTTCTATATGGAAGAAAAGTTAGTCATTATTTCTGTTCTCCTAATAAGCATGATTACACATTAAGCACAGTCCTCAGGCCTGGTATCATAATTAAGGGACTCTTTATTCTCATTAACTTGTTATCTTCCTGGATTTTGAAAAGTTTTGTCCACAAAAGTTCTTACTCTGGTTTTGAATATTTTATATAATTAGAAAGCACTGCATGTTTGGGATTTCTAAACGAAAGGGAACTTTTCTGAATCTAACAGGTAACAATTTTAGGCATCTTTATTCATATACTAGAACAAGATCTTTTGAAAAATTATGGCTTTTTTGAATGTATGCTTTTTTTTTTTTATTACAGATGTTAAAACAGATAGACCATATCAGGGGTGGATCCAGAGTCTAGTCTCGGGAGAGGCACTGCCAGAAAATAAGTATTTTTGCTGCCGATTTATCGGGGAAATGGCTGGTGTTGGCGCTTCAATCATCCCAGCACCATGGTTGTTATGGTGTCAGGATGATTGAAGCACATTATTTCTATTATTACATTGTTATATGAAATGAAATAGTTCAACTCACCATAATGCAGAATCAGTGGGAGCTCTGAGCATGTCACTTGCCACCGTCACCTGCCACCAGATGTGGATTGTCACTTGCCATGTCACCTGTCACACGTTGCAGATTGTCACTTGACACTGTCGCCTGCCACCAGATGCGGATTGTCACTTGCCACGCCACCTGCCACATGTTGCGGACTGTCACTTGCCACGTCCCCTGCCACACGTTGCAGATTGTCACTTGCCACCGTTGCCTGCCACCAGATGCAGATTGTCACTTGCCACATCACCTGCCACAAGTTGTGGATTGTCACTTGCCACGTCACCTGTCACAAGTTGCAGATTGTCACTTGCCATGTCACCTGTCACAAGTTGTGAATTGTCACTTGCCACGTCACCTGCCACACGTTGCATATTGTCACTTGCCACTGTCACCTGTCACCAGATGCGGATTGTCATTTGCCACGTCGCCTGCCACAGGTTGCGGATTGTCACTTGCTGTGTCCCAGAGTCAGGCAGCAGAGAGATTATGTAATCTCTCTGCTGCCCGTGGCTGCCTGCACAATGAGGGTAGAGCTGCAGGGCAGGCGGTTAGAGATGATGTTGGTTTCCCCTCCAAAATCTGTTTCCCCTGACTCTTGGCTGAGATCGGAACTCCGCCCCTCCAGCCTTCTGCACCGCTGCTCCTCCTACTTTCCCCCGAATGCTAATCATCCTTCTACCGCCCCGCCCCTGTAAGCATCCACCTTCCAGGTGATTTTGTCAGACTAATAGAGGGGAGGATCTGAATCTGTGAAGCATCGTGAGTGTAGATTTGCGGTGAATGAAGTGATGATTTGAGACATGCTGTTTTAAAGTTTTTATCTTGTAAGTGGATTTATTTTGGGGGCTTTTAATAAACATATAAACAGAGTACACTATGGCATTTGTGTCTGTTGTTTCATGTCTATAACCTATGGAAGTAATAGCGTGATTGAACAATTATGAGAAAGTGAAGGAAGGTTTGTCTGACGGGAATACAAATGCTGATTACCCACACAGAGGAGCAGTCTGGAGACTGTAGCATTACCATTGGAGAGTGAAAGTTGATCCATTGTGGTGGACACGAGGAGTGATTTGTCTATGCTTTTACATTCATCTTTGAGGTGAGCAGGCACTTTAGCTGGTGGAGGTGTGCACTGGATATTGGTCGTTTTGAGGACGAACACACACAGCGGTGATTGCTTTGGAAGCATTGACACTGTTTTTTTCTAATTTTTTCACATTTTCATTTTTTTATTTTAAAATATTTTTTTGATCATGAAATGTTTAATATAAATTTGGTATGCACATTATTTAATAAGACACAGCGCTGTGCTATTTAGAAAACAATAATAATGACATAATAGGGACCGTGGGGAGAACTTCCAGTGTCTGTACCGAAATAGGTTTCCCCAGAAAACCGGGGATGTGCATGGGGGAGGTAGAAGGATGGGCAAACAGATTTTGTTGGGGAAACCTGCACCTGCATCTAATTTCTCGGGGATCCGCCCCTGGGCCATATGTGGCTGTTGAATGCATTCACCATTCATAACAATCCTGAATGTAGTTTAACCACTTTCCCATTGAGCACCTAAACCCCCTTCCTAGTCAGACCATATTTCAGCTTTCAGTGCTCTCACATTTTGAATGACAATTACTCAGTAATGCAACACTGTACCCATATGAAATTTTTGTCCTTTTTTTTTTCACAGAAATGGAGCTTTCTTTTGGTGGTATTTGATCACCTCTGGGTTTTTTATTTTCTGTGCTATAATTGAAAAATGTTGTAAAAAAGCATTTTTTTTCGTTTCTGCTATCAAATTTTGCAAACTAGTGATTTTTCTTCATACATTTTGGCCAAAATTTATACGGCTACATATCTTTGGTGAAAATAACCCAAATTAGTGTAAATTATTTGGTCTTTGTGAAAGTTATAATGTCTACAAGCTCATTTCTTGAGAACCTAACAAGCCAGGACAGTACAAATACCCCCCAAATTACCCTTTTTAGAAAGTAGACAGTCCAATGTATTTAGTAAGAGGCATGGTGAGTTTTTTGAAGTTGTGATTTTTTTCCCACAATTTTTTGCAAAATGAAGATTTTTTCTTTCCTTTTTTCCCCACAAAATTATCATAATAACAAGTTATTTCTCTCACACAGCATATGCATACCCCAAAATACATTCTGCTACTCCTCCCAAGTATGGCAATACCACATGTGTGAGACGTTTACACAGCCTGGCCACATACAGAGGCCCAACATGCAAGGAGCACCATCAGGCGTTCTAGGAGCATAAATTACACATATCATTTCTTGACTACCTCTTACACTTTTGAAGGCCCTGGAGCACCAGGACAATGGAAACGGCCAAAAAAAGACCCTATTTTGGAAAGCAACCCCCCAACATATATTCTTTTTTTTTTAAACAATAGATTTTTATTGAATTTCACTTTGTACATTACAGAGCATTCAATATATGCATTTATAAGATTATACAAGGTGACTATGCATAAACAGCACTCGCTACATATATAATCAGGAAAATACATCATGTGTTCAAGCTACTGATTGGTTTGTATGCTTGACCTCCATAGGAGGTACAGCCCGTCACCCCCTTTGGGTTCACACTGTGACCAGGCTTATTGCTGGGTACCTATATAGTAGCCTGCCGTGGATCCTATGAAGGATCCACGGGAAGGTAGACTGTGAACAGCAAGTGCTGTCACTTCAGGGTTATAAAACATAAACATAGATATATAGTTGACATAAATGCAGAGTGCATAGTTATCCCCACAAACTCATCCCACCACCATTAGTTGCTCCTTAGTAAGTATCCAACCTATACAGGTTGAAAGATGCTATTAGTATACCATCGCACCAGAGGCATTTGTGTGCTTTAGTGTATCAGTAAGAGGATTTCATGAATGTGAGGAGGCGTGTTTTGAGGATCTCCAAATTTCCCACTGTTTATGGAAACTCAGGGATCCCCCTTTAGTGTAGGCAAGAGCTCTTTCCATGGTATATTGGGCATTTACTCTAGAGATAACTTCTTCTATTTTAGGGGGTGCTAGCGAAAGCCATTCTTTTGCTATTGAGATACGTGCCGCAAATAGTATATGGATTACTACTTTCCTCATTAGAGGGGGAAAGGCTTCAATACCCAGGCTCAGCGTTAGCGCTGGTTCAAGTTTGAGATGGGTATTGGTGACATTGTAGATGAGAGATTGGACTTTCTCCCAGAATGGTTGGATGTGTTTACAGCTCCAAAATATGTGGAGAAGATTGCCCATAGATAGGCACTCTCTCCAGCATAGTGCTGAAACGGAGGGTTTCATCTTGTTCAGTTGAGAAGGTGTAAGGTACCACCTATGTAGTAATTTTTGCGCGTTGTCCCAGTGGTCTATACAAGAGGAAGATTTGCTGTTGTATTGCTGTTGTATTTTATAGCTGTGTGCCATTGGTGCAGAGGATATTCCCTTTGAAGGTCCCGCTCCCACTTATGCATATTAGGTAGTTTAGCATGTAGATAGGTAGGGGAGGCGAATGTGTAGAACAAGGAGATGCCTTTGCGAGGAGGTGGGGATTTATTGAGCAGGAATTCCCATAGGATCTGTGGGATTATGATCGGACGGGTCGGATTGGAGTGTGAGTAGTGGTTTAGTTGGAGCAGTTTGTATTTATCAAGTTCATCCAATGTGTCTAGAACATTAGTATAGAAGTGTACTCCCTGTTTTTTCCAGCTGTAGGCTGAGAAGTTCGGTATGAGGTACTCATACGCTGCTAGTGGTATTCTTAATGTGCAGGTTGGAGTATCAGTGAACTTAGTATTGACTAGAGAGGACCATGCATGAACAGTAGCTTGTATGGCTGGGTATGAGGGAATGTTGGGTTTGTGATGAATGCTAGCGGCTATAGCTAGTGCTGGTAGGTCGTGACCAGGGGTCACTGTTCGTTCAATATCTGACCATCTATTGTCCGTTTGACATGAGAACCAGTAGCGCATCTGGTCCATTAGTGCAGCTTTATAGTATAGTTGAGCATTGGGGAGGCCAGCTCCGCCTGGGTGTTTAGGTTTATAAAGCTGTGCTAATGCGATCCTCGGTTTTTTTCCACCCCATATAAATTTTTTTAGTAGTTTATCTATGTGTGTAAAGAATTGCTGGGGGATAGGGATTGGTACCGTCCTGAAGACATAGAGCAGCTTAGGCATTACTTGCATTTGATATGCAGCTATCCTTCCTAGCCACGTAAGTGGAAGTTTACTTATTTGGTTTAGTTCCGCTTCCACTTTAAGCAAGAGTGGAGGGAAATTGCAAGAGTAGATGTTGGTGGAGGAGGAGGACAGCTGCACACCCAGATATGTAATAGAAGGCGGGTCCCAGGTGCATGGGAAAATTTCCTTTAGTCTGGACTTAGTTTTTTCAGGTATGTTGATGGTTAATGCAAAGCATTTATTAGTGTTGACCTTGTAGTAGGAAACATTTCCAAACTTATGTAAGAGGGAGTTAATAGCAGGTAAGGATTTAATCGGATTAGTTAATGTTAATATAATGTCATCAGCGAAGAGTCCTATTTTGTGGGATTCGTGACCAGTGTCGATGCCCTCTATCTCAGCAGCACCTCTAAAATATTCTGCTAGTGGCTCTATAATTAGGGAGAAGATTATTGGCGAGAGTGGGCATCCCTGCCGGGTACCATTAGATAATCTGAAGTGGTCTGAGAGCAACGTGGAAGTATAGACTTGTGCTGTGGGGTTCGTGTTTAAAGACATGATAGCTGAGTGGATCAGGCCCGAGATGCCAAATTTGTGCAAGGTCCTGGACAAGTAACTCCAGTGGACCCTGTCGAAGGCCTTTTCCGCATCTAAGGCCAGGAATATGCTAGGTATCTTTTTGGTTTCAGCCATTCTCAGGAGGTTCAACATACGTCTAGTTCCGTCCGGCGCCTGCCTGCTTTTGACAAAGCCGACCTGATCCAATCCTATAAGGGAAGGGGTGATGTCTTTTAATCTATTCGCTAGGATTTTAGCATAGATTTCGAGGTCCGAATTTAAGAGGGATATGGGTCTAAAGTTTTGGGGGTGTGATGTGTCCTTGCCATTTTTTGGTATTGTGACTATAACAGCTTGTAGCATCTCTCTGGGGAAGCTGCCTGATGTAGCCGCTATGTTGAAAACTTTAACTAGTGCAGGGGTGAGAGTCTGGGTGAGTGCTTTGTAGTACTCGGCGGAAAATCCATCCGCACCTGGCGATTTATGCATGGGTAGTGCTGCGATGACTGTTTCTACCTCTTGTTGTGTAATGGGGGAGTTTAGTTTTTGGAGGGACGCTTTGTCCACCGAAGGTAGGCGAATTCCGTTAAGGAACCCATCTATCTCCGCGTTTCTGGGCTGGTGCGTTGCGGGGTCATTGTTAAGATTGTACAGGGATTCGTAGTATTCTTTAAATACGTTAGCTATGTCCTTGGGGTTTTGGAATATCTTGTCGTTGATGTGATGTCTAATTTGAGCGATGTTCGAGCGTGCTTGTTTTTTCCTTAGTTGGGCTGCTAATAATTTTCCCGAGCGGTTATTTTGGGAGTAGTAAGTAAGTTTTAGTTTTTTAAAGTACGTTTCGTAATCTGCTCTAAGTTCCTGCCTCAGTTCCTCCCGGCAGGTTGTTAGCCGGGAAAGAACCTCGTTGGTTCTGGTACTGGGATTTTTGTGTTTTAGTTCTAGATCTGCTATAGTGTCATGGAGTTGTGACATACGGTTCATTTTTTTTTTCCTCTCTCTAGAAGCAATCTGTATGAGGACACCTCGAGCAAAGGCCTTATGAGCACACCATACTGTCATTGGGGAGCATTCCCCAGTATCGTTAAATTTGAAATACTCATTCACTTTTTCTGCTATTTCATCCCTAATTTTGGGCTGCGATAGAAGAAATGTGTTATTGCGCCACAGTGGTTTTTGAGTGGTCTTGCTGCCATCCACAACCTCAATTGTCACCGGAGCGTGATCAGACCAGGTGATGTTGTGGATGTCAGCGGTTTGGACCTTCTGTAGCGTGTGCATATCTGTAAGGAAAAAATCAATTCTAGAGTAGCTGTTATGGACTGCTGAGAAGTGCGTATAATCTCTTTCGGTGGATCTAAGGCAGTGCCAGGGGTCAAAAAGCCGTTCCTCATGACAGAGGGCTCCCAAAGAAGGCCTCTGCCTAAGAGCCACAGAAGAAGTGTCCCACTCCGCATTCATAACCATATTAAAATCGCCACAGACAATTAATCTACCTTTCTGCATTTTTTTTGCCATTGTGAGTACTTTACGGATAAATTTTAGAGCTCTCACATTCGGTGCATACAGGTTTACCAGGGTATAGGTGACATGGTCTATTTCAGCCACCAGGATGATAAAGCGGCCTCGTGGGTCCACATGTACCTGCAAGAGAGAAAAGGTTAATCTGTCCCTGATAGCTATTAGGACTCCATTCTTCTTAGTGTTGTTGTTGGCCATGATTACTTGTTGAAATTTGGGATGTGTGCATTTTGGTAGTTTCGTGCTAGAAAAGTGAGTCTCTTGAGCGCACAAGATGTTGCAGTTCGCTTCCATGGCAGTTTTCCAAAGGGCTCTTCTCTTGTAGGGACTGTTCAAGCCTCTCACATTGAATGTCATCAGTTTAAGATTCATGTAGATGGTAGAAGGTGCAACTGTGCCATCTGGTGGTGGAGATGAGCGTTGAAGGTGACGTAGGTGGTGTGTCCAGCGCACAGGGAGCCCCCCGCAGCTCTGCTTCATGCTGAGCAGTGAAACTTGTGGTAACGGGAACCATAAAAACTTGAACTGGTGAGATCTTATAACGTATAGATCGCATCAAACACGGAGAACAGGTTACGGACAACATCTCGTAACTTGAGTTGGGGTATTAGAGTAAAAATAAAAGAAAACAGCTGAACAACGGGCGGTTGTTCTGTGAGCATTACACTTGCTGTGCAGGGTGAAGGCACAGAGATTAGGGTACGTCTGGTGTACCGAGTACTTTAAGAGTAGATTGGAGGCTTGTGAGAGGTGGTTCTTCTTTGGCGGGTGAGGGTGCTGTGCCTCCCGTGTAAAGGATCAGGGTCTGCTAGTTCACCGTTCTCAGGCAGCAATTTCCATTTGCGGAGGATCTCCAGGCCTTTGTCAATTGATGTGATCACATGCGATTCGCTATGCATATCCACGATTAGCTTGGCTGGGAAGCCCCACTTATAGATGACTTTGTGGTTACGTAGAATTTTGGTGATTGGTACCAGGTTGTGCCGTGCCGTAAGAGTCGCTTGTGACAGGTCAGCATACAATGCAATTCCTGTAAACGGGTCAGGAAGAGCAGGGTGTTGTCTTGCATACCTCATCAGTTGATCTTTGATATGGTAGAAGTGGATGCGTGCGATAACATCCCTGGGGATCTGGGCAGGCAGGAAGGATGGCTTCGGAAGTCTGTGGGCCCTGTCAATTGTTAAGCCCGCAGGTTCTAGTGCAGGGAGGGCTGTTATCATGAGCTTTTGAAGGTAAGCTATAAGTTCAGCCGGCTTGACCGACTCAGGGACACCTCTGAATTTGATGTTGTTCCTGCGGGCCCTGTCTTCGATGTCGGCCATTTTAAGTCGCATGGTTTTGATCTCTTCCTCAACATAAAAGTGTGCATCCACTAGATCGTTATGTGCCAAAGTGAATTCTTCCATTTTCTTCTCCACATGTGTTACTCTGGAAGAGACTGCTGCCACTTCACGTTTGGTGGTATGCATAAACGCTGCCATGTCGCACTGGAGGGCCCCTCTTAGTGTTTGTAACATCTCTTTCATGGTGGTGTCTAAGATGGGCTGCCCTGAGGTGGGGAAGGCATCTAGCTTCTGCGTATAAGCAGAGGATTCCTCCACATCTTCCCCCTCCAGCCCTGAGTTATCCCGGGTCTCATCTTCTTCCCCAATCCTCCTTTTTTTGCTTGGCAGGGCTATTAAATGGGGAGGATGGCAGCGGATGGTCACTGGCGTTTGACTCACCTGAGGATGGCACAGGATGGCTGTGTGGCTGTGCTGTGGAGGCTGATGAGCGGCTCTCCGCGCCGGCGCCATCTTGGAAATCCCGGGCCGTGCTGAGGGGATAGAAATCTGTCAGTTTTCTCGGTGCTTCTCTGTCCTTACGTTTGGACATCGCTGCCGATGTGTGCCCCACGTCCTAAGGAGTTGATAGATGTGTTTTAGGGGTGTTGTAATGCGCTGTGAGCCGCTTGATTTCGCCCGTTGTAGCAGAGCTTAGGTGTCACACATCCATCAGCTCTGGCAGCCGGCTCCGCTCCCATCCCCCCAACATATATTCTATGAGGCATAAGGAGTCTTTTGAACATGTCATTTTTTCCCACTATTTTTTCAAAATGTGGAAAGAAAATGAAAACTATTTTTTTTTAACACAAAGTTGTCTTTTTATGCAATCTTTCTAACACATAGCATGTACATAGCAAAAATTACACCCAAAATACATTCTGTTAGTGGTCCCGAGTATGGTGATACCACATGTGTGAGACTTTTACACAGCCCGGCCACATAGAAAGGCCCCACATGCAAAGAGCACCATCAGGTGTTCTAGGGACATAAATTTGAAATCTAATTTGACTACCTATTACACTTTTGTGTGGCACTAATGGACACTGTAGTGGCACTGTAGTGCCATGGATGTGGCATGTATGAGCACTGATGTGGCATGGTTGTGGCATCGGTGAGAGCTGATGTAGCATTGATGTGGCACAGATGAGAACTGAAGTGGCATGGATGAGCACTGAAGTGGCACAGATGTGGTATGTATGTGGCACGGATGAGAGCTGATGTGGAATGGATGAGCACTGATGTGGCATGGATGTGGCATGGATGAGAACTGATGTGGCATGGATGAGAACTGATGTGGCAGGGATGAGCACTGATGTGGCACAGATGTGGCATGGATGAGTACCAATGTGGCATGGATGATCACTGATGTGGCATGGATGTGGCACGGATGATAACTGATGTGGCATGGATGATCACTGATGTGGCATGGATGAGCAATGAGGTGGCATGGATGAGCACTAATGTGCCTTGGTTGTGGCACTGATGAGACCTGATGTGGCATTTGATGTGGCATGGATGAGAACTGATGTGGCATGGATGTGGCATGGGTGTGGCATGGATGATCACTGATGTGGCACGGATGTGGCATGGATGATCACTGATGTGGCACGGATGATCACTGATGTGGCACAGATGTTCACTGATGTGGCATGGATGTTGCATGGATGATCACTGATGTGGCATGGATGTGGCATGGATGATCACTGATGTGGCACAGATGAGCAATGAATGAGCCATGGATGGGGATGGATGAGCCATGGATGGATGGATGAGCCATAAATGTGGATGGACGAGCCATGGATGGAGCATGGACGAGCCAAGGATGGAGCATGGATAAGACATGGATGGATGGATGAGCCATGGATGGAGCATGGATGAGCCATGGATGGAGCATGGATGAACCATGGATGGAGCATGGATGAGACATGGATGGAGCATGGATGGGGCATGGATGAGACATGGATGGAGCATGGATGAGACATGGATGGAGCATGGATGAGACATGAATGGAGCATGGATGAGACATGAATGGAGCATGGATGAGCCATGGATGGAGCACGGATGAGACCTGGATGAAGCATGGATGAGCCATGGATGGATGGATGAGCTATGGATGGAGCATAGATGAGCCATGGATGGAGCATGGATGGATGGATGAGACATGTATGAGCACAGATCAGTGCTGTGGGAACTTCAAATCCAACCCACAGCGCTGCTGCACCGGCTCTCCCCTCTCCTCACACCCTTACCGATCATTGTGAGTAGAGGGGAGGTGCTGAACCGGACATGCTCCGATTTATTTACTAATGATCATGCTGTCATTGGACAGAGTTATCACATTGTAAAGGGCCGCTGTTATTGGTGCTTTACCCTGATATGTGACATGCCAGGTCTGGGAGACTCAATGGTCATGGACATTTCCAGGGGCAAGCGGGAGCACAGTTCTGGGAGAACTTCATAGTACGCACTCCCAGTGTTATCCGACCGCACAGTAGCTGTCATGCGGCTATTACCCGGTCGGCAAGTGGTTAACTTAGCGTCACATCCAAACATCACTGATGTGGTCATTCCCTAAATATAAGTCTCTGTATCATGTCTCTTCTTAATGTTCCTTCCCATGGTGTGGGATGCCATACCATACATACCCAACTTTCAAATGACTTAGCTAGTAGAAAAAACAGCTACTTCTAAGGAAAACTGTCTTTTGTGGTTTTTACTTTTTGACACTTTTTTTGTTGAATGGGTAGGGATACAATGTACCCCATACCCATTCACATATGGGGGCCAGGATCTGGGGGGGCAACCGATCTGGTATAGTTCAGGAGGTGCTCGTTCACCTCCCCTTTCTTGGCCTGCCAGGCTGCTTGCTCGGATAAGAGTCTGGTATGGATTTTGGGGGGCCCCACGCTTTTCTTTTTTTTTAACTTTGGCGTGGAATTCCCCTTAATATCTATACCAGACACGAAGAGCCTGGTATGGACTGGGGGGAACCCACACCAATTTTTTTCATAGATTTTTATCTATATTGTCAGGATCCAGCAATACATTACAGCCGCAAGCCATTTTAATTGACATTTTTTCCTATAGAAATGTGATTTTGCTGCGGCACAGTAAAACACATGAGAAAGATGCGTCACCTTACAGGCAGACTAAGAGGGAATATTCCATTGTTATTGTTTTACTTTAAGCATTATTAAAATCACTGCTCCTGAAAAACAGCCATTTTAAAAACTTTTTTTGCATTGATACATGTTCCCTGGGGCAGTAACCAGGTCCCCAAACACTTTTTATGGAAATAATAATAATTATTATTTTTTACGTTCGTGTCCCATAGACTTTAATGTTGTTCACATGTTCTGGTGTAAATCAAACCTGGGGGTGTTCGGCTCATCCCTAATTAGGAGTGAGCAGGGTGAAGCCAACTGCTATTGGCTAGTTAACAGGAAAAGGGAAGGAGAGATGTCTGGGGACACTATAGTCATCTGCATCCTTCTAAATGAACCTCCTGTGTCCCCCAAAAGGTGCCTTCACTGGGTGAATGGTGCGACTCACGTAAAAGAGGCCACAGGGGCATGAGAGACTATAAACTACAAATTCTGTGGAGCAAATGAAAAAATTCTTAAGAGAGTAAGATTTGCCTGAACTATCTTTAAACCATTTTTAACGGTGTTGGACAAAGCAAAACAGCTTGTAATGAATCTTTTTGCATTGAAACGTGCCAACAAGATTACAGAACGTGGCCATAGGGGCTACCATGTTTTTAACACATTTGGCTCTACGATAGATGACTTTTGATCTGTCAGTCAGACTAGAACCTAACTTAGGTTCCTGCAACAAGATGCCCCAATGTCACCTAATAATGCTCTCCATTTTTTGTATTTGTAATGGTATTGAGTGATAAACTTAACATCAGAAGAGAATGCAGGAGATAGAGTTCTATCCTTAGGAATACAAGTGCAACAATCTTGAAATGCTTTGTCTATAAATCTATCCATCAGGATTTCCATCAGGCAGTGTAATCTTCTTCCAATGAGCAGTTTTTTCTCATTTTGCAAAACTGGCCCTTTGGAATGTTTTGTTTCCACTTAGGATGGTGGGAACTCTCAAAATGTAAGTATGAATTGCCCGCAGAGGGCTTAAAATGTATTTTGGACACAATATAGCCATCTACATGGGGTAGCTCAAGGTCAAGGAAGACTAAGGACTGGGAATCACACACATGTGTAAAGGAAATGCCTAGTTTATTGTTGTTGCAGTACTGGACAAATGGAGCAGTGGAAAAGGGGGGCCATCACATATGATGATCACATCATCTATATACTTTCCATAAAATGTGATTTTAGCCGCAAAGGGGTTATTTTTCCAGATGCATGATTCCTCTCACCAGCCCATGGTAAGGTCAGCATAACAAGGTGCAAACGAGGCACCCATGGCTGTGCCATGCATCTGGAGATAATAAACCCCAAGGTGTTTAACCACTTCAGCCTCGCACTGCATTGCTTTAACTGACAATTGCGCTGTCATTCAACCTTGTACCCAAACAAAATTTATGTCCTTTTTTTCCCACAAATAGAGATTTCTTGTAGTGGTATTTGATCACCTCTGCATTTTTTATTTTTTGCTCTATAAACAAAAAAAGCGACGATTTTGAAAAAAACACAATATTTTTTACTTTCTGCTATAATAAATATCCCAAAAAATAAATAAAAAACAAACAAATTTCTTTATCAGAAGTAGATCAAAAGATCTGGATGCAGCGGCATCCAGATATTTTTGTCTACTTCTGCTCCACCCTGCATCAGCCAGCACCTGGGACTCTCTCCCTTTGAAGGATTTAAACTTGTTTTTCCACTCATTGATTTATACCTACCTGAGCGGTGGAACTTTCTTTGTTTTGCTTGCATCTCTGGACTTAAATTTCTTTATCAGTTTAGGCCGATATATATTCTTCTACATATTTTTGGTAAAAAAAAAATCACAATAATCGTATATTGATTGGTTTGCACAAAACTTATAGCAGCTACAAAACAGGGAATAGATTTATGGTATTTTTATTATTTTTTATTTTTTAGTAGCAATGGTGGTGATCTGTGATTTTTAGCAGGACTGTGACATTGCGGCAGACAGATCGGACGCTTTTGACACTTTTATGGGACCATTGACATTTATACAGTGATCAGAGCTAAAAATACCCACTGATTACTGTATAAATGTCATCGGCAAGGAAGGGGTTAACACTAGGGGCGATCAAGTGGTTAAATGTGTGTCCTAGGGAGTGTTTCTAACTGTGGGGGGATGTGACGCCTGGAGGAGGACACCAGTATGAACAGAAGATCTGTCTCGTCTCCCCTGACAGAACAGAGATCTGTCTGTTTACATTGGCAGACCTCTGTTCTCTCTCTCTCAGGAGCAATGGAGGGTGCCCGGTGGACATTGCAGCCACCGGGCACGTGCATCAGCTCCTACATCATGCGACGGGCACACACGTGTGCCCCCTATACCCCTTAAAGCACCCGCTGTACAGCTATGGCAATTCGTGCAGGGGAGCCAACCTGTTGCTGTATAACGACTAGTTGTGGCTGGTCGGCAACTGGTTAAAATAGTTATGCTCCAAACAAAATGTGTACTGTCCAAGATGAACTGGGCCTGCTTGTAGTGCAAATTTGGTTCAATGGCCAAATAGTGTCCTAATGCAGTAAGCCCAACCTCATGGGGGATGGATGTATATTGAGATGTAATGTCCAAGGATAGCCAGGAGAAATAGGAGTTCTCCCATGTGTATTTAGATAATGTGTCCAATAATTGGGGTGAGTCATCGACATAGGATGGCAATGACTGGACTATAGGCTGAAGGAAGGAGTCCATGTACTGGTAAAGGCCACTGGTGGGAGTTTCCATGATTGCGATGATCAGCCTCCTTGGGGATCAAGTTAGATCCTTATGCACCATAAGTAGATGGGAAAAGTAGGGGTGCTTGTATAGTTCCTTATAGAGGAATTTAAACTCTCCCACATTAATGACCTTATCCCTAAATGCTTGATCTACTAGATTTTTAAGTTCAGACTGAAAAGTCTCTAATGGGTCTTTCTTAACCTTTTTATAGGTAGTGGAGTAAGACCACTACTCAGTCTATCAGCTTCTTTTATATAATCAGACCAATTTTGGATCACCACACCACCTCCCTTATCGGCCTGTTTTATAACAAGATCATGGTTATGGGCTAGGTTATCAAGTGCTTGTTTTCCTTTAGAGTCAGATTATGGTATTTGTGGCTGTTAGTATGAGCGGAGGAACATAACTGATGCAAGTCAGCAAAAGTCACATGATAAAAGGTGTCAATAAATGACCCCCTCGCATGTGTGGGATGGAAGGTGAATGTATAGTGGGGACGGAAAGTATTCAGACCCCCTTAAATTTTTCACTCTTTGTTATATTGCAGCCATTTGCGAATATCATTTAAGTTCATTTTTTACCTCATTAATGTACACACAGCACCCCATATTGACAGAAAAACACAGAATTGTTGACATTTTTGCAGATTTATTAAAAAAGAAAAACTGAAATATCACATGGTCCTAAGTATTCAGACCCTTTGCTCAGTATTTAGTAGAAGCACTCTTTTAATCTACTACAGCCATGAGTCTTTTTGGGAAAGATGCAACAAGTTTTTCACACCTGGATTTGGGGATCCTCTGCCATTCCTCCTTACAGATCCTCTCCAGTTCTGTCAGGTTGGATGGTAAATGTTGGTGGACAGCCATTTTTAGGTCTCTCCAGAGATGCTCACTTGGGTTTAAGTCAGGGCTCTGGCTGGGCCATTCAAGAACAGTCACTAAGTTGTGAAGCAACTCATTCATTATTTTAGCTGTGTGCCTAGGGTCATTGTCTTGTTGGTAGGTCCTGAGAAGGATTTCGTCCAGGATATCCCTGTACATTGTGTACATTAATGAGGAAAATGTAAATTTTGAAAAATGAACTTAAATGATTTTAGCAAATGGCTGAAATATAACAAAGAGTGAAAAATGTAAGGGGGTCTGAATACTTTCTATCCCCACTGCATGATGAAGGCATAGGAAATGGGTAGACTAGGGGGCAGACCTTCATAGGTCTGCTCAGCTAGGAGTTCTTCCAATGTTTCAAGAGTTCTGAGGTCCTCCTCACTCCATATAGCATTATCAGTATCAAGGTCAGAGTGTTAAACACCCTCAGTAGGGACAGGATTCTTCATGTTAAAATAGCGTTTAAGGGTGAGGTTACGGATAAATTTATTAAAATTTTTGAATAAAATGAAAGGATTAGGAGAATTTGTCGGGTCAAAATTCAAGCCTTTTTTAAGAATAGAAGTTTTGTCCAAAGATAATGTGTGCAATAATGTGTGCAATGATAATTAAATATTTTTACTGTACCAACTATCTGAAACAGGGGGAAGGGTACCTATATAAATAACCAGAGTGTTGGGATGTGGGGCTATTGATGGAATGGGAGTATTGGTTCCTGGTGAATAGGGATGAGCCAAAAAACCCCCTGTTCGGTTCGCACCAGAACATGCGAACAGGAAAAAAGTTTGTTCGAACGCGCAAACACCATTAAAGTCTATGGGACACGAACATGAATAATTAAAAGTGCTAATTTTAAAGGCTTATATGCAAGTTATTGTCATAAAAAGTGTTTGGGGACCTGGGTCCTGCCCCAGGGGACATGGATCAATGCAAAAAAAGTTTTAAAAACGGCCGTTTTTTCAGGAGCAGTGATTTTAATAATGCTTAAAGTCAAACAAGTATAATATCCCTTTAAATTTCGTAGCTGGGGGGTTTCTATAGTATGCCTGTAAAGGGGCGCATGTTTCCCATGTTTAGAACAGTCTGACAGCAAAATGACATTTCAAAGGAAAAAAGTCATTCAAAACTACTCGCGGCTATTGCATTACCGGTCCGACAATACACATAAAAGTTCATGGATAAAAATGGCATGGGAATTCCCCACAGGGGAACCCCGAACCAAAATTTTTTTAAAAAATGACGTGGGGTCCCCCTAAATTCCATACCAGGCCCTTCAGGTCTGGTATGGATATTAAGGGGAACCCCGGCCAAAATTTTTTAAAAAATTACGTGGAGGTCCTCCTATATTCCATACCAGACCCTTCAGGTCTGGTATGGATTTTATGGGGTACCTCGTGCCAAAATTTAAAAAAAAATGGCGTGGGGTCCCCCCAAAAATCCATACCAGACCCTTATCCGAGCACGCAACCTGGCAGGCCGCAGGAAAAGAGGGGGGACAAGAGAGCGGCCCCTCCCCTCCTGAACCGTACCAGGCCACATGCCCTCAACATTGTGAGGGTGCTTTGGGGTAGCCCCCCAAAACACCTTGTCCCCATGTTAATGAGGACAAGGGCCTCATCCCCACAACCCTGGCCGGTGGTTGTGGGGGTCTGCGGGCGGAGGGCTTATCAGAATCTGGAAGCCCCCTTTAACAAGGGGACCCCCAGATCCCGCCCCCCCTGTTTGAAATGGTAAGGGGGTACTTGTAACCCTACCATTTCACTAAAAAACTGTCAAAAATGTTAAAAATGACAAGAGACAATTTTTGACAATTCCTTTATTTAAGTGCTTCTTCTTTCTTCTTTCTTCTTTCTTCTTTCTTCTATCTTCCTTCACCTTCTTCTTCTTCTTCTGGTTCTTCTGGCTCTTCTGGTTCTTCCTCCGGTGTTCTCGTCCAGCATCGCCTCCGCGACATCTTCTATCTTCTTCTCCTCTGGCCGCTCTGCACCCATGGCATGGGGGAGGCTCCCGCTCTTCTCTTCATCTTCTTCTCTTCTTCATCTTCTTCTCTGGGCCGCTCCGCATCCATGCTGGCATGGAGAGAGGATCCCGCTGTGTGACGTGTCTCCTATTCTGACGGTTCTTAAATAACGGGCGGGCGGTGACCCCGCCCCGTCTGACGCATGGGACATGACAGGACTTCCCTGTGGCATTCCCTGTGATGTCACAGGGAAGTCCCGTCAAGTCACCGTGCATCAGAGGGGGCGGGGTCACCGGGTGGACCCGCCCCCCCTGTTATTTAAGAACCGTCAGAAGAAGAGACGCGTCACACAGCGGGAGCCTCCCTCCATGCCAGCACGGATGCGGAGCGGCCCGGAGAAGAAGATGAAGAAGAGAAGAAGAGAAGAAGATGAAGAGAAGAGCTGGAGCCTCCCCCCATGCCATGGGTGCAGAGTGGCCCGAGGAGAAGAAGATAGAAGATGCCGCGGAGGAGATGCTGGACAAGAACACCGGAGGAAGAACCAGAAGAGCCAGAAGAACCAGAAGAAGAAGAATATGAAGGAAGATAGAAGAAAGAAGAAGCATTTAAATAAAGGAATTGTCAAAAACTGTCTCTTGTCATTTTTAACATCTTTGACAGTTTTTTAGTGAAATGGGAGGGCCGGGATCTGGGGGTCCCCTTGTTAAAGGGGGCTTCCAGATTCCGATAAGCTCCCCGCCCGCAGACCCCCACAACCACCGGCCAGGGTTGTGGGGATGAGGCCCTTGTCCTCATCAACAAGGGGACAAGGTGTTTTGGGGGCTACCCCAAAGCACCCTCCCGATGTTGAGGGCATGTGGCCTGGTACGGTTCAGGAGGGGGGGCGCTCTCTCGTCCCCCTTCTTTTTCTGTGGCCTGCCAGGTTGCGTGCTTGGATAAGGGTCTGGTATGGATTTTTGGGGGGACCCCACGCCGTTTTTTTTTTTTTATTTTGGCACGGGGTTCCCCTTAAAATCCATACCAGACCTGAAGGGTCTGGTATGGAATTTAGGGGGACCCCCACGGCATTTTTTTTTTAAATTTTGGCTGGGGTTCCCCTTAATATCTATACCAGACCTGAAGGGCCTGGTATGGAATTTAGGGGAACCCCCACGTAATTTTTTTTTTTAAATTTTGGTTGGGGGTTCCCCTGTGGGGAATTCCCATGCTGTTTTTATCAATGAACTTTTATGTGTATTGTCGGACCGGCAATGCAATAGCCGCGAGTAGTTTTAAATGACTTTTTTCCTTTGAAATGTCATTTTGCTGTCAGACTGTTCTAAACATGGGAAACATGTGCCCCTTTACAGGCATACTATAGACACCCCCCCAGCTACGAAATTTAAAAGGGATATTACACTTTTATTGTTTGACTTTAATCATTATTAAAATCACTGCTCCTGAAAAAATGGCCATTTTTAAAAGTTTTTTTTGCATTGATCTATGTCCCCTGGGGCAGGACCCAGGTCCCCAAACACTTTTTATGACAATAACTTGCATATAAGCCTTTAAAATTAGCACTTTTGATTTCTCCCATAGACTTTTAAAGGGTGTTCCGCGGCATTCGAATTTGCCGCGAACACCCCAAATTGTTCGTTGTTTGGCGAACTTGTGAACAGCCGATGTTCCAGTCGAACATGAGTTCGACTCGAACTCGAAGCTCATCCCTACTGGTGAATCACTGGAGGTATCTAGGGATATAGGGGAACCGCACAGACTTACAGATGCTAGATGTGACTAAACCAAGGGAACCACAGGATTGTTGGAGGAAATTTTGGTGGTATCCCTGGATGGTACACCAATGGTGCCTAGTAGGGGAAGGTAAGGATTAGCATTAACCCTAGCATTGGTAGTATTATCAGATAATAGGGTTTTCCATATTGGGTGAATCAGTGTTCAGGGCCATGACAGGAGGAGGTATACAGCTAGACTTGGACTGGGACAGATTGGAGCACTGATCAGGTATATTACCTTCTGTTAGCCAATGTAAATTCACATGGAGAATATTGGAGGAGGCAAAATTGCCTCTTGTGCCATGGGAGCGCATATTGCGTTGTTGTTTCACTCAGGTGTATACTATATCCTGCTGGAAATTTCATAAATCTCTATTAAGTTTTTAACTTTTTTGGAAACTAAAAGATCCTCTTTCATCATGATCTCATGGAGTAAATTGGAAAACCATCTAACTATTAAACAAAAGGAATGATGTAGCTGGATCTGTGTATAAACATTCTCAATATCAATTCTATATTTATCCAATTTTCTATTCCTCTGTTAAATAATTACTTTGATCCACTGGGTAGTGCAGAAATGTGAAACGTGCCTCCCTTCTTTCATCATATCAGCATCAAGAAAAAAAACAATATTTATAAACCCTGAGGCCTCTGGGGGTAAGTTTCAACTCTAAATATTTTTGGAGAAAGGATATGTCCCACCATTGTTGATTCTCAGATACTAATAAATCCTCCAATTTATAAAACAATTTCCAAATTACAAATAGTAATTTAAAATCCATAGAAGAAATATGCAGGAGGTTGATAAGGTTGATAGGAGAAAGGACATGTGCAGTTACTAGCAGCTCCTCGATGGGTATGGGGTCCCCTCAAGACATGTAAATAATAAAGGAGGATGCCAGATCAGTAGATATCAAACATACACTTACATCTAAAAACGCTGTATACTGCACACAGGTCTGGTAGAATGGAGCAGCGGTCTCGATGGACTGGAGAGTAGTCGCAATAGCACATGCCAGGAGCGTCCGGAGCTCTAACACATGCCACTGTCACTGTGTCCACAGTCTAGTAGAACAGATAGGGGAGTGGGCTGCAACATGTTTCTAAGGCCCCACCTCCTTCATCAGACTAACCTGCCCCACACATTAAAAAAAAAAAAAACAATTAGGAGTCAGCAGGGCTAAGCCAACTGCTAATGGCTAGGTAACAGGAAAAGAGGAAGGGAAGCGGCTAATCAGGTGCTTAAAAAAACCCTGCTGCAGTAATTCATGCGCCCGGCATCCAGAAAGGGGCTGGGCACCTTAATAGTGGGTGTTGGCGTGGATGGAAAGGTAAGGCGGTACCCATTGGCCCCTAAATGAATTGACCGCCCCTGCAGCATAATAAACTGACATGTCTGACTGATAGACCCAACGGCCACTAATAACCACTAGGGAATGATGTTGTAATTACAAATGTCTCATTATCGGTGAATAATGTGGCCATGAGTACTCATGAGTCAATGAGTTTCTCGTTTCCGCTTCCTCAGGATGCATGTCCTACAACATTTAATCATTATTTTTTTAATTCGGTGTGATTCTGAACAGTGTCCTCCTTTTTTTGCCTTCTACAGGATCTTAGAAGGTATTCACTCCATGTTCTCCAATCCAATACAGCTGTAAGCCTTGGAGCTCAATATACATTATATCACACATTGAGGTCCAGTTTATAAAATGTTCTTCACAATGAATATTAATATATTTACCTATATTAAAGTAACATTTGTATTATTATTATTATTATTATTATTACGTTTTATGAATTTGATGAGATTCCCTGTCGAGGCAGAAACAGTGAAATGATATAAACCTGAAAAACTGTTCAACTCTTTTGAGAACAAGATGCTCTAATGTATAGTGCGTCCAATCAGATCTGACTTGTTGAGGGATTCTGAAGTGTTCAGAGAGCATGAAGCATGATTGTTTTGCCTTTGCCCATAACTTCAAAACCTGAATTTCATTAAATTAAAAATGCATAAAGCTACAACCTTGTTTTCTTTCAATTTTAGTGTTCAGAGAACTAGAAAGGATTGATGTCTAGGTAATAGCTTACTAGAGGGATAGAAATTTATGACCCCAGAAGTGCTGAGGCACAGCAATGGAAAGTAGCATTTAAGTCTTTTCTATTAGAGAAACTCATATTAAAAAGTAATATAAGTTTTGGCGTCAGATGCTTTGCTTATTTCTTCGGAACGATACCAGGAAGGGTGTCAATTTGTCATAGCTTGCAAACTGAAAGCAGGAAATCCATAGTGGCTTTGAAAAGGCCAGGAAAGGCATAGAGAGAAGTGTGTTTAGAGATTATATGGAGTTTTGGAAAATTAAATTGTCGGATTTGTCTTAATATGGCATTTCCCAATGTGCAGGATTGCCACAAGTGGTGTTAATCATCCTTACTATGGATAATATTTAGAAAGGCTTAGTGCCCTGTAGAAAAAAATCACTATTGTGTCTAAAGACTTTATCTTCCACTGTAAGGCCTGGTTCACATTGCAGCAATTTGGCATGCAATTTGACATGTCAAATCGCATGCCAAATCGGCGGCTATTGCCGGCAATGGCACCGTCCTAATCAGTGTGACTCCCAAAAGTAGTTTCTGTACTACAGGTAAGTTTACTAATGACACCTGTGCTATTCTAAAATAGTACCTCTTTATATTAATTGCATTAGTATAAAGTAGGCAGCCTAACAGAGGTGCTTGAGCTGTAAAAACATTTTAGCACAACTTTACGCCAAAAGCTGGGTAGATTATACTGTAGCTTGAAAGCAGACAGGCCCGTATGCAGCCTGGCCTCCACAGACAGTGTAGATTATTGTGACTACAGCTATATTCCTAACATTCAAGAACAATGTGTAAAACCACCTGGTAGAAAAGGTGAACTCTAGTCACAACTGCCTTTGGTAGATATGCTACAAAGCATTTTCATTTAAAGTGAACCCACACATACTAAAGTATTTACATATTCTGAGCAAGCAGTAAAAGCACTTTACAACAATCCCCAATTCACCTTTATACCTATAGGCATTGTGAAGAAATTCATGCTTAAAGTACACAACAAAGGCATTGAAATCTAAGCATTTTTTCTATGTCATTAGAATCTCCCACAGGAGCCTCGTGAGAAGATAAACTCTTTAAGCTGCCTGGTCCCCACTAACACACTCTTAGATTGTAGTTTGAAGGCCACTCACACCTGTGTACCTGAAGTGTTTATATACTACCAATCTATAATAGTACAAAAAAAGTGGGCCACAAGTAACTGCATGTTGGATAAAAGATATTGACTAATTGAGGTGGGCACTGGCCTATAACATGGAAGTTAGCTACTGTATATTATAACAAGGCTAACCACATTTGAACTGGTATAATTGGTGAAAAAATAACAGTTACAATAGCAAAAAAGTGTCCTCATGTGCACAATGTGCATTTAACCCTAACAGTGGGTTGGTGTATGCGTTCCTGACCCCTGGACTACAAGTTACGCTATTCTTTTAGGAGTGTGCAATTGATGGATGATGGGCTGGTAAATAAGGAACAGTCTCTGTCACATAAACTGTGTGCAGAAAGGGATTAAGCTTTGCAGTTCAGTTTACCACCCTTGGCATAAAACAGGATCAGTCCAATACGCTTGGTGGTCAGTTGTCTTAAAAGTCCTAGTCCCCAAAATCAGCCTCACACCAACACTAATTATACACTACAATGGGTGTCCCCAGCTCTGGTACCAAGAAACAGAGACTCTCTGTAGCTCAGCTTCCTGGATGCTCAGAACACAGCAGCAGGTCTGCGCACTCTGGTTCTCATGCTGCACAGTCTCCTATGTAGCCCTCTGGCGGAGCACTGGAAAGTCTGAACAGCTGGTCTGTATGCTCTGGCCCCCTGCACTAAACTGCCAAACCTCCGGTAAATTGCTTGGCAAAAGTACTATATCTCTTCCTTCTGTGTGCTGGGAGTTCTGGGTAGTAAACACCAAAGCTCCATCAGCCTTTTTCACTTTGCGCTGTGTTCCTTGTGGACTACATGTTCCATGATCCCAGGCTCAGCAACATCATCCAAGAAGGAGGCAGCTGCATAGCAATTTCCCTCCTCCTGATTGTCTTAGAGCCGCTATTGCAGGAAGGTGGGGGAGCAGGAGTGAGGGAGATTTCACGCTAAGCTGCACCATTGCTACTAGAAGGGAAGTGATGGGAGAGAGGAACACAGCCCACTCCTCCAGCCACTCTGTGTGTGACAGGATAGTGATGGAAGTGAGGCCAGCTAGAAGACACACAGCCCAGCACTCCTCTCACACAGTAACACAGAAGGAGACAGGGCGAACAAGCACATGCATGCAGAGTAGACAATTAAGCCCAGGTGGTGTGGTGACATGTGTCATGGGCATACTTAGGAGGAATTACAGGCTGAGGCCATTCACACCTGTCTTCGCCAAATGAGCTGGCAGAGTGCAACATCTTCTTGTCACTATATGCTCCAATGCTGCCTGGATTAAGCACTTGACAGCCTGCACCCATCTAATACCGTGAGACACTGGAATTGTATGTTACTAGAACAACTAAAGTGGCATTAAAAGATATTGCATGGCATCAATAAATGAAGGTGTTTATAAGGGACACCTATTAAATCCAGTTATGTAATTATTAAAATAAAAATAAAGTGGCCCCAAAGTCCTGCAACAAAAAATCTCTAGGCACAAGAGTTTTTTGACAGAAGAGACATGGAAAGTGTCTCTTGTTAAAACACTTTTTCCCTGGTTCTTAGGTAGGGATGAGCCGAACACCCCCGGTTCAGTTTGCAGCAGAACATGTGAACAGGCAAAAAATTTGTTTGAGCGCGCAAACACCGTTAAAGTCTATGGGACAAGAACGTGTAAAATGAAAAGTGCTCATTTTATTTATTCCAGGTACTTATATAGCGCCATCAATTTACACAGCGCTTATACATATACAGCACATTTACAGTACATTGTACAATCACATCAGTCCCTGCCCCCAAGGAGCTTACAATCTAAGGTCCCTACCTCACATTCATACATACTAGGACCAATTTAGAGAGGATCCAATTAACCTATGAGCATGTCTTTGGAGTGTGGGAGAAAACTGGATTACCTGGAGGAAACCCACGCAGGCACAGGGAGAACATGCAAACTCCAGGCAGGTAGTGTCATGGTTGGGATTTGAACCAGCGACCTTTTATTACTGCTAGGCAAAAGTGCTATCCACTACACCACTGTGCTTATATCCAAGTTATTACCATAAAAAGTGTTTGGGGACACGGGTCCTGCCCCAGGGAACATGTATCAAATGCAAACAAAAAGTTTTAAAAACTGAAGTTTTTTTGGGAGCAGTGATTTTAATAATGCTTAATGTAAAACAATAAAAATGAAATATTCCTTTAAATATTGTCCTTAGTATGCCTGTAAAGTAGTGCATCTTTCCCATGTTTATAACAGTGCCACAGCAAAATGACATTTCTAAAGGAAAAAATGTAATTCAAAAGTGCTTGGGGCTGTAATGTATTGTTGGATCCCGGCAATATAGATAAAAATACCAAATATACAAAAAAAATGGCTTGGATGTCCCTCCCACCCCCCAAAAATACATACCAGGCCCTTCAGGTCTGGTATGGATATTAAGGGAAACCCCGCACCAATTTTTTTTTAATGGCGTGGGGGTCCCCCAGGCCCCAGGCACTATATACTCTGAACAGCAGTATATATATACTATACAGCCTGCCCTATATACTCTGCATAAAATTGGGCCTTAGGTGTTGGTGGTACCAGAACACTGTAAGCCCACACAGTTGCACTGGAGCAGGAACGGGCCCTGCTGTGAAATTTTATATCAAGAATTATAATTACATACCCCTGTTAAACAGGGGCAGAAAAATTGGGCCTTGGGTGGTGGTGGTGCCACAACACTGTAACCCCTCATAGATACTCTTGTTGGGCACAGGAACGGGCTCTGCTCTGCTGAAACATAATTGCCAGTTTCTTGTCCTTCTGTGGGACCCCCTCTCTCTAGGCTCACGTTACTCCCTTCCTCAACCTGGGAACCAACATCGGCGCCTTCAAATCGCTGCGCATCCTCCAGCAGCATATAACTGACACTGTGGTCGAATAATTCTGGGGACTCCTTCGTGCATGATGGTGGGGCTACGGAAGGAGTGACTGTGGACAAGGCAGCAAAAAAGGACAAGCGTGCCCCACGGTGGCCTGCAGAGGATGCACCATGTCCATGACCACCACTGTTGACTGTAGACACAGAGGCTGCTTGTCCTCTTTTAGTGGCCTGTGAGTGTCTGCCTCTCTTTGGTGGCCTTCCAGACATGATGTATTTATTGTTTTGCAACACCACACTACACTGTATTAGATACTGTGTACACCCCCAGAAGTTTAGTAGAAACTGTACACACTGTATTAGATACTGTGCACACCGCCTGAAGTGTATTAGAAACAGTACACCATGGAATTCACTGTAGATATAGGCTACACTGGATGCAGAGTATTTATATATATATATATATATATATATATATATACTAGACTGTATATATATATATATATTAATACACCGCCTGAAGTGTATTAGAAACAGTATACCACGGAATGCACTGTAGATATAGGCTACACCGAATGCAGTGTATATATATCTATATATATATCTATCTATATATATATCTATATATAGATAGATAGATAGATAGATAGATAGATAGATAGATAGATAGATAGATAGATAGATAGATAGATAGATATATCTATATATCGGCATATAACACGCACAGGCGTATAACACGCACATTCATTTTAAGAGGGAAGTTTCAGGAAAAAAACTTAAATTTTAAATAAGGAACTTTGAAGCAAAATAAGGGTCAGTGCCCATCTGCAGCCTCACCATTGCCATCAATGCAGCCTGATCAATGCCCACCTGCAGCCTCATAAGTGCCATCAATGCAGACTCATTAGTCCACATCAATGCAGCCTCACCATTGCCATCAATGCAGCAGCCTCACGATTGCCATCAATGCAGCAGCCTCACGATTGCCATCAATGCAGCAGCCTCACCATTGCCATCAATGCAGCAGCCTCGCCATTGCCATCAATGCAGCAGCCTCGCCATTGCCATCAATGCAGCAGCCTCGCCATTGCCATCTATTGAATTCCTATTACAGAGGCCGCCAAGTAAACAGGAGATTCTCACTGTACGTAATCTGAATGCACCCCCCCGCCCAGGGCACCCCCCCGCTCCGAGGCAGCCGAAATTGAAGTATTGGCGTATAACACGCACACGCTATTTGCACCCGATTTTCATGGTGGAAAAGTGAGTGTTATACGCCAATAAATACAGTATATATAATACACTGCCTGCACTGACGGAATATAGAGTAAACACTGAATATATAGTCTGTGCTAAATGCAGAGTATATATATATATATATATATATATATATATAATATATACAGTGGGGACGGAAAGTATTCAGACCCCCTTAAAGTTCATTTTTTTTCCTCATTAATGTACACACAGCTCACCATATTGACAGAAAAACACTGAATTGTTGACATTTTTGCAGATTTGAAATGTCACATGGTCCTAAGTATTCAGACCCTTTGCTGTGACACTCATATATTTAACTCAGGTGCTGTCCATTTCTTCTGATCATCCTTGAGATGATTCTACACCTTCATTTGAGTCCAGCTGTGTTTGATTATACTGATTGGACTTAATTAGTAAAGCCACACATCTGTCTATATAAGACCTTACAGCTCACAGTGCATGTCAGAGCAAATGAGAATCATGAGGTCAAAGTAACTGCCTGAAGAGCTCAGAGAGAGAACTGTGGCAAGGCACAGATCTGGCCAAGGTTACAAAAAAATTATGCTGCACTTAAGGTCCCTAAGAGCACAGTAGCCTGCATAATCCTTAAATGGAAGAAGTTTGGGATGACCAGAACCCTTCCTAGAGCTGGCCGTCCGGCCAAACTGAGCTATTGGGGGAGAAGAGCCTTGGTGAGAGAGGTAAAGAAGAACCCAAAGATCACTGTGGCTGAGCTCCAGAGATGCAGTCGGGAGATGGGAGAAAGTTGTAGAAAGTCAACCATCACTGCAGCCCTCCACCAGTCGAGGCTTTATGGCAGAGTGGCCCGACGGAAGCCTCTCCTCAGTGCAAGACACATGAAAGCCCGCATGAAGTTTGCTAAAAAACACCTGAAGGACTCCAAGATGGTGAGAAAGAAGATTCTTTGGTCTGATGAGACCAAGATAGAACGTTTTGGCCTTAATTCTAAGCGGTATGTCTGGAGAAAACCAGGCACTGGTCATCACCTGTCCAATACAGTCCCAACAGTGAAGCATGGTGGTGGTAGCATCATGCTGTGGGGGTGTTTTTCAGCTTCAGGGACAGGACGACTGGTTGCAATCAAGGGAAAGATGAATGCGGCCAAGTACAGGGATATGCTGGATGAAAACCTTCTCCAGAGTGCTCAGAACCTCAGACTGGGCCGAAGGTTTACCTTCCAACAAGACAATGACCCTAAGCACACAGCTAAAATAATGGAGGCGTGGCTTCACAACAACTCCGTGACTGTTCTTGAATGGCCCAGCCAGAGCCCTGACTTAAACCCAATTGAGCAACTCTGGAGAGATCTAAAAATGGCTGTCCACCAATGTTTACCATTCAACCTGACAGAACTGGAAAGGATCTGCAAGGAGGAATGGCAGAGGATCCCCAAATCCAAGTGTGAAAAACTTGTTGCATCTTTTCCAAAAAGACTCATGGCTGTATTAGATCAAAAGGGTGCTTCTACTAAATACTGAGCAAAGGGTCTGAATACTTAGGACCATGTGATATTTCAGTTTTTCTTTTTTAATAATACTACAAAAATGTCAACAATTCTGTGTTTTTCTGTCAATATGGGGTGCTGTGTGTACATTAATGAGGAAAAAAATTGAACTTAAATGATTTTAGCAAATGGCTGCAATATAACAAAGAGTAAAAAAATTAAGGGGGTCTGAATACTTTCCATCCCTACTGTATATATATATCTATATATAGATATATATATAGATATATATATCTATATATAGATATATATATCTCAAATACACTACCACTAACTGAATAACCTGCCTGTTTAATCTAACTCAAGCTATCTCTCTGTCCACGCCAACAACACTACACACGGCTGCTCTGTAAGCAGCCTTATATAGTGTGGGACGTGGACTTAGTCCCCCTGAGCCATGATTGGCCAAAGGCACCCTGTTTTTGGCCAGTTATGGCTCTCTCAGCAGAGCTCTGTGATTGACCAAAGCATGCAGGTCAGGTGCATGCTTCGGCCAATCATCATACAGCAATATACTGCGATCTCGCAGTGCATTATGGGGCATTCCGCGGTGCTTGAATTTTCTGTGAATGCCCCATAAGTTCAGTTCGTTTTAGAACAAACAAAAACTTACGTGCGACTCGAACCACGGGCTCATCCCTATTCTTAGGGATTATTTTGTGTAAACTGCATGCAGTGAAAAGAGCTGAGTACTGGGGACAATGTTACTCTGGCATGCATCCAGGATCCTGGACTTGTTATTAATGGAAGGCACAGTAGGAGGAAAGTGTGCAATAATAAGCAATAATAATAATAGACACTGGAACATAGTTTTGCATTATGCAGAGAGGTCATCCACAAATATGCGAACATTGTTTCCACCTTAAAGCTATTTTTTTTTTTTAGTCCGATTAAATTTGCAGCGAAGGGACTTAGTGGTGCCTGTACAAAAGCCCCAAAAACCCTGCTGTTATGGCAGCATGCCGTCCTGCATCCTGCATGATCTTATGTCCAGTGAGACAGCTCATTCTAGTGCTGACCCAACATGAATGTGGGTTGGGTGGGAAGCAATGCCCAGCTCCAACATTACTCAGAAGACTTGTGATTGAAATGGCCCATATTTTGGCCTCAACTTACAGGAGTTGTGGATGCCATTTCCAATCTCAGCTTCTGAATATGCTAGTTCTCTGACTCTCAAGTTAATGTTTTAGCAGTAGGGTGTTCTAGAACATCTTTGGGATGAAAAAAAGTAAAGATGGCTAGATGGTACCAGAGGATACAGCACCTCATCCCCTAAATAATCAAACGTTAAATGGGTGTGTGGACAAGGGATTATAGCGGTGCTAGGGTCAGGAAGATTAGAGAAGAAAAGATAAAACAAAAAATACTAAAATTACAAATTTTATTAATAGTCTATCATAAATACAATGTACATTATAAACAATTCATACAGTAATTATACAAATTTTGTGGATACATGTACTGTAAGTGACCCTAAGAATGGTCAAGTGGGCCAGATGGCAAGTGGCCGTTGAAGGAGGGGGGGCTCATTTTCCTACATGTTTCGCCAAAACATTGGCTTCTTCAGGGAACAGGAGCTCATAGGGTGGATATATATAAAAAATTCTGTGTGGTGAACATAAAAACACATGTTAGAAATATTAATTTGACCAAACACTGCATAGTAAAAACAATAACACATTGCAACTGTGGCTGGACATTCATGCAACCCTAAGCTCCACACCACTAAACGGAACTGCGGACATACCTGGGGCGTCAGTGCCCAAGACGGGAGGGAAGAAAAACTCAACCGTAAAGACCTGGTTTTCTCCGACAAACCATTGGATTCTAAACAACCCACACGACTCATCACCCAATTCTCCAATCAGCATACCCAAATCAAAGACGTCCTCAAACAATTTTGGCCCTTACTCACATCTGATCCTACCATTGCCAAATATATTAACACCTATCCTGATATTACCTATCGACGCTCTCCCTCTCTCCGTGATCGTCTGATTCATAGTCATCATTCTACTGACACTGCACATAGGCCCACTGCCACCGGTACCTATCAATGTGGCAAATGTGTACATTCGTTGCCAACTCTCAGGTTGTTAATCTACCCGATGGAAACACACACACCATCAGACACTATGTCACCTGCGCCACTGTTGGGGTTGTATACCTGGCCCAATGCCAATGCGGCGCATTCTATGTTGGCAAAACCAAGCGCCCCTTTCAGACCCGTATCCGGGACCATATCAAACCACTATACAAGAACACCACCACTACGGCCATTAATAGGCATATCGCTGCCCAACATAACTCCGATCCCCATGTTATTTTGTTTTCCGCACTTGAACATATCCCCTCACATGTAAGAGTACTGATAATTCACTATTACGACTCGAAACCAAATGGATTCATATATTAAATGCTACCATCTTCCCAGGACTCAATGAATATATTAGTTTTAAGCCCTTCCTTTAAGTTTTTCTTTTCCATGCCCCTTCCCCAGACAACGTCGTTTGTGGTTTTTCCTCTCTACCCTATCCTCTTCCATCCCTTTCCCCCCCCCCCCTTCTATTCCCTTCTTAGTTTCTCATTCTCCTGTATTCCCTGTCTTTCTTTCCCTTTGCTGCCATGGCTCCACCCGGTATTTCATCCATATAATGTTTTTTTGACATGGACTAATACCTTGCCTTCTACATTGATTACAAATGCCTTTTTCCTTTTCTGAGACAAGCTGGCAAATTGACTCAATATATCTTATATCCCTGTATATTCTATAAGTGTATATTGCCTGTATTTATTTGCGACTTAAAACTCTTTTTTGTCATTATTGAACAATATTTTTCGACACAACTGTTGCAATACATATACTGTGTGTTTCCTTTTTTACATATTCTTTTCTATATATTGTTTTTGCATTGTATTTTCAATTTTTGGTTGCAGGTTTTACTGTCGTACTGGGACCCAGTGGTTCTCTATGCACACTGCACACATTGTGGCTGGATGTCGTGTGCTGACACACAGTAATTCCCACCTTCCCCAGTGGCCCCTGTGGATCGTTGGGCAACCTTTGGGATATCCTCCCATCCTGTGTCTTGGCGCACTACACTTCGTGCCCCTTTGTTCCCCGCCACTGGACTGCGGTTGTCCCTGGTGCCTTGGCTAGCCCCACGACTGGGGGGATTATCTGTGGCGTGGGTGGTGGGCGACGGCTCCGCGGGCTCTCCCGGGTTGGGGGTGACATGGCTAGCGCTGTCTTTGCCTGTACGGACGCCAAGGCGCAGACAACTGTCTGCCCCTGGGTGCCCACGTCTGTTCTCAGACCCTCTGGTCCTTATTCCATCGGCAGATTGGGTGAGATGACACCTTGGTACTTCCCATTCCAGGGGTGTTCGCCTCTCCAATCGCCACACGGTCCGTGAGATCTGAGCATGTGCGCGCGTCGCATGATGGAACTCGTAGTTCCTAGGCACCGTGCAGTGCACAGCCGTGGCTACCCCTCGTTTAGCGTCCGCACACCTGATCATCATCTGATCAGGTGTGGGGGGTATATGAGTAACCGGCCAGTCCCTCAGTTCCCATGGACGAGGGACGTGCCTGCATTCGCTCTGCACACAGCTACAAGGTAAACTTCTGCCTTTCAAAACACCCTGACTTCATGTTGTTTACATGAATTATTTAGTATTCCTTTACATACTTTTTAGAACTTACTTTGGACCGGCCTCTTACTCTGGTGGTTAACACTGATTTTCTCAAGCAACACGGTGTGCTTCATGATGAATTAGGTAATAGATTCCTTTTCACTAGCCTCACCTGTGCCCAAGTACATTTTAAAGCTTCCATTTCCCTACCTTTCTGATCCTCCTTTTTTCCTTTATATTTCATATAGGATCCACTGTTATTTTTATCCCTTTTTCATCCCAGCACCGGTACTATATACCTGTGAATGTACCGCTATGAGAATCTTTTCTTACAGCAGATACCATCAAGTAAGTATAGGCATAAACTACCATATCTGGCCCCAGTTAACAACAGCAAGACCCCTAACACTATCCATTTTTCCAACTAGGCCTGCTTTAAGTGGTCTGCAGATATGGTTCAACCTTGATGTCCTTTCCTTGCTGTGTGCATACATATATCACAGGCACTTCCTGACCTTGCCTCTCTACAGCTTTTAGATATAACATGTGTTTTTATGTTCACCACACAGAATTTTTTATATATATCCACCCTATGAGCTCCTGTTCCCTGAAGAAGCCAATGTTTTGGCGAAACATGTAGGAAAATGAGCCCCCCCTCCTTCAACGGCCACTTGCCATCTGGCCCACTTGACCATTCTTAGGGTCACTTACAGTACATGTATCCACAAAATTTGTATAATTACTGTATGAATTGTTTATAATGTACATTGTATTTATGATAGACTATTAATAAAATTTGTAATTTTAGTATTTTTTGTTTTATCTTTTCTTCTCTAATCTTTGGGATGAATTGTAATGCAAACTGCATGTCAGGTATACTTCAATATTAGTACCTGACCTAACAAAGGCTTTTTTGACTGAATGGGCACATATTTAAATAGACACCCTCAAAAATATTGCTATTAAAAGTTTTCTGATAGAAGTGAAGGCTGTTAAAGCCACAAGGTTGGTGGGAGGGATTTCCATCAAGCTCTGATGTGTGTGATAATTAGATGTCCACAGACATTGACCATATAGTATCTCTTATGAGGATTGTGCACAGTGCTTTAAATATAACATATGGAGCTTGTTGATTGGAGCACAGAGATAACCTTATACAGTACACAAGTTAGCAATCTTTCACTATCCATTCACTTTACTAAGCGGTAGTGTTTTAACTGTAATGGAGAAAGGTAAATGGTTAGGACTCATCTATAGTATCTGCTAAGAGTTACAAATAAATGTGTGGGTTTAGGGGTTACAGATAACAAATGTGACAGCAGGTAAGACAAAGTTTGCAGATATATATTTCAGCTATGTAATTAGCTGTATGCAAACACCATTTACCTGACAGTCTAAAGGAGTCTGCTTTTTGATTTCCAGTGGCCTGTATACTGACATTCCAGGAGGGTTCACTAATTTTCTTGGGAAGGGACACAAGGGAAGACAAGACACTCTAATTTTGTACACAGTTCCTCTATGAAGATGTAAAATACTATTAGCAATATGATAACAGGTGGGCAACACAAGTGGGAACTTACGATAAAAAAGATGTAAAGGTTATGATGGTACTACATCTCTACTCTAAGTAGAAATCTATAAAAATAAAGATGCTAAGTGTTTTTGGATTGATTTGTGGCATTGCTTTACTTTTGAGTTTGTCCTTAAAATAAGCAATTCCTCTAAGTTACTAAAATGTAATTCCAAAGCTTTAATGCAGATTCTGAACATTTTTAACATCATTAATTTTAATTGATTAGATGTCTAGCATGCCCTTGTGCTGAAAGTGTGAATTTAGTATTTTAATGAGTACTTATGGGTGTAGTTTACAGATGAGGTTTGATTGCTACTCTGTACAAAAAAAAATAGATACATTAAATATAATTAATACAAATCTGCCATTATTGTTGTAGTCATTGGATAGTGATGGGAAGATGTTCTAGTTAATAACTTTCACCAAAATGGCATTCTATTTAAACAGTACCTAGACTTTATTATAATTTAAAATTAAATTATATGTTGTTTATCTATAGATTGGTTAGTAATATAACTTAGATGAGTAATACATTTAAGTAGGTGTTAATTAAAATGAGCAAACATTTGAAAATCTACTTAAGCATCTCTTCATTTAATTAGTTGCAGAATGATGAATCTGGAATCATTGTCAAATCATTGGTATTTTTGCCTTGAGTTTTTTCATTTATTTTGCAATGACTTAAAAAATGTTTGTATAGCCACCATAATAGACAGAATCCCTAAGTTCAAGGCGCTCTGAAGCCCATGGGTGAAACACTATATACCCATACATTTTGATAAGTCCTTACATCTACCCTGACTGATGATCCAATTCCTCCAGTTCACAGAATATTAAAGCCACCCCTCCAGCTGTTCTCTGGGCTTATTACCTCTACACCCTCCCCCCTCCTCCCCCTTGCTGTCCCCCCCTTTCCTCTCCTTTGAAGTCTATCCTATTTCCTTCTAATGCCTTTCTTGTTTCTTACTCTGGCATCCGCATAGCTACAGAAGCCTTGGATTATTTCCCATTCAGCATAATTCCATACATACTCTGATCCTCCCTCTTCACTTCTATACCTGGCAACTCTCCTAAGGATCACTTCAGAACACATTGTTCTGTTTCATGTAGTTAATCAACTCTTAGTCTTAACTAGTCTCATTACTAGGTCATGTTATATCGCAGCAGTGTTCCTGACTTCACTGTTTCTTTTGTTTCTGCTTTGACATGACTAGTCCTGTTACACATAATGTACTGTTTTTGTTTGTTATGCCTATATGTACCCAAAGTTTCCTCGATGAAAATATATTACTTGTTTAGATCTCCTGTTTTCATACACTCTGAAGTTCAGGCAATTAGCCTTCATGCACAATTGCATATATGTCTTAGTTATAATATTGTCAAATGCCTTTGTTCAAGATATTTTTATTTAATAAAAAATGAACAAGAAAAAAATGTTTGTATAACAATGTTTGCCACACATGTCACATTGCCATACAAACCAAAGCAATCCTGCAGATGCATACCTGTTGCTCTATAGCACCATATTTTAACTATGCCTGTCTATTGCCTAGTGCAGTGCTGTAGCCACCCCCCCCCCACCCCCACCCCATAGCAAACATCAACTTTCATAAAAATCAGTCTTTGGGCAAGACATGTCCCCATTACCATGTAATAATCTTTGACTCTAGGTACAAAAGCTTCACGTAACCATCCCACATGCATAGCTTATAAGTCATGAAGTATTCCAGATGCATGACCAAAAGTTATGCCATCACCAGCATGAAAAAAGAAAAATGGCAAGCACTCCACATAATTTGTTTGCAAAATTAAAAGCATAATGTCAAATGCCCAAGTCTAATGTTTCAAGGACATCTAGCCTCTTTTTCTTTTTTTTAGTCCTTGAGTCAGACTTTAGTTTCTCAGGAGAACTGCTTTGGAATTTGGAAGAGTGCGTTAGCGTATGCTGGGAAGTTTAGGTCTTCATAGGTAGTAACTACTTTAGGTTAAGCACATTATGTATGGTGAACAAGGACCCTAAGATGTAGCACCAGAAAATGCTTGCTATGCATCTGCAGGGTTATATTGCTTTATTGTTACATGGAACATAGACATTTGCTTTGCCACATTTTGTTTTTCCAGGTATCCAAGCATAATGCATTATTAACATAAAGAACAATATATGTTTGCTAGTGCATGTTGATAATATATTTATTTTATACTCACAACTTAGTAAATCCTGTTCTGGCCATTGCCATGATGATTGTGGGCATGTGAAGCCCAGTCGCAATCTCTTCCTGGATTATCGATGGGAGAGGTGCATGCTGGGTAGCCAGCATGCACCTCTCCATATCGCTCATGCGCAATGCTTCGATGGCCCTAGCGCCAATTGTTTAGAAAGTTGCCATAACAATGGGCAGCGACGGAGCAAGGTCTCGCCCCATTGTTATGACAACTGCCTTAAATTGCGTCATTTTCTGTCGGGATATAACGTTATTTTTGCTCACAGTACTGCCCACAGACTCCTGGGAAATGATGACTAACATTTCCCAGGAGCACAGGTGAGGGAGGAAGTGACGAGGAGCTCCACAGACCGGGATGTGGCAGATTAGGAGCACTACATAGCAACAGGGCATTACTGGTAAGTATAAAAAAAAATTCCCCAAATGTTTCTTTATAGGATTAAAGGTCTGTGATTATGTAAAAAATATTTTCAGGGTGGAACTCCGCTTTAACTCAGTTTCCCCTCCCTATTCCAACTTTCCCCTAAAATGAGCCTTTCTTCCTAGTTAGAAATGTTCCTCAGATCATTTAATTCTGAACTGACAAACATTTTATGATTTTCTCAGTGCCTCTTGTTCCTCAAACCCTTTCAGCTGTGGGTTTGGAATCTTTAATTCTCTACAATGGACAGTAAATCTCTGAAAGCCTCCATTTCTCCACAGTCTGTATTTAAACTCTTTCATGTATTATTTTGTCAGGAAGACAAGTGGCTTTTTTTCCCTGCTCTCCTCCTTAGACACTTCATAGAAGTCCACGGTCACTGTTAACAGTACTCTTTGTGAGTTTCTTTCTTTGCTCAAAATACTGCACATATCAATAATATAACAGGGGTATGATAGATTTAGCTTATCTGTGTGATAGAACAATATTTGGGAAAAAAATACAATCCTTAGGAATATAAATACCGCATGCATTATTGTGACCTGACGCGTTTCAATGTTATTATTTTTCTACCCATGTTTTATTCTTGATTTACTGTATGTAATATGTATGTAATATTACCACTGAATTTATCAAAAAGCAAGTATGTAGGTATTTATAACATGTAGAAAGTAGCTTGAATGTTTTTGCTTGAAATGTTTCCCTAGTAATGATAATACGTAATTCATGAAACTTTTATTAAAGTAAATCTGTCATATAGAAAATAAATTGTCATTTTTTTCTGAAAATGCTGTTTAAGCTGTTTCTTTAATCTGTTTGCTTCAATAGCTTCTGAGCCATTGACCCAAAACAAGCACACCAAATAGAAGAGGCTTATAGTCTTTATGGTGTACATATAATTAGAAAAGTCAGCTGGCCTTATATACATGTTTCCTCAGGTTCACTAATTCAGAAGCTACCAAAACCATAGGCTCGGAATTACATTCTAGCTATGTGTATTTTCAGAATGGGTTCATAAGCTTCCACCCCATGTTTCTATATTGACATGTTTTGTATGAAGCAAGTGCTCACCAAATACAAAAAGAAACTGCAGCCTTGAAGTGCCTTTACCTTTGAAATGTCTTCAGATATGTCCAAATGTCAGGGTCATACTTACAAGTAAAGCACAAACATGTCTAACATTTTCAATGCTTAGCACTAAGCTATTGGTCATTCACTATGAAAGATTACCTCATTATCCATCAGGAGGCAAATGCTGGTCATATGATGAATCGTTGTTGCTTTGCCTGTCAGAACATCCTGTCAATCAGCTTGTCAGAATATATTTTTATTCATTTGCAACTGCAGAATTTTTGTACAGAGACCTCCAGAGGATTTGACTACAATGGATTGTATTGTAGAAGCAGAATGGGATAATTACTGTGAATTTTGAAATATTTTCCTCTGTATTTTTCACCACTCTACAATAATGTCAGCTCTTTCTATTCATCTGGGACCCAATGCTTCTGAGCTGAATTCATCATCAATTTTAATTTGAGGAAATGTTTTTGTCCAGTCTACAGCTCAGGTCTTGTGTCTTTCTCAAACTCCCTTTTCTTGAAAATGAGAGTCCATTCATGCAGTGGTCACAGCTCCGACAAGCTTTTTCCATAACAACCCAAACAAAAATGTGCAGGATTAGTTTACTTTGATGTTAAATCTTTGGAAAATAAAATGAAAAGCATATAAAGCTATTTTCCAGCAGTAAAACATGGGCCATTCGTTAACTAAAAAGTATCAGATCATTATTCTATATGTATGTATGTGCATGTGAGTGGCTGACTTTCTAAATATAACACTGAACATGGTTACTTGTTTATTGTTTTTCTTATTTGACATCCAAAATAGTAGATTTGGTGGCTAACTGACTGAGATACTGTACCTTAGATATTTGAATGTCCAGCTCAGCCAAGAAAGTATTTAAGAAATGTATCCTGTTTTATATGCTTAGTTGCCATATTTACACAAAATGTAGCATTTTGTCACATTCATTCCTGATAAGTATTGTGTCATTATTACCTCTAATATTCATTCTCTGTTTAGAACCCCTCACTGAAGCTATATGATCCCACCCAAACTTGCATGGAGTTTCAATAAGACATAAGGAATATATGTTATCTTTATTTACTGATGACATTTTATTGACATTGACAGACCCCCATATTTTTCTCCAGACACTGCAAAAGCTGCTGTCAACTTTTGGATCTTTATCAGATCTTAAAATCAACACTACTAAGACAGAAGCTCTACCCATCCATTACCTTTCCACCCTACTCTCGTCCTTGCAGATGAGTTACCTCTATCACTGGTGTTCTAATTCCTGTAAATATTTGGGCAGTCACATAACGTTCTCTAACTCAACCTTGTATATTGCTAATTATCCTTCTCTGTTCCAGGAAATTTCTTACATGTTGAAACAGTAAGACTCTTTCCCTGCTCGGGAGAATAAATGTGCCTAAAGAGTATGTAAACCCAACATTTAATATTTCTGATATGTGCCTGCTGTACCGTATACTTGTATGAAAAAAGTATGAAAAAGTATCCTGTTCTCTGTGAAATACTTCCTTTGTGTGAAATGTCTGTTGTTCCTGCCTGTCTCTCTGCTTCCCTATTAAAAATTGACCACACTAAACAGAAGAAAACACCATGTTCAGTTCTATAGCTGTGCTGGGAACTCAGCTTGCTCTCCTCCAATTTAAGAAGGGTTGAAATTTAGGCCACTGCTAAGAGGTCCAGATACAACTTTATTCCATTAAAGGTCAGGGGTAAAATTCAATAAATAGCCAACATGTTTCGGGGGCTAAGGTGCCGTAAACCCCTGAAACACGCTGGCTATTTCTTAATTGTACCCCTGACCTTTAATGGAATAAATTTGCATTTGGACCTCTTAGCACTGATAGTTGCTAAGCAGGTGCTTACATTTCAACCCTTCTTACATTACACTAATAGCCAAGGAGACTGTGGAGATCCTCTGGGATGTAGAAGCTGCCTGCCCAGGAACCATATCATTTACAACAACATTAATGCCTTAAGATAACAATACCAGTAAAGTAAACCTAAGCGTTCAGCACTATCTATCCACTTTCCTTAACTGCTCTCCTCCAATGATCAAACTTGTCCTGACACCCCCCTGCACAGCCTTTCATTGAGAAGATCAGTGTACTGTTGCTTTTCTACCCCAGCTCTTATGCAGATGATAACAGAGGGAATGTAACCACTTATAAAAAAGGGAAGACTGTATTTACAATGTTTCATTCTTATTTTAAACTGGGTGGGTTGTTTTATAAGATGATCAATTACAATAACTTTAGGATGTCAATTTTACCCAAATTAATGTATCTTTTCTAAACTCTTCCAGTCTCGATTCCTCTCTCACAGCTTTAATCTATTCAGATAGCATTTACTAATTTTATCTGGCACATCAAATCTCACTGAATAGCCAGTTCAGTATTCTTATCTCTAAGATCTCGAGGGAGACTGGGAGCACCAGATGTGATTAAATTTTATTAAATGTTACTATGCAACACATTATGTAATATTACTTCTTGGTCTACTCAATATACAGCTAATAGATGGTAAGAAATTGAGGCAGGGTCTATTTATCCCTCCCATTCCTGTTCCTTGATCTGGTCCAACCCAACTAATCCAAATCTTCAGTTGAAGTACCTGTGTTTAGCTCTACATGTTGTTCACACTGTTAGTCTGGGACAAGTGTCATGAAAGTAATCTATCTCTTCACTATGTCCTCATTTGTCCGATGTTTTATATACCCAGTCATACCGAACAATATGGCCATTGGGCGCATGATACCTTAGGTCCGTGTAGCTGTTTTCTAACTCTGTCACTGTTCTGCCCTCACAATGTGTTCAAAGTACAAGGCTTGGCAGACAGCTAACAGCTTCCCAATAAAGACTCAGGAGGAAGGGCTAATAGTTGTAATCTTTACTGAGAATAAGTTTTTTGTAAAACTGCAAAACACAAATTATAATAATATGCATTAGCATTTAACATTACATCACAAATGCAAATAGTAACAGGCATGCTACAATACTGTTAAGGCACTAGCTAGCACAAATGAGGCCTAGCTGAATGAACTCCCTGACAGAAACATCCTACCAAACAAACAGATGAAATGTAGTTGAATTAGTAGAACATATACTAATTAATTGAAAACTAATGACAGCCTACTTACAGACTTATGCTTCCAAGGCCAGTATTAAGAAATAGTGGAGGTCTTTATCATGCTTCCTTCACTGTAGAAAGATTATCTGCTGGACAGGAAGTGGGTGTAATATACTACACTTCCTGTTAATAATGGATGCCAAATTAAAGCAACAGTACGATCAGTAAATATATACCTTATAATGATCAGAACACTCCCCACCTGGCATAATGAACATTATACCACTATGTTTCATTTTTAAGAAGTAAAACAACTTCAGAGATAGGTCTAAAGTATACCTTAGGGGTGCCCTGTCTCATGACTTTAACTTTGACCTTTCTAACCTTACTATCATTACTAGGTACAGTCTCGACAATGGGTCCAACTGGCCATTCGTTTCGGTGGACCTGAGTGTCTTTTAGTAGGACAACATCTCCGACTTGCAGGTTAGGCTTGTCAGCTTGCCATTTTCTGTGTGACTGGAGCGTCACCAGGTACTCTTGTTTCCATCTATTCCAGAAGATGTCTGCAAGACTCTGAACTTGCTTCCATTGCTTGGTGTAAAGACTACCAGCATTTCTAGACACTGAAACTAAACGTCGAGCGTTCATGATAGCCATGACTTGAGCCATAAGTGTGATGAGAACTTCATGTTGAATACATCTAATGATGATTTTGGCTTGCATAAGATGATTGCTATTACGCTTGTCAGTCGTTGTAGCTCTACAGAAGGATTTGGCTAGGTGAATAAGCTTTCTTATAGCTCGAATGAGTGACTTCCAGCTGGAGAATCTTTCAAACCTGTGTGCGCCAAGGTTACCTCTAGTAGTTATGGTACTAAACGCTGTTACTTGTGCACGTACTTCTTTGTCGTTATCTGGTTCTACAAGTTCAAATGTCTCAAACTGAGTGGTCTCTTCGATTTCTGATCTAGTCAAAAAAGATGGTCCTGAAAACCAGTTGGTGTGCTTAAGGGCAGCCGCTAGAACCGGTCTAGTCCCATGATCGGCTGGATTTTTATCCGTACTGATGTAGTGCCACTGTTCTGGCCGTGTGGACTTTCTGATGCGTATCACTCTGTTTGACACGTACATGTAGAATCTTCTTGAAGCATTATGAATATATCCTAACACAATCTTGCTGTCTGTGTAAAACTTCACTGCATTAATTTCAATGTCAAGTTCTGCAACGATCAAGTCTGCCATCTCCACTGCTAAGACAGCAGCACAAAGCTCCAAACGTGGAACAGTGTGAGCAGGACGTGGAGCTAGTTTGGACTTTCCCATGATAAACCCAGCATAACTTTGTCCTTCAAAGTCCATTACTCTAAGGTAGGCTACAGCTGCTATAGCCATAGTGGATGCGTCTGAGAATACACACAATTCTCTTTGCTTCATGGCAGACAAAGAAACAGGGACATATGACCTTTGGATGATAAGTTGTTCAAGCTCGATTAATGAGTCCTTCCACAACTTCCACTGCATTTCTTTCTCCTTAGGTAGAGGTGTATCCCATTCACTTTGTTCATGTTCAGTAGTGATTTCTCTCATAAGAGCATTGCCTTGCATGGTTATGGGGGCTACAAATCCTAGGGGGTCGTAAAGGCTGTTGACCGTGGACATGACACCTCTTCTCGTGAATGGCTTCTCTTCTCTGGATACTCTAAATGTAAAGCTGTCGGTTTTGAGATCCCAACTGAGCCCTAAACTTCTTTGAAGGGGCAGTGAATCTGTTCCTAGATCCAGGTCCTTGAGGTCTTTTGCACGGTCCTCTGAGGGAAACGCTTCCATGACTTTGCTGCTATTGGACGCTATTTTGTGTAACCTTACGTTAGATTCTGCTAACATCTCTCTTGTTCTTTTCAGGCTGTCGATAGCCTCTTCGTTGCTGGAGAAAGAAGCGAGTCCATCATCTACATAAAAATTTGTCATGACAAACTGTTTAGCATCTGTTCCATGCTCTTCTTCACCTTCCTGTGCTGCTCGTCTCAGGTTGTAGATAGCTACAGCTGGGGAGGGACTGTTCCTGAACACATGTACTTTCATCCTGTATTCTGTAACATCTTTGTTAAAGTCATTGTTTTCATACCACAGGAACCTCAGGTAGTCTCTGTGATCTTTGCGGACAAGGAAACAGTAGAACATTTGTTGTACATCTGCTGTTACTGCAACGCGTTCTTTTCGGAACCTGATGAGGACTCCAAGGAGTGTATTATTCAGGTCAGGTCCACTGAGGAGGACATCGTTTAGGGAAAGGCCTTCATACTTTGCACTGGAGTCAAATACTACTCGTATCTGTCCTGGTTTCTGAGGATGATACACTCCAAATATTGGTAAGTACCAACATTCTTGTTTTTCTTCCAATGGTGGTGCTATTTCAGCTTGACCACTGTCGAAGATCTTTTGCATGAAATCATGGAAGTGTTCCTTTATATCTGTCTTTCTGTCTAGAGTGCGTCGCAATGAGGTGAGACGCTTTACTGCTTGTCCTTTGTTGTTAGGAAGGTGACGTCGTGGTGAACGGAAAGGTAGTGGAGCTACCCAGCTGTTTGACTCATCTATAAAGACTTCTCTGTCCATGATCTCAAGGAAGAGGCTATCTTCAACAGATGGTGCTGGTTTGTCATCATCTCGCGTTCTTTCAAACACTTTGCATCCTAGCTCATCTGTATCTTCAGATGAGGTTTTGGCCTCCATGTAACTCTGAACTTTCTGCTGTTGTATTGGGTTGACTAGTCTCTCTTTAATCTGTATCCTGTTGGTACAGGGGCTAAGACATGATGTGCGGCCATTTTGCAACATGTTTGTTTTGTAGACATTCACTTTTGCCGGCTTGTGAGCTCCATCCAGACATACATCACCAATGATGACCCATCCAAGGTCAAGACGCTGGGCAAATGGTGCATTGTGTGGCCCATTGTATTGCTCTCTGACCTTGTGCACTCTCAGTATGTCTCTTCCAAGTAGAAGGAGAATTGCCGCACCTGGGTCCAGTACTGGAATCTTGTCTGATATTTGCATCAGATGAGGGTAGTGACATGCAATTTCAGGTGTGGGTATCTCTGTTCTATCATCTGGTATCATATCACATTCTATGAGAGTGGGCAGAGTCAGCTGCGTTTTCCCATCTAATGACTCGATGATGTAGTCGTTTGCTCTCCTCCCTGATGTCTTCACAACTCCTGAACATGTCTTCAAAGTATACGAAGTTGGACTTCCTCTGTCACTGAAGAGGTCAAAGAACTCTGTTCTTGCCAAAGATCTGTTACTTTGTTCATCCAAGACTGCATACATTCTGATTGCCTTCTCTCTGAGGCCTGCAGGATACACCTTGACTAAACATATCTTGGAGCATGATCTAGAGCTAAATGTGTTTGTGCAGATCTCAGTGCACTTTGAGGTTATTGCTGGTAATGCACTCTCATTTTGCTCCCCACCATGATCTTCTTGGGTTACCGGATTCTCTGTTTTCCATGGTGCTGGTCCTGGGTGTAAAGCAGACAGATGGTTGTCATTATTGCATTCTTTGCATCGAATTGTCTTCACACAGTCTTTAGCAACATGTTGAGTTGAACCACAGCATCTGAAACAAATGCGCTTGTCCTTAAGAAAAGATTTGCGCTCCTCTATTGTCTTGCATCTGAAACTGCGACATTTTCTCAGTGGATGAGGCTTGTTATGTAGTGGACACTGCTTATCTGGGTCCTCAATTTGCATTCCTGAGCATTTATCCTGGTTGGCCTCAAACTCAGTCGGTACTTCTGTCTTCCGTACAGACACTGTTGCTCTGCGTTCTTTATTGTGCACTGAAGGTTGTTTCTCTGTCTTTACAGAACTGGAGCCTCCCATGTTCAAAAAGGCGAAGCTTGGGTCATTGCGTATTTTAGCTTGATTCACAATGAATTTGGCGAAGAAGGAGAAAGGTGGAAATGCTACCTGATGATCTTCCTTGTATTTTGATGCTTGCGTGATCCATCTTTCTTGTAAGCTGTAAGGAAGCTTCTCGATTACCGGTTTCACTCCACGTGCTGTATCCAAATATGAGAGGCCTGGCAGGTATCCACCAGCCTTTGCCGCCTCCAGCTCTAAAAGTATGTCCCCAAGCTCTCTCAGCTTCTGATTGTCTTTGTTTGTTATTTTTGGATAATTTTCAATTTTCTTCAGAAGTGCATCTTCAATTACTTCAGGTGACCCATAGCAGTCTTCCAATCTCTGCCATAACATTGTAAGCCCTGCTGTCGCATCATGAACATGTACTGACCTGATTCTTTTGGCTTGCTCAGTGGACTCTGGTCCGAGCCATTTGGAGAGTAGATCAAGCTTTTCCCTGTCTTTCATATTTAATTCTTGGGTGCTGCTTAAAAAAGATGACTTCCAGGCCCAATAGTTTTCTGGACGATCATCAAACTTCAGGAGACCAGAGCTCACCATTTCACGGCGTATCAAGTATTTTGTCACATCTGTGACTCCTGCTGCCTCAGGTGGGCATTTTCTGGGAACAAACACAGGGCATGTCTGTGGCTGGTAAGACAGTTGGGATGCTTGGTTAAACCCACTATAGTCGTGTGGTTGTTCTCGTTTACTGCAAGTCTTTCTGCTATAGGCCGGATTTTTATTTTCCCGTGGAGGGATTATGTCACCATTTGTTTGATTTCCTGAAGGACCAACAGATTGGTTTCTGAGTATGTAACTACTTGGCTTGTTATAGTAAAGTTCTGGTTCAGTCTTGTAGCATCGAGCAATATCAAAGTTGCCTGCTGCTAGCGGAACCCTGGATGATTCTAATGCATCATTAGACTGTTGATCAGTGTCCATGTTTGCGTGCAATTGTACATACTCACAAGTGCGTTGGATTGCACTGAGTGGTGTCATCTGGGTATCTATCACAGAGGGCTCTCTGTACTGTTCTTCGGCAGCTCTCATGAGCACCTCAGCTTCAGCTAAGGCTGCTGAAGCTATTTTTTCTTGCTTGATAATATGTAAAGATGCTTTCACCTCTGCTTTTCTTCTAAGTGCTTCAGCTTTACTTTTAGCTTCAATCATATGATGTTCTTCATCTATGCAGCCCTGTTCTCTTATCATTTCAGCTTCACGTATTGCATAGGAAGCCAGTGCACGCGCGGCTTCTGCTTTTGCATGGGCCCTTGCAGCTGCAGCACTGGTGGATGACAGGTTAGAGCAGCTTGAATGTCTAGAGCTAGTGCGCTTGGACCTGGCAGATTCAGCACTAGCTGATGTCTGATCCGACTGACTAGAGACTCTGGAGCTTGTGCAGCGTGACCTGTTGGTTGGCATATTGTGTATGCTTTCCTCTGCTTGTGTATGCTGAGGGATGACTGGTGTAGTATCCTTGTCTGTGTGCTGCATGATGAAACAGATTACTTCTTTGTAATGTCTGTGGCTGTAGAGGTTAGCTGATGATGAGCAGAATGAATCCACTCTTCTTTAGACTAGGCCCGCTGTGTTAAAAGTCTTTTTACTGTTCTGCCCTCACAATGTGTTCAAAGTACAAGGCTTGGCAGACAGCTAACAGCTTCCCAATAAAGACTCAGGAGGAAGGGCTAATAGTTGTAATCTTTACTGAGAATAAGTTTTTTGTAAAACTGCAAAACACAAATTATAATAATATGCATTAGCATTTAACATTACATCACAAATGCAAATAGTAACAGGCATGCTACAATACTGTTAAGGCACTAGCTAGCACAAATGAGGCCTAGCTGAATGAACTCCCTGACAGAAACATCCTACCAAACAAACAGATGAAATGTAGTTGAATTAGTAGAACATATACTAATTAATTGAAAACTAATGACAGCCTACTTACAGACTTATGCTTCCAAGGCCAGTATTAAGAAATAGTGGAGGTCTTTATCATGCTTCCTTCACTGTAGAAAGATTATCTGCTGGACAGGAAGTGGGTGTAATATACTACACTTCCTGTTAATAATGGATGCCAAATTAAAGCAACAGTACGATCAGTAAATATATACCTTATAATGATCAGAACAGTCACCTTGTAAATGTAGTATCTCATAAGCTACACTCCTTTGAGGATCTTCAGACTAAGAAACATATTCACAAACACCCTTTTTTCTTTAATCTCCAAATTAAATATTACTTTTCCTCCATGTCACACTCATTAACCTTAGGCAAGCCCGCTAAATTCAAATCTATTTGTGTTTAAGGCCCTTATCAATTAAATTTAATATCCTCCTTTTATATAATTCTTCATGAAGAATTTCTGCTTTTTTTGGATCATCATTTGTGCATGCCTAAGTAGGCACATATTCTTCAACATCCTAGTTCTTTAAACCACTGGGAAAAAATATTGGACCCCTCCTGTAAATCCTTATATTGTGTGGTGCAGAGAGTAACTACTTATAAAGTTTAGAATTTATGGGTATGCCACATGGTTTACAAAAGGGGTAAACATACATTTGGGTACCATCATCCTAAATATGACTAAGATCAGGAAGTAGGGCAAAAAGAGGGATCAGAGCAAGGACCTCTCCAATAATGTCCTGCCTCTTTTACAAAAACAACGGACTATTGCGGTACCATGAAAAAAGACTTGAATTAAAAAAGCATAAATTTATTTCAAAACATGATAAAAAAGTCCCATAGGGGACATCAATTGTACATATTCATAACATGACATGCATAGACAATGATAATTGTTTTACAGCATTGTTGATACTAGGTTGGTATAGCTACCAACCTAGTATCAACACAGACGAATGGTCTTCAGTGATGACCTCATGGAACCATTCTTGGACCATGTTTTAGGATGGTTTAGGTTCATTGATGACCTCTTGGTCATTTGGACAGGCACTGAGCAACTTTTACAGACATTTATTGCAGAGTTAAACATTAACTCTTTCAACCTCCATTTCACTTTTTCCCATGACAGACTAAGCATCCCATTTCTAGACGTCTTGATTATTAAGGATTCCACCGGTCACCTAACCACAGACCTTTATCGCAATCCCACCGCAGGCAACACCTTGTTACACGCCTCTAGTCTCCATCCCCGTCCTCTGGTTCGCAGTATTCCCTTCGCTCAGTATCTTAGACTGAGAAGAAACTGCACAGAGGACGGGGATTTCTACAAACAGGCTAATGCTCTCCGCACACGATTGTTGGCGAGAGGCTACAAACGTACCGTACTGAGAAAAGCTTTCAACAAGGCTCTGGCCTTAGACCGACAAACATTACTATACGGCCCCCCACGTCCTAAACAACCTTATACGACCAAGATTATTACTAAATTCTCCACCCACCACCAGCAATTACGAAAAATATTGTCAAGTCATTGGCATATTTTAACCGACCATTACGTCCTTAAAAAATACATCAAACCCATCCCTGACCTGGTCTTCAAAAGGGCCACTTCTTTAAGGGATAGACTAACACATAGTCATTACAGGATTCCTTCCCTTGGTCCATCGGAAACCAGAGGCACGTACAAATGTGGCAACTGTCCACATTGCCCCTGGATCCAAGAAGGACAACACTTTTTACTTCCCAATGGTGAAATGTTTGTCCCCAAACACTCGGCCCATTGTGGCACACGTGGAGTCATTTACCTCATGACCTGCGCGTGTAGCGCCTTTTATGTGGGGAAAACAATTAGAGAGTTACGGCAGAGACTGGGGGATCACCTATACGCCTCTACGAATGGCAAGCTTACCACCGTAGGCCGCCATATTGGCATCTATCACCGTTTCAATCTGGACTATATCCGGTTTACAGTATTAGACGTTGTCCCGGAAGACCCCCGCGGGGGCAACTGGGACCGCGAAATTTTAAGATGTGAATCCCTGTGGATTGAGCGACTTAATGCATGTGTCCCTCCTGGCATTAACGAGACACATTCATATAAATATTTCCTTGAATAATCCAGTTATAACTTGTCTTTTCTTTTCCCCAATCCCTGCCGTGACCCAACCACTTATATATAAGGGATCTCCAAAAACAATAAATCAATAATAAATAAAAAATCGTTTGTGTGTATATTCATATAACAAATCACATCAATTATCGCTTTCAGAAAAACCCTTTGAACTTTATCAGACTTCAGGTTTTTTCCTTAGGACTATATACCAGTGGACTCTTTATATATATTGTCAATGTTTTTTAATGTTTCTGTTTGTGGCTGACTTCATCATTCCAGTAGATGACTTGTTGTCCAAGTCAAAGTTATGTATATTTAGATTGCAGTTGTTGTACACTGCCCTGGGACGGGCTGCGATGCATGCCTCCGCAGCTGTGGGCGTTCCCGCTGCTGGAGACCATGCACCGCTCCCCCCTCCCAATTTATTGCTTTGAAACACTATGTGCACCCTAATGATTATTCAATTGCACCTGCCACTCTGCTCTGGGGGGATGTGAGGAGTTTATTCTCCCCCTGTGGCGGGCTTGCGTTCCTCCGGCGGTGGCCTGGGCTATTTTGAGCTCAGCTGCCGCTTCGTTTTGACCAGTGCTTATGCACTGGTCAATGTTGAGCTATGCGCCTGCGCCGGACGTAGTGCCCACGCCTGCGCAATAGTGGAGGATCGGACCCGGAAATATATGCGACGGTTCTTACCGCCGTTTGAACTTCCGGGTTGGAGGCATTTAAGATGCCCAGACTCAGCTGCTTACAGCTTCTGACGGACACCCAGCACCGCACCAACGCTACCTGGAAACCCTGTAAGTACTTAATGTACAGTCTCCATGCAGAACAGGATTATCCATCACTTCTGTGTGGTATCCCCCCCTCCTGCTAAACATGAAAAAGAGTCTACCATGTGTGTCTACTCTTAACATCTCTTCTATGGATTTATATCCCTTATAGTGATTCCTCGCGACGATACGGTGTGGCGTTTTGGCCACCCACGTTAATCTGGGTGTCAGCAGCCCTTAGGTCTGGGTCTTATCATAACAACGATAGGTAAAAACTTCTTTACCACCTTTAACTCTCCCTCTGTTAATTCTGTGTGTTTCTCAACCAGGTACATAGGGATACTTGCTGCATTCCACACCCCTCACTCCCTTTCCCCTTCCCCACCCCCTTCCCCTTTTTCCTCTCCCCCCCCCTTTTCCCCCCCTTTTCCCTTTCCCTTCCCCATCCCCTTCTTTTCCTTTTTTTCCCTCTTCTCTTTTTTCCCCTATCCCTTGTTCCCTCCTGCCTCTCCCTTTTCCTTTTCCCTACCCTTCCCCCTTGTGTTTTTATTCCTTTCCCTTTCCTTCCCCTTCCCTTCCCCCCTTTTTCCCCCTCACCCTTTCTCCCCCCTCCCCTTATCCCTCCTCTGCCCCCTCCCTTCTCCCTCTTTTTCCCTCCTCTCCCCGCTCCTTCTCCCCCTCCCCCTCTCCCCACTCCCACTACCGTCCCTGTCCCTTCCTCCCTCATCCCCCCTTTTCCTCTCCCCTTTCCTTCCCCTGTTTTCTTCTTTCCTCTTCCTTCTCCTTTCCCCTTCTGCCCCTCTCCAAAACCTCCCCCTTTCCCCCCCCCCCTTCCTTTCCAGCCATTTTCCTTGGCACCGATCCCTTCACCCCCACCCCAACACTCCCGGGTGCTCTTCATTCAGACATACCGTTTGATTGTTTAAAACCTTATCCCATTGAATTTTTCACAATAGCATTACCTTAATTTGCCTCCCTGGCCCGCCCCTGGGGGAACGCCTCGTGAGGGCGTCTCACAAATATCGCTCCAGAGAACCGTTATGGTTATAGTTTGGTGAGTGCAATTTTTAAACTTCAAATTTCAAATATATTCTCCAATATCAACTATGTACTTTTTGTAAAATCATGTATGTTTTTTACTATGTTGATACTGTATTGTTCTTTACCCTCATAGACTATATACTGTTAGACGCCTCCTGAAGAAGCGGCTGTGACCGCGAAACGTAGAGATCACGTCTGCAAGTATCACACCATACACTTTCTGTCCATATATCTGTGTGGGCATTAGCTATACCAACCTAGTATCAACAATGCTGTAAAACAATTATCATTGTCTATGCATGTCATGTTATGAATATGTACAATTGATGTCCCCTATGGGACTTTTTTATCATGTTTTGAAATAAATTTATGCTTTTTTAATTCAAGTCTTTTTTCATGGTACCGCAATAGTCCGTTGTTTTTGTAAAAGAGGCAGGACATTATTGGAGAGGTCCTTGCTCTGATCCCTCTTTTTACCCTACTTCCTGATCCTACTTATAAAGTTTGGATTTTTGGTACAGAACACTGTAACCCAATGATATTAGACACCTGCCGGAAATGCAGTCATGGAATGAGCTCACAGTATCACATTTTCTGGCAGTGTCCGCATATCCAATTTTTCTGGACTACTGTAATGTCCATTCTTCAACAAGTTCTCAATATCTCCCTCCCATTGGAATCTGCTGCTACTAAATATAATTGCTGATGTCAGGAGAACTGAATATCTCACAGCCATAACTAGCGGCACATTAACACAATTCAATTAAAACTGGGCCATTTAGGACCAATCTGAGTTTGGTCTCCCTTCCCTTCCATCAGTCCCTTTCATCTTTTCCTATTGGCTTTTAACTGTTATAGTTACTAACCTCTGGTGTGTATCTTATGTTTCCTACAACCTCCCTTTGCTTATAGATGCTCACTATTTGAGTGATCTGGGATAAGGCCTGTCCCATCCTGGCCCACACATTTGTATAATGCAGCGTACACATGGTCGGACTTTTCACCCAGACTTGTCCGACGGACACCGATGGACCAAATCCGCGGACAATCCAATCGTGTGTGGGCTTCACCGGACCTTCAGCAGACTTTTCCAGTCGCAGATCTGATGGACTTTAGATTTGGAACATGCTTCAAATCTTTACGTCGTAACTCCGCTGGACCCAGAAATCCGTTCGTCTGTATGCTAGTCTGATGGACAAAAACCGACGCTAGGGCAGCTTTTGGCTACTGGCTATCAACTTCCTTATTTTAGTCTGGTGTACGTCATCACGTACGAATCCATCAGACTTTGGTATGATCATGTGTAGGCAAGTCCGTTTAAAAAGTCCGTCGTAAGTCCGCCAAAAGTCCGTCGAAAGTCCGCTGGAAAGTCTGTCGGACAAGTCCGGTCGAAACGTCCGCTCGTGTGTACGCGGCCTTACACTTGTTTGGCTGCGCTTCTCCTATGGGTCACAGGAGTGCAATTCATTTTGCACATCTGTGACCCGTTTTAAAGTCCACTCTCTGTTGATGTCACGGATATTAGTCCAGGCACTGCGTCACATGACAATAAAGTCTGGATCTGCCAGGTGTCTGGACTGACACCCATCTCATCCTCTTAGCCTCTCAACCTCTAAGCGAGTCACTGCGAGCCTGAGACAGCCTCTTCCCACCCCTCCACAGCTCAGAGCTTCAGTGAGCACTACCTGAAATTTGGACGAAAATGCATTTGGACGAATACGTATGCACATGTCTAGCTCGGAGAAGGAAGGGCTGAGCCCAGCCCTGACACCCCCAAACCCATACTTCTCTTTTAAAGACTTTATGCCAAATCACATATGTGTACATGATTGGCTTCAAGTGGTTATACCGTTTATCACTGCAGCTGTATGCCATACTCAAAAATAACCCAAATCAGTGTTTATGATTTAGTTTGTATGAAAGTCCACAAACTACGGTATATAATCTGAAAATTGATCAGTCCTGATGTACTGATGGTCTGTCTCATTTCAAATATCACCCAAATGACTCCTTTTTTGGAAAATAGTCCAATGTATTTAGTAAGAGGCATGGCGAGTTTTTTGAAGTTGTAATTTTGTGTCACAATTTTTTGGAAAACAAAGACATTTTTTACATTTTTTTTTTTTATATACTGTCATTAGTGCAGTACAGTATTCTCATATAACTGGTGTGGTGGTGATCAAGGACACTGACTAGTGACAGTATGTAAACAAGTATATATATTTTGTTTCCTTTTTACATTTTATCTTATTGCATTTACATTTTTTTTAACACACTGTGACCAGCACAATACAGTATTATCATAGTAACACTGTACTACTCTGTGGAAGCAATCAGGATTTTTTTTATACATTATGATTTGCTTATACTAGTGAATTTCACTGGTCTAAGCAACCGTATTTACTGAATAAAATTGACTCATTCAGTGTGTATGGTTGTGATTAGCTGCGATTGGCCACAGCTATTCACATGATACAGGTGGGCTGAATTAAAGCTATTCATTGTTTACAATTGTCATGTGATCTGCTGTGATTGGTCACAGTGATCACATGGTACTGGCAGCGGGCTGGTACACTGATCAATCATCAGCTGTATGCGGTGGACACAGCCGGTGACAAATCGTGCTGCAGCAATACACCCTGAATGACAAAGGTTGTGCCCAGCTGTCATTTGACAATAGGCTGGGCAGGAAGTGGTTAAAGTGTCCTCGTCCCTCTGTGCTATTTCGCAGAAGCAAATACATACATAGGTCATGCACACAGGCCCGTCGTGACAGGACAGGCAAAACAAGCAATTGCTTGGGGCCCTGAACTGGTCTGGGGCCCCAGCCACGCTGCTGGCCACCGCTTCCTTTAAGCTGCAGCCTGTAGTGTGGCCCAGCTCCTCTTCCTTCCTCCTGCAGTCTGCGTGGTACAGGAGATTCAGTTTCCTGTTCCCAGCCAGACTGACAGGAAGTGCACACTTCCTTTAAGTTCGGTCGGCCGAGAACAGAAAACTGAATCTCCTGCTGCGCAGTATGCGGTAGGGAGGGGGGTTAAAAAGAACACGGGGGAGGTAGTAGTAAGGGGGAGGCAGTCATAAAGACCCATTTAGTATTAAAAATATGGTAGCTTGCTGACCATAATAAAAACAATTACCATAGCTTTCTTTCCATTTTCTTCTTTCTTTACCATCCCATTTCCATCGTATTGCTTCTTTTTTTAATCAGGTAGTATTTATTAAAGCTTTTTGCAAAAATTTACAAAGCAGAGAAAAGACTCTACAAATGTTCAGTTGTTGAAAATGTTCACATTGTATGCACATTATATGTAACAGCAGTATTTGCACTGTAAACCTTTATTTATATAAAATGTTGGTGAACTTAAACTGTATCGCTATGCTGTGATTCCTGTAGGCTTTGCGTGCATGCGTGCGGGGGGGTTGGGGGGCCTCCATGTCCATTTTGCTTGGGGCCCCCCAAATTACTTCAAACGGCCCTGCATGCACGCATATATAAATGGTGTTTACACCACACATGTGAGGTATCACCACAAACATCATAGAAAGAGCAATAATTCTTGTCAAAAGAAGTTTATTGAGTATACAATGTTATAAAGATACATAAAGTAAGTTTACAAGGATCTATAAAGTAAGCTCATTGTTTTACAGTAGGGTTTATATAGGTAAATATCATGAAATTTCAAATATTAAACATTGGGTTCACGTAAACCTAAATTAAAGATATATATCATTTCCTTAGTTACTTTTGTAGGTATTTAAATGATTTATACCTACTATACATATTGTTTACAAGTAGAGTGTATATAGGTCAAATAAATTCTGATAATGAGCTTTAATCGTAAGGTGGAGAAAAGGAAAGAGAAAGAAGAAAAAGGGTTGAAAGGTAGAGGTATGGTCCACAAGGTTGTCCCGTTCGTCAGTTTATTATTCTTTTTAGTTCTCTTTGAAGCCTTAGAATGGGTGTCTCTGTAAGTCATTTAATCTGTTACCATGGCAACAGGACAGAGTCATTGAAGTTTGACAGGAACTGTTGTTTTATCCAAGGATGCCAAAGTTTTTCAAATTTTGGAATTTGATTTTGATCGATGGCTACCATCTTAGCATGGGACATTGTATTATTCATTCTGTGAATTGTTTCTGCTAGTACCAATGTAGGAGATTTCCATGCCTTGGCCACTGTTTGTTTTGCAGCCGTTATTAGTTGGATCATAAGTTTGAATTGAGAGAGTGTTAACCATTCCGGTTTTAGATTAAGTAAAGTTAAATATGGATCTGGTTGTATTATTTTTTTAAATATTTTAGATGCAATCACGAAGACTTCCTTCCAGAAGGTTTGGATTACTGGGCACGTCCACCATATGTGTAAATATGTGCCTATTTCTGGGCATCCTCGAAAACAAAGAGTTGAGGTATTAGGTGAATATTTTGCCACTCTAGCGGGTACAAGGTACCAGTGAGTTAGGACTTTATAATTTGTCTCCAGTGCTAAGATGTTGGGTGAAGATGACTTAGATGAGCCATATGTTAGACCAGTCCGTGTCTTCTAAAGTTCGTCCCAGGTCTTCCTCCCACCTCTGAACATAAGAGGGTCTATTAAGATTTGCTACTCCATATAATTGATTATAAAGTGATGAAATTGTACCTTTAGCAAATGGATCTTTTGTACAGATTGATTCAAAAATGGATAATTGGGATAATGGTGTATCCCCCTTTAGGAATGGTGTATAGAAATTTTTGATTTGGAGATATCTAAATATCTCAGAGTTTGGTAGATCATATTTTTCTCTAAGCGATGGGAATGAAAGGAATGATTTAGATGCTATGAAGTCATTTAGTGTCTGAATGCCTGATGTTGTCCAAGCTTTAAAAGAATTTGGGTAGATCCATGCCGGATAAAAGGCCGGATTTCTGATAAAAGAAAGGAGAGGATTGTGTGGAGATTGTAACTGATATTTGGTTTTTAGTTTATCCTAGAGAGATAAGAAGTGTTTAGTTATGGGATTATAAATTTTAAAGCGGTCTTTAGGATCAAGCCATAATAAATTTGATATTAATAGAGGGTCATTTTCTGAAGCCTCTATAAATACCCATAATGGGATTTCCTGTTTTGCATGGTATTTGGACAGACTGGCCAAATGTGCTGCTCTGTAATAGTTAGTAAAATTAGGGTATCCCAGGCCTCCTTTATTTTTGGGAAGATGTAATGTGTGTATAGGTATACGTGGTTTAGAAGAGCCCCATATAAACGAAGTTGCTCTTTTTTGTACTATTCTCAAAAAATAGGAAGGAATTGGAATAGGGAGGACTCTGAATAGATAAAGCAATTTGGGTAGAATAGTCATTTTGATTGCATTAATCTTCCCTATCCAGGATAAAGGAAGTTGCGACCATTGTTTTATTAGATTTGTGATCTGTCTTAATACAGGAGGATAATTGGTTGAGAATAAGTCAGAATGAGATGCTGTTAAATGAATTCCAAGATATGGGATTGATTTTTCTGCCCATGTGAATGGGAGTGCAGCCCTAGCCGGGATCAATTCCATGTTTGTGAGTGAAATATTAAGCACTAAGCATTTCTTAGGATTAATCATAAGGCTGGATAGGGCTGCAAATCCATCAAGAGCTGGTATTAAGTTAGGACCAGAGACCTGTGGTGATGATAGAAAAAGTAATATATCGTCTGCAAATATACATAATTTGTGTGTAATACCTCCTACTTCAATGCCAGTTATAGTTTGGTTTGTTCTGATGTATTGGGCCATGGGTTCGAGTATAAGGGCAAATAATAAGGGAGATAATGGGCAACCCTGTTGGGTACCTCTTTCGATATTAAAGGCTTCAGATTTGTATCCAGCATATTTTATATAGGCTTTGGGTTTATTATATAATGCTTTGATCCATGTTAAAAAGTGGGGTCCAAAACCCCATTTTTGTAATGAATATTGCATATATTGCCAGGATACTGTGTCAAATGTCCTCTTAATATCGAGAGATAGAAAACATAAAAGGATTTTCCGTTTTTTAGCAATATATGCCAATAACACTGCCCTGCGTATATTATCGCCTGCCTGTCTATTTGGCATGAAGCCTACTTGATCTCTATGTATTAATTTTCCTATAATGCTATTGAGGCGTTTTGCTATTATTTTTGCTAATAATTTAATATCGAGGTTTAACAGAGAGATAGGCCGATAATTCACACAGGAAGTATCATCAGAAAGGGGTTTTGGGATCATACAAACAATTGCCATTAGTGTTTCTTGCCGAAAAGAATGTCCATCTAGAAGTTTGTTAAAAGTTTCAGTGGGAATGGGAGAGAGTATTTCTGAGAATGTTTTATAGTATAAAGCCGAGTAGCCGTCTGGGCCTGGTCTTTTGTTAAGTTTTAGGTCTTTTATGGCGTTAGCAACTTCATCTATAGTTATAGGCTCATCCAAACTGCTTTTTTGATTCTGAGATAACTCAGGTAAGGTTATTTTTGAGAAGAAGGATTCAGCTTCTGTAGGATTAAATTCATTGTTTGTCTTGTATAAAGTTGCGAGATGTGAGTGAAATTTATGGACTATTTTAACTGGATTACAAGTGTAAACATTTTTTGATAATTTCAAATGTATTGGTTTGAAAGATTTGTTAGTTGAATTTAATGCCCAAGCCAAATTTGTACCTGGTTTGTTTGTATTCATGTAGAAATTGTGTTTGGAGCGTTTGAGGGATTTATCAACTGACTCAGTGAGAAATAGATCGTATTCCAATCTAGATTTTTCCAGATGAGATTTTGTACTCTGAGATGGATTATCTTGAAATGATATGTAGGCTGCATTAAAATTGAGTTCTAGTTTTTTTGCTAGATTTTTGCGTTCCCGTTTAAATAGTGCCATTTGTCGTTGTATTGTACCACGCAAGACAGGCTTATGAGCTTCCCACAGTGTTATTGGGGAGATGTCTGTTGTATTATTAATTGATATGTATTCCTTTAAAGCTTGTTCAATGGCCATCTGATGTAGTGGGTGTTTGAGCATTATGTCCGGTAAGTACCACGTTGGGTCATGCGCTTTTGGTATGACTGAGGCTATAGTAGTGTATACTGCATTATGGTCAGACCACGGAATCGGAATTATATCTGATGCAATAATTTCTGGTATCATTCCTATTGTTAGAAAAATATGATCTATTCTGGTGAAGTTTTGATGAGGGTGTGAGAAATAAGTGAATTTCTTTTTCATTGGGTTACTTTCTCTCCATGAATCTACCAGATTGTATTTGGAAAGAAGTTGAGAAAAAGGTAATCTAGAGGTTATTTTGGATGGTGTAAAAGGTGATTTATCTAGAAATGGGAGGAGGACCTGGTTCGAATCCCCACACATTATCACTGTTCCTATTTTGTGTGTATTAATCACTTGTAATATATGTGAGAGGAATGGTGTAGGTTGTTTGTTAGGAGCGTAGTAGGAAATCACAGTGATTGCTGTATCCATTATATAACCCATGAGTATCAGGTATCTACCTTCTGGGTCTTTAATTTCTGATGATAAGGTGAATGGTGTGGAGCGGTGAAATGCAATTAGAGTTCCCCTTTGCTTGGTACAGGCAGAAGCCGTGTAAATTTGTTGATAAAAAGGAGAAATATATTTTGGAGTAGAATCTTTGGTGAAGTGTGTTTCTTGGAGGCATACTATGTGAGCCTTCTTGTTATGGAAAGTACGGAAGGCTTTGGTCCTTTTTTGAGGGACATTTATTCCCTGAACATTCAGGGAAAGTATATTCAGTGGTGCCATGGCAATAGATCAAATAGTTTTGACCTACTTTTTGTTATGCAGAGCTGACTGCGCAGATCAACCTGTGTGGACTGAAGAGATGAATAGATAGAAAAGAAACCAGTGAATTCTGGAGTAAAGAGTAAACAAAAAACATATGAGATTAGATGATACATTGTATAAATTATTTTTTGCAAGTAATCACAATTTACCCGTGAAAGAGAATAAATATCTCTCTCAGGGGAATAAGTGCCTTCGTCACACTCCCACATAATAAGGTTGGGAGAATGAGGAGGGCTAATGGGGGTACACGGATCTTCCGCTTACAGGAGAGAAGTGCTATGTCAAAAGACATCAAAACGATGTTTCATTAATTGGAGTGCAGAATATAGTTTTTGTTGAAATTATTTATTCCAGGGTGGTTGTATATGGTTAGTCTTGCCCTAGGCTAAATAATTCAGTTAGAAAGGTACTGTTAATAACTTTGGTATTGATGAAGATAGTTTGAATTATTTTGGGATTTTAACCCTTTTAGAGTAAACAATTACATATTTTATTCATATGTAACTGTTTAGATATGTGATATGTTAACTCATAAAATTGAGGTTGTATTGCTTCAGATTAGAATAAACAAAAACATAATTCTAGGAACTAGTTAGGTAATAATATATTTGTTTTAAGAAAAGAAAGAAAAAGCTTCCATTACTTCTGGATTATTGAACATATTTGTCCTAAAAATTAATAAATCTATTGTTATTACCTGATAATATATAACTGAACAAGAATTTCCTTATTTCACTTATATATTCTAAGGCTATATGAATCAGAAGTAATAAGAAATATAACTGGAATGTAACATGATCCCACACAGTGTGTGACTATCAGAATGCAGTTACATTCAGTTATAAATATAGGTTTTTTTATAGAGAACCATTTCTTAGTATAATAAATGAAGAGATATCAGGAATTAGGATGTCAGTCCATTGAATCTTCTTGGTCCATGGATGATGTGGCATAACGGTCTCTTTTGTGAGAATGATGATTCACATTTTATTCTGAAATTTTCTGAGTGCTGCCTGAAGGTGAAGATAATGCCATTCTTCTGCGTGTGGGGGTGTTGCTGCTTGTGGGTTCTGTCAGATTTAATTTTAAAAGGGTTTGTTGTAGTTCATCTGCTGATCTGCTTCTGTAAATTGTACCTTGGTAGTTAAATCTGACTGAAAAGGGGAAACCCCATTGATACATAATGTTGTGGCGTTGCAGTTCCATTAGTTGGGGTTTCATGGATCGTCTTTTAGTAATAGTAAGTTGGGATAGGTCAGCAAAAATTTGATAATTGTGTCCTTGAAAATTAAGTTCCTTTTTTTCTCTTGCAGCAATTAGTATTTGTTCTTTCGTTCTGTAATAATGAAATTTTGTGATTATATCACGTGGGGGTCCATCTTTCTTTTTGGCTGTGAGGGCTCTGTGTACTCTGTCCAGTTCTAAATGTTCAATAGAGATATCTGGCTTTAGTTCTTGTAATAGAGCAGTAATAGTAGATTGCAGGTCTGTCACAGTTTCAGGTATTCCCCTTATGCGCAAGTTTGAACGTCTGTCTCTATTTTCGTAATCTTCGAGCTTAGTTTGAAGTATTAAATTCTCTTTTTTTAATTGTTCCAATTCTGTTATATTTTCTTGGGTTGTAATTTCAATTTCATCAATTTTTATTTCTAAGGCTGCGGTGCGGTTTCCCAGCTCTCTTATTTCTTTGGTTAGGCTTTTTGTTATTTGGTCTGAGGTTTGTTTTAAAGCCTTATGAAGCATCTTTTCAAATTGTAATAATATTACTGGGGATTCTGAGGAGGCTTGTGGAGAAGTTTGTGAGAGGATTTGTTCTGTATCTGACTCAAATGGAGAGTCTTGCTGTGACATTTTCTGTCTGTGAGAGGGCCCTGATGCTGTATCTTGTGAGGTGACTGGAGCTGCTTCAGCTGCAGTGAGTGCCTGTGAGCTCTTTGTGAGGTGATTTTTATTTCTGCCACGGTTTCCTCCCAGTACCATATTTCCTGCCCAAACTTTCACAGTTTGTTCCCAGGGGCAAAAAGGTTCAAATGGATACCTTTTGAGCCTGCAGGCTCCGCTTTGTCCTTCTCTTCTCTCCTCAGCGGTGTGGTGCTCTAACAATGCATGTCTGCTCCGCTAGGCTCCGCCTCCTGCCCCCCGAAAGAGCAATAATTCTAGTGCTAGACCTCTTCTGTAACCCTAAAATGGTAACCAGTAAAACATTTAAAAATTTTGCTTATGGAGATTTCTAAGTATTGTAGTTTGTCGCCATTCCACAAGCTCACACAATTTTAAAGTGGGACATGATAAGTATCTATTTACTTGGCATAACATTATCTTTTATACTTTACCCTAAAATTGGGTTATATATACTGTTTGTTTGCACTAAAATTTATGAAAATGTATTTTTGTCAAACAATTGCGCTTGAAAAAACGCTGTGCCATTACTGTGTGACATTAACCGCTTGCCTACCACCTCATGTAGAAGTATGGCAACAGAGTGGGTCTACTGTGCTGGATCATGTATCTAGTACATAATCTGGCACTACCGGGTAGGGACGCACACGAGCTGTGCCAGCACATCAGCTGTACCATGATTAGTCACAGCACAAGCCGATCAGTGGGTACCATCCAATGATTGCACGCCAGCACCCGCTGATCGGCAAAGAGGAAGACAGGACAGAGCTCTGTCAATGTAATCAATACAGAGCTCTGTCCTGTCAAAGCTATTTTCTGGGACACACATAAACACATGTTAGGCACACATTTAACCCTTTGATCGCCTTAACCTCTTTCCAGCCAGTGTCAGTAATACAGTGACAATGCATATTTTTCTCACTGATCACTGTATTAGTGTCACTGGTTCCAACAAAGTGTCAAAAGTGTCAGTTAGTGTCAGATCCTGCCACATTATTGCAGTATCACTATAAGTCTTTGGTCACCGACATCAGTATATAAAAAATCCAGTATATATACCATAGTTTGTAGCTGCTATAAACAAAAATATGTAGCAGAACACATGTTGGCCTAAATGTATGAAGAAATTAGATTTTTACATTTTTTTTTAGTGGATATGTTTTATAGCAGAATGTAAAAAATATTCTTTTCTTTTCAAAATGTTTGGTCTTTTTTCATTTATAGTGCAAAAAATAAAAAACCCAGTGGTGATCAAAAACCACCAAAATAAATCTCTATTTGTGTGAAAAACTGACACAAATACAGCGTTGCATGACCGTGCAATTGTCAGTTAGTAACGCAGTGCAAGAAGCACAAAATTGCTTGTTCAGGAAGGTAGGTAAAACTTCCGGAGGTCAAGTGGTTAACAATAGCAATATATATATATATATATATATATATATATATATATATATATATATATATACACACAGTATATAATGTTTGGGGGTTCTAAGTAATTGTCTAGCAAAAAAATGCTGATTTTTACGTGTAAACAAAAAGTGTCAGAATAGGCTTGGTCTTCAAGTGGTTAATATGGCTGTAATCCATCTGATCATTTTAGGTATCTATTTTTGACACTGATGTATTTTGGTATCTCTTTTTTTGTTAATCTTGCAAAACCCAATAAAAATACAGTTAAAATGATTTAGCATTTGGTCAAATTGTCATATCATATCATCATCGGATATCAAAATCATATCACATATCATAATAAAATAATAATCAAAACTGTCATGCAGAATCAATAATGCAGATATTTTTTAAAAATCATTAAATGCTGCCTCTATAGCTTGCAGGAGATTGCAGAGCTTGATCAGTCCACGGACAGATATTTGTTATCTTTCATTCCCAAGTCTGTCTTCAGTCTCTTGACTCACCCCACATATCTGTAGTATGCTTATTTCTATGCCTTTAGCTGTCCTCCTCACCTGTCAGTTAACCTGTCCTATAGCATAGGAAAGGTTAACCCAGGAATTAAATCCTTTCATAGAGCTTAAGTGCTAGAACCTCTCAGAGCATGTTGTCAGGTTTTATCCTTTCATTTTAGATTTATTACAACATTACAATTTGTCACTTTTAACACTGACCTTCTGTATCTCTTCACTGGATCAAACTTTTCTAGAGGGAGATGCGAATGGATTGGAGAAAGGACAACTGAAAGCAAAGCAGATGATACAGCTATGATTTGAATTAGTAAGTGCAATCTGCAGGTTCATTTGTTTTACGTTTTTTTGTTTTGTTATTTTTAGCAGCTTTCTGTACTAATTATTACTAATAATAGTTATTGTTAATTATGTGAAAAATTTTAATATTTTATTAACATTTTGCATATTTATCTTCTTCTTTGTTATGTTTTTAGTTTCATTAGTTTTTAATTGGAAAGATATATAAAATATTATACAATACAACAGTTAGGGAGACAAATGGTACCCAGATGGGTAAACTGAACAAAATTTGTCTAGAAGTTACCGTTTGTTTTCATTATACACAAATAAATGTTACTTGTTACACAAATCTGTACATGCATATTCATACATGTTCTGTATTTTAAGAAGACTGGCGATAAAAACTTGAGAAACAAGACATAATAGACAAATATGTTCTCATCAAGATTTTAGATCAATCAAAGTATAAAGTAGAGAAGTAAACAATAAAAGGAACAATAAAAGCAACAATACCTGAATGAAATGAGGGGAGGGGGGGTAAAACAGTAGGGAGATGTTGTTGATGTCTAGGTGTAGTCTGTCCAGGTGTAGTCTGTTCAGGTGTGGTAGACAAATTTGGGGAAAGTGAATATTGTATCATAAAATGGTTAGAGTATTATACATTAATGTAATGTAACCCATAGATTCCACAGACTGCAATGATGGTCGAAGAAACGCTTGTTCCGATGTCTGTGGGCCAGTAGGCTTTCAAATGTGTGGTTTTATTTGACTATATCAATCACCTCAGACATGTTAGGTGCTAGGTTAGACTTCCATCTTCTGGTCATAAGTATCTTGGTGGCTAGTAGAATGTGTGTAACTACTCCTCTGCTTTCAGGTGGTAAAAGTTCTATGCCTATATTAAGGATTGCTAAAGCTGGAGAGGGTGAGGTAATGATCCCAGTAATCTCAGAGATTGTGCAAAATACTTTGTTTGCAAAAGGTAATGCTTGCACGACCAGAAGATATGCTTGAGATGGCCCACCATATTGCATCCTCTCCAGCATAGTGGGGATTGTGTTGGGATGTATTTAGAGAGTCTGTAGGGGGTAAGGTACCATCTCAAAGCTATTTTCTGGGACAGTTACCAATGGTTGGTACACTAATGCCCCGTACACGCCGCCGGATTTTCCGATGGAAAATGTCCGATCGGAGCGTGTTGTTGGAAATTCCGACCGTGTGTGGGCTCCATCGGACATTTTCCATCGTATTTTCCGACACACAAAGTTGGGGAGCAGGAGACAAAATTTTCCGACAACAAAATCCGTTGTCGGAAATTCCGATCGTGTGTACACAAATCCGACGGACAAAGTGCCACGCATGCTCAGAATAAATAAAGAGATGAAAGCTATTGGCCACTGCCCCGTTTATAGTCCCGACGTACGCGTTTTACGTCACCGCGTTCAGAACGATCGGATTTTCCGACAACTTTGTGTGACCGTGTGTATGCAAGACAAGTTTGAGCCAACATCAGTCGGAAAAAATCCTAGGATTTTGTTGTCAGAATGTCCGAACAAAGTCCGACCGTGTGTGCGGGGCATTAGAGGTTTGGTATATATCTTTGAAAGCTGACTGCCATTGGTGGTTAGTGAAGGCTTGTCTGTTTCATTTGTGGAATACAAGCTTATTTTGTAGTAGGTTGTAAAAGGGAGGTACCTTTAATTGAGGGCGGTACTTTTTGAAAAACTGCCATCCTTGTTTGTGTAGTAGTGTAGTATTTCAGGGGATGTGAGGAAGTTTAGAAAATGTAAGATTTGTAAGTATGTCAATTGTTCAGTGGACAGGATGTGAAATTTACCTTGAAGCTGTTCAAATGTCTTAAGGGTTTGCTCCTAAAAGTGTTAGGGTAAGAGATACCCTGTTTTTTCCCATTTGGATAGGGACAGGTGAGGGATAGTTGTTTCTAGAACTTTCAGTGGAATGGGTATTGGCATCATCTGCAATTGTGGTAGATCTAGGGAGTAGAAGGTTCTCCATGCCAGTAAGGAAGCCTGGGTGGGGAGGGGTAAGTGTTTTAGTGACCATGGTTTTCAGATATCGGCTATCAGTAGACTATGTGAGGATAGCGTGGGGCTAGTGGACCTTTCAATATCTATCCATAGCTTATCTGTTAAGAAGGAGAACCAGCTTTGTATGTTGGTTATGTGGGTTGCAATCCAATAAGCATGAAGGCCAGTCATGCCCATGCCACCCGCATTTTTTTGCTTAAGAAGTAAGATGTGAGAGCTGCGGGGCTTCATATCTTTCCATACAGAGTATTTTATTGAGTGTTATCATATGTGGGTTTTTTTGCTGGTATGGGGAGAGTTCTAAAAAGGTATAAGATTTGGGGTAGCAACATCATCTTGAAAGAGGCTAGGTGACGTGACCAAGAGAGCTCATACTTGGGCAAGTGCTGGGCAGCCTTTGTTAGTTTGACAAAAAGAGGAAGGAAGTTGGCATCAGTTAGTTGTGTGACATCAGATACTAATTTTATACCTAAGTAGGGTATACCTTCAGTGCTCCAGGTGTAGGAGGCTTGTAGTTTGGTACATAGGGTGGGATTAATAACAAGGTTTAATAGTAAGGATTTAGTAAAATTGACTTTGTAGTAGGAGCTTTTAGTGAATGCGGTAAGAATGGTGTGAGTCGCTGCAATGGAGAATTCTGGGTTTGTTAGTAAATTAATTATGTCATCAGCAAACGAGTTTATAGTATGGGATCTTTGTTGGAATCTAAACCCGGTGATTTGAGGAGATTCTCTTATGGCTTCTGCAAGGGGTTCAATTAGTAAATTGAAACTGGATGGGGACATGGGGCATCCCTGCCTAGTACCATTCATGATAAAGGAGGGGTGGGAGAGAATATTGGAGGTATATACCCTGGGGGACGGTGTTGAGTAGAGGTGCATGATTGCTGATAGGATAGGTCCTGTGAATCCAAATCTCTTGAGTGTCTCATGCATTACAATATATGCCTGTAGCATCTGAGAGGGGAAAGAGGCAGAGGCCACTGCAGTTGCGAACACCGAAGAGAGAGAGGGAATAAAGTTTTCCATGAACTGTTTATAATAGTTATTTGATAGTACATCAGGACCTGGGGACTTTCGTTTGGGGAGGGACGTTATGGCCCTGCCAATCTCTAGTGGAGTGATGGGTGCACTAAGTGCCTGTAGTTGATCGTTTGTAAGAGTAGGTAGTTGAAGGGAAGCTAGAATTGGTTTAATTTCTGGGCCTTGTGGTTGTGGGGTGTCAATAGCAGGCAACGGAATCAGCTATTTGTCGTGGGTTAATGATTTTGTTCTTGGACTTAGGGTCCAGTAGAAACTGTATATTTGATTGGGTCTTTTAGCTTTAAAGCAGTTCGCTAAGAATTTGCCCGCTTTATTGCCCGAGGAGTAGTGCATCAATTTAAGGGCTCTGAGAAGTTTATCATGCTGTTGTATCAAAATGAGCCTCAGGTCTGTACATAATTTGAATAAAGTTGTGCCTGTAGATTGGGTAAGATTCTTTTTGTTTATGGCCTCAAGGATCCCGATGTCTCTCAGTAGTTTGTCAAGCTGCATTGGCCTCTGACTTTTAATACGAGAACACATTTGTATAAAGATACCTCTAATAAAGGCCTTGTGTGCATACCATATAGTAAAAGTATCCAAAACTGAGTGGGAGTTTGTTTGGAAGTATTCTTCGAGATGTTTCTCAATATCACAAACATTTTGTGGTGAGTTGAATACCTGGGAGTTAACTCTCCAGATGTAGGCATGGTTAGGTGTATGTTCCTCCACTATTGAGATTGATATAGGGGCATGCTCAGACCATGAAATATCATGAATAGTGGAAGAGGATACAGCCTGGAACAATACTCTGTCAACTAATATATCGATTTTAGAGTACGAGTTGTGGGGTATAGAATGAAAGGTGTAATCACGCTCTTCTGCATGTTGACATCTCCAGGTGTCATTTATATTTTCTTTATAAATATTGTCTCAAGGGCTAGAGGAAATATTTTACGTTTGGAGGACAAATCCAGGTGAGGGTCTGCAGTAAGAATAAAGTCTCCACTTATTACCAGAGAACTGCGTTTTACTTTCGAGATTTTGCAAAATAGTTTGTGAGTGAAGCAGATCTGGTGTGAGTTAGGGGCGTAGTCATTAGTAAATGGTCTATTGTTTATATTACATAGAAGGATCAGGCTCCTGGGTCACAGATGGATTCATGCAAAGAGAACAACACTGTGTTCTTGACCACAATAAGGACTCCCTTCCTCTTTTGTGGTGCAGAAGCAGTAAAGATGTGAGGGAATTGTTTGTGACTGAGAGAAGGTGACTTTGAGGCTTGGAAGTGTGTTTCTTGCACGCAAATTAGGTGACATCCCAGTTTAAGAGGCTCTCTCCATAGGGATGGCAGGATGGTTTAGACCTCTTATATTGAAAGAAGTTATTTTAAGGACCATTGGGGCATGTTTTTTGTAAACTGTGATGTTTGTGTTTTACTTTTAGTTGGTGGCGAGAGCTAGCAAAGAGCCAGATAGGTTGTAGTACTGGGTGTTGGTGTTTGTGGGAGCCACGTGATGAAGCCTCAGGTGGAGTTCCAGAGGAAGAAGTAACTGCTGGCAGGCTGGAAACCGACAAAAGATGGGTGGAGATGGAGGAAAAAAAAGGAGGTAAAAGAAAAACAGAGAACAGTTTGTAAAACACATGAGCGATTCCAACTGGAATCTGATTGCAGCAACACTGCACATCACTTGTGGAGGGAGTATCGTGGAAAGTAGGCTCTGCCTGACCGGGGAAGCAAAATGGAGTATTCGTTGTGAGAATAATGGTTAGAGGCGATCATGTTGCTCTATTATTATTATTATTTTTATTCTACACCTCTTCCCTGGGTCAGCTGATAGCCTCTCACGGCTTTCAATATAATTTCTATGCTGACAACACACAAATCTATCTCTCCACCCCTCAACTCACTCAATCAGTCTCCTCACGCATCACTAACTTACTAACCGACATATCTGTATGGATGTCACACCACTTCCTCAAACTCAACTTGTCCAAAACCGAGCTTATAATATTTCCTCCCCCACGTGCCTCTTCCCCTGACTTGTCTGTCAAGAGCAATGACACAACCATCCACCCGTCCCCACATGTCAGGGTACTAGGTGTTATCCTGGATTCTGAACTCTCCTTTCTGCCCCACATCCAATCACTTTCTAAAGCTTGCCGCCTCAACCTCCGCAACATCTCTAAACTATGTCCCTTTCTAACCAATGAAACCACAAAGCTCCTTATTCACTCCCTGGTTATCTCTCGCCTCGACTACTGCAACTCCCTCATCATTGGCTTACCTTTAAATAGACTATCCCCCCTTCAGTCCATCATGAATGCTGCTGCCAGACTCATCCACCTTACAAACCGCTCAGTGTCTACTACCCCTCTCTGCCAATCCCTCCATTGGCTGCCACTCACGCAACAAATTAAATTAAAAATACTAACAATAAGTTACAAAGCCATCCACAACTCTGCCCCCAGCTACATCACTAGCCTAATCTCAAAATACCAACCTAATCGCCCTCTCCGTTCCTCCCAGGACCTCCTGCTCTCTAGCTCCCTCATCACCTCCTCCCATATCTGCCTCCAGGACTTCTCCCGAGCCTCACCCATCCTCTGGAATTCCCTACCCCAATCTGTCAGACTGTCTCCAAATGTATCCACTTTTAGGTGATCCCTGAAAACATTTCTCTTCAGAGAAGCCTATCCTGCCTCCATCTAACAACTGCTCTATTTTCTCCATTAGCTCATCTCCCACAGCTATTACCCTTTTGTATAACTTGACCCTCCCTCCTAGATTGTAAGCTCTAACGAGCAGGGCCCTCTGATTTCTCCTGTATTGAATTGTACTGTACTTGTACTGTCCTCCCTAATGTTGAAAAGCACTGCTTAAACTGTTGGCGCTATATACATCCTGTATAATAATAATAATAATAATAATAATAATGTTGCATGGACCTTTGGCCTGTGCTTGTCATTCATTCTGGGTGTTTACCCCATTGGGGTGTGGACGGTGTGGGGGTTCCTGATGCGGAAGGATGTCCCATAAGCATAGCAATGCTAGGCCCTCATCAAGAGTTGTAATCACCAAGGTAACATCATCGTGAGTTATATTGAGCTTCATAGGGTATCCCCAGCAATATATGATGCTCTGATTATGTAGTGCTTTCGTAATTGACAAGAGCGATTTTCCTTCTTTGTAACTCGTACTGAGAGAGATCCTCATATAGTTGAAGGCGGGAGAATTGCTCAGGCAATTATGTTGCTTTGCGGAAGTTAGTCATAAGCTGGTCCTTCACATGGTAAAAGTGTACCCTCACAATGACATCTCTAGGAATGTTATCAGGAAAGTACGAGGGTTTAGGCAGGTGGTGGATGTCAATTAGTATTTCAGAGGTTGGAACAGAGGGTAGAGATGCTCAAATTAAATTGCAGCTGTATTTATTCAGTTGGGTGTTTAGAACGGACTCAGGGATACCTGTGAGTTTCACGTTATTTCACCTGGACCGGTCTTCAAGGTCTGCGGATTTGGCTTTGAGCTTTTCCATCTCATCATCCTGATCATTAGGGGCATCAATGAGGGTATTATGAGACGTTGCAAACTCCCCCATTTTATGCTCAATGTGATCCACCATTCCCCCCTAGCTCCTGCACCTCTGACTTAAAGTTGGTCATATTTTCAATGAGATCGGCATGTAGGGATGCTCGTAGGGACACTAGAATGTCCTTTAGGGTTCCCTCTGACATAGACTGGTTTGTTGCAGGGGAAGAGATGAAGGTGTCAGCTAAGTCTTGGGTAGTGTTGGAGGAATTACTACTGAGGCTTACCTCAAAAGGAGATGCTACAGACAGCCTTGGTTTACTTTTTGCAGGGCTTTGAGACACGGGGGTTGATTCAGGGGAAGGGGGTGGGATCTGGTTGAGGGAGGGGATGGGATCTGGGGGCCCCTTGGTAAAGGGGGCTTGCAGATTCCAATAAGCCCCCTGCCTGCAGACCCCCACAACCACCGCCAAGGGTTGCGGGGAAGAGGCCCTTGTCCCCATCAACATGGGGACAAGGTGCTTTGGGGTGGGGGGGCACAGCCTCCATGTTAAGTGCATGCATCTTTGCATCTATAGAACCTGTATACTCCATAGAATGACCTCTTTAGCATCTGCAACAAATTGCAGTAGGTGCAAGTCAGTTGACCATGTTTCATTTTCTTCACTTGATATTGCTGTGATAACTGTCTGTGCTTCCTTTATTTCAGGAGACATGGTCTAGTGCTGCACCTGTAGAGGATGCTTAGAAACAAGAAAAGACAGTGATGACCCTCTTTGTATATGTATGCAGATTTTCAGTTGATCCCTGCATCTGGAAAAGTGAAAGGATAAGATAAGGGAAAAGATAATAAGCCTTTGATTTTAATGCTTCTGTGTGTATTTTAATACACTTACTACATTAACCACCTCGCGTCCGTGCTATAGCCGAAAGACAGCTGCAGTGTGGGCCTAATTTGCCGGGAGGGCGTCCATGGACATTCTCCTGTGCTTGAGTGGCCTGTGCGCCCCCTGCAGGGAGCGCGTGGCATGCTCTGTGATCAGCGAGTCTATGAGACTCGATTGATCAAAGATCGGAGTAAGGAGTCGATCCCGACCCCTTACCACGTGATCAGCTGTCAGCCAATCATGTGACATAAACAGAGCTGGTAATCGGCTATTTTTTCTCCTCACGCTGTAGCGTGAGAAAAAAAAAGCTGATCACCAGCGGCTGTGAGAGGGACATCAGTCCCGATTGTAGAGAGCCTCTGCAGAGGCTTCTGTGCCCACCAGCACCACCTATCAGTGCCCACCAGTGCCACCCACCAGTGCCCACAGTACCACCCATCAGTGCCCACAGTGTCACCTATCAGTGCCCACAGGGCCACCAACCAGTGCCTCATCACCAGTGCCACCTATAAATACCACCTACCAGTGCCCATCGGTGCCACCTACCAGTGTTCATCAGTGCCCATCAGTGCCATCTATCAGTGCCTATCAGTGACACCCATCAGTGCCACTCATCAGTGCCACCCATCAGGGGCCATCAGTGCCGTCTTATCAGTGCCCATCGGTGCCGTCTTATCAATGTCACCTTATCTGTGCCTACCAGTGTCACCTTATCAGTTCAGCCCATCAGTGCCCATCAGTGCAGCCCATCAGTGCAGCCCATCAGTGCCCATCAATGCAGCCTCATCAACGAATATCAACAAAGGAGAAAAATGACCCATTTGCAATATTTTATAACAAACTATGAAACATGTTTTTTTTTTTTAATTTCTTTTATGTTTGTTTAGCAAAAAATAAAAACCCAAGTGGTGATTAAATACCACCAAAAGAAAGCTCCATTTGTGTAAAAAAATGATAAAAATATCATTTGAGTACAGTGTAGTATGACCGCACCATTGTCATTCAAAGTGGGCAGGAGGGGGTTTAAGTGCCCAGTAAGCAAGTGGTTAAAGTGGTGTCTGAGGTATTGCATTAGGCCTGTGCACTCTATCCTTCTTTGTCATTTTAGTATCAGAGACTTCACCAGTCTGATGAGAGCTGCAAGGCCATGAAAGATTCTTTGACATCAATGGAATTGGATTAGAGTACAAGGAAGGGTTTCAGCCAAGTATCTTGTCTACTTTCTCAAACAATTGAGTATTGGCAGTGGGTTCATTTATACTTCCTGATAGATTTTAAATTTATCACCTCTGCTACTTCCAACACTCAATTATGGCATATTTCTGTTACACTAAAAATCTGTTGTCTTTGCAAAAACTATCCAAAAAATACATTTTTGAGTGGAAATTAAAGGAGGGATTCAACTTTCAGAGAGTGCTTAGCGATCACATAAAAACCGAAGTATCATAAGTATCAAAGTACCGCAAGCTGCAATCTGCAATCTACTGTGTCCAGTGGACACAGCAGTTGCGGGAGTGGCATGCTGCGCACCCATCAGCTGGTAAGGTACATGTATGTGATTCAGCCTGCCAATGCCACCCTGCCACAGAAAATGTACTGAGACTGGGTGGCAAGTGGTTAAGTGGCATCCTGATAATTGAACTCAGACATATTCACGTATCCCCAGTGTGAGACAGCAGTGCCTTAGATCTCAAGCTGCAGATATGAGGAATGAGAACAGGAGTGCTTAGGGGACTTTACATACACTTATACCAGGAAGTGCACTGCTATTTTTCAGGAGGAATTACAGACAAAGGGTACATTTTCAGGGTGTAAGTAATATTCCTAGATGTTCCCTTTCTTCACTGTTTGAGTTGGGTTTCACTTTAACTGTCTTTACACATTAGATTATTCTAGCAATTAAATCATATTCTGAGTAAGGTGGGAGTAGGCTCTAAATGTTCACATGGTACTTTTTGAGATTAACTTTGCACCTGCTGTGACAATATTTTTATTGACAACAATAAGCAAATAAAAAGCCTTTGAAAGCAGCTCTAAAAACAATATATATTAACAAAAACACAGCTAAATTCTGCCTTTTACAAAGATGCCAATTGGTCATAAAGGCATGCAAATATGATATTGTATAGCAAGGCATCAAAATATGACATTGTGTAGCTTTAATCTTTATGGTTCTACTCGGTATCTATTCAAACTGATATATTAATAGCTCGGAAAAAATGGTAACTGAAAGTAAAATCCCAGTAGTTCCATAACAGCCTTACAGTTGGTCAATGCTGACAAACATATAAAGGAAAAAACCATGACCCAGCTAAACAGAGCTGCACTCCTCTTTGTTTGCCATCATTCAGACTTTTCATGTCCATAAAGCTTGCTCATGTCATAAACAAGAGTGCCATGCATGCTTCACAGCTCCAAGGTCTCTGTTCAATGAAGGTCATACATCCTCTAGATTTTAATAATAACATACCAATTCTAAATTCTTAGTCCTCCCTTTCAGCAGACAAAAGAAAATGCATGTGAAAAAGATGGTGTCACATCCAATAGATCTTAGGTCCTTCTTGCCAGTACTGGAGTGGAAAATTCAAAAGTCAGATATATTATTTTCCCAATTCTACAATAACACCTTTTGTGACTGTTTAGTTTGATGTCACATGTACATTTGCAATGGTTAACAGTTTTTAAACACTAAAACCTGCAGTTTCACTTTACTGTGCTAAAAGATGGAGTTGATTAGAGTCTCTGTCTACTAAAATAAGAGTTTTCTGCAATCAAAATAAAAGCAAGATTATTTTCCCGTTGCTTCCACAAAATCTGAGACAGAATTGATGTTAGATAAAAACATTATAGTGTTAAAATGCCTGTGACCAGGCTATGGACATTCAAGAGGCAACCTCCAGGATGTAAAAGAGGATAGGCACAAGCCTTGACAGACCTCCTTTTTTTTAATTTGTATTTTTATTGGGTTATCAAAAAAACATATACAAACTTGTTTCATAATGCACGATACACTAATAATGATAGTGTAATGTTAACAAACACAATGAAAGAAAAAGGACAGATACAGGTAAATAATGTCCACAGATACAGGACACAAGAGTGAACTGTATCGCTTCCCATAGGTGTACAAAATAAGGGACTCGTAAGTAGATATTAGAACTTCAAGAGCAGTCACAAAGATACAACAGACAGAGGTTTTTATGGAGGGTGTAGCATGAGAAATAGAAAATCTAATAAGGCATCAAATGGTGTATATAGAAATGGGGAAGGGAGGAGGACATATGAACATAGATAATGTAAAGTTAATACAATTTTAGGGCGTGATGCTTGGCATAGGAGTCCCATATTCCGATAGATCCCAGGGTTCCCAAACTTTATTAAATTGGGAAATGGAATCGTGCACGAGGCCGTTAAAAACTCCATCCTCTGAATTTCGGCAACCAGGTACAAAAATCTGGACCACGAAGGAGGTGTGTTGGACAGCCAGGTCAATGGGATAAGCCTTTTGGCAGCTAACAAAATGTAGGAGATTATCCGGTTTGCCTTTTTGGTTACACCTGGGAGAGGAAGGCCCAACAAACAATTTAAGGGATCCAGCAGAAGGGACACCTCCACCACCTTCTGCATAAATAGGCTCACATCACGCCAAAAGGGTTGTATCAGGGAACATTTCCAGAAAATATGAAATAGAGAACCCGTGTCAGTTCCGCAGCGCCAACAGCGTAGCGAGACTGAGGGGTCATATTCGTGGATTACATCAGGGGATCTATACCAGAACATGAGAATCTTAATGGATGTCTCCCTTTGAGTTACACATTTGGAGGACTTAAAAATAGAGGACCAATTCCTGTCCCACATCTGTACCGTGATAGGTCGGCCCACTAAATGGGACCATCTTCTCATATAATGGTGTGTGGTCTCCTTGAGAGGAGTCAACTCATAGAGGATACGGTAGATATATGAAATTAAATGTAGTTGGTAAGGACCCTGTGCGCATAAGTGTTCAAAGGTGGTTGGTTTATTAAGGGTCAGAGTTGGGGATTTGGAGAGAAAGAAGTGTCTAACCTGTAGATAGAAATAGAAAAGGTGGGAGGATATATTAAATTTCTCTCATAAAGTGTTGAAAGCGTGTAGTCTCCGCGTCATGGGATGGACCAGGTTCCAGAACTGGAAAAGAGGTGCATTAAGCCATGGGAAAACCCTACCCAGGGACATACTGTCTGGTATGAGTGGGTTAAATAACAGATTCACAAGAGGAGGGCAAGGCGAAGTGAGGGAATAATGTTTGAGACACTTACGCCAAATGTTTAAACTAAATGCCATTGGACCAGTGCACTGACGTTTATAGATGGGATCCAGGAAGGGGAGGCACCCCAAACCAAAGAGCATGGGTGAACTGGTTATAGCACTCCCTTTTCAATGGTAGTCCACTGATTCGGTGCATGCAAAGAGGACCATGAAGTAATAGTCCTTAACCACTTCAGCCCCAGAAGGGTTTACCCCCTTCCTGACCAGAGCACTTTTTACAATTTGGCACTGCGTCGCTTTAACTGCTAATTGCGCAGTCATGCAATGCTGTACCCAAATGAAATTTGCGCCTTTTCTTCCTACAAATAGAGCTTTCTTTTGATGTTATTTGATCACCTCAGCGGTTTTTATTTTTTGCGCTATAAACGGAAAAAGACCAAAAATTTTGAAAAAAAAATTTCTACATTTTGTTATAAAAAAAATCCAATAAACTCAATTTTAGTCATACATTTAGGCCAAAATGTATTTGGCCACATGTCTTTGGTAAAAAAAAATGTCAATAAGCGTATATTTATTGGTTTGCGCAAAAGTTATAGCGTCTACAAACTAGGGTACATTTTCTGGAATTTACACAGCTTTTAGTTTATGACTGCCTATGTCATTTCTTGAGGTGCTAAAATGGCAGGGCAGTACAAACACCCCCCCCCAAATGACCCCATTTTGGAAAGTAGACACCCCAAGAAAATTGCTAAGAGGCATGTTGAGCCCATTGAATATTATTTTTTTGTCCCAAGTGATTGAATAATGACAAAAAAAATTACAAAAAGTTGTCACTAAATGATATATTGCTCACACAGGCCATGGGAATATGTGGAATTGCACCCCAAAATACATTCAGCTGCTTCTCCTGAGTACGGAGATACCACATGTGTGGGACTTTTTGGGAGCCTAGCCGCGTACGGGGCCCCGAAAACCAATCACCGCCTTCAGGATTTCTAAGGGCGTAAATTTTTGATTTCACTCCTCACTACCTATCACAGTTTTGAAGGCCATAAAATGCCCAGATGGCACAAAACCCCCCCAAATGACCCAATTTCGGAAAGTAGACACCCCAAGCTATTTGCTGAGAGGCATATTGAGTCCATGGAATATTTTATATTTTGACACAAGTTGCGGGAAAGTGACACATTTTTTTTTTTTTGCACAAAGTTGTCACTAAATAATATATTGCTCACACAGGCCATGGGAATATGTGGAATTGCACCCCAAAATACATTCAGCTGCTTCTCCTGAGTACGGGGATACCACATGTGTGGGACTTTTTAGGAGCCTAGCCGTGTACGGGGCCCCGAAAACCAATCACCGCCTTCAGGATTTCTAAGGGCGTAAATTTTTGATTTCACTCTTCACTGCCTATCACAGTTTCGGAGGCCATGGAATGCCCAGATGGCACAAACCGCCCCCAAATGACCCCATTTTGGAAAGTAGACACCCCAAGCTATTTGCTGAGAGGCATGGTGAGTATTTTACAGCTCTCGTTTGTTTTTGAAAATGAAGAAAGACAAGAAAAAAAATTTTTTTTTCTTTTTTCAAATTTCAAAACTTTGTGACAAAAAGTGAGGTCTGCAAAATACTCACTATACCTCTGTGATAGGCAGTGAAGAGTGAAATAAAAAATTTACACCCTTAGAAAGCCTGAAGGCGGTGCTTGGTTTTCGGGGTCCCGTGCACGGCTAGGCTCCCAAAAAGTCTCACACATGTGGTATCCCCGTACTCAGGAGAAGCAACAGAATTTTGGGGTGTAATTTCACATTTTCCCATGGCATGTTTGAGCAATATATCATTTAGTGACAACTTTGTGCAAAAAAAAAAAATTGTCTTTTTCCCGCAACTTGTGTCACAATATAAAATATTCCATGGACTCGACATGCCTCTCAGCAAATAGTTTTGGGTGTCTACTTTCCAAAATGGGGTCATTTGGGGGGGTTTTGAACTGTCCTGGCATTTTATGCACAACATTTAGAAGCTTATGTCACACACCACCCACAATTCTAACCACTTGAAGACAAAGCCCTTTCTGACACTTTTTGTTTACATGAAAAAATTATTTTTTTTGCAAGAAAATTACTTTGAACCCCCAAAAATTATATATTTTTTAAAGCAAATGCCCTACAGATTAAAATGGTGGGTGTTTCATTTTTTTTTCACACAGTATTTGCGCAGCGATTTTTCAAACGCATTTTTTTGGGAAAAAACACACTTTTTTAAATTTTAATGCACGAAAACACACTATATTGCCCAAATGTTTGATGAAATAAAAAAGATGATCTTAGGCCGAGTACATGGATACCAAACATGACATGCTTTAAAATTGCGCACAAACGTGCAGTGGCAACAAAATAAATACATTTTTAAAAGCCTTTAAAAGCCTTTACAGGTTACCACTTTGGATTTACAGAGAAGGTCTACTGCTAAAATTACTGCCCTCGATCTGACCTTCATGGTGATACCTCACATGCATGGTGCAATTGCTGTTTACATTTTACGCCAGACCGACGCTTGTGTTCGCCTTAGCGCAAGAGCAGGGGGGACAGGGGTGCTTTTTTTTTTTTTTTTTTCCTTTATTATTTTTTCGCTTTTTTATCTTATTTTTAAACTGTTCCTTTCATTTTTTTTTTTTAATCATTTTTATTGTTATCTCGGGGAATGTAAATATCCCCTATGATAGCAATAGGTAGTGACAGGTACTCTTTTTTGAAAAAATTGGGGTCTATTAGACCCTAGATCTCTCCTCTGCCCTCAAAGCATCTGACCACACCAAGATCGGTGTAATAAAATGCTTTCCCAATTTCCCAATGGCACTGTTTACATCTGGCGAAATCTAAGTCATGAAATGCTTGTAGCTTCCGGTTTCTTAGGCCATAGAGATGTTTGGAGCCACTCTGGTCTCTGATCAGCTCTATGGTCAGCTGGCTGAATTACCGGCTGCATTCTCAGGTTCCCTGTTGAGACAGGAGAGCCAGAGAAAAACACGGAAGACGGTGGGGGGTCATTCCCTCCCACTGCTTGTAAAAGCTGTCTAGAGGCTAATTAGCTGCTAGGATTGCTTTTACATGAAAGCCTACCGCTGGCTGAAAAGAATGATACCAAGATGATACCTAAACCTGCAGGCATCATTCTGGTATAACCACTCAAAGTTGTGAATTGCGTACCTGAAGACAAAAAAATGGTTAACAATAAAACACAGTAAACGGTAAAGTATAAAAAATTGCATACCTGAAAAGCAAACATGATAAAACATAATAACAATAAAACATTGCAGAATAGAATACGGTAAAAAAGAGCAGAACAATAGAGAGAGAATAGAGAGAGAGAGAACAATAAAACGACAACTATTTTTTTTTATTTTATATATTTTTTTGTGTTTTTTTTAACACTTTTTTTGTAACTAACTTTTACAACTGTAACCGGTTCCAGGTTCGGGTCTCTCAAAATGCGATGGCATCTTGGGAGACCCTGTGAAAGTGTGCCTAGTCTGTGCAATGCTGTACCCTACGCTAATACTCAACTAGTGAATGGTAGCGTTCAAAACATTCACCAATGCAAAGACCAGGATTGTCAGGACAGGAGGGACAATAATAGCAGGTGTCACGCCTATATCCGCGCTTGCTGCAGACACAACATCTTTTTTGGGGGGGTTCGTTGGGTAGGGGTACTCGGGAGGACATAAAAATGCCTCTCATGCAGACCACTGCATTTTTCCCAATTAGGATTGGCAAATGCAGCAGGAAGGGCACTATGGGCACGACGGGCCTGTGTTCATCTTCTTGGTGACAGCGGGACACTACTTGTGCTTGCCACCTCTCCAGCTTGAACTGCATTTATGGGACTCGCCACATCACCAAGTGTTACTGCAGTGCTGGTTTGACTACGACCGGGGTGTACTAGGCTGCTGGTGCTTGCCACTTCACCAAAACGCTACCAAAAAAAAACTGGTAGCGATCGCAGGGATCAGGCCTGCCTCTGCGAATGCTGCAGTTATGCCTTTTGTGTTTTGTAAGTGACAGGGATCGATCGATACTGCAGTTGGGTGGGCTGGGCTGGGCCGGGCGGAGGGGCAAAAAGCAGGTGCTAGCAGGTATCTGGGCTGATCCCACTAACACTGCGTTTTTGGGAACCCTAAACTGCTGGGGACGCTAGTATAGATCTGATCGGATCAGATATTGATCCGTTCAGATACTATACCACTAAGGGAGGTGTATGCTGCGTGCGTCGGTACTGGCGCTAATCTGACGTTGCCTGGGGCGACGCATATCACCGCCGGGCGATCAGGGGGCTAAACCTTTATTAGGTAATAAACGGCGGGTGCCCTGACACTATAAAAAATAAACAAACTAACCAGTGTCACCCGTAACGGTTATACGGTGATCACTGGTGAAAGGGTTAACTAGGGGGCAATCAAGGGGTTAAAACATTTATTAGATAGTATATGGGGGTCCCTGACGCTATAAAACGCTGACGGCGAACCTAAGTATTTACCTCACTAACTAGCGTCACCAGTGACACTAATACAGCGATCAGAAAAATGATCGCTTAGCGACACTGGCGATGGGGGGTGATCAAGGGGTTAAAACTATATTAGGGGGGTTAGGGGGGTACCCTAGACCTAAAGGGGGCTAATACTAACTGCCCTAACACACTAACTGTCACAAACTGACACCATGCAGTAATCAGAAAAAAAAACTGCTTGGTGTCAGTGTGACAGGGGGGGGGGTGATTGGGGGGTGATCGGGGGGGAACGGGGGTGTAATGTGTGCCTGGCATGTTCTACTGTGTGTGTGTGTGTGTTGTGCACTCACAGTGAAGTCTTCTCTCCTCTGCGCCGGAACGGAAAATACCGAGCCGAGGAGAGATGACATCATTTCCTTTGCTGCTGTTTAGCATACAGCAGCAGAGGAAGAACGTGATTGGCTGGGAGTGATCGCGAGGGGGGGGCCACGAATGGATGGTCTCCCCCTCGCCTCTCATCGCTCCCAGACACAAGCCGACCGCCTCGGGCACCGGGGGTCCAATCGGAAAAACCCCCTCTGGATCTTAGAGAAAATACCACTGAACTCGCAATGTGGTGTGTCCTGCCGCTCCATATACATTTTAAAAAGTTCCTCTGGAGTGCTTTTATTTGTGAGGAGGGCAAGGCAATTGACAATGTTTTAAAGTGGTAAAGCAATCTGGGCAAGATAGACATCTTTAGGATATTGATCCTACCTAACAAGGACAAAGGGTTTTTGTCCAGGTCGACAGAGATTTATTAATGTCTAAAATCAAAGGAGGAAAGTTAGCAGAATAAAGGGAGGAATAAGAGGGGTAAGTAGGACATAATTTGTAAGGGTATGATTCTTTAAGCTGAGATAATAGAGGTACTGAAATGTGTATAGGAAGGGCTTCAGTTTTGGAAGTGTTATCTTTATAACCAGAGATGGCACTAAAGGAAGCTAGTAGTTTATGTAGGGAAGGGAGAGATATCAATGGGCTAGTGACAGTAAGCAGAATGTCGTCTGCAAAGAGTGACAATTTATATTCCCCCTGTCGCATCGTCACTCCACGGTTGTCCGCATGTGTGCGAATGGACTCGGCTAGGGGTTCCAAACACAAGATAAAGAGTAGTAGTGACGAGGGATATCCCTGCCAAGTTCCATTAGTCATGGGGAAACCAGGCGACAGGAAGGACAACATCTGCACTTGGGCTGTGACAGTTGAATATAGGGCCTTCAAAGCTTTTAGGAAAGGGCCATTAAAACCATATGTTTTTAAGGTGGCAAACATCTTCAAGGCCAACTCAGCCTGTCAAAGGCCTTCTGTGCGTCTAAACTTAAAATCATTGCGGAGCGGGAGGACTTGTCTAGAAGATCTATCAGATCTATTGTGCGTCGGGTGTTATCCCCTGCATGCCTGCCAGGCACAAAACCACACATATTCAAACTGTATAAATCTGCTGCAGATAGCTTCGGAAGCTTTATAGCAGAGAAGAAAGACTCAAATTTTCCCTGGGTGAAATTAAAATGTTTCTTCGGGGTCAGACAATTATACAATTTGCTGTAGAATTTGCCAAAAATTTTGGACATCTCATGGGGGCAATGTGCTCTAGATCCGTCCGCCTGCTGAAGAAAGTCAGGGAACGAGTTAAATGGTCGTGGGCATAATTTATTGTCTAACATTCTATGGGGTTTATTAGAATATTCGTAACATTTCTGTTTTGTCCAAAGAAATGGACCTGGCTGTTCTGTCAAGCTTTGTTGATTTAATTTGTTCTCTGAGGGAGGTGACTTTGCATAGTTTCATCACCGTGGGGACACACAACAGCCTTCGCTGCACGATTATTAGGGCGGATGTCAAGGACTGTATAAGTCCATATCTATCTCTCTTCAACCGAGAGCTTTCAGCTATGCATGCACCACGGAATACAGCCTTGTGTGCCTCCCACAGTGTAGAAAATTCAGACACCGACCCTGTGTTAAGCTGAAAAAAATCTTTCAAACTTTTTGCTAGAATAGAATGGGAAACTTCGGACTGTAAGAGTTGATCATTAAGACGCCAATGACAGGATTTGGTATAGGCCTGAGAAAGAATAAGATCTAACGTAATGGGTGCATGGTCTGACCATGTAATGGGGGATATGTCAGACTCGACCACATAGGGGATGAGTGGGGCTGAGATGAAAAAGTGATTGAGGCGTGAGTACATTTTATGAGCTGGTGAGTAGAACGTGAACTGTTTACCAGAGGGATGTTTATCCTCCATGAGTCGAAAAGCCGATGGGACCTGATACATTTAAGAAAGGCATTGGCTTGGGACGTAATCTTTTTAGATGATACAGTACTAAAGAGGGTCTGTCTATCTCTAGTGGGTGACATAACCAGATTAAAGTCCCCACCAATGATCATAAAAGGTTGTGAGCAGTATTGAGGGGTTTCAAAAAGTTTGTTGAGAAAGTCAATCTGGCCTGTATTAGGGGCATATAGGTTGACCGGAGTAAAAGAAGCAGACATATATTTGCAATCTAAAATAGGGAATCTCTCATGGGGATCGATGTGAGAGTTTTTGACCTTAACAGGGCATGACTTCCTGATCAGTATTGCCACTCCTGCCCTGCCCGTGGAGTCAGGGGCAAGGAAGGAGGTGGGGAAAAACTTTGAGGCAAATTTAAATGAACCTCCTGCTCGGAAGTGGGTTTCCTGGATCATTACCACATCTGCGCCTTAGGCCCTGAAATCTTTCAGGGCCATCCAGCGCTTACCAATGGAACCCAAACCCTTTCACATTATATGACATGATTGTCAGAGCCATGGTTGTGTTCTATTGTAAGGATAGTAAAAGAGAGAAACAGTACAATGTCGGCAGCATAAAAATATACGTAGTGCTGTTTGTGAGTACTATTGGTAACAGTTGCTCCTCAGGATCTGAGAATTAACAAACATAACCTGTGGTGGGACTGCTTTGAAGTGAGGGAACAATGACAATGCAATTTTAACCTATAACGCAGATCTATAAACATGGACATAGAAAAAAAGAAAACCAAAGAGCAGAACAAATAAAAAGAAAAAAAAAGACTTCAATTTTTGAAAAACCTGAGAAATCACTGTATCTCAGGAAGCCCTGGACATGGTCCAAGGCCTGATAGGGGCATGCACGGACTTCCATCTGGAGACTCTGGGCAGAGAAATGGGAAGGGCCTGCTGCTCACCTTGTGAACTCGGTAACATGTAAAATAAGTCTGACATTGGAAAAACTGTTTACGTTGAGGAAAAAAAAAGAAAAAGTCAGCAGATAAACAGGAACATTTGTCACTTAAAGCGGGGTTCCACCCAAATTTTGAACAATATCTGTATGTATTCTCTTCCTTGCCTAGATGCTGACATGCCGTTTAAAAAAATTTAAATCACCTTTTATTTTTCTATTCTTCTTTGCACTTCTTGGTTCTCCTCCCATGGGAGTAGGCGTGTTTCTAGCCTCTCCCAGACTCCTGGGAGCTAGTCTCAGGCTTCCCAGGATGCCACTGAGCATGTGCTGGAACGAGCAGTGAATGCTGGGAGCACAGCATTCACCACATCCAGGAAATAAATGCTTGTGGGCTTCAAATGCCCACAACGAAGATGGAAACCGCCTGCAGTGAATAATATAAGTTATTCTTTCCGACGAAATCTGACACAGGCGGACATATTACACACAATATGTGAGTATGAAATGCTGAGAAGAAAAGTTTGTGAATGAACTAAAAAAAAAAAAAACGATAGATAGGTGGACCCCCGCTTTAAGGTGTTAGAACCTCTAATGAAAGAACCCCATGGGATGGGAAAAAATTATACCCTGAACAGGGTAGACATAAAACTTTGTGAACCAAAGCAGCAACTTCGTTTCATCTAAAACATGGAGAAACGGAAATGCAAAGGGCAGTGAAGTATGGATCCAAGAAGGAATGAACAAAGAAAAATTCAAGGAGGTTGTTTGGAGGCACGTAGATGTTGAGGTGTAGAGAGATGTTTCTTGGATTTGCCCCTAACAGGGGTCCAGATGCGGCTAGGAGTATTTGGAGGCAGACGAACCTGTGCGGCAGGAGGGATCAAATCTTCTTCCGGAAGGGGAGGCAGGCTGAGATTTTTTAGAAAAGTTTCAGCCTCCTGAAGTTCACACAGGGTGTACTGGGCCCCATCCTTAGACACAGCAAGATGAAAGGGAAAACCCCAGTAGTATGGAACATTATGATGTTGTAAATGAGAAGTAATTGGCCTTAGATTCCTCCGTTTAGCAAGGGTGATAGGAGAAAGGTCGCTGAAAATCTGCAATTTTGCCTTTTTGTACAGAATTTGGGATTTATTACATGTGGCCAAGGTTAGTGCCTCTTTGCTTTCAAAGTAGTGAAACCTCACTACAACATCTCTGGGTCTAGCTCCAGCTGGAGGCTTTGGGCCCAAGGACCGGTGTGCCCTATCCAGGCGCCAGTCTATGTCTACAACTGTGGGGGCCAGATTGTTAAAAAGACCTAAAAGATAGGCACACAGGTCAGGGTCTCCTACTATCTCTGGGATTCCTCTGAAGCATAGGTTCTGCCTTCTCTCCCTGTTCTCCAAGTCCTCTTGTTGTAGCTGTAGCTGAGAAACTGAGAGGTGCAGATTGTGGTTTTCCTCCTGTACATAGTTTATCATCTCGTCAAATTTATTTTCAAGGGTATCTGTGCATTCCCCAATTTGGGTTATTTCCCCCCTCAGTTTGGCAGCCAGTTTGCTCACCTCTGCCGAGACATTATACGTGATTTGTTGTAAAAGCTGTAGTTTAGTGTCCAGAATGTTAGGGGTGAGAGTCTCATGTGGAGATGGTGGATTAAGAACTGGACTCTGAGTGTTGGCTAATGGATGGTTCACTGCATCTTCCGTATCAAGGGATGGATCCAACATGGCTAAAGGGTTCGCGGAGGTATTCAAACATACAGATTGCGGCCTAGTAACAAAGCATTCCATGTTTAGTCCTTCGCGCGGCCCAAACTGTGGCTTATAATAATGCTGCTGTTGGCCAACTTTGCCCATAAGGTGTTCAGGGAATGTAGTGATCAGCCAGGCTCACCTCCGTAGCTATGTGTAGCTAAAATAGCATCTCGGAGGTCTCAGTGAGCAGGTAATGGCCCTGAGTTTACTTAAACAGCATCCTCCATGGAAGTAAAAATGGACTCTATTAACTTGTGAGAACCACTATTCAGTGGCCCCATGGACCACTATTGTAGCTTAGAGGGGCTTAATAGTCCATATGATCCACAGAACCTTATGGGAGGATGGCTAGCTGTGTATCAGGGGAAGTGGAGAGGGTTTTGCCAGGGTGTTTCTGGAGCAGCAAGATGGCCGCCGACCTCCAGATGTAGGCCGAAGCTGCGGACTTTCCTAAGGTGCGGCGAGTGAGTACCACATCGTTGAGGCCAGAAAGTCCCCCTGCCATGGACAGGTGATGGCTCTCAGGGGGTTAGACACTACAAGGGGTGTCAGCCGCAGGGGGTTGTATATGGTAGGTTACTCACTGCATCCCGGGAAGTGGTCTGTGGCTGAGTCCGTAGGCCTCAATGGGGTGGCAGGCTGGGGGCAGCAGTTGCCGATGACAGGCTGTTTCCGTCACTTTCCTTCGGCTGGAGGTCAGCCCTGTATCCTCTGGAGGAGAGTCAGTTTGTGGACACAATAAAACGTATGTCAAGGGTACTCAGAATGTCAGGACCAGGCAGTTAGTGTCTTTGTTGGATGGATGAAGTGGTCTTTAAACACTTATGGCTGCACTCAAAGAGGGAAGCAATCTCTAAGAAAACAAATAAAAGAAAAAAAGGCGCCTCTAAGTGCAGAATTAAAACTTTTAATATCTCCAAACAAGATTAAAAACACTTACAGAATCAAGGATAAGAAGAGGCATAACATGGATGTATGAAGCAAGTGATCTGGCATCAGGAGGTCCCAGTGTATCACAGCTCTCCAGGGATAACGATATGCAGCAGCAGACATGGCCGGAGCACTCGTTCCCTCTGCAGATTATGGCCGTAGGACGCAGGAGGCGCCGGCTGCTTAGTAGGACCGCCGCGTTGCAAAGTAAGCTGCAGACCCGGGCCCAGCCGGCCAAAAATCTTGTTAGCCCCCTGGACAGGAGCAAGGAAGGTCCAGGGATCAAAACAGGTGATCTGGGGTTCCACTAGGGCAAAGGAAGGTGGTGGATGGCAATCAATTTTGTGATGGGTACGAGGAGCTCAGTACCAGCACGTCTTTCCAGCTTCACGTCTAGGACATGCCCCCTGGACAGACCTCCTTGTTTCTTTGAAAAGGTAATTTACTGAATACTGACTGACACCATACTCTTTGTTAGTAATCATAGAGCCAACATCTTGGGATGTGGATGGCTATGCTCTTGCTAGGTGAACTAGCTGTAAAATCTGTAAGTGCCTGTAGCCTCTTGAACTATTGCACCTGTCTCTATAAATGCCATTTGCAACTATGGAACTGTACAGTTTACAGCTAGCAATGTTAGGGGTTGTAAACCCGTGAGGTTTTTCACCCTAATGCATGCTATGCATTAAGGTGAAAAACCTTCTGTAGTGCAGCAGCCCCCCAGAGCCCCCCCACCCTTTTATTTACCTGAAACTGATCGTTCCAGCGACGGGCACAAGCACAGCAGCTCCAGCCACTGTCTCCGGTCATCATTGGATAGATTGATAGCAGCAGGAGCCATTGGCACCTACTGCTGTCAATCAAATCCAGTGTCTTGGGAGCCAGAGGGCAGGGCCGAGTCCTGCTGTCTACGTTAATGGATGCAGCAGCAGGACTTGGGAGCATGCCTGCACGAGTGCTTCCATTAAATGCTGTTTCCCATGGGGGCACTTGGGAAGAGGAGGAGCCAGGAGCGCTGCTGTGGGACTCCAGAAGAGGAGGATCAGGGGCCACTCTATGCAAAACCCTTGCACAGAGCAGGTAAGTATGACATGTATGTTATTTGAAAAAAAAAAAAAAACCTTTTCAACCCCAGTGCCTGGTAAATGTGCACAATGGACTATCTTCCATGGAAGGCTGTTATGCATCAAGGTGGTACTGCCAAGTATTGCATTGTCCTGCAACCAATAAGTATTGGAGCTGGACACAGTCAGTTAACATTTTCAGGTTAGCAATGGCAGCCTCAATACATCTCTCATGACAGGTGTACTTCAAAGCACACCTGGACTTTAAATAATACTAATTATTTCCCAACTAACAAGATCCATGTGGACATATTTATCGACACTGCATAGACAACTGTCCCACATCTTAGTCATCTTTCTCACAGCTGTTGCATCTTAAGTGACGTTCCATGATCACAGCATCAGCTTCAACAGCACTCACTGTAACACCTCACTGTGTCTGTGGAGATACCCACCTTGCTGCTGGGATGAGCTTTGAGTTTGAGTCAAACTCATGTTCCACTCGAACATTGGCTGTTCGCAAGTTCGCCGAACAGTGAACAATTTGGGGTGTTCGCGGCAAATTCGAATGCCGCGGAACACCCTTTAAAAGTCTATGGGAGAAATCAAAAGTGCTAATTTTAAAGGCTTATATGCAAGTTATTGTCATAAAAAGTGTTTGGGGACCCGGGTTCTGCCCCAGGGGACATGGATCAATGCAAAAAAATGGCCGTTTTTTCAGGAGCAATGATTTTAATAATGCTTAAAGTCAAACAATAAAAGTGTAATATCCCTTTAAATTTCGTAGCTGGGGGGTGTCTATAGTATGCCTATAAAGGGGCACATGTTTCCCGTGTTTAGAACAGTCTGACAGCAAAATGATATTTCGAAGGAAAAAACCCATTTAAAACTACTTGCGGCTATTGCATTGCCGACAATACACATAGAAGTTCATTGATAAAAACGGCATGGGAATTCCCCACAGGGGAACCCCGAACCAAAATTTAAAAAAAAAATGACGTGGGAGTCCCCCTAAATTCCATACCAGGCCCTTCAGGTCTGGTATGGATATTAAGGGGAACCCCAGCCAGAATTAAAAAAAAAAAAATGACGTGGGGTTCTCCCTAAATTCCATACCAGACCCTTCAGGTCTGGTATGGATTTTAAGGGAAACCCCGCGCCAAAATAAAAAAAAACGGCGTGGGGTCCCCCCAAGAATCCATACCAGACCCTTATCCGAGCATGCAACCTGGCAGGCCACAGGAAAAGAGGGGGGGACGAGAGTGTGCCCCCCCTGAACCGTACCAGGCCACATGCCCTTAACATTGGGAGGATGCTTTGGGGTAGCCCCCCAAAACACCTTGTCCCCATGTTGATGAGGACAAGGGCCTCATCCCCACAACCCTGGCCGATGGTTGTAGGGGTCTGTGGGCGGGGGGCTTATCGGAATCTGGAAGCCCCCTTTAACAAGGGAACCCCCAGACCCCGGCCCACCCCCTGTGTGAAATGGTAAGGGGGTACTTACCCCTACCATTTCACTAAAAAATTGTCAAAAATGTTAAAAATGACAAGAGACAGTTTTTGACATTCCTTTATTTAAATGCTTCTTCTTTCTTCTATCTTCCTTCATCTTCTTCTTCTTCTGGTTCTTTTGGTTCTTTCTCCGGCGTTCTCGTCCAGCATCTCCTCCGCGGCGTCTTCTATCTTCTTCTCCTCGGGCGGCTCCGCACCCATGGCATGGGGGGAGGCTCCCGCTCTTCTCTTCATCTTCTTCTTCATCTTCTTCTCTTCTTCCTTCTCCGGGCTGCTCCGCATCCATGCTGGCATGGAGGGAGGCTCCCGCTGTGTGACGGCGTCTCCTCGTCTGACGGTTCTTCAATAACGGGGGGCGGGGCCACCCAGTGACCCCGCCCCCTCTGACGCACGGGACATGACGGGACTTCCCTGTGGCATTCCCCGTGACGTCACAGGGAAGTCCCGTCAAGTCACCGTGCGTCAGAGGGGGCGGGTCACCGGGTGGTCCCGCCCCCCGTTATTTAAGAACTGTCAGATGAGGAGACGCTGTCACACAGCGGGAGCCTCCCTCCATGCCAGCATGGGTGCGGAGCAGCCCGGAGAAGAAAATGAAGAAGAGAAGAAGAGAAGAAAAGAAGAAGATAAAGAAGATAAAGAGAAGAGCGGGAGCCTCCCCCCATGCCATGGGTGCGGAGCGGCCCGATGAGAAGAAGATAGAAGACGCCGCGGAGGAGATGCTGGACGAGAACGCCGGAGGAAGAACCAGAAGAAAAAGATGAAGGAAGATAGAAGAAAGAAGAAGCATTTAAATAAAGGAATTGTCAAAAACTGTCTCTTGTCATTTTTAACATTTTTGACAGTTTTTTTAGTGAAATGGTAGGGGTAAGTACCCCCTTACCATTTCACAAAGGGGGGGCCGGGATCTGGGGGTCCCCTTGTTAAATGGGGCTTCCAGATTCCGATAAAGGGACTACCCCAAAGCACCCTCCCAATGTTGAGGGCATGTGGCCTGGTACGGTTCAGTAGGGGGGGGGCGCACTCTCGTCCCCCCCTCTTTTCCTGCGGCCTGCCAGGTTGCGTGCTCGGATAAGGGTCTGGTATGGATTTTTTTTTTTGGCGCGCCGTTTTTTTTTTTTGGCGCGGGGTTCCCCTTAAAATCCATACCAGACCTGAAGGGTCTGGTATGGAATTTAGGGGGAACCCCACGTCATTTTTTTTTTTAATTTTGGCCGGGGTTCCCCTTAATATCCATACCAGACCTGAAGGGCCTGGTATGGGATTTAGGGGGACTCCCACGTCATTTTTTTTTTTCAATTTTGGTTCGGGGTTCCCCTGCGGGGAATTCCAATGCCGTTTTTATCAATGAACTTCTATGTGTATTGTCGGCAATGCAATAGCCGCGAGTAGTTTTAAATGGGTTTTTTCCTTCGAAATGTCATTTTGCTGTCAGACTGTTCTAAACAATGGAAACATGCGCCCCTTTACAGGCATACTATAGACACCCCCAGCTACGAAATTTAAAGGGATATTACACTTTTATTGTTTGACTTTAAGCATTATTAAAATCACTGCTCCTGAAAAAACGGCCGTTTTTAAAACTTTTTTTTTGCATTGCTCCATGTCCCCTGGGGCAGGACCCAGGTCCCCAAACACTTTTTATGATAATAACTTGCATATAAGCCTTTAAAATTAGCACTTTTGATTATTCATGTTCGTGTCCCATAGACTTTAACGTGTTCGTGTGTTCGAACAAACTTTTTTTCCTGTTCGCATGTTCTGGTGCGAACCGAACAGGGGGGTGTTCGGCTCATCCCTATTTAAGAGGCTACAACTGGGAATCAATGAGCAGGCAACCTGTATATAAGGGATACAAGGGGGGCATGTGAGCTGTGGATGGGGGTACATACGAGCTGCGGATGGGGAGGGGGGAACAGGTAAGCATGTATTAAGAAGAACTGTGGATGGGAGGGGTACATGCAAGCATTGTTCATGTGAGCTGTACACAAGTGATTTAAAGGGTGCAGGTGAACTGTGTACAAGGAGTAAAGACAAGCTGTGTGTGGAGGAGCTGTATGCAAGGGGTTCAGGGGTGCAGGTAAGTGATGGTAAAAGGTTCAGGGATGAAGGTGAGCTGTGGATGCGGAGTGCAGAGGTGAGCTTTGAGGGATAGGTCCAATGTGAGTGGTGGGCAAGCTGTGAAAGCAGAGTGCAGAGGGTAGCTGTGCTTAGAGTGTGGAAGAGCTGTGAAGAAGGGGTGCAGAGGTGTGTGATGGATGAGTTGTGCAAGTGGTAGATGAGGGGTGCCGAAACGAGTTGTGACTGGAGCATTCATAGGCAAGTTGTGCCTACTATAGGGTGGCGAGCTGTGAAGGAGGGTTGTAGAAGCAAATAGTGGATACCAGTGCTGCGCAGTTATTATTGTGGCCTCTGACACCATTGCTAGGGGTCATTATTGCATCCACTAGCCATGATGGAGCCTACTTCATTCCTATTTTCCCTTCAATCCAACCCCAGGCCCTATTTCGTCTGAAACACATGAAAACAAATAGGGGAAAGATGCCACATTACAAGTCAAACACTGTGAAGTGATACCCACATTTTTGACTATTTCCACAATTTGGCTATACCCACATACTTAGTTGGATCCACACTGCGAGCACCGCATTGTCACTTCCATTAAGGCGTCCCTCTAAATGATGTTCCCATGTTGGAAACTATGATAATATTGTATCATTATATATGAAAAAAATTCCAATGGACTTTATTTATGAAAGTTAGATTCACTGTTGTGCACAAATTCCTTAGTGAACTGGAAACCAGTTCATCAACTCTGTGTAGAAGTCAAAGTAAATGCCTACAAAGCAACAGTGTGAATCTAGCCTAAATGTTAGTGTTGTTAAGTGCTAGAAATAAAAAAAATTGGGGTTTGAGTGTTAATGTGACTTGTCTATAATTAAGAGAAGTAGATTACTGACCTCTGTATTAGAAAGAGTATGAGGGACTTCCGGTTCCGGCGCCACATGAGGAGGAGGTGAGCAGCTCCAGCTCCCGCACAGCTCCTCACATAACCGGCATTTAAGCCAGCCACAGCACCGGGGGAAACCCCTACTGCCTCCGCTCCATCTCAGGCAGACATGGACCGCTTCGTGGAGCGATCCTACGCTCGGGCGCTGTCCTCGCCCCCCTCCACAGCTCCGCCAGCGGGAGACATAGCGGCCGACACAGCCAAGATGGCGGCCGCTCCGGACACAGCAGAGCGGCCTCAGCAGCAGCCACAACCTCCCCCTGCCCCCGTAATGGCAGAGGCTGACCCCACATCCCCTGCCAACATTGCCCAGGCTGTAGTGCAACTACTGGGGCCATCACTAACAGCCACTGTGGATGCAGCGGTACACAGAGGGCTGGAACAGCTACACATAGAACTTCAGGCTCAGGCCCAGCACATTACGCAGGTAGAGGAAAGGATTTCTATAATTGAAGATGACTGCACAGCCTCATCTGCAGCACTTGCACGTATCAATGCTTCATATAGAGACATATGGGACAAGCTGGACGATTTGGAAAATCGTTCAAGGAGAAACAACCTGCGCATCATTGGCTTACCAGAGTCAATCCCAGCCTCCCACCTCACAAACATATGTAAAAAAACCATCCCAGAGCAACTTGGCCTCCGCATACCATGCACTGTTGAACGTGCACACCGTATGGGTCAATATTCTGACACACGCGCTAAACCTCGGCATGTGATAGTAAAATACTTAAACTACGCCGACAAAAACGCCATAATGCAAAAATTTTGTCGCACGCGCTCACTGGTGGTAGATGGCGCGAAACTGCTGCTCTTCGCGGACTATTCCATAGAGGTAATGAAACAACGCAAGGCATTCTCCTCGGTATGTTCCACTCTGCACCGCACCCAAAACCGATTCTCCCTAGCCTATCCATCTGTCCTCCGCGTTCAAACACCTGAAGGGGAGCAACTCACCTTTCACACACCTGAAGAGGCGGAAACCTACCTAACCAACAGAAGCTCCGAAATGGAACACAGCGCCGCGACAGAGGGATCTCCATCGTCATCTTCACAGCATGCATATGGACCCCCCAAACACCAAACCTCCATACAAACGCAGACGCTCCACCAACCAGGAAGACCGCTCTGAGAATCGTTGAAGGAATCGTCGAAGGACTCCACATCACCACCTTTTCCACATCGCCATCTTCTAACGGGTAGTATCAACCCATCTCATACCCTTTCTTTCTCTTAAAATGTTTTATTATTACGAGGAGGATGCTATTGATGATGACCTTATAAACTGCCGTACATGCTCCTTATGGAGCACTACCCCTCCCAACCTGTAGCTGAAAAATATGCAGCTAAAAGTTATGCAGCTATACTGTTATGGTCATGGAACTCAATAACAGAGATAGTCTCCCAATACCTGGGAAAATTTCCTTTTCAGGGACACATGCAATGTTGTAATCTCTTGTATTTTCTATTTTCTGGTCTGTTTATGCCTAATTTTAAGAGGGGGGCCCTCCCCTGTGCGTGGCATACCTACCATCGATTGCTTCAAACCTGCACTACCTCCTCAGGGGATCCCCCCCCCTAGACTACTCTCCCTTCCTATCCTATACCCCCTCCCCCCTATCCCTCTTTCCTCTCCCCCTAAAATCCCTATCCCCACCCCCCGGTGCTACCACCCTGCCCCTAAGTGAGGAGCTTGCAATCGATGGGAGCTATGCTAACTAGATAGGTGAGATCTTATGTGGAAAAAAGAGAAGTCCACAACTCACGTTATGTATTTCCTTATACGAAATACTGCCTTACTAATGTTTATAATTTGTTGTTGCTTAGAGAAGTTTAAGTTCATGTTTGCCAGCTTAGTTCATATGTCTTCAGGGGCTTTGAGGTGCTTTGATGGCTCTCAAGAGGTAGATAGCACATCTACAAAGGGGTCCCTATACAAACCCCTCAACCAAAACGCTTTTAAATATCAACTATGTCACAGTCTGCACTTGGGAGTCACCTAAAGTTTGTCTCGTGGAATGTTAAGGGGCTCCGCTCCCCAAACAAACGTATGTCTATCCTCAGACACTTGCGTCATCTCCGGGCAGATGTGGCTCTACTTCAGGAGACACATCTGGCTGCGGACGACCTACAGCGTCTTCGTAAACTGTGGGTGGGCTCTGTCTATGGCTCACCAGCAGTAGGCCGCAAAGCGGGTGTTGCAATCCTTCTACACAAGAATTTACAGCACACTGTCAGAGACGTCAAGATTGACTCAGAGGGAAGGAAACTGACTCTACATCTGACTATAGATGACAAACCTGTAGCACTTACCAACATCTATGCTCCCAATTCTCCTGACACCTCCTTCTTTCAAGACTTAGTGAAATGGGTGCTAACTACACCAGAGACGCTACACCTATTGGGTGGGGATTTTAATTCAGTCATGTCCTCCCTAGCTGATCGCACAGGTTCCCCTACACACAGATCACACACCCATACCCCCTCATCATCTGCATCTACCCTACTGTCACAAGCCGTTGCCTCCATGCACTTTGTGGATGTCTGGCGCTTAATGCATCCAACGGATCGGGAATACACCTTTTTTTCGCCCCCGCACAATACGTTCTCACGTATAGACTATTTCTTTGCCTCCCCCACCCTAAGCTCCGTAATAAACGCACCAGACATACAAGACGCAGTGATCTCAGACCATAGCCCAATCGTGGTTCATCTAACCCAAACAGCTCGCTCCTCTCCCTCTCCTACCTGGCGCTTTCCCTCCTATTTAGTTGGCAATGAGGACTTTCAACATACACTATATTGTGCCTGGGAGGAATACATCTCCACTAATGGAGCTCACATTACAGACCCTAACCTTTTCTGGGAAGCAGGCAAGGCCTTTCTACGGGGTAAAATAATTTCATACACAACACAGTTTAAAAAAAGAGCCAAGCAACAATATACTGAGTCAAGCGAAACCCTACGCTTGGCACATGAACAGCTCACATTAAACGGCACCACAGAGAACATACAAAAATGGAGACAGGCCAAAAGCACCTTTGACCTCTGGGCAGAACAACATGAAGCGGCCAAAACGTCATATTCTCAGCTACATTTTCATAGATTCGGAAACAAGGCTGGTAGGCTCCTGGCCAAGATGTCCTCAGGCCCCAGACGTCCTACCCGTATTATGGTTCTTAGAGCTAAGACAAACTCTCTGGTCACCTCCCCAGCCGAAATTAGCAACCTACTCGTGGAATATTACACTAATTTATACAAAGCCGACCCAACTGACTTACCTACTACTGACTTACTGCTCAACAAAATACGTCTACCCAAACTCAGTCACACACAATTAGAGACGATTAATGCCCCCATTACTGTTGATGATATTCGATCTACGATCAAAGACATGGCCTCGGCCAAAGCCCCGGGACCCGACGGATACACCACCGAATTCTATAAAATGACCAGGGAATTTATCCCGGACACCTTAAAACATGTATACGCAGCTATGTGGGACGGAGGGCCCTATCTTCCCACGGGGACACAGGCCCGCATTAAACTAATCTCTAAGAAAGGGAAAGATCCCCTATTACCGGGCTCGTACCGACCGATATCATTAATCAATGTTGATGTCAAAATCCTATCCAAAATAATTGCGACGCGACTGGCTCCCCTACTACCATCATTATTACACCCAGCCCAATCTGGCTTCGTCTCGGGCAGATCGGCCACCCTAAACATTCGCAAAGTGTTAATGGCTCTGGAATATGCCAAAACTCACCCCAACCAAGACATTGCCATCATGTCATTAGACGCCGAAAAGGCCTTTGACAACATCAGTTTCTCTTGGCTCTTCAGAGTGATGACACAATTCGGATTCTCAGGACCGATTATGCGATTTCTTTCACAAATGTACGCATCCCCTACCGCACGTCTTGTAACCCCTGACTTTATCTCAGACACGATCCCATTAACAAAAGGAACGAGACAGGGATGCCCCCTGTCTCCACTCCTGTTCAATCTAGCAATCGAACCCCTGTCCAGAATACTAAATTCAGCTGATGGAATCAGTGGCATCACTCTGGAGAACCACACTCTTCGTTCGGCGCTATTTGCAGACGACATACTATTGTTCTCCACCGATCCCATAACAGACTTTGACAGACTCAAACAACTTTTTTCAGACTTCAGACTTTGCTCGGGATTTAGAATCAATTTTGATAAAAGCGAAATCCTACCATTACACCCCCATCTCTCCAGTAAATGGAAACATCTATCCCCCCTGGCCATAGCCAACCAACACATTACATACCTGGGCATTAAAATAGGACGTGAACCATCATCTCTGTACTCTTTAAATTACCCCCCATTGATAACCAAAATTGTGAAGGAGTTGGAGGCTTGGGGATCCTTACCTCTCTCGCTATTTGGGAGATGCCACCTTTTCAAAATGGTGTCTTTTGCACGCCTACTTTACCCAATGCAGACCATACCTCTTCTAATTAAGCATTCAGACATCCAAAAACTCCAGAAAACCCTAACTGCCTTTATATGGTCTCACAAGAAACCTCGCATAGCGCTACAGAAATTATGTCTCCCGAAGGGTGAGGGCGGGGCGGGATTACCCAATATGCGTTTCTACAACCTGGCATGTTTACTTAGACAGGGCTTAGACTGGCTAACTGGTGGGTCTAAATATTCTAACCTATCCTTAGAAGAGGCTATGGTGCACCCATATGACCTCTCGACCATCCTTCATTCTAATCCCAATACATTACCCCCCACCTCAAAACAAGTGTAATCATTAAGGACACGGTCATTGCATGGAGAGAAGTAAGAAAATTGCTCAAAGTACCATCCAGCATCTCCAAATACCTCAAAATACAAGGGAACCCTATGTTCCTTCCATCTATCATCCATAAAGATTTTGACCAATGGAAACTTAAAGGCCTCACAGATGTCTCGTCTCTCTATCTTAGCAAATCGGGCAAATTCAAAACATTTCAAACCCTGATGAGGGAGTACTCCCTACCACCAACTCATGTCTTCTTCTATCACCAACTCATCAGCTATCTTAAATACTGCTCGGGACCTAGCACCAACCCACTTGAAACATCCTGCATTGATACTCTCATCAAAAGCAATAACTACTCCATCTCCAATATTTACTCTTGTCTCATACAACACCAAACACGGAAGTATGCCCTCAAACCCTTTCAAAAGTGGTCACACGTATTAGATGACGAATCTCTGCCAGAAAAAATCCTTGAGGGGTACAAGACAGTCCGTAACCTTACTACTTCTGAATCTTGGAGAGAGACACAATTTAAGATCATTCACAGAGCTTATTTCCCTTTTCGCTTCAACAAGAAAGACCCCACCCAAGCGCAATGTACCTGGTGTAACTTACCTCGCCCCACTTTACTGCACAGGCTGTGGGACTGCAACAAGATTGATGCTTACTGGACTAAGGTGATCACTTACATCAACGAAGTCCACAAAACTCAGTGCACCAAGGACCGCCTATTATGCCTGTTCAGCATACCCCCTTCATCCTCATCGCCAATGGCGGTCTCACAAAATATTCCACACTGGGCTCACCTATGTCTCCTAGTGGCCCGCAGGACTATTATGTCTCACTGGATATCAGCTACTCCTCCTACCCTAACAATGTTTAAAAAAGCCCTGGCATCACTTTTCCACCTAGAGAGACTGGACACCATCACCCTTAATCTCCGATCGACTTCCCGTTTTTTCAAAAGATGGAGGAAATACATTGAAGCCATATTCGCTTCGCTCTGACCGAGATAATGAACCCATTTCGCTACACAAAATGGTACTTGACAAAAGATCTCACCAACTCCCTTGGCCGACTCAAAATACCCCCCACCCCAGATTCCTTTACTTTTAACCCACCGTAGGATATCCACAAATCCATTGTGCCCCTTGGCATCCACCCCCCCCATGTTTACTCAAACGCTGCCTCCACTCCTGAAGGTATTTAGATGTTAAGATTTCATATGTCAAGCAAAGTTGCGACTTATAGTGTTGATGAGATGGCAAACATGATCTCCCCTGTCTTCCCTTTCCCCTAATTTTCTTTTATTTTTATGTTTTCTGTTACTTCTCCCTTGTTCTAACCGATATGACAAGCTTGTATTTCAACTATCATGAGAAGTCATTGAATGTTATAGATTGTAACGGATAATACTCTGTAACTTTTGCTACACTAAGTTTTTATACTTTTGTATGCTATAAAACCCAATAAATATTTTTCAAAAAGAAAGAGTATGTGTGTGCTTGCGTGTGTTTAAATTATATTGTTTTAGGTAACTTTTTGATCATTTATTCTGCATTCTTACTTATAAAATATCACATTTGGTATCTAATGTACTTATATCAGTGTTCAGTGATTGATAGTGTGAGTTCGATATTGATGGTAAGCGTTGTCATGGTAACACAGTTTTTCTAATATACCTTTTCTATAGTTTGCTACATACAGTATGAAGTTACAATGTAAAGCACTACAATGAAATTTTGTATTTACCCAGCATGTGCATTTTGTTCCTATATCAAATCTAATTTAAAAGGCTATTTTTTCAATTCAGTAAAAGAAGATAACTTTTTACAATTGCAGCTGTAAAGTGCACCTCTATCGGCATTGTATTAAAGTGCTAAAACTTAAAATGAATGAAGAAATGCTGACTGTTTTGCTTTGAATGGTGCTGATGTGCTAGAAGGAAAAAATTCTTAAAGGTTTGTCCATACAAAAGAGATTGGCCTGCATGTTTTAGTGATTAGTGGCCTGCTATACTTGTCTTAGATATGTTCCAAGTATCTACTAAGTTGTTCCCACTCTACACAGATGCTAGTGTTACTTTCACACCCCTATTTAAAACCATTAATGTAATGGGTCCTCCCTAAATGAGACTTGAGTTGACTGTTCATAGCATTCATCACCACAGCTGTGCTCATGTTTTCTTTCCAGTTGACTCATCCCCTCTTTTTTTCCCAAAATAATATTCCAGCATGCACAGAATGTTGAGAATGTATTTTTACATCATTGTAACGATAATGTGAGGTATTGCAATGTGAGCTTGTTATTCAATTAAAGCATCTAGTCAGGTTCTGGGCTGCTTACAAAATAGCAGATCCTCCCTTGCATGATTGATTGCTTGAAGGGAATACAGGTTCTCTTGGTCTTTGCCTTACCACAATTCAAGCTTTAGTAAATCAGAAAATTATAGGGTAGAGAGTGATTCATAAAAGTCAAAAAGTAAAATTTAGAAAATTGTTTACCTCTGTGCTCTCTATGATAGGTCTATGTAACGCTTCCACAATGGCCTTCACTCTAATAAATAATTCATAAACTTACATCCAGCTACTCAATAAAAGTTCTGGACTTGCCATTTAGGATGTTTTTATTGGACAGGGGAATTTTTTTATCAATGATTTTTTGTTATTGATTTGAATTAAGTACAAAAAGGGATAATAAAAAACAAGTAAAAGAAATAAATAACAAAAAGTAGTGGGCATCTACAGTCAGAAGTTCTGCCTTGCCAACAGTTGATAGTAAACAACATATTACACAGAGTCAATCCCACACTAGGCTATCCACAGCCACCTCACCTGAACAAAAATCTCACTATTAACTAATCCAATGACAGGAATCTTGTGACAAGAATCTTTACCCATTCCACATTTGTGGGCGATAGAGTCAGTATTGCACCAATCTATCCACGGTTTCCTCTCTTTGTCAAAGAGCACTCCATGACCAGATTTGAGAGATAAAGTTGTTCATAGGAGAAGTTAATCTTCACTAAGGCCATGACGTCTGATTTGGGACTTGAATTTCCTTTAAAATTTCTTGCTATGACAGTTCTCATAGCTAGGAGAACATGAGTTACAACAGTATGAAATGAGAATGGAATCCCTTCAATTTGAAGGTTTAAGAATGCTAGGGTGGAATTAGGTTACATTAAAATACCAGTTAGTGAAGACAGTAATCCAAAAATCAACCTCCAAAAAGTCATTAAGTGCTTACAGGCCCAGAATGTATGGTATAGGTTACCTATTTGTTCACAACCTCTCCAACAGAGGGGAGAATTAGATGTGGAAAATGTAATCAATTAGTAGGGGTTAGATACCATTGGGTAACTTGTTATTTAATCATCTCCCAATGGTTAACACGATGTGAGACCTTATAAATATAACTGAAGACCATTTTATATTGGGGGGTATTATAAAATAAAGAAGTGCCCTTAACAGTGGAAGAACCAGAGGTAAAATATTTCCATACAGGTAGTGGGATAGTTACCATGGGTAGAGGGTGTTTACATAGGAATTTGGAGATGCGGATGAATGTGAACTAATCACCTTTGGAGAGCCTGTACACTTTCCTCAGCAACTCTAAAGAATTTAGAGCGTTATGATATAGTTTATCGACCCATAACTCCAAAAGTCAACCCAATGGCTGAATTTCAAATACAGAATTAGAATTTCCAGTGTTACAATGGGGAATCAAATATTGTGCAGCTGCATGTCAATGACACCTGGTCTTGGACAGGGAAATTTATGTAGGAAGGACTTTAAAGACAGGGAAGTTATGAGTTTAGTGACAACTCAAATGCAGTTATAGAGGTTGGAAATGGGTGCTGGCTAATACGGTAATAAGAGTTGGATTGTGGTCCCTGCTTTTAGCTAGAATTTTTACTGTTTAAAGTTTTTTTGGGCCATGTAACTTTAATCATATCAATCTCTATTATCTGTCAAAGTGCAGTATACCAGATATATTTTCATATTTTTTGGGGGCCAGAACATCCCCCATTTCCTCAGGGCTTGGAATATTGATGGAAATGGAGGATGGGAAAGACTCCTCAACTTTTGGTTGTAGCATCCCAGGCATGCCAAATCTTGTTATAATCTCTGTAGATTTACTGTTTTCCTCACACTCATAATACATTAATCATCTACATCTCCATCATATTCCAAAGCCTGATAAGGGGGCACTACTATGCCCCTAAAATGCAAGACCAACACAAATGTAATCCAACCAACTGTTAATAGAATATTTTTTAAATGTGTACTCATCTTTGAGTGATGGCTCTGCATTTTGTCCTTCAGATTTTGAATTAGACCTTGATGAAGCAGATTGAAGAAGCTGATCTTGATCAAATGGATTTTTTGTTAATCTGTAATATATACCCTTGACATGACCAGCATTGTCTAGATTACACACCTATACAGTTGAGCTATTGAGGAAGATACATCAAGAAACAAGGGTGGATTCTGATTCCCATAGGCAGACGTGGCTCCAGTAGTCTTTGGGCTATGAAACAGAAGAGTGCCCTAAAGTGTGAGTGGCAAAACTGATCCCCAGAAAAAAAATGAAATTTTTTAATTTGCCATAAATATCTTTTCAATCCACTGTAGGGAAGTCAGGTACATTTAAATATCCAAACATTACAAGACTGAACTTTCTGCAACCAGGAAAAGGTATCTGAGTTTTTTAGAAATACTTTAGTTGATATATGCAACTGATGCTGCTATAGAGCAAAAGGTGACAGAGATTTATGTCTTGGGATGTGTGAAACATGGATTGAGTGATAGAAGAAATTACGATCGTCTTGTTAAATGCCTTAGGTGTATGACTGAAAGATGGCTAGATGTTTGAAAGTGAATAATGGACTTGGCATTCATCGAATGGCTTACACGATGGCTGAACTTCCCAAGAAAACAATTTATAAAAACTGTTTATATTTTTCTGTGACTATCACAATATTTAACATTCAGGTTAAGCAGAGAAAATAATCTAGAATGATTCTTCTGCATTTACACACATTTTTGTTTATATTTAACCACTTGCTCACCGCCCTATAGCAGTTTTACTGCTACAGGGCGGCAGCTGTGCGCCAGATCACTTATACATATACATATATATATATATATATATATATATATATATATATATATATATATATATAGAGAGAGATATATATATATATATATATATATAGATAGATAGATATAGATATATAGTATATCTATATCTATATATCTATATCTATCTATATATATATATCTATATATCTATATCTAGATATATAGATATCTAGATATAGATATATAGATATATATATATATATATGGATTTGGCATTACCGCCTGCAGGGGGCATGCTCCCCACTTCTGCTGTGAATGGAATGTTTACAGGGGAAGCTGATCTGTGGGTGTCGGGCACTCGATGTACACTGACACCCGCCAATCATCGGGCAGAGACTCAGAAAGGAGCTGTGCCAACGTAAACAGGGCAGAGTTCCGTTCTGACAGGGAGGGGGGATGGATTCTGTGTTCCTGCAAAGTATGGACTAGAATCCATCTTTTCCTCTAGTAAAAGCACACATAGTAAACACAAACACTGGCTAGGCACACATTTAACCCTTTAATCGCAGTATATGTTTAATCCCTTCCCGGTCAGTGTCATTAGTACAGTGACAGTACAGTGACAGTACATTTTAGCACTGTATTAGTGTCACTGGTTCCTGCAAAGTGTCAAAAGTGTCAGTGTCCAGTTTTCCAGCAGCAATACTGCAGTCCCAGTATAAGTCGCTGATCGCCGTCATTACTAGTATAAAAATAAATAAATGAATAAAAATTCCAGTATATATCCCATAATTTGTAGACGCTATAATGGTCATGTAAACCAATCAATATACGCTTATTGGGATTTTTATTACCAAAAACATGTAGCAGAATAAATATTGGCCTAAATTTATGAAGAAATTTGATTTTTCCATTTTTTTTGTTTGGATATGTTTTATAGCAGAAAGTAAAAAACATAGTCTTTTTTTTTGTTTGTTTATAGTGCAAAAAATGCAGTGGTGATCAAATACCACCAAAAGAAATCTCTATTTGTGGGAAAAAAAATGACATATATTTTATTTGGGTACAGCATTGCATGACCGCACAATCGTCAGTTAAAGTAGTGCAGTGTCGTATCGCAATAAATGGCCTAGTCATGAAGGGAGGTAAATCTTTTGGAGGTCAAGTGGTTAAAGGATGAAGATGCATGGGTCCCATAACTGACATTACCAAATTCTGATACCTCTCAGAGTTGCCCAGACTGGAGGAAAAAGATAGCAGATTGGGTCAATAATTTTATCTATCAAGATTTTACCCATGTCTAGTAGTGCAATAGACCAACACTGTCAATAGTTATTAGATATAAAATGGGCCAGATTTGGCAAAATAAAGAAAAATTACCTATATTTTTCTGTTAAGCAGACTGTACAGGTAACTATGGAGACAACAACCATAATTTTAAAACTATGGAATTTCATTTCAACATATTTGTTAAAACTATCTACATGATTAGAAATCCTAAAATTATTTTGACAACTGCATAAATACAATGTTAAAACAATACCACATTATGGTTATTCATATGAGAACGGCCCAGTTTACCTTATAAATGGCTTATATACTTATAGTAACCATTATTTGATCATTTTGTGTACCTCTCAGAGTGATGATTGAGGTCCTTGGTGAAGCATCCGCTCTGTCTGTGAACGCATTTCAAGAATCTGCTTCTTCAGGACAGAATGGAAACATAATAGTGCACTGTGCATAATAGAAAACAATATGTAAATAAGAAGTGCAGTGCTAAAAATATACTTGCAATATGTAACACAATACATATAACAGATGCAAAGATTACTAAAGTGCATTCAGTGCAATCAATAGTGTATGACCAATATAGAAAATCAATAGCAACATTTTGCATAAAAAGGATTCTGCAAAAAATGTAATAAAACATGTACTTATTAAAGTGCAATAAGTGCCATCAATTGTGCAAAACCTAAAATTAAGTTAGAGATTAATTTCAAGCATAAATACCAATGCATATCCTATAGTGCAATATACAAAAAGGGTGCAGCTCTGCAAAAAAATCATATGGGACTAAAGTCCATGTGTAAAGTCCATTGCTAAAACGTGTTGAAATAATGATCAAAAACCCAGCTGTGTGACACCCATCACCAAAGTAAAAATGGAGGCGACCCCCCTTACTCAGGGAGGCCATACAGTGCTTGACTGGATCTCTGACCCACTGAAGAAAAGCCCAGGTGCTCTCTCAGGTGTCCTTAATTGGTATCCTTAACTGGTAAACCAGAAAGCTCTCAACAGACCGGTCATAATAGAAAACAACTTATCAACCCATGGCCCATGGACCACTGTCTGATGTGGCCTGTGACTTCAAACCTATGGCAACCTGCACAGCCTCCTTTGGATGCATGCCTCTCTAATGAATGAATGCCAGTCCTTAATAATCCCGGCGGCTGTCACACACAAGCCACTCTTGCAGCTGGCTACACACTCTTTTCTTTCTTTCCTAACATACAGACACAGGGAGAGGAGCCTTTACAATAGTATCATAGTAAGTAAGGTTGAATAAAGACAATAGCCCATCCAGTTCAATTCGTGTAGGTGTCAGTGTCTTTAATTATTTCCCATATTCCTGTATGTTGTGTTCCTTAAGATGCACATCTAAGAGTCTCTTAACCAGTAGCCGACCAGCCGCCATCATTATACTGCAGCAGGCTTGCTCTCCTGGGCAAATCGCCGTAGGTATACATTGGGCACGTGGCCGCCTAGGGGTTCCAGCGAATGGGAGACTGTCCTCTGCCTGTAAGTGTAAACACAGGCAGAGGAAATGATGTCATCTCCCCTCGTGGAACTCTTTTCTGTTTCAGAGAGAGGAGAGAGGACATCTAATCATGAGTTGCACAACACTACACTAACACCAGTACACACAGGTACACTTGTCACCCCATGATCGTCCTTCCAGTTAACCCCTTCACTCCCTGTCACAGTGTCACCAAGTGCAGTTTTCACTGCATTGGTGTCATTTGTGACTAATAAGTGTTAGGGCAGTTAGTAGTAGGCCCCGGTAGATCTAGGGTACCCCCCTAAACCCCCCTAATAAAGGTTTAACCCCTTGATCACCTCCCAGTTAACCCTTTCACCCCCTGTCACCAGTGTCACTAATACAGTGTATAGATCTATATTCTGATCACCGTATTAGTGTCACGGGTTAGCCAGTTAGTTGGTTAGTTTCTATGTCAGTCTTTTATAGCGTCAGGGTACCCCCATCTATTACTGAATAAAGGTTTTAACCCCTTGATCACCCCCAGTTAACCCTTTCACCCCCTGTCACCAGTGATCACTGTATTAATGTAACACAAGTGATCTACGCTAACCCCAATTTACTACTATATTATAAAAATAGTATTAAATTAATATAAAGTGAATGTGAAAATGATATTAAGTAAAAAAAAAAAATTTTATAAAATGAAAAAAAAGTGAAAAAGTATTGATTAATAGTGCTGCAACCCAAAAAAACGGAATATACAGTTTTACCAAATGAAAATGCACTCAGGTGCACTACTAATGTCAAAGAAAAACCCTGGTTGAAAGAGCCCCTTCAGCCTAGGTAAACATGTGATTCAAACTTTCAGGTGAAAAATGGAACAATGATTATTCAAAAAATTTGCAATACATAAATATAATGAATGAGTTATTGCAATGCTGCGCAGTCCACTTGGGGAGTAAATAATTGTAAAAGTCCTGTAAATTCAATATGTACTTCCCATGTGAGTGATTCTTTCATTAAAAGCCATACTTTTGTGGAAAAAGAAAAGGGGGGCCGCTTACCAGATGTGTGGGACCCCTATTACGGGGGTCTTAAGGGCTCAGAAATGGTAAATCTTGTAGGCAGGAACAGCTGGTTAGGTTTTCACATTCAGACATCCATCCGTCTAGAAACCTTCACTAGCGCTATGATGTCGGTATGATGAGCTCCAGTAGGCAGGAACAGCTGATTGGTTTTAAACACAGATTCCGGTCCGCCTTGGACTCTTCATAAGCGCTGTTATATCTGTGTAGTGGACTTGCTTCTGTGAAATCACTCGCAGTGTATATAGAGAGATTACAGAAACAGAAACAGAAAGTCCTCCATAGTGTAATAGATTAAAACTTTAATAAAAACGAAGAGTGGCTGACATCAAAGGTATAAGCAGAAAACCGATACACAAAGTTAGCAGCTCTGCTGCGGTAAAGCCGACCCTAGGCTGAAGGGACTCTTTCAACCAGGGTTTTTCTTTGACATTAGTAGCGCACCTGAGTGCATTTTTCATCACTCTATTAATGTCATGGGTGATGCTGGTTAGTTAGTTTTTTTTTTATAGCGTCAGGGCACCCACCATATATTACCTAATAAAGGTTTAACCCCCTGATCACCCGGCGGGTGGTAATAGTTAGGTTTTAGCATCAGTTAGGGTCCGTGCCACCCCAGGCAGTGTCAGATTAGTGCCAGTAGCGCTAACACCCATGCACGCACCATACACCTCCCTTAGTATTATAGTGCCTGAATGGATCAATATCTTTGATCTGATCAGAACTATATTAGCGTCCCCAGTAGTTTAGGGTTCCCAAAAATGCAGCATTAGCAGGATCAGCCCAGATACCTGCTAGCACCTGCGTTTAGCCCCTCCGTCCAGCCCAGCCCACCCAAGTGCAGTATCAATCGATCACTGTCACTTACAAAACACTAAACACATAACTGCAGCGTTCGCAGAGTCAGGCATGATCCCTGCAAATGCTAAAAGTTTTTTTGGTAGCATTTGAAGCAGTCACTGACAATCAGGTGCTCTTTTTGCCTGTGAGTCTCACTAGTTGTACCAGTAAATTTAGAGGCCAAAATGTCCAATCGAAGGTATACTAGTGAAGAGGCCTACATGTTTCTGAGCATGACAGATGAAGAGTAAGTCACCCATCTGTCAGATTCAAAATACGATCCTGTAGACAGCAGCGGCACCCTGACAGATAGCTCTGACAATGGAGTAGTGGTACCTGACCCCGTTCTTCTATTGCTGAGGTGCAAGAACCACAGGGCTCTCTTATGGTGCAGAGAGCCAGTACTAGTGCCACTCATCCTTCTGGTGAACTAGCAAGCACCAGCGGCCTAGTACACCCTGGTCGTAGTCAAACCAGCACTGCAGTATCACGTGGTGACGTGGTGAGTCCCATAAGTGCAGTTCAAGCTGGTGCCCTGGCTAGCACAAGTAGTGTCCCCCAGCCAACAAGAAGACAAACACAGGCCTGTCGAGCCCATAGTGCCCTTCGTGCTGCATTTGCCAATCCTAATTGGGAGCTCACCACTTCTGCAGCACTCATACTTCCCCCATTCACTGGGCAACCTGGAATTCAGGTGGAAACAGTTGATTTTACGTCATTTGATTTTTTTTCGCTGTTTTTCATGGAAGGTCTCTATAGATCAGTGATGGCGAACCTTGGCACCCCAGATGTTTTGGAATTACATTTCCCATGATGCTCATGCACTCTGCAGTGTACTTTAGTATCATGGAAAATGTTGTTCCAAAACAACTGGTGTGCCAAGGTTCGCCATCACTGCTATAGATCTATTGTGGACCAAAGCAATTTGTATGTTGGTCAATTAATCACCGCTAATCCCCAGTTTACCCTTGCCAGAGATTGGAAACCTATTATGGTTTCCAAATTTAAAACCTTCCTGGACCTATCCCTCCTCATGGGCATAACTAAAAAGAGTGAGTTGCGGTCATATTGGTCCACTGAACCAATTCACCATATGCCATGTTCTCTGCATCCATGACCAGGGCTAGATACGAGAAGATCTTGCGATTTATGCACTTCAGCAACAATAAACTCTGTCGTCCTCGGGATGACCCTGGATTTGATCGGCTCTACAAAATTCAGCCCCTCGTAAACCACTTCAACCAACAGTTTGCAGCCTTGTTTACTCCCGATCAAGTTGTCTGCATTGATGAGTCCCATTTTCTGGCTGCTTGTCTTCCAAACAGTATCTTCCCTGCAAGCGTGTTAGATATGGGGTCAAGTTGTATAAGCTCCGTGACAGGGCAACAGGTTATACACATAGTTTTATGGTTTATGAGGGAAAAGATAGTCACGTGGAGCCCGAGAACTGCCCAGACTACATAGGGGGTGCTGGTAAGATTGTGTGGGACTTGGTGTCACCCTTATTTGGAAAGGGGTACCACTTGTACATGGACAATTATTACACAAGTGTGCCACTTTTTAGTCACCTTTTTGATTGTGGAATTGGCGCATGTGGCACTGTGTGATCTAATCACCAGGGCTTACCCCAGTGGCTTGTAGATTCCCATCTTAGGCTGGGGGAGAGAGCCTGCTTGAGATGTAATAATTTGCTTGCAGTAAATTGGAGGGATTCACTGAATATTTTAGTTCTGTCTTCCCTTCATGCAGATATGACAGTCCAAACTCCAACGGTGACTGGTGTTGTGGAGAAACCCCTCTGTGTCCACGAATACAACCTTAATATGGGAGGGGTGGACCTCAACGACCAGTTGATGATGCTGTACTTATTTGCCCGTAGAGCCAGATGCTGGTATAAAAAAGTGTCTGTATACCTATTTCAATTGGCTCTGCTGGACGCTTATGTGCTATATAAGGCGTCAGGATGAACTGGATCCTTCCTTAAATTCCAGGAAGAGGTCATCACAGCCCTTCTGTTTCCAGACGATGCTGTGCCCCAACTTCCCATTGCAAATGCAGTAAGCCAGCTGTACCCCTACCCAACAAACTCCCCAAAGAAGATGTCATGTCTGTAGGAAATCTCTGATACAAGCGTGACACGCTTTTATTGTCCCTCCTATCCTGACCAACCTGGTCTCTGCATCGGTGAATGTTTCCAATGCTACCACACACTAGTGGAGTATTAGCGTAGGGTACAGAACTGCACAGTCATAGGGCACACTTTCACAGGGTCTCCAAAGATGCAATCGCATTTTGAGAGACCCAAACCTGGAACTGTTACAGCTACAAAAAAAAGTGTAAAAAAAAAAGTAAATATATATATATATAATAAAAAAGCCAAAAAAGTTGTGTTTTTCTTGTTCTTCTCTCTCTATTGTTCTGCTCTGTTTTACTGTATTTTATGCTTAACTGCAATGTTTTATTGTTACTGTGTTTTATCATGTTTGCTTTGCAGGTATGTAATTCTTTTATACTTTACTGTTTACTGTGTTTTATTGTTAATCATTATTTTCTTTGTAGGTATGCCATTCAGCTGCAGCACTGATTTATCTACCTTGATAGAAACAGCGTTTGTTCTCACGATACGTAAATCAGCGACTCCAGCGCTGTAGGAGGTGATTTCACCACCACAGTTGAAAAAAAAGAGCATATATGCTGAGGCATGGGGGCAGGGGTGGAGGGGCAATTTGCCCCTAACATTAGGGGCGGATTCCCCCCATGCTTCGGTGTATATTTTTTACTCTTTTTTTGGCACAGATTGCAATAAAAAAGTTGTTTTATAGAGTTAATGTTTTATTGATACCATTGTTTGCTTTTTCAGGTACGCCATTCAGCTGCAGCACTGATTATTTATCTTGACAGCAACAGCTCTCATAATACGTAAATCAGCGACTCCAGCGCTGTAGGATGTGATTTCACCACCACAGTTAAAAAAAAACGGTGCATGTATGCCCATCATTAGAAGTGGGTGGATGCAGGGTGGTATTCTAATGGTGGGCATACCCACCGATCAATCTCTTTTTTCAGTCAGCCCACAGAACATTACAATATATGCCCAACAGGGACCAGCAATGTACTGGTATGTTGCTGGACTTTGAGTGGTTATACTAGAATAATGCCTGGAGGTTTTGGTATTGTTATTTTCAGCCAGTAGTTGGCTTTAATGTAAAAGCAAACCTAGTGGCTAATTAGCCACTAGACTGCTTTTACAAGCAGTGGGAGGGAACATCCCCCCTTCCGCCATCTTCCATGGTTTTCTCAGGCTCTTCTGTCCCACCGGGGAACCTGAGAATACAGCAGATGGTTCTGCCAGCTGACCATAGAGCTGATCAAAGACCAGAAAAGCTCCAATAATCTCTATGGCCTAAGAAACCAGAAGCTATGGGCATTTTATGACTTTGGTTTCACTGGATATAAACAGCGCCATTGGAAATTTGGGAAAGCATCTTATTACACTGATCTTGGTGTGGTCAGATGCTTTGAGGGCAGAGGAGAGATCTAGAGTCTAATAGACAACTTTTTTTTTTTAAAGAGTACCTGTCACCTTCAATTGCTATCATAGGGGATATTTACATTCCCTGTGATAACAATAAAAATGATAAAAAAAGGAACAGTGTAAAAATAAAATAAAAAGGCAAAATAAATAATAATAAAAAAAGCACCCCTGTCCCCCCCGTGCTCATGCGCAAAGGCAAACGCAAGTGTCGGTCTGTAAACTGCAATTACACCATGAATGTGAGGTATCACCGCAAACCTCAGATCGAGGGCAGTAATTTTAGCAGTAGACCCCCTCTGTAAATCTAAAGTGGTAACCTGTAAAGACTTTTAAAGGATTTCAAATATGTATGTAGTTTGTCACAGCTGCACGGCTGTGCGCAAATTTAAAGCATGTCGTGTTATATAATATATATAATATTTGGGGGTTCAATGTAATTTTCTAGCAAAAAAAAAATATTTTTTCATGTATACAAAAAGTGTCAGAAAGGGCTTTGTCTTCTAGTGGTTAGAAGAGTGGGTGATGTGTGGCATAAGCTTCTAATGTTGTGCATAAAATACCAGGACAGTTCAAACCCCCACCCCCCCCAAATGACCCAATTTTGGAAAGTAGACACCCTAAGCTATTTGCTGAGAGGCATGTTGAGTCCATGGATTCCATGGAATGTTTAGACACTCATAAACTAAAAGTTGCGTAAACTTTTACGCAAACCAATAAATATACGCTTATTGAGCTTTTTTTTACCTGAGACATGTGGCTGAATGCATTTTGGCCTAAATGTATGACTAAAATTTAATTTATTGTATTTTTTTTAGAACAAAAAGTAGAAAATATCATTTTTTTCCAAAAATTTCGGACATTTTTGTTTATAGCACAAAAAATAAAAACCGCAGAGGTGATCAAATACCACCAAAAGAAAGTCCTATTTGTGGGGAAAAAAGGACGCACATTTTGTTTTGGTACAGCATTGCATGGCCGCGCAATTACTAGTTAAAATAGTGCAGTGCCAAATTGTAAAAAGTGCTCTGGTCAGGAAGGGGGTAAATCCTTCTGGGGCTGAAGTGGTTAAAACTATCAATACTCCCCACAGTCACCACCAATTGTGGAAGAGTGTTCCACATCCTTATTGCCCTGACAGAGAAAAACCCCCTGCACAGTTTAAGGTTAAACAGCTTCTCCTCCAATCTCAATGTGTAACCCCTAGTCCTCTTACACTCCTTGAAACTGAATAGTTTTTTCCTATGCTGGAATTGAGATATTTGTAAATATCTCCTCTCAAGCGTTTTTCCTCCAGCGAGAATAAATTTAGTGTTTGCAGTCTTTCCTCGTAATTGAGGTCCTTCAGTCCCCTTATTAGTATAATCCAGGTAGACTAAATCCATGGGCTTCCACTATCTAAATGGTAGCTTACTTGCTTGTAGAATGTTAGCAGATTGGTCTGGCAAGAACGATTTTTTGTAAACCCATGCTGATGACTACTTTTTTTTCCTCAGTGAATTTTTGGATATAGTCCCTTATCATCCCCTCCAATAACTTACGATTGATGTTAGGCTGACTGGCTTGTAATTCCCAGGGTTTTGACTCTGTTCTTTTTTGAATATTGGTACCACATTGGCTTTTCTCCAATCAGCTGGTAAAAATTCCTGTCAGTATGCTGTCCACAAAGCTTAGGAACAAGTGGATTACAGTGGGTTACATCTAGTGGCTTCCATACAGGGGTTCTGAAGGTGGATTCTCATAGTTGTGGGATGATCTTGGTGTGATTGAAGGAGCATGTGAATGCATTATGTGTCATTTTACCGTTGCTTAATAAAGATGTTTATTGTACTACTAGGGCATGTACTTCCCTGGCCTGTTATTTTCTATTTTTTTGCTTAGATTGTTCACAGCCCTTGTTTTGACAATTCAAGATATGGGTGCTAAGACCCAGATACAGTGAAGGATGCAACACTGGTTTAGAGCTTTTTTGGCTGATCACACCTAAATGCAAAAGTGGTCCGACATATCCCCTGACTTTGAGAGCACAATTCACATGACATGTCAAAATCAGTGGTTCCCTATGAGATCCATCCTAACTGGTCTGGGTTGTGTCGCTCTGACTTTGAAAAAGGTTCCTGCACTACTTTGGTTTGATTTGGGCACAATTTCAGCCCATTGATTTGAATGTATGCGCATCCAAGTCGAATCATCATCTTAACTGATCCGACATGTGGCATGCGACTTATGCTCTGAGCATCTTGAAGGGGAACCCCACACCAAAATGTATAAAAAAAAATACACCCACTCCAAGAATAAAAAAAAAAAAAAACAGTGTGGGGTCTCCCCAAAATCCATACCAGACCCTTATCCCAGCATGCAGCCTAGCAGATCAGGAAAGGGAGGATGAGACAGCAGGGACCAATGGAATCGCATAGCGTGAGTCGCGCATGTGCAGTAGGGAACCAGGAAGTGAAGCCGCGAGGCTTCACTTTCTGATTCCCTTACCGAAGATGGCGGCGGCAGTACCCGAGAGCCGAGGGACAGATTGGCTCTGGGTGCTGACATCGCGTCCGCCCTGGGACAGGTAAGTGTCCTTATTTTAAAAGTCAGCAACTGCAGTATTTGTAGCTGCTGACTTAAAAAAAAAAAGTTGGCGAACTCCGCTTAAAGTGGCCCGTGCTCTTCAAAAGGTTATTTATTTATTGGCCCTGTATGGGGAGGATGACGAACCAATTGCTCTTTTGTACCTTGGCCAGATACAGTAAATATTTGATATGACACCATTAAAGCATTTATCATATAATGTAAGGGGAATTATTTCCCCAGTAAAAAGGTATAAGATCATGAGAGAACCATGCTATTACTCAGCAAATTTGTTGTTTTTACAAGAGACCCATATAGCTCACAACTCTAGGATTAGATTAATGTCAAAGCAATAGTATATAAAAAGATGGAAATACAAATCAGGAATCCATATTCCATGCACTTGAAATAATATATACCTCAAGACAATATCAACAGACAAAAGTGTGAAATAGTGTGAAAACATAGACTACTAAAAGGCCAAGTACTACTACTACTACTAATACTACTACTACTACTACTACTACTACTACTACTACTACTGCTGCATTGTTTTATTTTTTTTTTCTTGTTTTTTTTTTTTTTTTTAACAGCTTTAGAATAAAAATAATGATACACCAAGAATACATTTCAAAAGCTCATTAGTGGAATTATAAAGGTGTGTGTGATTGCTTACTTTTTTATTTTAAACAATTTCCAAAAATCTTGGAGCACTGCTGAACAGGAATAAACACTAGATCATTACAGAGACTGCATAAATCAATTTAAAGTGACTGTGAAAGTTATTGTAATTTGATAAAATTGCATTTTGTTTGTTTTTGTCTATACATGATTATGAATAGCAAACATTTTCAAAAAAAGCGTTTAACATACACAAGAATCGTACTATGTACTTGTAGCTTCTGAACTAAAATAATTGTTCAATTAAATGCCTTTTGATCTAAAGGTTGCCAACATCCCGGATCGGTACAGAAAATAAGACCCTTTAAATAGGGAGCTTATATACCCCCCAGTATAGTGGGACTTTGTAGGCACATGTTTAGATTGGAGGAGACAGAATTATGTTATTTAGTTATACAGTATACAGCTGTGTAATCTTCATTGTAATCTTTGTTAATCACAAAAAGGGTGAGGCTTGGGGTTACTATTGGTGTGAGAAAATTCCTACATGTCTAAAATTCAAGGTTCCAGCGAACTTACGTTATAATTTTTTTAAACCCTATTTCCTCGTATGTTCTTTGAACTAAGGCCAACAAGCTTAGAAGGGCCAACAAGGAAGATTTGGGATAAGCCAGCACCCTCACTATAAAAGGAGGTGGGTGCTCCTAAATGTCTGAGATTCAGGGTCCCAGCAAACGTATGTGCAGATTTAAAATAAAAAAAATTTCCCCATATGTTCTTTGAACTATGGACAACAAGTTTAGAAGGGCAAAAAAGGAGGATTTAGGATAAGCCAGCATCCTCATTATAAAGGTAGGGGGTGCTCATAACAGCCACCCCCTAATCCATGCACCCAGCCCCCTAATCTACATGCGGGGTGCTGGACGCATGGATTCCACCGGGTTTTCTTTATTTTAGAAGCATGTTTGTAGAAGCAAGCCTCTAATAGGCTTAAAAAAAGGTGTGCTCAGGGCGCAGAGCATCAGGAAGACAATAGTGAATATTCATTTGCTATTGTCTTCCTGATTCTCCTCCCGGGCCAATCAATAAGCAGCTCCGAGACCCGATTGACCAGGGAGTCTTAGGACACCCAATCATGTCTCAGGACATTTCCTGTTCAGCCCAGAGGAGAAAGGAAAGGAGAATGGGCCAGCTCTTCAATCCCCCTGCCTTCAAAGGTTAGTCTCTGCTGCCTGTCCAGGGGTGCTTGCGGCGATCGATGCCTTCCCCTGTCCGCCGTTTGTCTCCCGCAGGGTGGGGAGGGTGTTTGCAGTGATTGCTGCCTTCCTGCCAGACGTTCATCTCCCACGCACGCGGGGGGTGGTGTTTGTGGCGATCGTCTCCCGCACGCGCAGGGGGTTGGTGTGGGTATGTGCTCAGAAAGCACTGAAAAAGCTGAAAAACTGCATAGGGATTGATTAGGGTCAGTTACAAAACTGTACTTTAATTCTAATTGCTAGCTATTTGGCCATTGAACCCCTTTGCTGCCTTTTTCATTGTTACTTTTTTATTTATTTGTAGAGTAGGGAAGGGTTATAGGACCTGTCATTTTTTTTTTTTTTTGCTGTCTGTGTCCCATTGGGGATTTTTTATACCACTTGCTGTCCCACAGTTAAAACAGAAAGTGAGGGAGGGGGAGAATCTTCCTAACAAGGACACAGATATCAATAAAAACCTGACAAGTGCCCCAATCCCTTTCCACTCCATTCAAAGTGAAAAAAAAATTTTGTTTTTAGATATTCTTTATTTTATTTTGTGGTTGATTTGAGGTCATCGGTCACTGTTAATTTCTGCCCCATCAATACCAATTTTTTTTCTGTAACCTTTTAACTCAGCCAGGCGGGAGGAGCCCTGCATGGCCACTTTTTTAAAAAAAAACATCGACAAACTTCCAGGACAGGTTAGTGTACTGTGTTACACACTTTGTTACAGTGAGCATGCTCCCCCTCCATTCTGCTGTTGTCTGCCCCCTCCATTCTGCTGATGTCCCCCTCCAGTTTTCCTCCTTGTCCCCCAGTTCTGCTGCTGTCCCCCCCAGTTTTCATCCATGTCCCCCTCCGTTATGCTCTCCCCCTCCATTCTGCTGCTGTCCCCCTCCTTTCTGCTACTGTCCCCCCTGACCCCTCTGTCCTGCTACTGTCCCCCTCCAGTTTTCCTCTGTGTCCCCCTCCGTTCTGCTGCTGCTGTCCCCCTCCAGTTTTCCTCCGTCACTCTGTGTCCCCCTCCTTTCTGCTGTCCCCCTCCATTCTGTTGCTGTCCCCCTCCAGTTTTCCTCCGTCACTCTGTGTCCCCCTCCATTCTGCTGTTCCCCTCTGATCTGCTGCTGTCCCCCTACAATTTTCCTCCGTCACTCTGTGTCCCCCTCCATTCTGCTGTTCCCCTCTGATCTGCTGCTGTCCCCCTACAATTTTCCTCCGTCACTCAGTGTCCCCCTCTGTTCTGCTGTCCCTCTCCATTCTGCTGTCCCCCTCCCTTCTTCCTCCATGTCACGCTCCGTTCTGCTGTCCCCCTCCGTTCTGCTGCTCTCCCCCTCCATTCTTCCCCTGTGTCCCCCTCCGTTCTACTGTCCCCCTCTGTTCTTCCTCTGTGTCCACCTCTGTTCTGCTGCTGTCCCCCTCCGTTCGTCCTCCGTGTCCCCCTCCGTTCTGCTGTCCCCCTCCGTTCTGCTGTCCCCCTCTGTTCTTCCTCTGTGTCCCCCTCCATTCTTCCTCCATGTCCCTCTCCATTCTGAGGAGTAAGTGATGTACACGCCGTTGTCACTAAGTGACTTAGTTAAAGCAGGTGCACATTGCATACCACCTGTCAAAACTGGTTACCACTGTTTGCTTTTTTTCCCAACAATTGGCAAAAAAGTATCAAAAAAACATATTTTTTGGGCGTATGCGGGGGGGGGGGGTGTCCCTGAATGGCGGTTTGGAAATGTGGTCACCCTATACCAGAGTGCTGGTGAGCACTCTAGGTAGTTCATTGATGGTTCATTGCCTGACGGTCTGAGGTACAAGCAGACAGCTTACACAGATGGTCTGCAGGAACCCTGCATTGCACCTGAAGCTGCATGAAAAGTCCCCCTCCATGTTGTATGGTAATTTTTATTAATAATATTATTATTATCTTTGCATTGGTACATGTCTCCCATGTCAGTATTCAGTTTTACAGTTCTCTTTTTTATGGTACTTTGCCTGTTAAAGACCCACAATTTTTTATATAATAATACTTTCTATTACTACATGTATTAAGCTTCTCTTCTAGTTACATTTACCCTCAGGTTGAAGGAGTGTATATAGCACTATTATTTCATTAAATGGTTGGGGGAGTAGAAATGTGGTCACATGACGTATAAGTAAATGTTTCACCTTTTTTAGTTTGAGGTATAATTTTAAATACTATTAACAAAATATAATGGGTAGTTAATTGTACAGCTTAAAGTGTAGGCTTTTATGCTCAAACCTTTAAAGCAGAAAGCGCAGTGGGGTTGATATGTAAATAATTGGTTTGTAGTGACATGGCTGTATTAAAAATAAGAGCAGGAGGTTATTTTCCTTTTAATTATATAGATGTTATGAGTAATACTTAAAAATGTGTTGCAACAGCATGTGTAAATGTGACTTCAGGAATGTGATGCAGAATTAAAGAAACTTTAGGATTAGACCTGTCATAACGGGTAAGATTTCTGTTAAGAGCCATGTATGGGCTTCAGAATTTTTTTTTTTTACAATTGATAGGGATATAGTAGACTAAAATGGTGCTGTCTTAGTTGAGTTGACAAGTGTCAAGTGTGTTTTTTTGTTTTTAAAAAAGGATAGTTAACAATGTTTCTGTGATTCCATTATTGGCATACCATAAAAACATTTATTTACCCACAAATCATTTCTCCTGTTAGGAAGAATGGTGTTTTAAATAGAAAGAATAGTCTATTTACTCTGTTTGTTTTAAGTTACAGTTGTAATATTTACATTAAAATCAGATTTATATGAGTTGTATATGTTTACATGCTTGTTCTTTCATCAATTTGTTACTGAATTAAATGTAGAAATGTGTAGTTTAACTATTGGAGGGGACTCTCAGTGGTACAGTGCAACTGTTCTGAACTATTCATATAAGGTTTCAGCCACATAGGAAGTGGATTGCTTTTTTAGTGAGTTGGACAACTCATAAACTCCTATAAGATGAAGCAGTGAAGCCCCATTGCACATCATTCCAAAGCAGGAAGCAGAATAATCACATAAGCAATTAAGGATGTAGATATGTAATGAAAAAACTATACATATAAACAAAACTTTTAAAGCATTAACCAATCTTATTATGTTTATTTATTAAACTGTTATCTACATACATACTGATATCTACAGTATTTACATGTTTACTTATAAAGCATTGAAAATATGCATTTTCCCTTAAACATCAGTGGATGAAATATTCACTTATATTACTGCAATGGAAAATGACATGTATTTAGAAACATTAGCTTATTTTTAGTGCACTTAAAGTGTATCTAAAATCATTGTTTTAGTTTTGGATAGATTACAGAAATATGATCAGATTTTTATAATATAGCATATATAATTGCTATATAGGCCATGCTCTAATCTTATGTTATAAATATTGACCTTTCCTTTTCAATCTGCAGCCTCTGTAATTTTCTGTAACATACATTGTAATATGGCAACCTGGAGACTTTCTGCACACAGATGGTGTGCAGAACTTCCACAGAAACATAATTTCCTGCTTGTCTTGATGGCTCACTGATTTTTCCCCAGACGTCTGCACTAACACACAAGTCAAATTTTTGCATCCTCTGCAATATTTATTATATTTTTGATGAGTTACATTCAAAGGGTTAAAGGAGAAGTATAGCTAAACCTATTTTGACTATACTTCTCCTATGAATCACAGTAGTGCAGTTTGTTCTGCACTCCTGTGATCTGTTTAACATGACATCACAGAGCCTGTCCAGGCTCTGAAAAGATCCCAACCATATGGTTGGAATCCACCCAGAGGCCTGAACTGACAGCTGGCTCAGCCTCTCAGTGATCTGAGCCTGAGCCAGCCCCTCCCACCCCCTCCACAGCCCATTGCTCCAGTGAGTGTGGGAGGGTGTAGAGCAGAGAGCCGAAGACTGAGAGTCCCCAGCTCTCTACTCCCAGAATGCTGAGAGCCGAGTGATCAGCAGTGTTTGATCACTCAGTTCTCACTGCAGAGCTGATGGGGGACTGATGCAGCATTGGATCCATAACATAACTGGGTACTAACATTTATAGGTAAAGTTGATCCAGGGAAAATCTGATTGCCTCTTGGGGGATCAGGAAGGAATTTTTTCCCCTGCTGTAGCAAATTGGAGCATGCTCTGCTGGGGTTTTTTCCTTCCTCTGGATCAACTGAGGGTATAAAATTGGGTATATTGGATTGTACAATATTTTTTATTCTATTTATTTATTTTTTTAAGGTTGTACTGGATGGACTTGTGTCTTTTTTCAACCTGACTAACTATGTAACTATGTAACTATGTAATGCTGCATCCACCTATGTGAGTATACATTTGTATTTCTTGAAATGTCCATACTTCTCTATTAATTATTTGTAAAAAGATTCAAACATTGCAACTTTCCTAATTTTTCTCATTAGAACACTGCAAGTGTATCAGCTGATTAGAATGAGCACAGCCAATCTCATTAAGGAATCAGCTGTCCAAGAACATAATTGAACATATGACTTTTTCTGAAGAACATAAACAGGTAAAAATCTGCTACTAAGTTTTTTTTTTAATCCAAGTAATCTACATAGATCACCCAGAGGGGATTGCTTGTTCTTAACAAAAGTGGAGTCACTCTTTAAATGAACCAAATGTGAAGGAAAATCCAAAAATGTGTGTTGCCATCAGAAGAGAAATAGAGGGGAAATCTTCTTACTGGAATGGAACTGACCTGACAGGTTTTTTAGCCATGGAGATGTTTTGACAACCAAATCACACGCAGACATGTACACATTATTAAAAGGGTGGCTACATTTAAAACTGAGTTTTTTGTCTTGGCATTATAATTATAAATGGTAATTTATAAAAGGAATATTCCCATTTTTTGTACAAGTTCTTTGTATTTCTTACAGCTGTGTATAGGGAAAATTGTCAGAAAAATGTTCAGCCCGAGCATGAGTTTGGGCTGAACATTGGCTGTTCACCCAGTTTGAGGAAGACCTGAATTTGTAGGGCATTCTGCAGGTGTTCACCCGCTGAGCGCCCTGTGATGCACTGTGCGCTGCATAGTGCATTCTGTGCCCTTATTGTGCAATGCCAGCCGCACCGTCCTTAACAACTGATGAGTCATCAGCTGTCAATGGGCTTCCCCGCTGACAGCTGAATTAAAAAAAATAAAATTGCAGGTATAAATAGTAAAAAAAAAATTGTTGTGGGGGCACCCCTAATCCATACCAAACTATCGTCCCCAAAGCACCCCCCCATGTTGAGGGCATATGGCCTGTATGGGTAAGGAGGGGGGCACTCACTCACCCCCCCCTTTCTTGACCTGCCAGGCTGCATGCTCACTTACCTGTACGTTATTGGCTTCAAGTAGTTAAACCGGAGTGATGCTCGCAGCTGCAGGCATCTCCCTGGTACTGTTTTTAGAGCTGATGGTTGGCTCTCTAGTGATAACAACCAATGTGGCTAAGCAGCCGCTCAGCTATTATTAAAAGCATGTGGGAGAGGACGGCCCCACTCGCCCAGGCCCTCCCATCATACAATTTGAGTATGACATTTAAGGTATCTTGGTATAGAATGTCATGAGAAGACAAAAATAGACACGTGTCCACGTAGCTAAAGGAATATACATTGTGAATTATATCCTGTTAAGTTAAGTTAGTTTGTAGTTCCATTCATATTAATAAGTACTAGTATATAGTTACTTAATGTAAAGTTGGTAAAATGTGTTCATAGTATGTAGATGTTTGGTTATATGACATTACATGATCAGCCCATTACTTCAAGTATGGAGTGTTACATGTGGGCTTGTCAATCCTATGCCATATATGACTCTGAGTTAGAATCTTTTCTTGGATAGCATATTGCTGAAGTTAGCAGAAATGAATATGTAAATATAGGTGTCTCACCAGACCTGCAGAGGCACCACTCAGCGCCAGGCAACCCAAACAGATCCAGAGTATAGATATAAATTTTAAAAGTTTATAGTTCTAGTGAACATTCAAAAGTGCATAAAAGTAAAAATACATCAATATGCAACCATAAGTTATTCACAAACACATGAATGAGATTAGACTCCACTTTGTCTGTTTAAGCAGAGAATCTAATAACAGCAGCTGTCTCAAACCAAAAAATATATCAATATTGCATCAGTGTTAGAAGTAATCTTAATAAGACTAATTTGTCACACTAGACAGCGCTTATGTTGAGCATTTAAAAAGGGCGTGGCTAACGCGACGTAGGAAGTGACGTGTGCGCTCCACCTGAGTCATCTGCATAACCAGGAAGTTTTCATCTTTTCCTGTGTAGCGGCGCTGACATTCTATGGTGAAGTTGACACACTTATATTACCTGCCTGTTCGATTGATTGCTGACTTTTGATTTTATTTGATGTACGTATTTTATTGAAGGGGGGTTCTCTGTCTGTCTTTGTGCAAGGGATTCTGAGTCAATAAACAGGATTACGCTATGTGCACCCTTTTCTTTTCTGTTTTCCTTGATTCATTATGAGCCCTGCAAACCTGTGACCTTATGTATAGTGATGATGGCAACAAACTGCAGTTAAAAGAGTGTTGACTTTAAAGGCTCTATTACTCCCCATTTTTGGTGAGTTTAACCCCCTAGGGGGAGAGTGTTTGTCACCGGGTGGACTTCGGAGTGATCGGTGGAAGGTGCATGTGGAGTATTGCTTTCGTGATCACCTGCTAATTATATAAACTACACCCTGAACTGTTTACATCACTACCCTATCTTAGGGACTCTCTTTTAAGGAACTCTTTGGGGACTTTTTTATTATATGAATGTCCTTTTATGTGCTGTTGGCCACATGTTTTAAATGCTCAACATAAGCGCTGTCTAGTGTGACAAATTAGTCTTATTAAGATTACTTCTAACACTGATGCAATATTGAGAAATGAATATGTGCCATACAAGGTTCTAAGTTGGTGTGAGGTTATGACGTTCACACGTTCACATGTAACATATAAAGCCAATGCTTCCATATTGAAGGTCAGACACACACAGACACACACACACAGACACACACACACAGCCACAAGGATAGATGACACTGACATGATCACAAGACACTTTGACAAGTTGGCACAGCTGAATTCTGCCAGAAGTCTAAGAACGTCATTTCCTGCTTCTTCTTGAACGACACACAAAACAGCATGGCGACAGACAGCATCCATGAAGCACATATGCTTTCATAAGCTTATTACAGCGTTATAACTTTTTATTCTATTTCATATATTTTTACCTACATTGAACTGAACTATTATATTTTTTACATTGTATTTATGATGCCAATTGTGTGACAATAAAATCACACTTTGTTTTAAGTCAGTTTGGCTATCAATGCTATTCATCCGGAAGCGCCTCTGAGATACAAGAATATTAGATATTAATAATATTCTTCATTTTGGCGAGCGAGCAACTGCTGTCATATCTCTATTTTTACGGAAATCTTGATCCTTGCTGAGGGGGGAGAGATTAGCGCAGTTTTGCGAATATCCAAGTCTCGAGAAAAAGACGGTTCAGAACCTATCAACCAAGAGGCGTTTGTGTTGCATCAGATGTGGACAAGAGGTCCAAGAAACTGAGCCGGCTGAAGATGAGAAATTCTTCTAAATACGGTGAGTAAATTTATGGAATTTATTGATGAAATAGCTAGAGACAGCAAGCTAGAGTTTAAAGATGTGTCTTTATATCCAAATGACAGTCACTTGTGGGCATATATGTACAATGAATGCTTAAATGCCAATACACAGATTGTTAAATCCAGGTTCACTGTACACAAATTATGTAAGAAAATAAATAACGTATTGAAATTAGTGAGAATATTTAATAAAATTATTATTAATGTTGATTTACCTGCTAAAAATGTGTGTACATTACAGCAGACAGAATGTAACACTGTACAGAACACAGGGAAACATGAAAATTTGTCTCCAGATTCTCTTAATTGTCCAAACTGTGAGATTTGTTGTAATTATATAGAGAATCTTCAGGAACAAATTGACTCCAAAACAAATCTTTTGGAAAAACTTCAGAATGACAGTAGATTGACACAGATTGCTGTAATAACTACAGATGACAAAAAGACTGAATCTAAATGTAAGCAATAATCCTCTTATATTCCGGAAAGTTCGGATATGGAGAATGTTGATGCTACTGATGAAAAAGAAATGGAACATAAAAACTTATTATGTAGAACTGCAAAACTAAAGTTGCAAATACATGACCAACTTATGAAAGTTTTAAAAGATTTTCCTATTTATGACACTGAGGCAACTGTATTTTCCAATTGGGATTTATTTGAAATGTTTGCGGATCGTTTTAATCTGTCAAATGATCAACGCAATTACATATTTCAGTTGTGGGTTCCTGTTAATTTCGCTAAACGAATTAACACACCTGTTATTGATGACGAAGGTCAGGAAAAACAAAATGACGCGACAGATAGACTGCGACAATTATTGCTATGTATGACCGGTGAGCAAATACCGACCATAGAAATGTTAGATCTTTTACAGACTACTGCAGAAGAAAATCCATCTGATTTCAAAATAAAATTTTGCAAGGTTTATGAAATGATATTTGGAGTAGATAATGACAACGACCCAGGTTTAAAAACAGCTTTTATAAAAAAATTTAAATACCTTGACCCAACTTCAGTAGCCATAGCACAGGAACGTCAAAATTTAAATGATATAGTAAGTTTCATTGATAAAATTAAGAGACAATTGAATCAAAGCAATCTCACACACGAGATAGTTATAATTCAATGTGACAAAAATAGTCAGGCTGCAGACATGTCAGAAACGACAGGTCTTGGCAGGAATGACAAGGACAGGTGCAGGCAAGTGAGGCAAGAAGACCCTATCACGTGTCTTTACTGTCATAGATCTGGCCATATGAGAAAACATTGCTGCAAATTTAAGAGAGACTCGCAAATAAAAACTAAAGATATAGAGAATGAAAAATCAGCTTTTGTAAAACCTGTTTTTTCATGTCAAGATAAAATTTTGACTGAATTGCCTTATGCCACTGAAGTCAAACAGATCAGTAATTTGACTGTTAACAGCAGTTCAGACAACACTGTCACTGAAAGAGAGGGTTTATTGCCATTGCCAAAAATAGAATCACATCGAGATTCAATTTCTCTGCCATTACAATATGTAGCACCAATTATTTTGGATGAGAATGGTAGACCATATATACAATGTTTGCTGAATGGTAAAAACATTAATTGTCTCATTGATAGTGGATCTGAGATTAGCCTTACCAAAGAAAACATACCTGTGAAACCAAATTCTCCTATGTGTAATATAGTGGGTTTTAATAATACAGGTTATTCCACTGCTAGACAGGTATCTAATGTAACAATTGAAGTACCTGGATTAGTGAAAACTAACATTAACATTTGGGTATGTCACAAAGCAGAGAATATACTCGACATTGATGTAATCAATGAACAAAAGTGGGTGATTGATTTGGCTAATAAAAGTATTTGGAAAGATCCATCTAGGCCCAAATCAGTGCTTATTGATCCCTCTGTATACAGTAATGTTGGTTCTATTACCAATATGTCTACAGAACAAAAATGGCCTGATGTTGATGGTAATTGTGCTTTAAAGGAAGTGGTACAACGTTTTCCAAGTTTGTGGTCAAAGTTCAAAAATGACATTGGAACTTTGAAAAATACTGAATTGAATATTGAGGGAAAAGATCCAGAACCCCTTAATCAGAATGAGTTACCACTAGAATCAGTTGGTCCACTTTCTGCCATTATTCAAGAGTTTGTACAACTTGGAATTGTAAAGAAAGCTAAATCAGTGGTAAATAACCGTATTTGGTCTATCAAAAATACTGATAATTCATATTCTTTATCAATTGACTTAAGGACATTGAATAAACATATCACGAATAACCCAGTTCTTCCTGATAAATCTAACTTAAAGTTAAATTTGAATGCTGAGGACAAAGTGTTCTCTGTATTAGAAATCATTAATAGCCATTTTTCCCTTCCTTTAACTAATAGCAGTCAGTACAAACTCGCATTCACATTCAGAAAAGAGACTTATACGTTCACTCGATTAATACCTGGCCTAGGTATTGGTGATGGTATAGTTCATGAAACTATAGCAAAAATACTTTCAAAATTTTCTAGGCCAGACTGCATTTCTCAGCATATGGATACGATTTTGTTGAGTACTCAGAATATCGATGAACATATGGCTCTTTTGTCTGAGTTGTTTATGATGTTACAAGCTGATGGTTTAAAATTAAACACGACAAAAGTTCAGCTGATGAAAAGTCAAGTGAAATACCTTCACATGCAAATTAGTCAAGGAAAGAGACAATTGTTGCAAGAAACAGTTAGATAGATCACTGCAATCCCAACTCCAACAACTCATAAGGCATTGCATCAATTTTTGCATAAAATAAATCATTGCAAAGAGTTTGTACACTGTTTCGCAGAAAAAGTTAATCCACTATATAATCTTTTGAGAAATAAAGGTAATATAGTTGACCAATGGGGTCCAAATGAGAAAAATGCTTTTGAAATGTTGAAAAAAGATTTGCAGAATGCTCCAGCATTAAGTACAATAGAGGTTTGTTCTGAAGCATCTTTTGTTTTGAAAACTCACGTGTCTGAGAATGCCATCTCAGTAACGTTGTCTCAATTACATGAAGGTAAGGAGAAAATAATTGCCTATTTCTCCAGAGTTTTATCATTTTTGGAAAAAACTTTTGAGTCAGGTGTAAAGCAACTGCTAAGTGTTTACTATGCAATTAAAGCTATAGAGAGCATAGTTAAATCAAACAAAATCATTGTACAAACACCTGACTGCTCACTAAAAGGTATTTTTGAGGAAGATCGTTTTAAAGAATGTCGGAAAACATATCCTCTATGGTTCAAAGCTTTATTTTTCAAACACATTCAGATAGATGTAAAAGGAAGACATCTTCAGGAATGTACACCAGTACATGTTTATACAGCTGTATCTGAGAAGTCTTTATCTTAGGTTTCCAGCATAAGAACAGAGAAGGACATTGAACCAGTACTTGTTACTACAGAACAGTCTAACACTAAACTAAGAGCTTCAACACAGAATACAGTTACGCACATTTCTAATCTTTTAGAGATGAGAACAAAGGCATAGTCCATTGTTATCTCTGGGTGATACAAAACTTTTCTTTTGTTTATGAAAACAGAGATTTGTATCATGACCAAAAGGAGGTGTTGCGTCCTGTCATACCTAAACTTCACAGTACATAAGATTTATAGTTTAGGCCATCTTAGACAGGATAAGGACAGTACATTGTCATACAGAAGTTCTCTTTGAAGGAAAATATAAGATAATATTATTTTATATATAGTTTAACAAATTCACAAAGTTATTGTCTCATAATGTTTTAACATTTGTTGGGAAAAAAAAAGAAAACGTTACAAGAATTGAATGTAAATATTTTTTGCCTAATTAATGATACTGCATTTCCTTTACAGAAATGGCATCTAAAATCAAATAAATATGGAAGATAACAAGCTCATATGAAGAGCAAAGAGAATATCAAGAAAATTCAAAGTTAAAGAAGGAATCCTCTAGGGAAGAATATTGGACAAAAGATTTATACTTCAGATTTATGACTGTTTTATCTTATTCAACAAGGTTTTTCTAACCTAACAGAACTTGAAGAAGAAACTTTAAAGACATTTATGAAGAAAAAAAAATGAATCAGAAGAAACTTTATCTATCTACTATAGATAAACAATTTGGGACTCAAACATTTGTCCACATATACATTTTTTGATAATCCGATTATTCTGATATTAATGTTCATATTAAGTTAGGATTATCATTATTATTTTTATTTATTTTTCATTATTCATATATTGAATATTTTTAGATAACAACTGCACACTCATTCTAGTTTATAGAACATCTTTTGTTCATAACTTAAGAAACATATCACTCTTAATAGAACTATGGAAAGTTATGACAAGTTTTAGAGTGTAAAGTATATTTCCAAAGAGCTAAAATATTATTTGAGCACAAATATGGAAATATATTATTGCATCATTTATTTATTTTAATAATAATATTAATTATTATTAATAGTAATTATAGATATGAGTCATCATTATGTTATACATTTTTAATTCTATATCATTATTTTAAGATTTTGCATAGATAGATCTAAGAGAAGTTAAAGTAAAGAGAAAAGCGATTAGAAGGAGAGTTATTTCTAGCGCTTCAGTTCTGAGGAATATTGTGTTCGATCATTTGATACAAGGATGTGTAAATGTGACATGAATGATGTTTTGAATGTATTAGAATAATTTGATATGATTAATCATAATTCAGGGGGGATTGTTAGAATATTATTCCAAATTCATAATTCGGCACTTATAGGTGTTATATTATATTTATGGCAAGCTTGCAAAACATATTTGTTTTATGATTAATCATAATAAATAGAGTATGTGTGAATGACCTTGATCAATTGATTTGACATGATTCTTCATCTACAGCTGAGCTTTGCTGGATTTTTCTGGTGTAGCCAATTTGAGTATGACATTTAAGATATCTTGGTATAGAATGTCATGAGAAGACAAAAATAGACACGTGTCCACGTAGCTAAAGGAATATACATTGTGAATTATATCCTGTTAAGTTAGTTTGTAGTTCCAGTCATATTAATAAGTACTAGTATATAGTTACTTAATGTAAAGTTGGTAAAATGTGTTCATATTATGTAGATATTTGGTTATATGACATTACATGATCAGCCCATTACTTCAAGTATGGAGTGTTACATGTGGGCTTGTCAATCCTATGCCATATATGACTCTGAGTTAGAATCTTTTCTTGGATAGCATATTGCTGAAGTTAGCAGAAATGAATATGTGCCATACAAGGTTCTAAGTTGGTGTGAGGTTATGACGTTCACATGTAACATATAAAGCCAATGCTTCCATATTGAAGGTCAGACACACACAGACACACACACACACACACACACAGACACACACACACACAGCCACAAGGATAGATGACACTGACATGATCACAAGACACTTTGACAAGTTGGCACAGCTGAATTCTGCCAGAAGTCTAAGAACGTCATTTCCTGCTTCTTCTTGAAGGACACACAAGACAGCATGGAGACAGACAGCATCCATGAAGCACACATGCTTTCATAAGATTAGTACAGCTTTATAACTTTTTATTCTATTTCATATATTTTTACTTACATTGAACTGAACTATTATATTTTTTACATTGTATTTATGATGCCAATTGTGTGACAATAAACTCACACTTTGTTGTAGGTCAGTTTGGCTATCAATGCTATTCATCCGGAAGCGCCTCTGAGATACAAGAATATTAGATATTAATAATATTCTTCATTAAAATTGATATATGTTAATTTATTTTTCTTTGTTGTGGTTGGCAAAAATAAACAACCAAAGAATGGTGTAGTTCACCGAAAAACAACTTTATTTTTTGTGCATTCTTACAAGAAAATATTGCAAATAAAAGATATTCTGGTTACATTTTGTGTTTTTTTATTATCCATTTTTTGTTTTTTGTTAAAGACCCATTATTCAGCACTTGAATGCATTTACACATAACAGACATATAACCAAACATAAACAAAAAAACTGACAAAATTGGAGTCTAAAAAGTGTCACTTGGGTAACTTAACAATAAAAAACAGCCTGGGTGGCTTAACAAAAAATAGAGTAATGCTGCAGTATAGCTAATGATGTGAAGCACCTCCACCTTGTACCAGGTGATTAGGGGACATGTCCAGAAAATAGGGGACAAATCTATATGTAAACATAATAAAACATAAAATGCGTGACATACATTATGCAATATTTGACAACTAGTCTTGCCCTCGTTAAGGGGTAGTTGAAGATTCTCTTCTCTTCACTTAGATACTGATTGGAATAAAGCCTTAGTAGATGGTCACTGAGACCAAAGGCCTCATCCCCAACATAGACAAATGGCAGTGGCTGTCCATTTGTCCCTGGCAGCAGACAGTCCTGTGGCAGGTCCAGGCCATTTTCCCTTAACGTTCTTCCAAAAGATGATCATGCAAAAATACTTGAGTCTGAGCTGCTGCCTTACAATCCTATGTCTATATAGCTAAAACAATAATTGGCATCAGCCACTGCTAGTAAGACAAACTAAAAATATTTTTTTTATAATTGAAGAATTTGATTCCACTGCCAATGGGCATCGCTACTCTTATATATTTGCTGTCAATTGCCCCGACACAATTCGGAAGATTGCATCGGTCCCAGAAAACTTTCACTATCCTGCACCAATCTTCGGGAGTGGGCTTCTTCAGGGCCAAATCCCTAAGAACATTCCAGATGTCTCTGCAGGTATCTTGTACAATATTACTGGCAGTAGTTTTGCCAACCAAGAACTCAAAATGCAAGCTTGCAAAGGAATGTCCATTTGCCAGGTACCTAAAGTGTCAGAGTAAGTACAGTTTATTAGAATGAAAGGTCACAGAAATATGCTGGTCCACCATGGGATAGCTCAAAGGAGATCTGCAGTCTCCTGCTTTGTTCTATTTTACAGGTTGCCAAGGGTTGCTGCAATATCCCTAAGCAGCAACAGCCATGGGATTGGTGCAAAAGCTGAGCAGCTGATTAGTCAAATCGGGCGATTGAAGCCCACTCAGAGAAGCCTATAAAAGGGACTGCTGAGGTATTCCCACTGACCATTGGACCAACAGCAGAGGAGCCCCCTGCAGCATGAAGCGCCGTTTGCCTAGCAGTCGCGAGTCTCTCCTACACCGCCTGTTAGAGAAGGTGGAGAGTGAAGACGGTGAGGAATGGCCGATACGGTGCCTAGAAGAGGAGAGTGGCACGTCTCCGCCTTCGTCCACACCCCTTGAAGAGAAGATGAAGCCTGCCCCGGTCGGGGGTGGGACGAGACGTCAGCCAGGAAGAAAGAAGAAGTGTATTAGAGCAGCTGCTTCTCCTCACCCGACAGGCAGCGGAGCCGGCGATACAGTATCACAGAGTGCACCCCATGAGTGGAAGAGCAGCGCTACTTCACCTTCAGCTAAAGCAAGTGAGCAAACAGCAGCAGTTACTGAGGGTGAGAATGTTACCTCATGTGTCTGAATTTTCCTGTTTAGTTGATTCATTATCTACAGAGTTACAGAGATTCAAGGGAGCACACACTAGTGGTGATAATAATGATATGAGAACAAAAGGAGCACAGGTTTTTGGTGCACGTGATGCTTTGCAATTACAAAGAATGAATATTGGTGAATTTTCAGGGGCACAGGTTACTGGTGCAGAGCATGATATGCAGCTGAGTGGTGCTGCTGCTAAGAAATATCAGAGGGTACAGGTCACTGGTGCTGATAATACGGTTTATGGGGGCATGGATATATTACATTCAGGGGCACATTCCTATGGTGCTGGAGATAATATGCAATGCTCAGAATTTATGAATGATGTTGGTTCAGTTTGGCAAGGTTTGTGTGAATCTGTTTTACACGAAGAAAAGATAAGGAAATGATAACACAATCTAAGGTTATTAACCCTTCATTACTGATTAAACCTCCCTTACCTCTTAGACCATCAGCTTTAACGGTCAGGGAATCATCCTTTAAAGAGCCCCTGCCATGTGTTTTGTCACAATTAGGCTTTCATTTGCCTAAGGCGGTGAAAGAAAAAATTTGGAGGGGCGAATTTATGGATATATTATCACTTTTACCTGCTTCAAATGAATTTTTGTCCAAAACAGACAAGCAAACAGGCGATAGGTCTGAGGAGGATAGGAGGAGGGCTATCCCTAAAACCTTCCAGATTTGGCTGCAGGCCTTTTGTATTTATGCAGCAGTAATAGGGGAACGCTTTCCTGGCAAATGTTCAGGTTTATTCCAGCATGTGGATATAATTGCGGAGGCTTTTCACCATTTTGGAGGAACTGCATGGTACACATACGACGAGAATTTCCGTCAGAAATTAGCAGTTCACCCCTCATTACATTTGGAGTCAAAAGATGTGGGTTTATGGTTAAATCTTATGTTACCACCTAGACCCCAGTTCACTCCTAGATCGACATCTAGTGCTCAACATATGTTTAGGAAAGGCTTTTGCTTCGCCTTTAATGAATCAACTAGAATTCTTTACAGAAGTGGCCGGGTCGTCGAGCTTTGGTGCATTTCTGAAAGGTCATTGGTGTGCTAGCAAATGGCATGAGGAATGGCTGCAGAAGGATGTGCTTCAGAATCTCGTCCTTCCAGAATTATTCCCGGTCATAGTTTCTTTGGTAGTTTGGAAGGATTTTTTCATGAATCATAGAATTAAAGTTCACACTGATAACAAAGGTGTTTTCTTTGCTGTTAATACATTATCATCTAAATCTGAACCTGTGATTAGGCTACTACGTTTTCTTGTCCTTTACTGTATGCGTTTTAATATTTGGTTGAAGGCTAAACACATAGCTGGTGTAGGAAACAACATTGCCGATGCTTTGTCTCGTTCTCAGTTTCAGAAATTTTGGGAATTGGCTCCATCAGTGGATCTGCATGGCTCCCCTTGCCCAGACTTCCTCTGGGGCTTAATTCAGAACTGATTCTTTCCAGCCTCAAAAATTGGTGTAGCAGAAGACTTGGTCGGATTATAGAGTTTCGTGGTCCAGATGGTCTTCCTTTTGCCAAGGTTTAGGTCTGGACAAGTTAAACGTGTCTTCTGATGTTGCTTTGTCATTTATGTCCTCTTTGATACAGTCACACCTCAGGCCATCGTCCATTAGCAAAATTTTAGCGGGTGTATCGTTTTTCCTAAAATTTGCTGGTTTACCTGCTCTTACTTCCTTTTTTCAGGTTAACCAAGTTATAAAGGGTTTCAGGAGGTTAAATTCTTCCCAGGATAGTAGGCGTCCCATTTCGGTCTCATTGTTATTGGATCTTCTCATAACTTTACAAGAAGTATGTTCCTCAGAGTTTGAGCTCCTTCTTTTCAGAGCTTCCTTCTCAGTCGCCTTTTTTATCATAGGTCTTAGGCTTCTCTACGTAGTTCTCATGTGTTATTACAACAGAGATCCATTAATATCATTCTTTGTAGGTCTAAGTCTCGGCCAGCAGGTAAGGGTCAGTGGTTTTCTTTGTCCAGTTCTAATAATCAGGCTAATAATCTAATAATCAGGCAATTTGTCCGGTTCTACATGCCTGAAGATATATGTCAGTTAGACCTTGTTCTGGGGGGTCATTTTTTATACACCAAGACCTGTCTTCTTTGACTAGGTACCAATTTTCGGCTGTTCTGGCCTCTTGCCTGAAACGCCTAAATCTCTCAAATTTTTGTTTTTCTTCCCATTCATTTAGAATTGGTGCGGCCACTACAGACGATTTGTTGGGTTTCCAGGAAGAAAAGTTGATGAAGATAGGTCATTGGCATAGCGACAGGTATAAACTGTATGTCCGCCCGGGGTTATTAACCATGTGAATTTTATTTTTCAGATCTCTCCAGAACTGTGGTTTGGATAGTAGGACACTCCTACGTTTTCTGGGCTGCTGAACATGCTGGAACTAGGACCTACTCCACCAATTTAGGTCTGGACATTGATTCATTTATAGTTTTATGGTCAGGTGTTTGGAGCTTAAGGTGGCGGGACCTTGGACAGCAACTAGTTTATTTGGCAAGTATATGGCCTTCCCCTCGAATTTTAGTGATTCATGCTGGGGCAAACGATTTAGGCAAGATGGGAACATGGGATTTAATGTGCGAAATGAAAAGGGATATGTGTGACATGAAACTAATGTTCCCATCATCCATATTGGCATTTTCAGAAATGATCCCGCGTCTTTTGTGGTCACCTAATGGTGATCTATTCTATTTGGATAGAATTAGGAGACATCTTAACAGGACAATCCACAGTTTTCTCATTTAGTCTGGCGGAATATCCTTTCACCATTCCGAATTAGAAGGTTTTGTGCCAGGTTTATTTCGAAAGGATAGGATTCATCTATCATTAACAGGTTTGGATATATTCAATATGGGTTCACAAAATCTGATCGAGTCGGCCATGGTGGTGGGGGGGCCTCAGCCAGCAGCTTCGTGACTGGCCTCAGCCAGGTAGGGAGTAGTCGTCCAGCATTGGCTGGATGGACACCACTTATTTTGGTTTAAATGTATTTCAGCCAAGGTGGCTTTATATTTATTTAAATTTGTAATATTCAATTTAGCCCCCCACCGATGACACTGTGGCCATATAATTCTACTTAATAAATATATTTAATTATGATATTGTTTTGTCTCTTTTATTCGGAGTACCTTTGTGCTGGCCCATGATGCATATTAACAATAAGCTACTTCTATATTAGAAATAAAAACTAGCTTGGAAGGAGGTGCCTGAGGAAGTGAAGGAAGATGAGGAGCAGGAGAAAGACACTGGTGATGTACAGGGACAATAATATGGTAAACACAATCACACCCACAATTACATGCTAGTATTTATTATTTCAATTCATGTAAAAAGGATCAAAATATTATATGGATATCCAAATGCCACATATGAGGTAAAAAGAAGAAAAAGTAGGTATGAAAAGTTACCTCAATGTTATAATGAGTCTTTCAATGGCCGGAAAATTCCTTCGGAAACTGGCGTTTTGTCGATCAAGATGGCTAGAGAGCAAAGCTCAGGTTTTGCTCAGGTTTTTTGGAACACTTCTAGCTATTCAAAGCTAAAAACTAGAAATAAGGTCATGGTGACCATGCATGTACACATTTTCGAAAATATATCTTGGAGCATTTGCAAGTTGACATAAACAAATATTCTCACCTTCTAATTGACATCCATGTGTAGTTGAAGAATTTGTCTTTATGAGCATGGAGGTCATTATAAAGGACCCAAAACTGGCCTCTCCCTTCCCTTTGGGCGATGACGGGATGGATCCAAAACCTATGCCTTCTCCTCCTCCGGTTATCCTCTTCTTCATCAATTAATGTTGCTACAGCAGCCATAATGACTGCTGACCCAACATATTGCATAGCCAACATGTTTGCTAAGCACTATACAACACCTGACAACGAAAGAGGAAGGGGAAATGACTGAGAAGGATAAGGAATTACATCACTATGACCAAACCGCATAACATCAAAGTCGCACAAAGTAGTTTGTAAAGTCACGTGCAATCGCATCAAAAATTGCAAAGCAAGGTGGCACTGTAAATCGCGTGACTTTGGGGATGCAATAGTGAAAACCTATCCTTACTGTCACAAGGGATGTTTATTTTCCTTGTGACAGCAATAAAAGTGATCTAAAAAAATATTTAAAGTGTAAAAAATAAATAAATAAATAATGCCGCGTACACACGGTCGGACTTTTCGTCTACAAAAGTCCGACAGCCTGTCCGACATACTTCCGACGTACCTTCGGCGGACTTGCGGCAGACTTTCTTACGAACGGACTTGCCTACACACGACCACACAAAAGTACGACAGCCTAGTACGCGGTGACGTACACCAAGTCCGACGAGACTATAAAACGGAAGTTCAATAGCCCGTACGACACCCTTTGGGCTCCTTCTGCTAATCTCGTGTTTATCTCGTGTTAGTAGAAGTTTGGTGAGAGACGATTCGCGCTTGTGAGACTCGTATTTTTCAGTTCGTTTTAACTGTTGTTCAGTCTGTGCTTGTGAGGTTTGTATCTGCTTTTCAGTGCGTTTGGTCAGTTGGCATTGAGAAATCTTTGTTTTATTGGCCGCTCGTTCCTGATTTTCAGGTCGTTCTTCACAGGCCTTGCTGTTCTTCAGTGCGTTCTGTTTAGTGCGTTCTGACCAGCCGACCGTTTTGAAACCATGTTACCTGTACGTACTCGTCGTCGAGCTCGTGCATTGTATGTGCTTGGTGCTGTAGTTTATTCTTCAGCCCAAGACCAGTCCATGAACAGGGCGAGGAGGAGTTCATGGACCAAGAATTGGTTGCTTCAGCGTGACCAGTTCTGTCACATGCCTTTGCTCCGTGAGATCCGTGAGAATAATCCTGAGGATTTCAGGAACTTTCTCCGGATGACGGACCCCGTTTTTGACCGTTTGTTGGCTTTGCTGACCCCCTATATCAGCAGGCAGGATACCTGCATGAGGCAAGCCATCACTCCGGAGCAGAGGCTGGTCGCTACCTTGCGGTATTTGGCCACAGGGAAAAGCCTGCAGGACCTTAAGTTCTCGACAGGCATCTCCCCCCAGGCTCTGGGGATCATTATCCCAGAGACCTGTTCTGCCATCATCCAGGTCCTGCAGAAGGACTATATTAAGGTAAGATATTTTTCTTTTATTAGCATCACATGTTCTTTTATGTAATCTTTGATAATGTAATGTATTTCTTGCTTCAAACACTACTTACCATCATTGCAATATAGTGTGAATGTCCCCTTTTTATCCTCACACATGCTGGATTTTTTTCCTGTTATTTTTTGTCATGCATGTATATTTTCCTTCAATAACCTCCCCAGCATGAAGTGATGGGAACATATCCACCTAGTCTACTCATTTTGAATGTATTTTGTTTGAGTGTATTTAGTGTGCTTATAATTAGCAATTAGCTAGATTTCCCACCCCCCCCCCACCTAAACTCACTCCAAATAGTGTGCTGCTAAATAGCAATTATCTAGATTTCACAACCCCCCCCCCACCCTCGTAAAAATTAGCTTGAATGTTCTGTGGTGTTGATTTGTCTAAAGCAAATATATGTTGCACTTTGCAAAATGCATGTGCACTCTACAGGTGCATTTGTTCCAGTGCTTTAGTAAATGAGCAGAAGCTCTGCTGATTTCCATCATCAAATCATATGCAAGCCTCAAAGTGTTTTCATTAATTGCCCTTGCATGTGATTGTGTACTCCTTGCAACATGAATGCCTTTTTACATTACCTCATTTACTGTAAGCTGGTTAGCAACTGCACCTGCAGAGTGCGACAACTGCAGTCTTGTAGCCTTTTTAGTCCCTAAATTCCTGCGTGTCCTAAAAGTAATCTTTTTTAGGGATTTCACAACCCCCTAAAATGTAATCAATGTTCCATCAGAGGGGGTGAGCAATCTGATAAGTGTGCCTTTCCATATTAGTTATTCCAGAAGAATTAAATTATTGAATGTTATACTGATGCTGGGGAATAATGTTTTTAATTGTCTAATTTTCTTGCAATGTTAGCTTCCAAATTAATTGATTTTGGTTTTCTTGTTTGATTCCCCAGTTTCCTTCAACGCCACAGGAATGGCAGACTGTGGCATCCCATTTTGCCAGCCGTTGGGACTTTCCCAATTGTGGAGGGGCTATAGATGGGAAACATGTCCACATTGTGCCACCACCCCATTCGGGGTCATACTATTTTAATTATAAGGGGTTCCACAGTATTGTTTTAATGGCGGTGGTGTCGGCACACTATGATTTTTTATATGTGGACGTGGGGAAGAATGGCCGGATGTCGGATGGAGGAGTATTTGCCCAGACGGAGTTCTGCCAGCGTCTCCAGAGTGGTGGCCTGGGATTGCCACCTGATGCGGATAACGTGGAAGGACTCCCCTTTGTCTTCATTGCCGATGAAGCCTTCGCTCTCAGCAAGCACCTCATGAGGCCATTCCCCCAAAGAACCCTCACCCCGGAGAGGAGGGTTTTTAATTTCCGGCTGGCCAGAGCTAGAAGAGTGGTTGAGAATGCGTTTGGAATTCTGGCCAGCCGGTTCCGCCTGTTTCAAACAGCCATTAATTTGGCGGAATACAAACTTAATTTTATCATTTTATCGTGCTGCATTCTGCACAACTTTTTAAACAAACATTCTCAGAATTATATAGGCACAGTTGGGCCTGAGGCCGGACAAATAGATGCCAACCTTACGGGCCTGGATACTGTCCGTACTGGCTTGGCCCCCCAAAGTGCCCGTCAAGTTAGACAGCAATATGTTAATTATTTTATGGGTAGGGGGGCCATTGCAATGGGCCAGGATATTTAATTTTTTACAATAAAAAAAATATTGATGAAATCTTGCATTATATTTATTGCTTGCCTTTCTTTTGGGCTGTCTCCTAGGTTATGGTCGAGCAGTTGTAGTGCCAACTGTATTTTAATTTTAAATGTCTAAATAAGCTCCATTGCCACTGTAAACAACTTTTTTACAATTATAACCAAACTGATACTGAGCCTTGAAATAACAAACCACACATTTATTTAATTCCTATAAGGAGATGTTTTTATTAATGGTTGTTATGCATTCAGTTCTGCATTTAGTATAAAATGTTCATAGACAAAAATATAATGATATCTTAATAATGTAGAAAAATATAATTATATTTAAATATTTCTACCTAATCCACAAAAAAATATTTTTGGCTTTTTGATTTTCGCAAACAGGCTTTTTTTTTTTTTTTTTTTTTTGGTTTTTTAAAATCAAGTTTTATTTTTTTTGTTTTTTTAAAATCAAGTTTTTTTTTTGGTTTTTTTAAAATCAAGTTTTTTTTTTTTTTTTTGTTTTTTTGAAAATCAAGTTTTGTTATTTTTTTTGGTTTTTTAACATCAAGTTTTATTTTTTTTGGTTTTTTAAAATCAAGTTTTTTTTATTTTTTTGTTTTTTTGAAAATCAAGTTTTGTTATTTTTTTTGGTTTTTTAAAATCAAGTTTTTTTATTTTTTTTGTTTTTTTGAAAATCAAGTTTTGTTAGTTTTTTTGGTTTTTTAAAATCAAGTTTTTTTTTTTTTTTTTTTGTTTTTTTGAAAATCAAGTTTTTTATTTTTTTTTGTTTTTTAACATCAAGTTTTATTTTTTTTGGTTTTTTAAAATCAAGTTTTTTTTATTTTTTTTGTTTTTTTGAAAATCAAGTTTTGTTATTTTTTTTGGTTTTTTAAAATCAAGTTTTTTTATTTTTTTTGTTTTTTTGAAAATCAAGTTTTGTTAGTTTTTTTGGTTTTTTAAAATCAAGTTTTTTTTTTTTTTTTTGTTTTTTTGAAAATCAAGTTTTTTATTTTTTTTGGTTTTTTTCAAATCAAGTTTTTTTCTTTTTCTTGGGTTTTTTTAAATCAAGTTTTATTTTTTTTTTGGGTTTTAGAGAAAATCAATTTTTTTTTTTTTTTGTTTTAAAATCAAGTTTTTTTTTTTTTTTTGGTTTTTGAGAAAATCAAGTTTTATTTTTTTTTGTGGATTTTTTAGGTATTTACGAGAAACAGCCCTCCTTTTTTAAATTAGGTTAAACAGCCATTTCTGTTCAGCCAAAAAAATAAAGAGAAGGCCCAGAATGGGGTCAGCAAAACAGGAAATGAAGGACATGATTGATGTTTTGGGGTTTCAAAAAGGGCATTTAGATTCGACCCAAAACATCAATCATGTCCTTCATTTCCTGCTGCATACGATCCAGCCGATTACGCATTTCATCGATGTCCTTATTCCAGGCCATTATTTGACCAATTAGCCGTTGGGCACTTTCTGAGGTGAAATAGTCACTTCTTGTTGTACCTAAAGTGGAATGAAACCAAAAAATGTCTTTAGAAATATGCACACATACATAGTTTACCTTACCATAATAAAGCTGTTGTCTCAGACACTGACCTGGTGGGGTGCCCATGTAGCATAATTCCTCCACATCCTCGGGTGTGGCGCTGTTGCTTGAATCAAGCACAACCAGATCCCCTAAAATAGAGTAGACAAATTACATTAAACAAAAGGCAGCCATGCATAGATTACCGTAAGCTGGTGTGTCAGACACTCACCTGGTGGGGTGCCCATGTCGCCCACCTCTCCTTCCTCCACATCCTCAGTGGGACTTGGGCTGATTTCCCAATCATGTTTGGCTTGGGGTGGACTGTCTTCTTGTTGGCTGAGTGATTTTTCCCCTATGTGAAACAAAAAATTATTAATCTACTTAGCACACAGATATTTTAGTACATAGTAATTTTCCAACATTTGTAGTGAAGTGGTTTGTGTAGAGTTCCTATTTTACCTCAATATTTAAAATTATAAAGACATATCGTATAGATAGATATCTAGATATCAATATCTCAAAATATAGTTAATAATCTTTTGATCTCTCTCTCTCTCTCTCTCTCTCTCTCTATATCTGGAACAAAATCTATAAATATCTAACTAAATGTAAAGCAAAAAAAAAAGATAACTTAAAATATTCAAAAAGAATGTTTTACATTTCTATATCTATCTATCTATCTATCTACCTATCTCTATATTTCCCTCTCTCTATATATTTCTCTCTCTCTCTCTCTCTCTCTCTCTATATATATCTCTCTCTATATATATCTCTATATATCTATATATATATATCTATATATATATAGATATATATCTATATATATATAGATATATATCTATATATATATATATCTTTATCTATCTATATCTATATAATAGATATATATATATATCTATTATATAGATAGATAGATCTATCTATAGATATGTAACGAAGTTTATTAAAAGATGGTTTAAAACGATGAACAAAAAAATCGTATAGGAAGGAAAAGCACATGGAGCAGTATACAAGGTAATAAACACAAGAGAAAAACACGACAAGTACTTACTTTTTTTAAGAACTTTCCGGATACGTCTGTATTGATCCGGCTCCCTGAGTTTCAGGTCAGACCATCTTTTTCGAAGTTGATCCTTGGAGCGCTGGACCCCAAAAGATGCCTGCAAAGTGTCCACGACCTTCGCCATTATTTTGGCCTTGCGCAAATTTGGCCGTGCGTACGGCCCATACTTCCCATCATAGTCGTCTTTGTGAAGAATGGCCACCATCTCCACCATCTCTTTAAAACTCATATTAGAGGCCTTAAATCTAGGCCTCACAGATTTTGTTGACGTTCAAGCCTCCGGGCTGTCTCTACTACCTGAGGTCGTCAACATGTCAGGTGTCTCCGCCATTATTTACTCCACTACGCGCCGTAACAAAAAATGGGCGGAGAACATGAGTTAAAATCGAACGTCAGGGGCGGGCGACGCAGGCGGAGTTTCACACATGTGTAGTATGTAAAGAGGGCCCTTGCGCACGTGTCGTACGTACGTTCTGTGCGTCGAATTAGGGGGCGGAGAACATGAGTTAATTTCGAACGTCAGGGACGGGCGACGCAGGCGGAGTTTCACACATGCGTAGTGTGTAAAGAGGGCCCTTGCGCACGTGTCGTACGTACGTTCTGTGCGTAGGTGATAGTGGACCAGGACGTTACAAAACGAAGGTAATTTTAGATATATTTTTTTTTTTGGGTTTGATGGTCATGACTTTGTAGCAAGCGGCCTATATGGCTTGATAGATTGATGAGGCCTACATAGGGAGAAGATGATGAGGGGTTAGCAGAAACCTATAATAAAAGTGTTTTTTGTCTTGTGACTTCATCTTTTCCAGATATAATGAATCCCCTATTTAAGGATCCAGAGTTCCTTACAGCTTTTATTTCGAAATATCGAGAGATGAGGAATTTGTGGGAGGTGAAACACCCTCAGTATTATGCAAAGCATGTGAGGAAGTCAACGCTGGAGAGACTTCTGTCCTTTGTCCAGGCGACCATCCCGGAAGCAACAATGGAGACATTGCTCAAGAAAATTGGGGTCTTGAGGAACATGTATAAGAGGGAGCATAAGAAGATCCAGGAATCAAGGAGATCAGGAGCATCAGCAGATGATGTTTATGTACCCAGGCTGTGGTACTACAATCAACTCCGTTTTCTTGATGACCAGAATGAAGCCAGGCCATCACTTTCAACCCTTCCCTCCACCCTTCCCTCCACCCTTCCCTCCACCCCAGCAGAGGCTGATGAGGAGCAAGCTGGGTCTTCCATCCTGGATGAACCAGATATGACCATCTGGAGTCAGGTAAATTATTTTAACAAATATTTACTGTACTAATATTAATGATGTTAACTGGATGTTATAATTGTCTAAAATAATTTTGCACTCAAACTTGTGTATACATATCAATTGACAGTAGTGGCTAAATATGTTTGGCACCTGCTTGAAATAATTAGGGTGTCTGATTAGACTCTTTTATTAAAGAGATGTATTCACATTGAATTTGCTATTCATGAGAAGCAAACTGTGTGTCATTGATGAACCCAAAAAAATATACTAAAACTATTGTCCTTTTTTTATACACAGGATGAGTCCATCCAGGAGGAATGTGGGGAAAGTGGCAGGCAGGAGGAGACCGGGCCCATGGACAGCCTGGAGGAGGCCGGATTCACCATCATCCTGGAGGAGGCTGGGCCCAGTGTCAGGCAGGAGGTGGCTGCTCCCAGTGAGGTGGCTGCTCCCAGTGAGGTGGCTGGGCCAAGTGAGGTGGCTGGGCCAAGTGAGGTGGCTGGGCCCAGTAGGAGCCTGACCGAATCCCAAGTGCCTCCCCTCCACCTTCCCAAAAAAAGGGCCAGGAGGGGGATGGTCACACAGGACGCATCCCTGCGCCTCATGCAAGAGGCCACCCGTTTTTTAAGGAGCCCCCCCGAAGCGGAAGAATCCTATGGCTGCTACTTAGCCAGCAGGCTTCTTCAGATGGATTGGGAGCAGCGCCTCATTTGTGAGCGCCTATTTGGGGAAACAATCCATAAGGGGCTGCAGGGCACGCTAACACAAAACACCCAACTACATGAGGCAGCCCCCCCTCCTCCTCCTCCTCCTCCTCCTCCTCCTCCTCCTCCTGCCACAACTGAAACACCACAGCCACAGCCTCCAAAGAAGGCTACAGGGAAGGCTGCAGGGCAGCGTGGAGGAAAGGCTGCAGGGAAGAGAAGAAAGTGATGACCTGGGTTCAGTCTGGTCTGACAGAAGACGCAGGCTGTTGTAGGACCACAGTCTGGGGACATCTAGATCATCTGCTGGTGCTGTTGATCTCTGGGATTCTTGGACCAGATTGTGCTCCCTCTTATATGGACTCCGCAAGATCCCAATTTTCTTGTACACCGACTTTTGCCAGCGTTGACTTCCTCTTTATTTTATTTTGACCATGAATAAATGGATCTTTTTTGAGTTTAGCAAAAGACTTTATGTGTTTTCTTTTAAATCATTGATTTTACACACAATGTTAAATTAACAAGGGACAACAATCTCATTGAGTTTGAAAAAAACACACCAAAAATACATTACTAATGTTAATAATGTTCAAGTGGTAAGTCTTGAAAATAAAAAAATTTACATAACCAAAAACGGTGCTTTGGGTTAACTTTATCTAAAAACTAAAAAATAATCACTATAAAAAAAAAATAGAATAATGGGTTTTTTGTGGTAACTTTACAAACCGAAAAAAAAAAAAAAAAAGGGGGAAAAAGTATTATTAGTATGGAAACATTGTTTTTAAAATGCATACTATATCATTCATGAGATCAAAGAGAAAAAGAATCCAGAAATCAGTTTGGGAGAACTCTGATTATGAACAGCAAAACACCTTCGTTCTTTAGAGCATTCGTAAAGAAGAAACAAAATGCGCTGCATTCAACGATCACAGATTTGGCAGCGTGATGAATGTGCTACCTACAATACGAACACTAGTTTTACTAGACCGAGTGCTTCCGTTTAGTTTTTGCTTATGAGCATGCGTCGTTTTTTTGTCCGTCGGACTAGCATACAGACAAGAGGACTTCGGGGTCCGTCGTAGTTACGACGTAAAGATTTGAAGCATGTTTCAAATCTAAAGTCCGTCGGATTTGAGGCTAAAAAAGTCAGTTGAAAGTCCGGAGAAGCCCACACACGATCGGATTACCAGCCAGCTTTAGTCCATCAGCGTCTGTTGGACTTTTGTAGACGAAAAGTCCGACCGTGTGTACGCGGCATAAGACTTTTTTTTAATGCACCCTATCCCTCCGTGCTCGCACGTCAAAGCGATCGCATATGTAAGTTGCGCCTGAAAATGTAAACAGTGTTCAAACCACACATGGGGTATCGCTGTGATTGGTAGAGCGAGAGTAATAATTCTAGTGCAAGACCTCCTCTGCAACTCTAAACAGGCAACCATTAAAAAATGTGAAAGCTATGGAGAGTTTTAACTACTGTAGTTTTTCGCCATTACACAAGTGTTCGTAATTTCAGAGCATGACATTTTGTGTATCTATTTACTCAGCATAACATTATCCTTCACATTATACAAACTTTACTGTTTTTTTTTAATATTAATTGAAGTGTATTTTTTGCCAAAAAATTGCGCTTGAAAGACTGCTGCGCAAATACAGTGTGACATAAAATATTGCAATGACTGCCATTTTATTCTCTAGGGTCTCTGCTAAAAAAATAAATATAATGTTTGGGGGTTCTAAGTAATTTTCTAGCAAAAAATACTGATTTTAACGTGTAAGCAATAAATGTCAGAAAAAGGCTTATGCCGTGTACACACGAGCGGACTTTACGGCAGACTTTGCCCGGCTGACGGGATTTTGTCGGACAATTCGATCATGTGTGGGCTCCAGCAGACTTTGTTTTCTCAAAAGCTGGACAGACTTAGCTTTGAAACATGTTTCAAATCAATCCGTCGAACTCGAGTCCGGTCGAAAAGTCCGCTCGTCTGTATGCTAGTTCGACGGACAAAAAGCCACGCTAGGGCAGCTATTGGCTACTGGCTATGAACTTCCTTGTTTTAGTCCGGTCATACGTCATCAGGTACGAATTTGACGGACTTTGGTGGATTGTGTGTAGGCAAGTCCATTCATTTAGAAAGTCCATCGTAAAGTACGTTGAAAAGTCCGCTGGGCAAAGTCTGCCGTAAAGTCCGCTTGTGTGTACGCGGCATAAGTCTTCAAGTGGTTAAATGTGATTGGACTCATTTTTATTGTTGCACTTTAAGTGTCATTACAATCACTGTTCCTGAAAAAACAATTGTTTAAAGAATTTTTTTTTTGCATTGATACATGTCCCCCAGGGCATTACCCAGACCCCCATACCTCTTTTATGTCCAATTACTTGCATATAAGCCATTAAAATGGGCACTTTTGATTTTTCATGTTCTGCTCCCATAGACTTCAATAGAGTTCGCTGTTCAGGGCAGAACTTTTCCTCTGTTCAGGAGTTCTGCTGCGAGCTGAAGAAGCGGGTGTTTGGCCCATCTCTACCGTACAATAGCCATCAGTTTCTTGGCTTATTCTGTTCCATAACCCTTACTGAAACATGGGTCTCTGTTTGGGTTGTACAGTACTTGAAATCTCTCTTGTCTGTATTTTTTTCCCAAGAAGTCCTCTGCTGCTGACGATGCATTATTTCACTCCTTTTAATTTCTTATTTAGTGCCTGTTGTGTATTTGTGTAAATCCCTTGCAATTATGCCTCATTGTACCACAGGCTACTATATCATTTGTATATAAAAAATTTGAATAGTGGTGCACTAGTGTAAAAAATGTCATTGTGTAAAGCTCTGGTGCTCAACATGCAGCCTGTGGTTTGCATAAAGCTCTTATGCAACCCTTAGAGCCCCTGTGAACTGTAGACTGGGTTTTGGTGATTACTCAAGCCAGTGAAGGAAAAATATACTTTATAGTGGCATCTTATAGTTATTGGTTTGGTTTATGGGCTGTAGGGATCACAAACTGGAAGTATTCATTTGTAAACAAATTGTTACAGTTATTTCTAGAACTCACATCTAATGTGTCTTCTATTTTTAACTGTCTCTTCTGACTGATTTATTCTATTTGTGGATATTATATTTGTGAGTGTATTTATTCATATATTGAAATTTTTATCATTTTGGTAGTTAATACAGTACGAGTTGACATACACACTTCAGATACTCATGCATACATAGTGGTTAAAATTGTGATCACAATAATTGTATCAGCACAAAGGTGGAGTATTAACTCTGCATTAGTTGGATAGTGCTAGTACACATTTTTATATATTTTCAATTTCTATAACATAACTAGTTCTTGTTGCATGTCTGTGGTCTCTGACACCTTTTTTGTGGTATTACATATCTGAATCTTGTATGCGGCTCTTTTGTGATGTCAGAAGCCATACCTGGAGCTCCTTATAACAAGCAACTTGACCACCAATGGTATAGATTGTACCCTTAATTTAGCAACATATTTACTAGATGCACAACAATCTTCCCCTCTGGCACCTGAGAACAGTGGATGCACAGGAGGGTCCAAACAGTTGTATTTTTCCTCATATATAAGAAATCCATAAGCATAGACCCTGGCCTGCTCTAAAGGGGATCTATGGGGATCCTACTCTAAAGGGCGATCTATGGGGACCCTGGCCTGCTCTAAAGGGTATCTATGGGGACCCTGGCCTGCTCTAAAGGGGGATCTATGGGGGACCCTGCTCTAAAGGGGGATCTATGGGGACCCTGGCTATTCTGTTATTAACACTGAGCCCTGACACATGCTGCTGTGAGCGAGGCTTCAGCCATTTGAATGCTATCAAAACCTCTACAAGAAATTGCCTTGAGAACCATCGCGTTGACGCATGTTTGCGTATTACTACTTCATTCACGTCTACAAAGGAGTTTGATGCGTCTGCTGTGTCTCAATACAACCAAAAAATATAAACGGTACGAATTTGGAAAATCTTTTAAACATTTTATAACAGTATACCACAAGCAGTCTTTATATAAATGTTATTTTAAACTTATTTGTACTTGTAGAGCAAGGCCAGAGAGTAGACAAAGTGTTTTTTGAGGGTTTTAATTTGAAATGTACCTTGGTGTCCTTCACTAAGGTCTGTACTTTGGAAAATGTCCACCACAGCCTTGGTCTGTGCCTATCCCTGCTTGGTAGGTATGTATAGTTTAAGTTACAGCCTGCCATGAAAGGTCACAAGGACCCATCTACTATAATTTCTCACCCTGGTGTATATATTTCATACATTGTTTCATTTAGGTGGATCCAGAAGAGGTCCTAATTTGTATAGATTATCATTGTATATTATAGCCTTGCAATTGTAGCAGAATATAAGCCGCAGTATATTGACATTTTGGACCAGTACAGCTTTGTTTCTGACTTCCATTTAAGGGCCAAATTAAATATTAGCACAATTAAAGCTTCAGGTGGGGTTGTGGGCTTCCATTTTTATGCATACAAAAAAGGGATTGGTAGCTAGAAATTGGTTAACATTTAAATTAGTTTATTTAAATAAATATTCAGTGAAGTAATAAAAAGGTGGACATAATCAATTGGCTATTTTTAGTATCCACCATTGTGCCACTATTTGCTGTCTGGAAGTGATCACTATAGAAATGCAAAAGTCATATTGTTCTTCTGCTGCCTGACCACTCTGAGCATTTCTGCTGGAATTTGCTATAATGCTGACTGTTGCCTCTCCTATGATACTGTTGACTAATGGATACTCATTTTTTGACTTTCTGTTAAAGTTAAAATGGCACTGTGAGCTCTGGTGATTTGGACTGACAACATCTCACCTGCAGAATTACTATCACTTTGGTGGCAAATGTTTGCACCTGTTTATACATCCTGGCCCTCTACGCTGTTGTCAACCTCTTGTCATTCGTGTTAAAGGAGTTCCTAGCTAATGTCACAGCCATTCATCTCTTGATTCCTCCACACTGTTAGTCTTCCTTGAAATGGCAAGAATCTCTTCTGCTGTGTAAAGCCTTTTGCCATTATGAGAAACTAAGAAATTAAACATAGACATTTCAAATAACAAAATTAAACACTTTTTTTTTGCATCATTTTACAATCTACACAGTATGTGTGTTTCTGTGCATTTGTCTGTGTGTGTATATGAGGGAAGGGAGATATAAATGAATGCAACATTTTAAAACGCACAAAAAAGTATGCAAAAAAACTTCAAAAATTACAAATTGAACTATGAGATAGTGTAAAGAAGGGATTAACCACTTTAGCCCTGGAAGAATTTACCCACTTCCTGACTAGGCCATTTTTTTGTGATACGGCATTGCATCGCCTTAACTGACAATTGCACGGACGTGCAACGCTCTACCCAAACAAAATTGAAGTCCTTTTTTATCCCACAAATAGAGCTTTCTTTTGGTGGTATTTGATCATCTCTGCTGTTTTTATTTTTTGCGCTATAAACAAAAAGGATGACAATTATGAAAAAACAATAATTTTTAATTTTACTATTAAAAAAATAATAATTTCTTCATCAGTTTAGGCCAATATGTATTCTTCTACATATTTTTGATAAAAAAATTGCAATAAGCATATATTGATTGGTTTGCACAAAAGTTATAGCGTCTACAAAATAGGGGATTTATTGATGGCATTTTTATTATTATTATTTTTTTTTACTATTATATAACATTGATCAGCAATTTTTAGCAGGACTGCGACATTTCGGCAGACAGATCGGACACGTTTGACACTTTTTTGGGACCATTGACATTTACACAGTGATCAGAGCTAAAAATAGCCACTGATTACTGTATAAATGTCCCTGGCAGGGAAGGGGTTAACACTAGGGGGGCGATCAAGGGGTTAAGTGTGTCCTAGGGAGGTGTTTCTAACTGTGGGTGCAGTATACTGACTGGTAGAGAGAGAGAGATCACTGTTCCTGATCAGTAGGAACAGCAGATCTCTCTCTACTTCCCTGACAAAACGGGGATCTGTTACATTGACAGATCCCTGTTCTGCCTCTCTGAGGTCCAATTACAGGTCACCGGCGGACATTGCAGCCGCTGGCCAAGTGCATCAGCTCCAGCGTTGCGTTGCCCACTATAGCTCTTAAAGCAGCCGCTATACAGCGCCCCCCCCTGATTTACGCAGCAGTGCCAACCTGCCGATGTACAATGACGGCTGGTCGGCAAGCAGTTAATTAAGGTATAATAGAGACTGCATTACTAGAAACCCTAGCTATGGGAATCAACAGAAATTAAGTAGGCTAAATAATGCAGATGAGACATAATTCATGGAAAATAATTGATAGCAGAGGTTAAAAACAACATCTACAACAACAAAGGTAAGTTTTTTTTTTTTACATATAACTTTTGATACACTTATACTCAGCTGCAGCTCTCCCACAGACACATCACTGTCTGCCATGGAGCTAAGGCAATCTGCACAGTTACATTGTAACTTTTTAAATAGTTACACAGAATAGTCACTGTAATTGGCTGCTACAGTGATCATTTCATCTGAAGCTACTATTATTGGCTCCTCATCATAGGATCGGCACTTCAGCTTTCTCCCAACAGGAGGTAATACAGGGGTGTGCATGGGAGCACACAGTGTGTACACATATGTATTTTTGGACGTTGTATATATTTCCTAGAAACTATGATTATGTTTTTTAGAATGTATCTCTCACACTAAAAATCACAAAGTGGTTAATGCATATCTAAACAAAAAATGGCTGACCAATGGCTGCATTGGTCTACTTTTTCAGACCAAGTACATTTTTGGCAGGGGTAAAAAAATTCCCATTGCTCCTGATGAAAATGCAGTATCCTTGTTTGTATATTGAAGTTAAATCTGAAAAAAAATTATTGGCTTTCCAAGCAATCTTCAGTGAACGTCAAAACCCTTCTTCCCATGGAATAGAAAGAGTGGGAAAGGTGTTTGAAGCCTAACTGGGAGAGGTGCATAGAGCAAAAAATATTGTGTTATTGGCAGGATTACCAAGTGAAAATAAAAGGAAAACAATTTATAAATGGAAACAAATGCAGTCACCACATATAAGGATTGATATGCTGCAATAAACACATTTTATGTTAATAAGTTTAGATATTCTTTTTAAGCTCAAATTAACTTTTAATTTAAATTAGATAAATTCAGTCCAGGTGCAGCAAAAAAATGGCAACGTTTTACAGTTGGCTCTCCTTACAATTCAACCACAGCCTTAATAGAAAAGTCTGTCCCTGTGTGGAAGCAGTGGTCTCTCTGAAGTGGTCCAATAACACCCCCCCGGTGAGTCAGAGCTAAAACTTACTAATTGGCAGGAAGCATGAGCTTTACTGATTGCATTACTATAGATCAAACTCAGCAAGATGTATGTCAGAGTTCTGAAGTAAGAGTGCTTCTCTTCAGCATCCTGGCAAGAGGAAAGGATTTTCTATTTAGGCTGTGGTTGCTTTCTTAAGAAAACCAACAGTAGGACTTTGCACACATTTTGTTTCAATGCACATGGAATCTGTTTAGCTGATATAAACTGAATTGTAGATGGTCTTCATGCCTAAACTTCTTATGTGACAATTTTTAAATAATATTGAAAACAGAAATTAGCTGAATGGTGATGACCAATCTACTTTGAAAGTCTGGACCTAATAAATTATAATACATTCATTGCAAAGTTCCATTTTATAAAGTCATGAACACAGAGAACTCACCAAAGCCATGTTATCTACAATTACTGTACATTCATTTAGCAAATATTATCTAGCAGGTTCATACATCAGCAAGAAATGCTTCTGTTTGCCGGCTGATTACATAGAAATCAACGGGTTCTTGGCAGCTAAAAATGGTTCGGAGTAACTTAATTTTAGTCTGTAAATAGCTGCTCTTTTGTGATTATATTGGGGTGTTTATCACCAGAGCAATTGAGGCTTTCCTTATTAGTTAATTATATAACTCAACTCAAAGTACAATTTGTTATTTATTAAAGTTTTAATTAAAATTTTATTTTGTTCTCAGATTCATAAAAAATTATTAAAGGGTCAGTTTACCCAAAATAGATTTTCTAATTGCAAAGCCTATACCTGGCTTCTGCCCCCCCCCCAAAAAAAATATTGAGTTTTACAAGAAAATGAAACAATACAGGGCTACATGAGTAAACATGTATATATTTTCCAAAAAAACAATAGTAACATTTTGTGAGACCGGTAACATAAGGTAGCTAAAGTTTTGATTCTGACATTATCATAGAGAGGGAGAGGTAGGACTGATGGAACAAGATATTCTGGGTAAGCCATGGTCGTGAGAAGAAGAGGTAGTATTTGGGACTCGTAACAGGGTCTGTTGTTGACTATATGTAGTTCTGTTTGGTTGCGTCAGGTTACAGGGGTATCAGATTGTTATCTTGTTCAAAGACAGGGTTCGGTTCAGTATGGAGATATATTGAAAGTAAACGTGTTTAAGATGGGGGTGGGGGAAGCAGCTGTGGGGTGGAAAAGAAGGGATAAAGGGTTGTGGTATGGGGGATGGAAACGTGAATTTGTGTGTTTTTCTGTGTTCTTATATAAGGGGGGAGCATATACCTGGCTTCTTATATGTGTCAGACACTCCAACAAGATCTGTCTGCCATAAATCTCAACTCTGTTCCTTAGCATCTGGATGTTCTGGTATTCTCACCCACCTTTGTTTGTTCAAGCCATACCTATTAAATTTTCTACAATGTAATATAAAAAGAAAATACAAGAGTGGAAACCTCTAATAACAACCACAGCAGATTTACAGAAATCCTAGCATAGAGCTCATGCATAGATTTACTAAGAAATATATGTATTGTTCTGATAGTTTAATTCTTCATCACCCACCAAATCTGAAATACACATTTGGTTGTACCAACCTATACAGAGACTGAAAGGCAAAAATTCTTCAATACATCACACAAATTACAACTTTTTTTTGTAGGCTGTTTTGGGTATGCTTTTAAGTGTCCTGGTTTGGCTTAGGACTATTATGGTACTGTTCTAAACACGGGAAAAATGCGCCACATTACAGGCATACTATAGACACCCCTCAGACACGAAATTTAAAGGAATATTTTATTTTTATTGTTTCAATTGCATTGATAAATGTCCCCTGGGGCAGGACTCAGATCCCCAAACACTTTTTATGACAATAACTTGCATATAATCCTTTAAAATAAGCACTTTTGATTTCTCATGTTAGTGTCCCATAGACTTTAACAGTGTTCCGGCGGCTTTCGAATTTGCCGTGAACACCGCATATTGTTTGCTGTTCGGTGAACAGGGGAACACCTGATGTTCGAGTCGAACTTATGTTCGATTTGAACATCGGGCTCATCCCTAATGTCTAGAGGTGAAGCTTGGGATTGGGAAGGGGGTTAGGTGAATTAGTATACTCTGGGATGCTGAAGTTCAGGGTGGGTCCTTTGGGTGGGGGGGCACTTGGATGGGATGGGGGATTGCGGTGGGGTGCCGGCTGGGTTTGGGGTTCCCTCTCTTGGGGTAACTGACACACTTAGTCATTGTTTTTTGTATTTTTAATGTCCAATAAATATATATTTTTATACTGCTATTATAAGCCTATGAGGTGCTTTACCCTGGTGGGGTTCTTTTTCTACAAGATCAATATAATATACACCAAAAAATATAAAGTTTTCTGCAAGTAGTCTGTGATTATGAAGATGATGTGATGATGGTAAATTATTATCATTATTACTACAGGTAAACCCCTCTTAACACTATGGATGCATGAAGCTGGCCAGCAGGCTATGGAGTCCTGCTACATAAACAAAAAGTATTTGTTTGCTTATTGTGTTTTTTGTTTATTTCATAGGCTAGGTCTCCTTTGTATATTGACAAAAACAGAGCTTTAGCCCCATGAGTTTTGATTAAGTAAATAAATTGCACCAACTCTTGCACATGTGCCATGATAAAATCCAAAATGAACTAAACTAAAACGATATGGTTTGTGAAATGACATTGGTCTTCTCATCCAACACCTTTGCTCTCTATAGCAACAGAAGGTAAGGTACAGCCTTTTAATAGCCAAATCACAGATTGTGCTAAATGGCCAATCACAGCGGCCATTTAGCACTCGATTGCAGTATCCAATGAGAAATGATCTCAAATGTAAACATATGAGATCATCTCTCATTGCTGGCTCTCTCTCCTCACACAGAGACAGCGTGTGAGGAGAGAGAGGATCTGTGATGCAGCATGAGTGCCAACTGTTTTGTGAAAATACATTTAACCAGTGAAAACACACACATCAGAGCCCAATAGTGCCCATACAGTGCCACATCAGTGCCATTGGTGCCACAGTGCTCATCACTGTCAGTGTTACAGTGCCATCTGTCATCAGTGCCATCTATCAGTGCCATCTGTCAGTGCCATCTGTCAGTGTCATCTTCCACATCAGTGCCACCTGTCAGTGTCACCTGCCACATCAGTGCCACCTGTCAGTGTCACCTGCCACATCAGTGCCACATTTCATCAGTGCCACATCAGTGCCACTTGTCATCAGTGCCACATCAGTGCCACGTGCCATCAGTGCCACATCAGTGCCATTTGCCAGTGTCACATGTCATCAGTGCCACGTATCAGTGCCATCTGTCACCAGTGCCATCTGCCAGTGTCACGTGTCATCAGTGCCATGTATCAGGACCATCTGTCAGTGCCATCTGTCGTCAGTGCCACCTGTCATTAGTGCCACCTGTTAGTGTCACCTGCCACATCAGTGTCACACGTCATCAGTACCACATATCAGTGCCATCTGTCACCAGTGCAATCTGCCAGTGTCACATGTCATCAGTGCCACGTATCAGTGACATCTGTCAGTGCCATCTGTCGTCAGTGTCACCTGTCAGTGTCACCTGCCACATCAGTGCCACCTGTCAGTGTCACCTGCCACATATCAGTGCCATCTGTCATCAGTGCAATCTGCCAGTGTCACTTGTCATCAGTGCCACATATCAGTGCCATTTGTCATCATTAAGAATGTCACAAAGATTATTTTCAGCCGGGGAGGCATACAATATTCTTGCGGCCGACGAGAGCAATGGGGAGCACTCCGCTTTGGATTCCTCATATTCAGATTCTGAGTCTGACGTGGACTACGAGCCTGTCCTATGCAGTGGAATACTGACAGCCTCAGAGGAGGGCGAGAGTCCGCCCGCCAGATGAAGGCGTACTGGTGAGGAGGCAGTGCCATCCACCAGCACCGCAATGCCATCCACCAGCACTGCAGTGCCATCCACCAGTACCACAGTACCTCTGCAAGGGCCACATACCAGTGGGGTGTCATCTAACCCAACGTCCTATTATGCCCGTCCCTACGAGTGGAAAACCTTAACAGTGGATGAGTTTACATTTTTTTGGGGCCTTCTGTATGGGACTAACCAAAAAAATGTATTACGTTCGTATTGGTCTACCCTCCCCATCCACCACATGCCCATCTTTTCCTCAGTAATGCCCAGAACCAGAAATCTCATGATTATGAGATTCCTATACTACAATGATAATACCCAGTGCCCTCCCCAAAATGACCCAAATTTTGACAAGCTTTATAAAATTCGGCCACTATTAAATTATTTTTCTGAAATCTTCCCCCAGTTGTTTACCCCAGACCAACACATATTCGTGGATGAGTCCCTCGTCAAATTTACTGCCAGGCTGGGCATAAAACAATTTATTCCCACCAAAAGGGCCCGCTATGGGGTGAAGATGTATAAATTGTGTGACCAAGCTACAGGGTATACATATGCCTTCATGGTATATGAAGGGAAGGACACCCAGCTGCATCCCCCTAATTGCCCAGATTACATAGGAATCAGCAGGAAAGTTGTTTGGGAACTCATAAGCCCACTCCTGGAGAAAGGCTACCATTTGTATATGGACAATTTTGTATATGGACAATTTTTATACTAGTTTGCCCCTGTTCCACAACCTTCACAGAAAGAACACTCCAGCATGTGGCACCATAAGGAAGAACCGGAAGGGCTTTCCTCAAAGCCTCATCAACAAGAAGAGGGGAGACGGTGAGTTTATGGAATGAGGAAATTCTGGCTGTGAAGTGGAGGGACAGAAGGGATGTCTACGTGCTTTCATAGATCCACAATAATATCGTCGTGGAGATCACCAGGAGGAATGGCTGAATCCAAAAGCCAATATGTATCCATGAATACAACATGTTCATGGGGGGTGTCGACTTCAGTGACCAATTGCTTGAACCCTACCTTGCCACAAGACAAACATACCAGTGGTATAAAAAAGTTTCTATTTATTTGTTTCATTTGGCCATATACAACAGCTATGTTATTTATCACAAATCCACTGAAAGCCCCAAATCCTTCCTTGTCTACCAGGAGGAAATCACCACTGCCCTTGAATTTCCGAACGGCCCACCAGAAACCATTCGATCCAATGTGATTAGCACACACTCCGAACGCCACTTTCCCAAAAAAAGTGTGCACCAAAGGAGCAGTGAGCAGATACACCACTTTTTATTGTCCCCAATGTCCTTCCCAACCAGGCCTCTGCATAGTTGACTGTTTCCACCGTTACCATACTTCACTAAATTATTAGTGAAGTATGGTAAACATAACCCTCACGTTCTGCCATTTACCTTCACACCCTTTATACCTCTACTTGCCGTGTAACTGACCCTGGCTTGTTATTCGACCACGCTTCTGCCTACCGATTCTGATCATACCTCTGCCTGATCTGGAACTGACCCTGGACTGTATGATCATGCTTTTTGCCTGCCTCTTGGACTGATCTTGTACCCTGCCACTGGACTAGTGGTATTCATAACACAGGGGTCTCACATATGTGAGGGGCTCCAGAACTGTTTTTCTGGATGAAGAAAACTTTTTTTTGTTTTCTCATTCCTAGATTAGGGTCTGGAAACTCGGAGGCTTCAAAGAGATTTGGATGGGAGAAGCCTCCACCCCTGTCCCCATTCTATCCTGAACGTGGCCCTATTTCTGCCTGCTGCCTGTAGGACCTATGCCATCATGCCTCTGCCTGTCGCCTAACCGGAACACACCACATGGATGGACCATGTTCCTGCCTACTACCAGGATCAATATTTTGGCACTGCTGACAATCTCTGCCTGCACTGACCCTGGACTGTATATGGACAGTACCCCTGCCTGCTGCCTGTACTGACTATGGACAGTGGTCCTGCCTGTTGTCTGGACAATTGTGTTCGTTTTTGCTGACCAAGTCCCTGCCTGCTGCCTGGACCAGTGCTATCCTCCTGTGGACAACTGTGCTACTAAAACCACAGGTAATCTTTTGTTTACCCTTAGCTCAGCAGAATGTATTTTGGGGTGTTATTCTTGGTATGTGCATGCTATGTGTCCCTAGAACACCTGACGGTGTTCCTTGTATGTGGCCAGGCTGTGTAAAAGTCTCACACATGTGGTATTGCCATACTCAGGAGGAGTTGCAGAATGTATTTTGGGGTGTCATTTTTGCCATGTACATGCTATGTGTTGGAAATATCTTATAAATGGACAACTTTGTTTAAAAAAAAGCTTTTTCATTTTTTTCCACATTTTCCAAAAACTTCTGGAAAAAAAATGAACCCTTCAAAAGACTCATTATGCCTCATAGATTATACGTTGGGGTGTTAGCTTTCCAAAATGTGGTCATTTTGTGGGTGTTTCCATTGTCCTGGTGATCCAGGGCCTTCAAAATTGTAATAGGTGGTTGAGAAATGAGATGTGTAATTTATGCTCCTAGAATGCCTGAAGGTGCTATTTCAATATTGGGCCTCTGTATGTGGCCAGGCTGTGTAAAAGTCTCACATATGTGGTATCACCATACTCAGGAGGAGTAGCAGAATGTATTTTGGGGTGTCATTTTTGCTATGTACATGCTATGTGTTGGAAATATCTTATAAATGGACAACTTTGTGTAAAAAAAATGCATTTTCATTTTTTTTCCACATTTTCCAAAAACTTCTGTAAAAAAATGAACCGTTCAAAAGACTCATTATACCCCATAGATTATACGTTGGGGTGTTAGCTTTCCAAAATGTGGTCATTTTGTGGGCGTTTCCATTGTCCTGGTATTCCAGGGCCTTCAAAAGTGTAATAGATAGTCAACAAGTTAGATGTGTCATTTATGCTCCTAGAACACCTGTTGGGCCTCTCTATGTGGCTAGGCTGTGAAAAAGTCCCACACATGTGGTATCGCCATACTTAGGAGGAGTAGCAGAATATATTTTGAGGTGTTATTTGTGGTATACATATGCCATGTGAGAGAAATAAGCTATTACAATGACAATTTTGTGGGAAAAAAAAAATCTTCATTTTGCAAAGAATTGTGGAAAAAAATGACAACATCAAAAAACCTCACCATGTTTCTTACTAAATACCTTGGAATGTCTACTTACAAAAAAGGAGGCATTTGGGGGGTATTTGTACTTTTCTGGCTTGTTCGGGTCACAAGAAATGAGAAATGAGGCCACAAGTACATCAGGTGTGATCAATTTTTTATGATTTGCACCACAACTTGTAGGCTCTATAACTTTCACACAGACCAAATAATATCCACTAATTTGGGTTATTTTTACCAAAAGATATGTAGCAGTATCAATTGTGGCCAAAATTTATGAAAAAAAAAAAATTTGCAAAATTTTATCACAGAAACTAAGAAAAATGCATTTTTTTTTCAAAATTTTTTATTTATAGCGCAAAAAATAAAAAACCCAGAGGTGATCAAATACCACCAAAAGAAAGCTCTATTTGTATGAAAAAAGGGCAAAAAATTCATTTGGGTACAATATTACATGACTGAGTAATTGTCATTCAAAATGTGAGAGCACTGACAGCTGAAAATTGGTCTGATCAAGAGGGGGGGTTTAGTGCCCAGTTGTCAAGTGGTTAAGTACCAAAAAATATGGATCTGTACAAATACCAGACTCTATAGCTCAGTTAGTAAGATAGACAAGTTTGCTCTTTACCTCTTATGATGACAGTTTATACTTTTGTATGCTGTATAGTGGTTGTAGGTATGCTGTATAGTCACTAGCAGCATGACAAATTCAGTCCTAATAGCAAATTCCCAGGTGCTCTCCTTTATTTCCTTTAGTTGATATTGTGCAAAGTGCACCTGAATTGTGTCTTTAGGATAGAAAAACAGTAGGTTAGCCAATATACCAAATTTGTAAAAATGTTACAATCAGGCATAGTTAGTATGGGTGGTCAGAATTTAATAAAAACATGGTTTATATAAACCTGGCAAAACATTGTGCTTGAAAACAAAAGAGATGTACCTATCTTTCCTGCCTTTACACTTTTCTGGACATTATTCTATCCAAGATAAAAGTAGTCTTTAAGAATTAATGCATATATAAATCCAATCACTAAAATATAAGCTTTAACATTAACTTTTTACATTTTCTTAAATATGCAGCTTTTAATAAAATATTACCCAGTATTCCTGCCATGAAGGCCCTTGCTAAGAATTTCCTGTTATAGGGTGACAACTACCTCTGAGTTGTGCTACTATGTTTTTATTGTTTTTCATGCATCCCTGGTGGAGATCAGCTATTGCCCAGCTACAGCAGGGATATGCAATTAGCGGACCTCCAGCTGTTGCAAAACTACAAGTCCCATCATGCCTCTGCCTCCGAGTATCATGCTTGTGGCTGTCAGAGTCTTGCTATGCCTCATGGGACTTGTAGTTCTGCAACAGCTGGAGGTTTCCTAATTGCATATGAGCTACAGTATCTCACAAAAGTGAGTACACCCCTCACATTTTTGTAAATATTTTATTATATCTTTTCATGTGACAACACTGAAGAAATGACACTTTGCTACAATGTAGTGAGTGTACAGCTTGTATGACAGTGTAAATTTGCTGTCCCCTCAAAATAACTCAACACACAGCCATTAATGTCTAAACCGCTGGCAACAAAAGTGAGTACACCCCTAAGTGAAATGTCCAAATTGGGCCCTAAGTGTCAATCTTTTGTGTGGCCACCCTTATTTTCCAGCACTGCCCTAACCCTCTTGGGCATGGAGTTCACCAGAGCTTCACAAGTTGCCACTGGAGTCCTCTTTTACTCCTCCATGACGACATCACAGAGCTGGTGGATGTTAGAGACCGTGCGCTCCTCCACCTTGGGGATGCCTCACAGATGCTCAATAGGGTTTAGGTCTGGAGACATGCTTGGCCAGTCCATCACCTTTACCCACAGATCCTCACCTGGTTGCTGCCACACACGCTTGACACCATCTGAACCAAATACAATTATCTTGGTCTTATCAGGCCACAGGACATGGTTCCAGTAATCCATGTCCTTAGTCTGCATGACTTTCATCAAACTGTTTGTGGGCTTTCTTGTGCATCATCTTTAGAAGAGGCTTCCTTCTGGGACGACAGCCATGCAGACCAATATGATGTAGTGTGCGGCATATGGTCTGAGCACTGACAGGTTGGCCCCCCACCCTTTCAACATCTGCAGCAATGCTGACAGCACTCATGCGTCTATTTCCAAAAGACAACCTCTGGATATGACGCTGAGCACATACACGCAACTTCTTCGATCGATCATGGCGAGGCCTGTTATGAAGGGAGCCTGTTCTGTTAAACCACTGTATGGTTTTGGCCACCATGCTGCAGCTCAGTTTCAGGGTCTTGGCAATCATCTTATAGCCTGGGCCGTCTTTATGTAGAGCAACAATTCTTTTTTTCAGATCCTCAGAGAGTTCTTTGCCATGAGGTGCCATGTTGAATTTCCAGTGACCAGTATGAGAGAGTGAGAGCAATAACACCACATTTAACACACCTGCTCCCCAATTTGGACACTCTCACTTTTGTCGCCAGTGGTTTAGACATTAATGACTGTGTGTTGAGTTATTTTGAGGGGACAGCAAATTTACACTGCTATACAAGCTGTACACACACTACTTTACATTGTAGCAAAGTGTAATTTCTTCAGTGTTGTCACATGAAAAGATATAATAAAATATTTACAAAAATGTGGGTGTATTCACTTTTGTGAGATACTATATGTGTATTGATAGTTGATTGCCTATTGCACTATGCTGTGCATCCAGTGCTGGAGCAAGTGTACAGTATGTAGGCAGGAAGTGAGTGAAGGAGGCTAGAGGATATCAGCAATGCTGAGATGCAAATAAGAGAGGAAAATAGGTGGAAATTCAACAAGTAAAGTGATAAATTTGAAATATTTGAAATGTCTAGCCCTTAATCTCACAGGTTGATTTTAAATGTCGCCAAATATTTATTAGAAGACCTGCTTTTATTCTGCAAATCCATACCTTTGCAATATTTGAAAACCCATGGCTTTCAAAATCCATGGTTAGGTGCTGTTAATATTTGGGTAACTAAATTAGACACGTTCACAACCATTTATCAATAGGTTCTTATAAAATTATGCAATCCTGAATTTTATGAAGCCACAAAATGTTATAATGTTTAATTATTGTTCACACAACTCATTATAATACAGCAATGAGCCTAATGCCGCGTACACACGGTTGAATTTTCCAACAGGAAATGATCGATGGGAGCTTGTTGTCGGAAATTCTGACCGTGTATAGGCTCCATCTGACATTTTCCGTCGGAATTTCCGACAAACAAAATTTGAGATCTGGATCTCAAATTCTCTGACAACAAAATCCGTTGTCGTAAATTCCGATCGTGTGTACACAATTCTGACACACAAAGTTCCATGCATGCTCGGAATCAAGCAGAAGAGCCGCTCTGGCTATTGAACTACATTTTTCTCAGCTCGTTGTACTTGTTGCATGTCACCGCGTTGTTGACGTTCGGAATTTCTGAAAGATTTGTGTGACCGTGTGTATGCAAGACAAGTTTAAGCCAACATCCGTCGGAAAAAAACATGGATTTTGTTGTCGGCAAATCCGATCGTGTGTACGCAGCATAAGTGTGCAGTCTTCAATGCAGTCCAGTTATTTTTGCTTCAGTTTGGGCCTACACCTATATTTTTGTATTGTACCCATTTGTGTAATTCACAATAAACAAAGAAAGTATTATGTTTTTAACCTAGTTGTATTTTTTATTGTATAACAAATCAAAAGGCAGTTACCCTAGATCAATGTTCTGGTGAAAAATAAAATTGTATCAGCTATATGTCTGGACTGGATCTTAAATAAAAAAACATTTTAAATAAAATACTCAAGCCGATATTGATTCTACAGGGGCTACATGTACTTTCTTTGGCTCATTCTCTAGTTGAGCCAAGTCCATTACAGTTTCTAAGAAAGCTTAATATGTTACTTTCTTCTGCACTAAAGAACAAGTCCACAGGGTCAAGATCAGACAATGTATCCAATGTGTAATGTCTCTGTTTAGATATTTATCTTTTCAACACTATACTAATAAAGGCAAGGAATATATACCAGATCTTATGTGTAACTATAAGTTTAGGATCCTTGATTAAAATTTAAATTAGGGTCCTCCAGTGCTCATCTATACAAAAGGTGTTTGTTCTGTTCAGCTTTTTTTAATATGAATGTAGGTTATGTTCCACCTTCTTCCTTCCTTCTCAGCATACTAGAAAGCCACATGACAGAAAAATAAAGAAATGTGAGGAAGCAAAAGGATACTGCTTTATCCCATGCAGACTGTACTATGATACACAGCTGTAAAATGATTTGGCCTCCCAAAACGATGTACCTAGGATTTTACCCTTTCCCCTTCCTTAAATAAATACATTTTAACCTTAATAGTTTGGCATCTTCCATGCAAAGGAATATGGAAGATTTGCATTTAATGTCCAATTCCAGCTTGAGTAAAAAACAATAGAATAGGCTCCTCAGCAGCTTGTAAAAATAGAAAAATAGTCCTGACTGCTATTCTCTCCTTATTTTGGCAACGTTCCCTGCAAAAGCACAGATCAAGTGATGTGCTGCTGCTGCTCTTCCAACACACTTTCACTAAACCCAGGGCATTAAGGGATTAGGGCTCGCAACCCACCCTGGACTCATGGGAGAATGCTACTGAGAGTAGCATCACATTATTTCATGGTGCTGATCTCTTCGGCATTAAGATTGCACCAGCTACAGGATCCATGGTGTGACACTTGAGCCACCAGCAATCTTACAAAATATAAGTATATGTACAATTGCTGGGGTTTTTTTTGTTTTTTTTAAGTTAACCTGTGACAGACTATAGATAGTCCAAGGAATTATATGTTCTTAACAAGCAGTAAATAAGCTAAAAAAGAAGCCTTTACTGACTCCTGTAGCTGCTGGCACTGTGGATCAATTCATTCTCAAAAATAGCAACCTATCATTCTCCAAGGCAGGCCATAGATGGTGTGAATTTCTTTCCTGCAACCACAGAAAGAAATATGGAGTATGCTCCCATCAACACAGACAGTGCTGACAGGGGAACTCCTGCTGCTGAGAAATTGTCTTCTCCCAGTGGTGGTGGGGGGGGTGGGGTGGGAAGCCACCCCCACCAGGAGAAGACAGAAGACAGTAATTATTGCTAGCGGCTATAGCAGCCACTTGCTATAATCGCAAGAAAATCCAGCAGGCTGGTTGTACCCAAGTTGATCGAACAATCAACTTGGAACATTCAGCCTGCCCATTAATGGTTTGAATCTTGGCTGGTTCCTGACTGGCCTAAGTCATTTTCTCAGCAGCTCAGCTCACCCTCTCCAAGATCTCCTGATAAGTGTTTACATTAGAGATTAGAAGGCTTGAAGGCTGCCAAGTCACTTCTGGGAGGGGGACAGGAGCTAAGATGAATGACTTGAATGGCTTCAGTGATTCTGCTGTGAACTTTGAGGATGCTTTTTTCCATGGTGCTTGCAACTGCAGAAATCAGTGAGGGCTTGTTTAAAAGCACATTTATCTCTTGAATGCCCAAAGCTTGGCCATAGGTTTACTTTAAGCTGCATGTACACCTGCTGAAAGAATGTTACAATTGGCTTCCACAGCTAAGAGCAAGATTCACATGTCAGGGAAATCTCCTTGTTTTCCAAAATGCCCATTCTAATCAGTGTGACTCAGAGCAGTGCAATTTTGAAAGTCTGAAGTTTCCTGCACTACTTTGGTGTGATTTACAATATGACTTGGCCCCATAGAATATGCAAAATCATATCATAGTGGCATCAAAGTTGCACCACATAATCACATCATAAATCACATCAAAGTTGCATCGCCGTAGTGTAACTGAGCCTAAACCCCTTCATGTCTAAGTCTGTTTCTGACATTTATTGCTTACAAGTTCTGTAAACATCCCTTGTGACAGTAATGCCACGTACTGTACACACGATCGGACTTCTCGCCGGAAAAAGATATGATGGCTTTTCTGGCGGGATTCCGCTCAAGTTTGCCTTGCATACACACGGTCACGCAAAAGTTCACTGAAATTACGACCGTCAAGAATGCGATGATGCACAACACTACGACGAGCCGAGAAAATGAAGTTCAATGCTTCCGAGCATGTGTCGAATTGTTTCCGAGCATGCATAGGGATTTTGCACGTCAGAATTGCCACAGATGATCGCATTTTCGGATAGGAACTTTTCCCAACCGAAAAATTGAGAGCATGCTCTCAATCTTTTGCTAGCTGGAATTCCGCCAGCAAAAGACAGATGGAGCATACACACGGTCGCATTTTCTGATGAAAAACTCTCATCGGTCTTTTGCAGGCCGAAATTCCAGCCGTGTGTACGCGGCATAATAGGCTGTGACAAGTACTCTTTATGGAGTGATCTGGGGTCTATAAGAACCCAAATCTCTCCTTTGCACTTAAAAGCATTCAAAACGCCAAGTTTGGCAGTTTTGAATGCTGTCATTTTTTTTTAACTTGGCGCCTTTAAGTCTTCTGTAAACTGGAAGTGATGTCATAACATTGCTTCTGGGTTACTAGATCTGAGACCCGATCAAAGCCGATTCTGGCTTCGTTTGGGTCTCCGGCCAGCCGGTGGACATACCAGCTGCTCGCTCAGGCCTCTCAGTGGGACGGGAGAGCCCGGGCGAGACACGGAAGGTGGCGGGAAGAGGGGGGGTGTCCTGCCTGTTGCTTGTGATAACAGCTGAGTGGTTATTGGTTGCATCAGTTGTTATGATAAGAAAGCTGACCATTGGCTCTAAAAAACGGTATCAGGGTGATGCTTGCAGCTGCATATTATCCCGCTACAACCACTTCAAGCCGAGGCCGCATATTTGTGTACGGTCGGCGTGATGGGGTTAAGTTTGATGAAAACACTCTATCTCCAAAAAATAATAACAGAATGCTTAAGTATCTGAATGAAAAAAAAAAATTTTATGCATTTTTACCATGGTTAAATACAGCCAGGCTGTCTATATATTACAGTTAAAGTGGTTGGAAACCCTAAAAAAAAAAAAGCAGCTCATTATGAATTACTTACCTGAGATCGAAGCCCCTGCAGCGGTCCTCGTTCACCGCTCCGGCGGCCGATATCGCTCCTGGGGGGTAACTTCCGGGTATTGCTGCTCCTGCGCTGTGATTGGCCGGAGCAATGATGAGGTCACTCCGACACACGTACATGCCATTGCTTCAGTTTGCTTAAGTGCGCATGTGCCGTTGACGTCGGCACATGCAAATACAGGGGATAGCTCCTAAACTGAACTGTGCAGGTTTAGGAGATATCCAGTGTAGCTACAGGTGAGCCTAATTATAGGCTTACCTGTAGTAAAAAGTGGTTGTAAAAGGTTTACAACCACTTTAAGACCCCATTTCTATTTAGCTTTGTTTAGACTTTTCTTGGTATATCAATTTAGAAAATTTTATTTTAATGGGTAGCTATTTGTTGTAGACAAAACATGCTTTAAGCATAAATATTCTATTATCTCCCTTTTAGTACAAGATCATTTTGTTAAAAGTGCTTTTACTGGATAAAATAAATGCTGATTATATGTGTCAATGTTCAAATAACTACCACTACTGTAAAAAGAAAAGCAAACGATTTATGTAGATTTGTTAATGCTGCACAAAATACACAGTAAAAAAAACAACATTTCCTGTGCTGAATTTCATAGTTTAACCACTTCAGCCCCAGAAGGTTTTACCCCCTTCCTGACCAGAGCACTTTTTACAATTTGGCACTGCGTCGCTTTAACTGCTAATTGCGCGGTCATGCAATGTTGTACCCAAAAGAAATTTGCGTCCTTTTTTTCCCACTAATTGAGCTTTCTTTTGATGCTATTTGATCACCTCTGCGGTTTTTATTTTTTGTGCTATAAATGGAAAAAGACCGAAAATTTTGAAAAAAAAATGATATTTTCTACATTTGTTATAAAAAAAATCCAATAAACTCAATTTTAGTCATACATTTAGGCCAAAATGTATTCATTCACATGTCTTTGGTAAAAAAAAAGTCAATAAGCGTATATTTATTGGTTTGCGCAAAAGTTTTAGTGTCTACAAACTAGGGTAAATTTTCTGGAATTTACACAGCTTTTAGTTTATGACTGCCTATGTCATTTCTTGAGGTGCTAAAATGGCAGGGCAGTACAAACTCCCCCAAATGACCCCATTTTGGCAAGTAGACACCCCAAAGAAATTGCTGAGAGGCATGTTGGGCCCATTGAATATTTTATTTTTTTGTCCCAAGTGATTGAATAATGACAAAAAAAAATATTTTACAAAAAGTTGTCACTAAATGATATATTGCTCACACAGGCCATGGTTATATGCGGAATTGCACCCCAAAATACATTTTGCTGCTTCGCCTGAGTACGGGGATAACACATGTGTGGGACTTTTTGGGAGCCTAGCTACGTACGGGGCCCCCGAAAACCAATCACCTCCTTCAGGATTTCTAAGGGCATACATTTTTGATTTCACTTCTCACTACCTATCACAGTTTTGAAGGCCATAAAATGCCCAGATGGCACAAACCCCCCCAAATGACCCCATTTTGGAAAGTAGACACCCCAAGCTATTTACTGAGAGGCATGTCGAGTCCATGGAATATTTTATATTTTGCCACAAGTTGTGGGAAAATTACAAACTTTTTTTTTTTGCACAAAGTTGTCACTAAATGATATATTGCTCAAACATGCCATAGGTATATGTGGAATTGCACCCCAAAATACATTCTGCTGCTTCTCCTGAGTATGGGGATACCACATGTGTGGGAATTCTTGGGAGCTAGCCACGTACGGGACCCAGAAAACCAAGCACCGCCTTCAGGATTTCTAAGGGCGTAAATGTTTGATTTCACTCCTCACTATCTATCACAGTTTTGAAGGCCATAAAATGCCCAGATGGCACAACTCCCCCAAATGACCCCATTTTGGAAAGTAGATACCACAAGCTATTTGCTGAGAGGCATGTTGAGTCCATGGAATATTTTATATTTTGCCACAAGTTGCAGGAAAATTACAAACTTTTTTTTTTTTTTTTGCACAAAGTTGTTACTAAATGATATATTGCTCAAACATGCCATGGGCATATGTGGAATTACACCCCAAAATACATTCTGCTGCTTCTCCCGAGTATGGGAATACCACATGTGTGGGACTTTTACACAGCCTGGGCACATACAGAGGCTCCACATTGAAATAGCACCTTCAGGTATTCTAGGAGCATAAATTACACATCTCATTTCTCAACCACCTATTACAATTTTGAAGACCCTGGAGCACCAGGACAATGGAAACACCCACAAAATGACCACATTTTGGAAAGCTAACACCCCAACATATAATCTATGAGGCATAATGAGTCTTTTGAACGGTTCATTTTTTTTCCAGAAGTTTTTGGAAAATGTGGAAAAAAAATGAAAATGCACAAAGTTGTCCATTTATAAGATTTATAAGATAAGATTTCCAACACATAGCATGTACATAGCAAAAATTACTCCCCAAAATACATTCTTCTACTCCTCCTGAGTATGGCGATACCACATGTGTGAGACTTTTACCCCTCAAAACCCCTCAAATGACCCCATTTTGGAAAGTAGACACCCCAAGCTATTTGCTGAGAGGCATGGTGAGTATTTTGCAGCTCTCATTTGTTTTTGAAAATGAAGAAAGAACAGAAAAATGTATTTTTTTTTCTTTTTTCAATTTTCAAAACTTTCAAAAAGTGAGAAAAGTGAGGTCTGCAAAATACTCACCATACCTCTCAGCAAATAGCTTGGAGTGTCTACTTTCCAAAATGGGGTCATTTGTGTGTGGGGGGGGGGTGTTGTGCCATCTGGGCATTCCATGGCCTCCGAAACTAGGCAGTGAGGAGTGAAATAAAAAATTTACACCCTTAGAAACCCTGAAGGTGGTGCTTGGTTTTCAGAGTCCCGTACACAGCTAGGCTCCCAAAAAGCCTCACAGGTGGTATCCCTGTATCAGGAGAAGCAAAAGAATGTATTTTGGGGTGTAATTTTCACATATGCCCATGGCATGTTTGAGCAATACATCATTTAGTGACAACTGCAAAAAAAAAATAAAATTGTCTTTTTTCCGCAACTTGTGTCACAATATAAAATATTCCATGGACTTGACATGCCTCTCAGCAAATAGCTTGGGGTGTCTACTTTCCAAAATGGGGTCATTTGGGGGGGTTGAATTGTCCTGGCATTTTATGCACAACATTTAGAAGCTTATGTCACACATCACCCACTCTTCTAACCACTTGAAGACAAAGCCCTTTCTGACACTTTTTGTTTACATGAAAAAAATATTTTTTTTTGCAAGAAAATTACTTTGAATCCCCAAACATTATATATATTTTTTTAATCAAAGGCCCTACAGATTAAAATGGTGGGTGTTTCATTTTTTTTTTTCACACAGTATTTGCGCAGCGATTTTTCAAACGCATTTTTTGGGAAAAAACACACTTTTTTTAATTGTAATGCACTAAAACACACTATATTGCCCAAATGTTTGATGAAATAAAAAAGATGATCTTTAGCTGAATACATGGATACCAAACACGACATGCTCTAAAATTGCACACAAACGTGCAGTGACGACAAAGTACATACATTTTTAAAAGCCTTTAAAAGCCTTTACAGTTTACCACTTTGAATTTACAGAGGAGGTCTACTGCTAAAATTACTTCCCTCGATCTGACCTTCGTGGTGATACCTCACATGCATGGTGCAATTGCTGTTTACATTTGACGCCAGACCGATGCTTGCGTTCACCTGCTTTTTTTTTTTCTTTATTATTTTTATGCTTTTTTTATCTTATTTTTAAACTGTTCCTTTCATTTTTTTTATCATTTTTATTGTTATCTCAGGGAATGTAAATATCCCCAATGATAGCAATAGGTAGTGACAGGTACTCTTTTTTTGAAAAAATTGGGGTCTATTAGACCCTAGATCTCTCCTCTTCCCTCAAAGCATCTGACCACACCAAGATCGGTGTGATAAAATGCTTTCCCAATTTCCCAATGGTGCTGTTTACATTCGGCGAAATTTAAGTCATGAAATGCTCGTAGCTTCCTGTTTCTTAGGCCATAGAGATGATTGGAGCCATTCTGGTCTCTGATCAGCTCTATGGTCAGCTGGCCGAATCACCGGCTGCATTCTCGGGTTCCCTGTTGGGACAGGAGAGCCAGAGAAAACCATGGAAGACGGTGGAGGGGACATTCCCTCCTACTGCTTGTAAAAGCAGTCTAGAGGCTAATTAGCTGCTAGGATTGCTTTTACATGAAAGCTGACTGCTGGCTGAAAAGAATGATACCAAGATGATACCTAAACCTGCAGGCATCATTCTGGTATAACCACTCAAAGTCCAGCAACATACCAGTACGTTGCTGGTCCTTGTTGGGCATATATTGTAATCTTTTTTTCATGCAGCCTGTGGGCTGCATGAAAAAAAGAGATTGATCGGTGGGTATACCCACCATTAGAATACCTCCCTTCATCCACCCACTTCTAATGATGGGCATACATGCACCATTTATATATGCCGAAGCATGGGGGCACCCGCCCCAAAAGTTAGGAGCAAATCGCTCCTCCGCCCCTGCTGCCCCCATGCTTCGGCATATATGCTCTTTTTTTTACAGTAGTGAGACTCACAGGTAAAAAAGCTCCTGACTGTTAGCGACTGTATCAAAACGCTATCAAAAAACTGTTAGCGATCGCAGGGATCAGGCCTGACTCTGCGAATGCTGCAGTTATGTGTTTAGTGTTTTGTAAGTGACAGTGATCGATCGATACTGCACTTGGGTGGGCTGGGCTGGGCTGGGCTGGGCGGGGCAAAACGCAGGTGCTAGCAGGTATCTGGGCTGATGCCGCTAACACTGCGTTTTTGGGAACCCTAAACTGCTGGGGATGCTAGTATAGATCTGATTGGATCAGATATTGATCCGTTCAGATACTATACCACTAAGGGAGGTGTATGCTGCGTGTGTGGGTGTTAGCGGTACTGGCACTAACCTGACACTGCCTCGGGCGATGCAGACCCTATCTGATCCTAAAACCTAACTTATATCACCCGCCGGGCGATTAGGGGTTAAACCTTTATTAGGTAATAAACGGCGGGTGCCCTGACACTATAAAAAATTAACTAACCAGCGTCACCAGTAACAGTTATACTGGTGAAAAGGTTAACTAGGGGGCAATCAGGGGGTTAAAACCTTTACTAGGTAGTATATGGGGAGTACCTGATGCTATAAACACCTGACGGCGAACCTAAATACTTACCTGCCTAACTAGCGTCACCTGTGACACTAATACAGTGATCAGATAAACAATCGCTTAGTGATACTGGCGACGGGGGGGTGATCAAGGGGTTAAAACTTTAGTAGGGGGGTTAGGGGGGTACCCTAGACCTAAAGGGGCCTACCACTAACTGCCCTACCACTTTATAACTGTCACAAAATGACACCAATGCAATAATCAGAAAAAAAAAAACCTGCTATTGGTGTCACTGTGACAGGGGGTACAGGGGGGTGATCGGGGGGTGAAAAGTGTACCTGCGTGTTCTACTGGAAGTGTAGTGTTTGGTGCAAACTTATTTGATGTCTTCTCTCCTCGGAAGCCGGAACGAAAAGGCTTCACGAGGAGCAACGACATCACTTCCTCTGCCGCTATTTACGTTACAGCAGCAGAGGAAGATTCTCATTCGCCAGGAGCGATCATGAGGGGGTGGCAATGAATCAGTGGCCTCCCCCTCAGCTCGGATTGCCCCTGACGGTAATCCATCTGTCGCAGGCACTGGGGGGGTCCGATCGGACCCCCCGCCTGCGGGCAGGCAGGAACGCACAGGTAAGCCTTTATGCCTGCCCGTGCCATTGTGCCGACGTACATCGGCGTGCGGCGGTCGGCAACTGGTTAAAGTCTGCAAAACCAAAAATAGATCTATATATTTAAAAGAGTCAGATGTACCATTCACATTATGCATTAAAATGTACCTAGTATGGTAAAATAAATCATGAAGAAATCAGCCACAAAAAAAAAATTGTAAAAAAGAGAGACATGCGACATTGTATATGATTAACACTCTGCTGGGTCTGCGATTAGCAATGTAAGGCTAATAAAGGCTTACAGTGACTTGAAAAAGTATTCATACCCCTTGAATTTTTACACATTTTGTCATGTTAACCAAAAAAAGTAAATATATTGTATTGAGATTTTATGTGATAGACCAACACAAAGTGGCTCAATTGGATTTAGGTCTGGACTTTGACTGGGCCATTCTAACACACAAATATGCTTTGATCTAAACCATCCATTGTAGGTCTGGCTGTATGTTTGGGGTTGTTGTCCTGCTGGAAGGTGAACCTCCGCCCCAGTCTCAAGCCTTTTGCAGACTCTAACAGGTTTTCTTCTAAGATTGCCCTGTAATTGGCTCCATCCATCTTCCCATTAACTCTGACCAGCTTCCCTGTCCCTGCTGAAGAAAAGCATCCCCACAACATGATGCTTCCACCACCATGTTTCACGGTGGGGATGGTATGTTCAGGGTGACATGCAGTGTTAGTTTAACACCACATATATAGCATTTGTTTTTATGCCAAAAAGTTCAATTTTGGTCTCATCTGACCAGAGCACCTTCTTCCACATGTTTCCTGTGTCCCCCACATGGCTCCTCACAAACTGCAAATGGGACTTCTTATGGCTTTCTTTCAACAATGGCTTTAAACCACACCTACAAAACTACACTCTCATTTGTAGCCACACCCACAAGTCACTCCCTGCATCAATGAGGCACCATAATACATAAAAAAATATATAATTGTAGATGTGGCATGTGCAGATGGCTGTAGCTATACCATTTAGGCAATTGCACAGGGCAATTGCTGAATGGGCGCCTGTACTGTCCAATGTGTATTGTGAGGTACTGAGATATTGGACAAACCCAGTTTAGGAAGACAAAACACTCAAAATGGGGACAATCCCCATCAAACAGGAACTGATGACACGCATATTCTAGAAGAGGCGGGTGGTATTGTAAACTTTGATAACTTTTTCACAGTCTTTGTTTACCCATCGCCAAGGGCTACTTATACTATGTGAAGATTTTAATTCTACCCTGCTCCCAAGAGTAGAAAAATTGGACAGCATATTCTTCTTTCCCTTCTCCTTCATGTCCCAACTCTATATCAAAAAGTTTTAGGCTCGGTTCACACCTAAACCGTCCGTGGATCGCACAGGAACTCTGTATATCCCTGTTCTTTGTTTCACGAATGAATCAGAGCCAAATGTTTGCCTGAATTTTGCCCTGAAAACGAAGCCAAAGATGCACAGACTCCCTGGAGATATGTGAATCGGCTACATAGAGAGCCGGTCACATTCTCTTGCTATGCCAATTGGCTGCTGTGAAAAACCGCATCCAATTTGCATAGGCGTGAACCCAGCCTTAGGGTTCTTCTCTAAATTTGGTTTAGCAGACATGTGGCTCGAACTACATTCAGTGATACAAGATTTTTCTTGCTTTACCCATCCCTACTAAATGTTTCCTTGGTTTGAGCATATTTTCATTCTCAGCTTCTGTTTTTCTAAGATTTCCTAAGTTTTGATATTATCAATTTCATGGTCTGACCAATTTCACTTAATTCTCCCTTGCAATGTACCTTTTCGTTGTACACATTATGATTCTTTAATCAGCAATCCAACAAATTGCTTTACAATCCAACTTGATCTTACATATTACTTTACAGAATACACCTCTTCTAAGACTCTATGATAACCCTATTGGAGGCTCAAAAAGCCACTATCAGAGGTTGTAATATCTAACTAGCTTCAGAAAAAAAATTACCTGGCCATACACTGATCAAATCTCAGCAGTTCAGCAGGGACCAGACACTTTTTGATATCAGCCAGTGCAACTGTCAGAATACAATGCCCTATTGGGGGGGGGGGGGGTCCTCCATCCACCTCACTAGCTCACTGGCTAAATTAAAAAAAATGAACAGGGCATGGGCAGCTTAAAGCGGAGGTCCGCCGAAAAAAAAATATTAAAAGCCAGCAGCTACATATACTGCAGCTGCTGACTTTTAACATATGGACACTTACCTGTTCAGGGAGCCCGCGATGTCGGCAGCCAAAGCCGATCTGTCAATCGGCTCTCGGCTGCTGCCGCCGCCATCCTCGGTAAAGGGAATCAGGCCAGGAATCATCACTTCCTGGTTCCCTACTGCTCATGTGCGAGTTGTGCTGTGCATCCTCACTGATCCCTGCTGTGTTTTGGGACCTGTGGGTCTCCCAGAAGACAGCATGGGAGGATAGAGTAGGTGCCAGAAGTGGCATAGGTCACCGCGATCACAGCGGTGGTCTATGCCAGGAAGTGGGAGCAAATACCTGTATTAGACAGGTATCTGCTCCCTCCTCCCCCCTGAAAGGTGCCAAATGTGACACATGAGGGGGGGAGGATTCCAAAAAGTGGAAGTTCCATTTTGGGTGGAACTCCACTTTAAGATTGTGAAAACAAACTCCTTTTGATGCAAAATGTAAAAAAGTTTATCATCCTACTTTATGACCAACACGATGCAGACCTTGTGACTTACCAATATGTAATGTGGCTTAGCAATCTAACAGACAAACACATACACTTATACAGAATATAAACTCTATTGCCGCGTACACACGATCGGAATTTCCGACAACAAATGTTCGATGTGAGATTGTTGTTGGAAATTCCGACCGTGTGTAGGCTCCATCGGACATTTGCTGTCAGAATTTCTGACAACAAAAATTTGACAGGTAGATCTCAAATTTTCCGACAACAAAATCCGTTCTCATAAATTCCGAGCGTGTGTAGACAATTCCGACGCACAAAATTCCACGCATGCTCTAAATCAAGTACGAAACGGAGCGCTCGGTCTGGTAAAACTAGCATTCGTAATGGAGATAGCACATTTGTCACACTGCTAATTTTTTAATCTTTAAATGCAGCGCATTTTTTTCTTCTTTATAATGCTAGAATAATTAAGTTGTTTTGCTGCTGATATTCACACAGAGTTCTGACAAACTGATTTCTTTATTATTTCTTGTGATCTCCTGAATAATCTTTATTTTTATTTTCTGCCAGATCTCCAGAATAATGTTTATATTTTTTTATAGTGATCTACTTTTTTTTATGAAGATCTCCTGATTTTTTTTTCTAGTGATCTCTGTGACAGACCTAGCTGGGAAAGAGACTTTTGGAGGGGACTGTATGCTAGCCTCTTGCCGATCGATCGGGGGCCCTTGCATTTGGGGGAACGGTGCTCTTTGTGAGCTGTATGTCTGGGGACCCTGGATTTGCCATATTGGAATAATGGCTGATTCATAATGCTGGGACAGATACTGTTAGGAGATGCTGATGTAAATTCCAACACCTGTCTGTCTATTGTCTGCTAAAAATGTGTATTGTAAATAAATCTACTATGGGATCTAAGAGTCATTAGATCCCCATTGTTATTTGTGTTAATTAACTCTGCTATTGTGTGAAGAAGAGTCTGTGTTGATTGTGATAATGTTGATTGGACTTTCTGAACTACAAGACGGCCAGTCTGGCCTAACGGTCATGTCTGAGTCATCTAGGCTGTCTAAAGGGATTAGTTAATTAGCTCATGTTAATTAGGTTAATTAGGTTACAGCTGTATTGTTAGAGTAATATGAGCAGGAGGTCTGCACCTACACTTTGAGTGTATAAAAGCCTGTATTTTGTCAATAAAGAGAGATTCCTGTTTGAACTTACATACAGCCTGCCTGGTATTTGTTCTGAGCTATCACAACTGGGTTAGAACGGCACATAGCTGAAGTTCTAATCCCGGAGCATTGGATGACCGAACCATCAGACGTTGCAATCTGATTCTATAGCTGCAGAGGAGTGTCAGGAGAGTGGAACCAAGCGAGCAAGGGGCTCGTTATATTGGTTGGCAGCCGTGGGATTTGCTCTCCAGTTACTGGGACACTCCAAACCAGCCTGCAGGAGAGCCACGCTGAAAGACTTACTTGAGAGCCGTGGAGGGAATGGTGGGATTGTGCTTCCTTGCCGTGAACACATCCAACCCATCACCTGGATCCAAGGTAGCAGGATAACAGGAGAGGAGAAATACCAGCCACCATGGATGAGAAATTCAGAAGGAGGTTGCGAGAGGAGATACAGCACAGAGGACCAGTATCAGAGCAGGTCCTGCTAGGATGGTTTGATTCTGTCCGCTGTGAGCTCTGGAAGGAAGCGCTAGCCCACGAGCAGTGACACCAGGGAAAAGTTCTCCCCTCCGTCCATGTGAGGTACTGGTCGCAGTATGAAGTGCGAATGCTGTTTTTGGGGGAACAGCCGAACCAGGAGTGGACAGCCGAGTTAAGCAGGCTGATCCGGGCAGAAATGCGGTTGGACGAGAGCTACAGAGCCCTCCAGTGGTATGTAGCCCAAGTGTGCCCATGGACAGCGGATGACAGCCCCACGGAAGGCTTTGACTATGATGGCCTGGGATTGTTGTACTGGAAGCTGTCCAGGGACCCTGACTTTGGAAGTGATTGGGAGTGGCATTTGGAGGAAATAATGGAGCACAGAGAGCGGAGACTGAATGTCTCAGAAGTGCACTGGGCACTGGAAGATTTGGAGTTTCTGGCCGTTCAGGAATGGGAGTTGGAGAACGCCTACAAACAGCTGTTAGACTCTGCTCAGCAGCAGGGTGGTGCTCTCTTTGCCTGGGACTATCATGAAATACCAGTTGACAACTCTGAAATCCTGGCTGAAGAGTTGACAATGTGGCAGAGTAACGGTGTACTTTGCCAACCTGCCCCCGCAGCTATGGAGACGGAGGTCTTATGGCGGATGCAGCAAGTGCTGACTGACCTTGATGAACCTGTTTCTGCATTGGATGATCTTGGATGGAGGAATGTGCCTGTTCAGCAGAATGCCAGAGAATCGGCAGTGGAAAATCTGAAGATTGCCGTCCCCAAAACTGAAGTGCTGACAACAGGGCAGAGCTCTGCTAACCTCTGCCCAGCACTGATAGCATCTTCTGGATTCCACGGAGAGGAGATGGTGAACCTTTATCCCCAGACACCAGTTGCAGAGACAGGGGATTTGATAGACTTTTCTGCTGAGGAAGAACAACCTGGTGAGCCTCCAGCAGAAGAGGAGCTGTTATTAGGGCCAAACTTCACTATGCTCTGCCCAGCACCAACAGAAGTATCTGTGAAGTTACAAGGAACTTCCCCAGCTGAAGCGCTGGCAACCGGACAGAGGGTCCAAGATCTCTGCCCTACACCTGCGTTGGTTCCGGAGGCTCAGGGTGAGAAGGAGGTGGTCACTTCCCAACAGCAGTTCAGGATACAGGGGGAGAGGAGGTGGAGGTGTTCGTCGTCCCTCCCCAACAGTTAGCCGGAGCAGATGGTGTGGGGTTTCCAGCAGAAGGGCTGGCAACAGGGCCGAGTACTGCTGGACTTTGCCCTCAACTAACAGAGCATGGATGTCCTGTGAAGGTGGATGGGACTTCAGTCTCCACCTGTATACCCCAGGGATGCTGGGCAGTTGGCCCAGATCCCCAACAGCATGACGGAGTGAGCCCAGACACCCTGTCTTCTCTCCAGCGGCAGAAAGGACTCCAGGGAGAAGGGCCAGTCCAGGCCTCTCCCCAGTGGCAGCTATGTTCTCTGAGAGAGGCAGAGGTTGGCTGGGTGAGTAATGCTTTGTTTGGAACAATTTGTTTGGGGTACTGTGTGGGTACAGGCATTAGAGAACTGGAACTACTGACTAACTTCGGAGTCAACCCGTCTGGGGTCTCCTCCTGTGTTAGTCTCCTGCCGAAAGGGGGGAAATGTGACAGACCTAGCTGGGAAAGAGACTTTTGGAGGGGACTGTATGCTAGCCTCTTGCCGATCGATCGGGGGAACGCATTTGCATTTGGGGAAACGGTGCTCTTTGTGAGCTGTATGTCTGGGGACCCTGGATTTGCCATATTGGAATAGTGGCTGATTCATAATGCTGGGACAGATACTGTTAGGAGATGCTGATGTAAATTCCAACACCTGTCTGTCTATTGTCTGCTAAAAATATGTATTGTAAATAAGTCTACTATGGGATCTAAGAGTCATTAGATCCCCATTGTTATTTGTGTTAATTAACTCTGCTATTGTTTGAAGAAGAGTCTGTGTTGATTGTGATAATGTTGATTGGACTTTCTGAACTACAAGACGGCCAGTCTGGCCTAACGGTCATGTCTGAGTCATCTAGGCTGTCTAAAGGGATTAGTTAATTAGCTCATGTTAATTAGGTTAATTAGGTTAGAGCTGTATTGTTAGAGTAATATGAGCAGGAGGTCTGCACCTACACTTTGAGTGTATAAAAGCCTGTATTTTGTCAATAAAGAGAGATTCCTGTTTGAACTTACATACAGCCTGCCTGGTGTTTGTTCTGAGCTATCACAACTGGGTTAGAACGGCACATAGCTGAAGTTCTAATCCCGGAGCATTGGATGACCGAACCATCAGACGTTGCAATCTGATTCTATAGCTGCAGAGGAGTGTTGGGGGAGTGGAACCGAGCGAGCAAGGGGCTCGTTACAAACTCCATAATAATTTTTTTCGTTTTGTGTGTCAAGTTACCACAACACCATTATTATCTTGTATTTTGTAACTCAAGGAGATTGGTTGGTGTTGGTGTCCCTTGTTAATTTGACATTGTATTTTTGAAATGTACCTGCCTACTCACAAACAAACTGTCCTTTTTGAAGTAAAACACATAGCCAAGTATTTGTGATAAAAAAAAAGACATTTATTAGGGGTCATAACAAAATAAAGAGTAAGGCAATGCTGGATAAACTGGTGAAATTGGTGAAGCCTTTGTACCCCCAAGGCACACATCAACTATTTGACAGGCAAAATTGGTAGCCTGAGGAGTCCATTTAATAGGGAGCACAATCTGGTCCAGGACTCTGAGAGATCAGGAACAACAGCAGATGACATATATGTCCCAAGGTTGTGGTCTTACAATAGCCTGCATCTTTTGTCAGACCAGACTGAACCCAGGCCAACACTCTCTTGTCTTCCTTCCACACTTGCTTCCATGCTTGCGTCCAGGATGTGGCTCTGGTGTTGGAGTTATGGTACGAGGTGGAGGAGTTGGAGGAGGAGGATGGTCCAACTCACAAACATGGCTTTTGCTTGTGAGTTTGCCCCTCAATCCCTTATTTAGGGCCTGATAGATGATTTCCTCACAAATGAGGCATTGGCCCACCTCCATTTCCTGTATTTTGATGGCAGCCATGCAGGCATAGGCCTCTTGAATATTGGGGGGGGTTCTGAGGGCCACAGAAGCCTGCCGAATTAACCCAAGTGCTGACTCCTCCATGTTCCTCCCCTTCCTGAGCCTTTTTGTTTGAAGGCGGAGGGGAGGGACCTGGGATTTGGTCAGGCTACTGGGCCTGGCCACCTCCTGGCTGCCATTTACCCCCGCCACCTCCTGGCTGCCACTTTCCCCCACCACCTCCTGGCTGCCACTTTCCACAGCCTCCTCCTGGCTGAGACTTTCCTGTGTATGAAAATGGGACATAGTTTTAGTTTTTTGGTTATCAATCACACACAATTTTAAGCTCATGACTGTTGCAAATTGAATGTTAACAAATAGAAAAGACCATAATTCTGGCCCCAGCATTTTTCATTCTTGTCCCAATCATTTTTTGCTACTTTTGTCTATTGATATGTAAACCACTTTGTTAAATCAGAAATTAGTGATCAATAATAACATCTAGTTAACATCATTAATTTTTTGACCAGAAATATGTTGAACAATGCTATACCTGACTCAAGCTGAGCTCCTCCACATCTTCTTCCTGGGTGGAAGGCCCAGGTTGTATGTCGGAAGCCTCAGCTGGAGTGGAAGAAATCGTGGAAGGAAGAGTTGAGAGTGATGGCCTGATTTCAGTCTGGTCTGACAAAAACTGCAGTCTGTCATAGTACCACAGCCTGGGGACATAAATGTCATCTGCTGCTGCTCCTGATCTCATGGAATCCTGGACCTTCTTGTGCTCCCTATTATAAGTGCTCCTCAGGCCACCAATTTTGCACTTCAAATAAGGGATGGTTGTCATGGGAATCACCGGCTTCACTAATTCCAGCAATTGATCCAGCGCTGTCTTTCTCTTTATTTTATTACTATAAAAGTGGTGTTTCACCTGCCACAGACAGGGCAGCTCACTGTACATATCAATGAATTGGGTGAGGAAGTCGTGATCATTGAATCTATCCATTTTATCTGCAAGACATAACACAAGACAAACCCTAATGTTAGGGTAAACTTTCAAAATCTTGTTCCAATATAGGCCTCAATCTATAAGCAGTATAGGCCATTGATTAATATAAATAAGTGGACTGCGCCAACTAATAAATAAACCTTTTTTTGTCCTAATTTTGTGTACCACCACTTTTCATTTTAAACCATGAACTGTGATACTGTATACTGGTGCCACAGTGCCTTTATATTATTCATTCCAAAAAAACCTTTAAATTCAGTGATTTAATGTGCCCTCAGGCAGTACTATCTATACCCTTCAAAAAATAAAATAAATGTAATAAATATCCGTGTACATGTTCCTATGTCCAAAAAAATGTGAAACACATATGAATAATCACGTACCCCAAGAAGTGAGATACAAAACCTCATACCCAATATTAAAGTGAGGACATGTTGAAAACAGGCATATAAAAATATATAACACTGCTCAACAAACAATATATAAAAGCATAGAAATATCAATGTGTGTCCCAGGTAAAAAGTCCAATACATTCAGTGCAATAAACATTTTCTTTTTTTTTTTTTTTTTTTTTTTCCTTGTCAAAAGAAGTTTATTGAGTATACAAAGTTATAAAGATACATAAAGTAAGTTTACAAGGATCTATAAAGTAAGCTCATTGTTTTACAGTAGGGTTTATATAGGTAAATATCATGAAATTTCAAATATTAAACATTGGGTTCACGTAAGCCTAAATTAAAGATATATATATCATTTCCTTAGTTACTTTTGTAGGTATTTAAATGAATTATACCTACTATACATATTGTTTACAAGTAGAGTGTATATAGGTCAAATAAATTCTGATAATGAGCTTTAATCGTAAGGTGGAGAAAAGGAAAGAGAAAGAAGAAAAAGGGTTGAAAGGTAGAGGTATGGTCCACAAGGTTGTCCCGCTCGTCAGTTTATTATTCTTTTTAGTTCTCTTTGAAGCCTTAGAATGGGTGTCTCTGTAAGTCATTTAATCTGTTACCATGGCAACAGGACAGAGTCATTGAAGTTTGACAGGAACTGTTGTTTTATCCAAGGATGCCAAAGTTTTTCAAATTTTGGAATTTGATTTTGATCGATGGCTACCATCTTAGCATGGGACATTGTATTATTCATTCTGTGAATTGTTTCTGCTAGTACCAATGTAGGAGATTTCCATGCCTTGGCCACTGTTTGTTTTGCAGCCGTTATTAGTTGGATCATAAGTTTGAATTGAGAGAGTGTTAACCATTCCGGTTTTAGATTAAGTAAAGTTAAATATGGATCTGGTTGTATTATTTTTTTAAATATTTTAGATGCAATCACGAAGACTTCCTTCCAGAAGGTTTGGATTACTGGGCACGTCCACCATATGTGTAAATATGTGCCTATTTCTGGGCATCCTCGAAAACAAAGAGCTGAGGTATTAGGTGAATATTTTGCCACTCTAGCGGGTACAAGGTACCAGCGAGTTAGGACTTTATAATTTGTCTCCAGTGCTAAGATGTTGGGTGAGGATGATTTAGATGTGAGCCATATGTTAGACCAGTCCGTGTCTTCTAAAGTTCGTCCCAGGTCCTCCTCCCACCTCTGAACGTAAGAGGGTCTATTAAGATTTGCTACTCCATATAATTGATTATAAAGTGATGAAATTGTACCTTTAGCAAATGGATCTTTTGTACAGATTGATTCAAAAATGGATAATTGGGATAATGGTGTATCCCCCTTTAGGAATGGTGTATAGAAATTTTTGATTTGGAGATATCTGAATATCTCAGAGTTTGGTAGATCATATTTTTCTCTAAGCGATGGGAATGAAAGGAATGATTTAGATGCTATGAAGTCATTTAGTGTCTGAATGCCTGATGTTGTCCAAGCTTTAAAAGAATTTGGGTAGATCCATGCCGGATAAAAGGCCGGATTTCTGATAAAAGAAAGGAGAGGATTGTGTGGAGATTGTAACTGATATTTGGTTTTTAGTTTATCCCAGAGAGATAAGAAGTGTTTAGTTATGGGATTATGAATTTTAAAGCGGTCTTTAGGATCAAGCCATAATAAATTTGATATTAATAGAGGGTCATTTTCTGAAGCCTCTATAAATACCCATAATGGGATTTCCTGTTTTGCATGGTATTTGGACAGACTGGCCAAATGTGCTGCTCTGTAGTAGTTAGTAAAATTAGGGTATCCCAGGCCTCCTTTATTTTTGGGAAGATGTAGTGTGTGTATAGGTATACGTGGTTTAGAAGAACCCCATATAAACGAAGTTGCTCTTTTTTGTACTATTCTCAAAAAATAGGAAGGAATTGGAATAGGGAGGACTCTGAATAGATAAAGCAATTTGGGTAGAATAGTCATTTTGATTGCATTAATCTTCCCTATCCAGGATAAAGGAAGTTGCGACCATTGTTTTATTAGATTTGTGATCTGTCTTAATACAGGAGGATAATTGGTTGAGAATAAGTCAGAATGAGATGCTGTTAAATGAATTCCAAGATATGGGATTGATTTTTCTGCCCATGTGAATGGGAGTGCAGCCCTAGCCGGGATCAATTCCATGTTTGTGAGTGAAATATTAAGCACTAGGCATTTCTTAGGATTAATCATAAGGCCGGATAGGGCTGCAAATCCATCAAGAGCTGGTATTAAGTTAGGACCAGAGACCTGTGGTGATGATAGAAAAAGTAATATATCGTCTGCAAATATACATAATTTGTGTGTAATACCTCCTACTTCAATGCCAGTTATAGTTTGGTTTGTTCTGATGTATTGGGCCATGGGTTCGAGTATAAGGGCAAATAATAAGGGAGATAATGGGCAACCCTGTCGGGTACCTCTTTCGATATTAAAGGCTTCAGATTTGTATCCAGCATATTTTATATAGGCTTTGGGTTTATTATACAATGCTTTGATCCATGTTAAAAAGTGGGGTCCAAAACCCCATTTTTGTAATGAATGTTGCATATATTGCCAGGATACTGTGTCAAATGCCCTCTTAATATCGAGAGATAGAAAACATAAAGGGATTTTCCGTTTTTTAGCAATATGTGCCAATAACACTGCCCTGCGTACATTATCGCCTGCCTGTCTATTTGATCTCTATGTATTAATTTTCCTATAAAGCTATTGAGGCGTTTTGCTATTATTTTTGCTAATAATTTAATATCGAGGTTTAACAGAGAGATAGGCCGATAATTCACACAGGAAGTATCATCAGAAAGGGGTTTTGGGATCATACAAACAATTGCCATTAGTGTTTCTTCCCGAAAAGAATGTCCATCTAGAAGTTTGTTAAAAGTTTCAGTGAGAATGGGAGAGAGTATTTCTGAGAATGTTTTATAGTATAAAGCCGAGTAGCCGTCTGGGCCTGGTCTTTTGTTAAGTTTTAGGTCTTTTATGGCGTTAGCAACTTCATCTATAGTTATAGGCTCATCCAAACTGCTTTTTTTGATTCTGAGATAACTCAGGTAAGGTTATTTTTGAGAAGAAGGATTCAGCCTCTGTAGGATTAAATTCATTGTTTGTCTTGTATAAAGTTGCGAGATGTGAGTGAAATTTATGGACTATTTTAACTGGATTACAAGTGTAAACATTTTTTGATAATTTCAAACGTATTGGTTTGAAAGATTTGTTAGTTGAATTTAATGCCCGAGCCAAATATGTACCTGGTTTGTTTGTATTCATGTAGAAATTGTGTTTGGAGCGTTTGAGGGATTTATCAACTGACTCAGTGAGAAATAGATCGTATTCCAATCTAGATTTTTCCAGATGAGATTTTGTACTCTGAGATGGATTATCTTGAAATGATATGTAGGCTGCATTAAAATTGAGTTCTAGTTTTTTTGCTAGATTTTTGCGTTCCCGTTTAAATAGTGCCATTTGTCTTTGTATTGTACCACGCAAGACAGGCTTATGAGCTTCCCACAGTGTTATTGGGGAAATGTCTGTTGTATTATTAATTGATATGTATTCTTTTAAAGCTTGTTCAATGGCCATCTGATGTAGTGGGTGTTTGAGCATTATGTCCGGTAAGTACCACGTTGGGTCATGCGCTTTTGGTATGGCTGAGGCTATAGTAGTGTATACTGCATTATGGTCAGACCACGGAATCGGAATTATATCTGATGCAATAATTTCTGGTATCATTCCTATTGTTAGAAAAATATGATCTATTCTGGTGAAGGTTTGATGAGGGTGCGAGAAATAAGTGAATTTCTTTTTCATTGGGTTACTTTCTCTCCATGAATCTACCAGATTGTATTTGGAAAGAAGTTGAGAAAAAGGTAATCTAGAGGTTATTTTGGATGGTGTAAAAGGTGATTTATCTAGAAATGGGAGGAGGACCTGGTTCGAATCCCCACACATTATCACTGTTCCTATTTTGTGTGTATTAATCACTTGTAATATATGTGAGAGGAATGGTGTAGGTTGTTTGTTAGGAGCGTAGTAGGAAATCACCGTGATTGCTGTATCCATTATATAACCCATGAGTATCAGGTATCTACCTTCTGGGTCTTTAATTTCTGATGATAAGGTGAATGGTGTGGATCGGTGAAATGCAATTAGAGTTCCCCTTTGCTTGGTACAGGCAGAAGCCGTGTAAATTTGTTGATAAAAAGGAGAAATATATTTTGGAGTAGAATCTTTGGTGAAGTGTGTTTCTTGGAGGCATACTATGTGAGCCTTCTTGTTATGGAAAGTACGGAAGGCTTTGGTCCTTTTTTGAGGGACATTTATTCCCTGAACATTCAGGGAAAGTATATTCAGTGGTGCCATGGCAATAGATCAAATAGTTTTGACTTACTTTTTGTTATGCAGAGCTGACTGCGCAGATCAACCTGTGTGGACTGAAGAGATGAATAGATAGAAAAGAAACCAGTGAATTCTGGAGTAAAGAGTAAACAAAAAACATATGAGATTAGATGATACATTGTATAAATTATTTTTTGCAAGTAATCACAATTTACCCGTGAAAGAGAATAAATATCTCTCTCAGGGGAATAAGTGCCTTCGTCACACTCCCACATAATATGGTTGGGAGAATGAGGAGGGCTAATGGGGGTACACGGATCTTCCGCTTACAGGAGAGAAGTGCTGCTATGTCAAAAGACATCAAAATGATGTTTCATTAATTGGAGTGCAGAATATAGTGGCTAAATAATTCAGTTAGAAAGGTACTGTTAATAACTTTGGTATTGATGAAGATAGTTTGAATTATTTTGGGATTTTAACCCTTTTAGAGTAAACAATTACATATTTTATTCATATGTAACTGTTTAGATATGTTAACTCATAAAATAGAGGTTGTATTGCTTCAGATTAGAATAAACAAAAACATAATTCTAGGAAATAGTTAGGTAATAATATATTTGTTTTAAGAAAAGAAAGAAAAAGCTTCCATTACTTCTGGATTATTGAATATATTTGTCCTAAAAAGTAATAAATCTATTGTTATTACTTGATAATATATAACTGAACAAGAATTTCCTTATTTCACTTATATATTCTAAGGCTATATGAATCAGAAGTAATAAGAAATATAAATGGAATGTAACATGATACCACACAGTGTGTGACTATCAGAATGCAGTTACATTCAGTTATAAATATAGGTTTTTTTATAGAGAACCATCTCTTAGTATAATAAATGAAGAGATATCAGGAATTAGGATGTCAGTCCATTGAATCTTCTTGGTCCATGGATGATGTGGCATAACGGCCTCTTTTGTGAGAATGATGATTCCCATTTTGTTCTGAAATTTTCTGGGTGCTGCCTGAAGGTGAAGATGATGCCATTCTTCTGCGTGTGGGAGTGTTGCTGCTTGTGGGTTCTGTCAGATTTAATTTTAAAAGGGTTTGTTGTAGTTCATCTGCTGATCTGCTTCTGTAAATTGTACCTTGGTAGTTAAATCTGACTGAAAAGGGGAAGCCCCATTGATACATAATGTTGTGGCGTTGCAGTTCCATTAGTTGGGGTTTCATGGATCGTCTTTTAGTAATAGTAAGTTGGGATAGGTCAGCAAAAATTTGATAATTGTGTCCTTGAAAATTAAGTTCCTTTTTTTCTCTTGCAGCAATTAGTATTTGTTCTTTCGTTCTGTAATAATGAAATTTTGTAATTATATCACGTGGGGGTCCATCTTTCTTTTTGGCTGTGAGGGCTCTGTGTACTCTGTCCAGTTCTAAACGTTCAATAGGGATATCTGGCTTTAGTTCTTGTAATAGAGCAGTAATAGTAGATTGCAGGTCTGTCACAGTTTCAGGTATTCCCCTTATGCGCAAGTTTGAACGTCTGGCTCTATTTTCGTAATCTTCGAGCTTAGTTTGAAGTATTAAATTCTCTTTTTTTAATTGTTCCAATTCTGTTATATTTTCTTGGGTTGTAATTTCAATTTCATCCATTTTTATTTCTAAGGCTGCGGTGCGGTTTCCCAGCTCTCTTATTTCTTTGGTTAGGCTTTTTGTTATTTGGTCTGAGGTTTGTTTTAAAGCCTTATGAAGCATCTTTTCAAATTGTAATAATATTACTGGGGATACTGAGGAGGCTTGTGGAGAAGTTTGTGAGAGGATTTGTTCTGTATCTGACTCAAATGGAGAGTCTTGCTGTGACATTTTCTGTCTGTGAGAGCGCCCTGATGCTGTATCTTGTGAGGTGACTGGAGCTGCTTCAGCTGCAGTGAGTGCCTGTGAGCTCTTTGTGAGGTGATTTTTATTTCTGCCACGGTTTCCTCCCAGTACCATATTTCCTGCCCAAACTTTCACAGTTTGTTCCCTGGGGCAAAAAGGTTCAAATGGATACCTTTTAAGCCTGCAGGCTCCGCTTTGTCCTTCTCTTCTCTCCTCAGCGGTGTGGAGCTCTAACAATGCATGTCTGCTCTGCTAGGCTCCGCCTCCTGCCCCCCGCAATAAACATTTTCAAGTGATTAATGGATTCCAATTTAAATAGCCACAATCTGAATAACCACAGTGAGTGATCAACTTCCTCCTATAGTTCCGTTTCTTAGTTGTGCAGCTAAATACCACCCTTTTGTGCATCCACCACCGCTTATAAATTGGCCCCCCCTCAAAATCAGGTGTTGAAGAGGGCCGACTATGAAGGGAAGTATGGACCTTATCCAAACCCAAATGTGAGAAAGGCCAAGATCATGACTAAAGTTGTCAAAAGTCTGCACAAGAATTTTGGGGTATGACGATCCAAGGATCAATTGAGGAAACGCTGGTCAGACCTCAAATTGAGGGAGCACGATCAGTACAGAAGGATCAAGAGAGTGCTGCAAAAAAGTGAGTATTTGTCATGTGTTCCTATTATTATTATTACTTTTGTGCTGCTACATGTGCTTTTCTTTACTGTTGTACAATTTAAAATGGCAAGTTTCATGTTCGGGGGCACGGTAATCGTCCGTAGTAAACATCGTTCGTTCGCCCACTAATACAATGTTTTTGGCAGATGCAGGTTAACTACATTTGTTCATTCCTATTTGTATTAAAAGAAGTTTGTTGTCTAGATGGGTTTGTAACTAGAATGGAATGCAAACTTGATTCAGTGTAAGGAGAGGACACTCAGCAGCTGTTTACACATCTGGACGCAGGAGCACTAGTGTGGGACACCAGAACAAACTTTTTAGGGTGTCCCACACAGGTGATCCAGTGGATACTAGAGGTGTCTCCATGTGTGAAACTTGCACAAAACAGGTAAGTATTCCAGCTTTAGAAATGGAAAAAAATTATGTCTTCAGCTTGGAACTCTGCCAAAACAGACAAGTGTACGACACTTCCAAGCAATGTTTTATATTCCTATTTCTTGACTCAAATATCTGTGTGCTAAGTATACCTCTTTTTTAATTCACATAGGGGAGAAAAGACTCAAGACTAGGGATGAGCCGAACACCCCCCTGTTCGGTTCGCACCAGAACATGCGAACAGGCAAAAAATTTGTTAAACACCGTTAAAGTCTATGGAACACGAACATGAATAATCAAAAGTGCTAATTTTAAAGGCTTATATTCATGGTATTGTCATAAAAAGTGTTTGGGGACCTGGGTCCTGCCCCAGGGGATATGGATCAATGCAAAAAAAGTTTTAAAAACGTCAGTTTTTTTGGGAGCAGTGATTTTAATAATGCTTAAAGTGAAACAATAAAAGTGTAATATCCCGGGGGGAGTTTGTGCACGGATTTAGGGCTCTATACCACCATCCTCGCACAAGCATTAAGATTCCGGGCAGTACATCGGAGTTCTTTGTGCTGGGTCGAGGGACCAGGCAGGGATGTCCCCTTTCCCCTTTACTTTTCACACTAGCGATTGAGCGGCTGGCCAGGTCTATTTGTTTGAATCCAAATATTAAAGGTTACGTGAAGGGTGAATGTGAATTCAAGTTAAGCATGTATGCAGACGACGTACTCCTCTTCTTAACGGACCCCATAGTTTCTTTACAAAACCTGATCCCTATCTTAAGCACCTTCCAAGAAATTTCGGGCTTGGGGGTGAACTTGTCTAAATGTGCTGCGCTTCCAATTAATATCCCACGACCTACGTTCCTGGGTATCTGGTCCAGCTTTGGGTTCACAATATGTAGTGACACTTTACCTTACCTTGGGATAAAACTAGCCACTTCTCTCCGAAATCTATACTTTGCAAATTATCCTCAGGTATTTAATCACATCAAACAATTACTTCGTATATGGTCGGTGTTCCATATTTCATTCTTGGGTAAAATCCAAGCTGTCAAAATGTCAATACTTCCTAAACTTCTGTTCTACTTTAGATCCCTACCTCTATATGTCGCTAGACAAACTATAGAGCAGATAGAGAAAGAAGTAAACTGCTTTGTATGGCGATCTAAAAAACCCAGGCTGAGTAAGAACTTACTTTACCGCCCAGCGAGCATGGGAGGTTTGGGGCTACCGCATTTATGGCTGTATTATGTTTCAGCTAGGCTGATACAGATGGCACAATGGCACTCTCCCTTGGTGGAGGTCCCCTGGATCCTGTTCGAGAGATCCTCGGCGGGTCCTTATTTCCTCCCAGGCCTCCTCTGGTTGGAAAAAGTCAGGTCTAAAGACCTTATGCCTTTTAATGGGGTAGTGGGTCAAGCACTTCATTTGTGGTCATTGTATAAGACCAGGTATGCCTTAGCCCCACACTGTCCTAGCCTAGCCTCTTTCCTGGGTAACCCTGGATTCCCAGCAGCTTTCAACTCTCCTACTAACTTTTCTCAGTGGTTACTGAAAGGCTTGACCTCTCAGAGGCTTTAACACAAGAACCCCCTTTAGCTCATTCTCCTTCCTGCAGGAGAGACATGAACTTCCAAGGACAGAATTTTACAAGTACCTGCAGATAAGACATTTCTATGCCACATATCTCCAGAAGGAGGTGCCTCCTATTAGAAACACATTTGAACAAATATGTAGGTTCTCTTCTAGAGATAAGGGCACTATATCAACTTTGTATCAATATTTAAATGAACATGATCCTCTTTCTAAATCACAAGCAATGGTTAGTTGGGAGGCCGAAACGGGACTGGAAATAGCCCCAGAGAGTTGGATAGATATGGTCACCAACATGAAAAAATGCACAAAATCTATTGCAGTTAGAGAAACAGTATTGAAACTTCACACAAGATGGTATTATACCCCCTCCAAACTGAATAAATTTAGTCCTTTGGTCCCAGGGAACTGCTTTCAGGGTTGCCCAGATAGGGGTAGACACCTCCACATCTTTTAGAGCTGCATTGTCATACAGCCATTATGGCAAAAAGTATCAGACAAGGTAGCCCAGATTACTGGAATACGGTATGATTTAACTTTTCAGATGGGCTTACTTTTTGCGGACCTCCCGGAGGCACCCCCCCAGCCCAAAGGTTAGCCCACACACTCTTCAGTGCGGTACATTGGGCTAATGCCCTACACTGGAGATCACTGACTGTTCCCTGGGACCGGGTACTAGGCCACATGGCGGCGGTCCGTCTTATGGAGAGAATTCACCACACTCTGATGGACACAATGCCAGTGTTTGACAAGAAATGGGCCCCATGGATATCATATGATATTTGAGAGTTTTTTGACAGCAATTTTACGTACGTTTGGTGCCTTAATACCAATAAGTTCAGAGCTCCCCAACACCCTCTCCCCCCTCTTTTGTTTTATTTTTTTTTCTTTCTCTTTTTTATCCTCTTTCCCCAGTTATACTTTGTCTTATACATTTTCTCCGTTGGTACAATTTAAGCATACAATGCATATGATATATTGGCGCTTCTATATAGTCAGTATATCTGATTCCTGATATGGATTAGAGAGATATAAGATTCGGTTTGCAAAATTTTCATACCGGTTGTATCTACTTACATTTTAGTTGAATTTTACACCAGTAGATCTAGTAACGGAATACAAAAGCTATGTCCTTAAAACGTAATTCTGTATGCCGTATGTATGTTTGTTCTCTTTTTGTTCTCTTTTTTACAAAATAAAAATCGTTGGTAAACAAAAAAAGTGTAATATCCCTTTAAATTTCGTAGCTGGGTGGTGTCTATAGTATGCCTGTAAAGGGGCGCATGTTTCCCGTGTTATGAACAGTCTGACAGCAAAATGACATTTCAAAGGAAAAAAAGTCATTTAACTACTCGCGGCTATTAATGCATTGCCGGTCCAACAATACACATAGAAGTTCATTGAAAAAAACGGCATTGGAATTCCCCACAGGGGAACCTCGAACCAAAATTTAAAAAAAAATGACGTGGGGGTCCCTCTAAATTCCATACCAGGCCCTTCAGGTCTGGTATAGATATTAAGGGGAACCCCGGCCAAAATTTAAAAAGAAAAATGATGTGGGGGTCCCCCTAAATTCCATACCAGGCCTTCAGGTCTGGTATGGATATTAACCCCTTCCCACCGACCGTATGCAGATCTGCGTACTCGGTTTCGGGGGTTATACTGGGATGATGCCCGCAGCTGCAGGCATCATCCCGGTACCGTTGTTTAGAGCCAGCGATTGGCTATCCATGTATAACAACTGATGCGGCTAAAAGCCGCTCGGCTGTTATACTGGAGCAGCGGGAGGGGACGTCCCCCCTCCCGCCGCCATCTGCCGCTCTTACCGGGCCTCCCGGTCAAACTGGAACTTGGTGACCAATCCAATGCCTCAGGCGGCTGGGGGCAGGCTGGAACGAAGCTGTGGGCAGCTTTGTTCCAGCCTTCAAATTGTAAACGCGGAAGCAACGTCATGACGTTCCTTCCCGTTTACTCGGTTGCCAATGGCGCCGGTTTTAAAAAAGTACACAGTATTCAGAATCACCGTTTTTGGCGATCTGAATGCTTTGAAGTGTAAAGGAGGGATGGGGGGTCTTTTAGACCCCCGATCTCTCCATAAAGAGTACCTGTCACCACCTATTACTGTCACAAGGGATGTTTACATTTCTTGTGACAGCAATAAAGGTCATCAAAACATTTTTTTTTTAAACACAATTTATGAATTTAAAAATAAATAAAATAAATAAGAAAAAAAAAATGTTTAAAGCGCCCCCGTCCCAGCGAGCTCATGCAGCAAAGAAAACGCATATAGAAGTCACACACGCATATGTAAACAGTGTTCAAATCACACATATGAGGTATCGCCGCGATTGTCAGAGTGAGAGCAATAATTCTAGCACTAGACCTCCTCTGTAACTCTAACCTGGTAACCGTAAAAAAAATGTAAAGCGTTGCATATGGAAATTCTTAGGTACCATAGTTTGTCGCCATTCCACGAGTGCGTGCAATTATAAAGCGTGACATGTTTGGTATCTATTTACTCGGCGTAACATCATCTTTCACATTATACAAAAAAATTGGGGTAACTTTACTGTTTGGATTTTTTTAAATTCATGAAAGTGTCCCTTTTCCAAAAAATTGCGTTTAAAACACAGCTGCACAAATACTGTGTAATATAAAATATTGCAACAATCTCCATTTTATTCTCTAGATCCTCTGCTAAAAAAATATACATAATGTTTGGGGGTTCTAAGTAATTTTCTAGCAAAAAATACGGATTTTAACTTGTAAACACCAAATTTCAAAAATAGGCTTAGTCATGAAAGGGTTAAGGGGAACCCCGGCCAAAATTAGAAAAAAAAATGGCGTGGGGTCCCCCCAAAAATCCATACTAGACCCTTATCTGAGCACGCAACCTGGCAGGCCACAGGAAAAGATGAGGGGACGAGAGAGCGCCCCCCCTCCTGAACAGTACCAGGCCACATGCCCTCAACATTGGGAGGGTGCTTTGGGGTAGCCCCCCAAAACACCTTGTCCCCATGTTGATGAGGACAAGGGCCTCATCTCCACAACCCTGGCCGGTGGTTGTGGGGGTCTGCGGGTGGGGGGCTTATCAGAATCTGGAAGCCCCCTTTAACAAGGGGACCCCCAGATCCTGGCCCTCCCCCCTGCGTGAAATGGTAAGGGGGTACTAGTACCCCTACCATTTCACTAAAAAACTGTCAAAAATGTTAAAAATGACAAGAGAAAGTTTTTGAAAATTCCTTTATTTAAATGCTTCTTCTTTATTCTATCTTCCTTCGGTTTCTTCCTCCATCTTCTTCTTCTTCTGGTTCTTCTGGTTCTTCCTCCGGTGTTCTCGTCTGGCATCTCCTCCACGGCGTTGGCGTCTTCTTCCCTTCTTCTCCTCGGGCCGCTCCGCATCCATGATGGCATGGAGGGAGGCTCCCGCTGTGTGACGCTTCTCCTCTTCTGGCGGTTCTTAAATAACGGGGGGCAGGGCCACCTGGTGACCCTGCCCCCTCTGACGCATGGTGACTTGACGGGACTTCCCTGTGGTGTCACGGAGAATGCTACAGGGAAGTCCCGTCAAGTCACTGTGCATCGGAGGGGGGCGGGGTAACTGGATGGCCCCGCCCCCCATTATTTAAGACCCGTCAGAAGAGGAGAAGCGTCACACAGCAGGGGCCTCCCTCCATGCCATCATGGATGCGGAGCGGCCCGAGGAGAAGAAGGGAAGAAGATGCCGACACCGTGGAGGAGATGCCTGACGAGAACACCGGCGGAAGAACCAGAAGAACCAGAAGAAGAAGATGGAGGAAGAAACCGAAGGAAGATAGAAGAAAGAAGAAAGAAGAAGCATTTAAATAAAGGAAATGTCAAAAACTGTCTCTTGTCATTTTTAACATTTTTGACAGTTTTTTAGTGAAATGGTAGGGGTACCCCCTTACCATTTCACACAGGGGGAGGGCCGTGATCTGGGGGTCCCTTGTTAAAGGGGACTTCCAGATTCCGATAAGCCCCCCACCTGCAGACCCCCACAACCACTGGCCAGGGTTGTGGGGATGAGGCCCTTGTCCCCATCAACATGGGGACAAGGTGTTTTGGGGGCTACCCCAAAGCACCCTCCCAATGTTGAGGACATGTGGCCTGGTACGGTTCAGGAGGGGGGTGCTCTCTTGTCCCCCCCTCTTTTCTTGCAGCCTGCCAGGTTGCGTGCTCGGATAAGGGTCTGGTATGGATTTTTGGGGGGACCCCACGCCGTTTTTTTTTAAATTTTGGCCGGGGTTCCCCTTAATAACCACACCAGACCTGAAGGGCCTGGTATGGAATTTAGGGGGACCCCCACGTCATTTTTTAAAAAAATTTTGGTACGGGGTTCCCCTGTGGGGAATTCCCATGCCGTTTTTATCAGTGAACGTCTATGTGCATTGTCGGACCGGCAATGCATTAATAGCCGCGAGTAGTTTTAAATGACTTTTTTTCCTTTGAAATGTCATTTTGCTCTCGGACTGTTCTAAACACGGGAAACATGCCCCCCTTTACAGGCATACTATAGACACCCCCCAGGAAATTTAAAGGGATATTACACTTTTATTGTTTCACTTTATCCAAAAAAACAATCTGCGCTATCCCTACAATTCATTGATAATATTTGACAAAGAATATTTTTATATGTACATTGATAAAAAGTGCTGCAACCAAAAAAACTAGAATATCTAGTTCTGGTAAGTGTAACATATAACTTCTGGTGCGCTACCAACATCAAAAATTGAATAAATAAATCAATAAATAAATAAGAATGTATATTCAGATACTGCACAACCTTAGTGATTGAATAGAATCCTGAAAAAGGTCAATCAATCCTGAAAAAACAATTAATCAGTGCAAATTTTTGTGTATGAAGTCCTTCTTTCAATAAATGAAAAACATCTCCCTGGTCAAGGCAAATACAACAGAAAGGAGGGGGGGGCTTACCAGATACGTTGGACCCTTATTACGGGGGTCTTACGAGCCCACAGATGCCGGATCAGGCAACAGGAACAGCTGGTCTTGTTAGCGGATTACGGTCCATTTCAGGTCCCTCACAGGCAATGGGAGCACCATGGAAAAGACAGTGCAGATATGTTGGACCCCTATTACGGGGGTCTTACGAGCCCACAGATGCTGGATCAGGCAAGCAGGAACAGCTGATCTTGTTATCGGATTACGGTCCGTCTCCGGTCACTCACAGGCAATGGGAGTATCATGGAAAAGACAGTGCTTCCGTGGGATCAATAATATGTAGGAGAGATCAGACAAACAGGAGATCCTCCATAGTGTAGTACTTTAGATACTTTATTAAAAAATATATTGCATTGCTGACATCACAGGCTGAGCAGAAAGTTAGGCAAATGAACAGCGCGGCCGCGGTGAAGCTAGCCAGCTGATTGTGTGGTGACGTCAGGTCTCATGACTCCTGTCCAGGAGCACTGTTGATTTCTCCCATAGACTTTTAAAGGGTGTTCCACGGCATTCGAATTTGCCACGAACACCCCAAATTGTTTGCTGTTCTGCGAACTTGCGAACAGCCGATGTTTGAGTCGAACATGAGTTCGACTCGAACTCGAAACTCATCCCTACTCAAGACATCTGAGGACACCAGGAACCCCACACCTCCTAAAGAAGGGGAACTCAGCACACCACAACCTGAGGATGTGGAGGGAGAGGTTTATGAAGTGGGCGAAATAGTGACCACAACAGGTCATTGTCTGAGACCACAGGTTCAGGTAATAGATGTATGCCTGCATATTTATAATACATGTTTTTTTTTTTTTATTTTAGGTGATGTGGATGTTGTGGAAGAAGAATCTCATTTCACCAGTGCAAGTGCACAAGTTCTCATTGGGGAGATAATGGTGTGCAATCGTGAATTAGAGAAGATCAAGGAAGACATCAATGATGTGGAAAAAAGACTCAAAAAGATCATTGATGTTTTAGGCAGAATCCTAACCCCCACAGTGCTCTAAAATGTGCCCCAATCAGGCCATTTTTGGGACTCAAAACAATTAATTCATGGTGCTGAAAAGGATTTTTTTATCATTAATGCATTACATACATTAACAACAAAAACAAGGTGTGTATGTGTAGCAGACCCACAACATAATGTATCAAATAAATGACGTTTGCATTATTAAAGTAAATGGCCAAAAAGAAAAGCCCATTGGAGAACCTTGGAAACAGATAAAATAAACACAAGCAGTAAATCGAATGAAATATTATTTCAGTTTAAAATAAAATTTATTTAAAAAATGTTTCTCAAACATTTGCTGGCATATCAATGGCCCCCCCTACCCGTAAAGTATTCCAGATATTTTTGACAGACTTCACGGGCGCTTGGGGGGGCAAGCCAGGACGGCTAGCTTCAAGAGCCGTCAGGGTTGACTGATCTGGAAATCCAGCCTCAGGCCGAACTGAGGCCACATAGTTCAAAGGATTTCTCCTTAGAAGGTTGTGCATAATGCGGCATGCAAGTACTATATAGTTTAGTTTATATTCCATCATGTGAATTGGCATTAGGAATAGGAAGAACCGCCTGGCCATTATGCTGAAAGTATTCTCCACCACTCTTCCGGCTCTGGCCAGCCGGTAGTTAAAAACCCTCTGGTCGGGGTGAGGGTCCTCATGGGGAATGGCATCAGGCATCAGGTGTTCACCAAGCCCAAATGCTTCATCAGCAACGAAGATAAATGGTAGACCAGCCATGTTGTCTTCCGCAGGTGGCAATCCCAAGCCACCACTCTGGAGCCGTCTGTAGAACTCGGTCTGGGCGATGACACAACCATCTAACATCCGGCCATTCTTCCCCACATCCACATACAAAAACCCGTATGTCGCCGACACCACCACCAACATCACTATACCATTAAACCCCTTATAGTTGTAATAGTATGACCCCAAGTTGGGGGGTGGGACGATGTGGATGTACTTCCCATGGATTGCCTCTCCGCAGTTGGGAAAGTCCCACCGCTGGGCAAATTGGGAAGCCACAGTCTGCCATTCCTGTGGCATTGAAGGAAACTGTGGAGTCAAACAAGAAAAGAAAAAAAATAGTACTTTTGCACATAACATTGCAAGCAGATTAGACACAAACATTCTTGGCCAACATTAGTATAACATTTACTTTAAGGAGTATTTAAAGACAAAAATATAAGGTACACTTATCAGATTCCTCACCCCCTCTGATGGCCCATTGTAAAAATGCTAGGGCAGGTATGTTTTGTACAGGTAACCCTCTCCACTGCATTGAGAGCTGAATGCACACATAATGTGTGTTACTTTGGCCAGGCCCTCCTTACTTACACTATTGGCAGCCCACTGGACAGGTAAGAAGTGCCATAATCCAAAAATATGAATGCAAACTGTCCAAATTGAAGCACATTTTTACATTCTGCAATTACCTATCAAGATAATAGGAGAACAAAACTTTAAACAGTACCATTTGAAAGTATTCAAGCAGACCCTTTCCCTACATGCTTTGGCGAATTCATCCATAAACATTAACACAAAAGTGGTAGGTATAGTGTGTATGGGTTTGGCAAAGTCAGCAGATAGAGGATTGGTATCGGTTGACTTAGCGGTTGGGGGGGAGAGAGGGTTCCAAATGAGTTTGGGACCCCCAAAAAAAGCCTCTGGCACTCTGCCTGAATTTAAAGACAAAAATAACATTTAAACACATTTAAGGGGTGTTTAGGGTAAAGCAGTACAATGGAGCTGAAAAAATACATTGTTAAGTGACTAGGCTAGGTGTGTATGGGCCCAGGATAGCATGCTGGTGAGGTTAGTGAAGGCACATATGCATGAAGGACAAAAAAGGAACTTTAAAAACTTCCAGCATGCATGACAGCAAAGAGGACATTCACAGCATATTCACAGGGATTGATGAAAGAAATACAATACATTAACAAACATTAAATACATAGAATGTGATGTTAAAGGATAAAACTTACTTCCTTCTGCGGGACCTGAATGATGGTAGAACAGGTCTCTGGAATAGGGATGAGCTTCGTGTTCGAGTCGAACCCATGTTCGACTCGAACATCGGCTGTTCGATCGTTCGCCGAATTGCGAACGTTATGGGCCGTTCGCGCTAAATTCGTGTGGCGCGTCACGGCCCATAATTCACTGCGGCATCGCAGTGCATTGCTGGCTGATGATTGGCCAAGCATGCACTATGACCCGCATGCTTGGCCAATCACAGCGCCGTCAGTAGAGAGAGCTGTAATTGGCCAAAGCCAGGGTGGCTTTGGCCAATTATGGCTCAGGGGATTTAGTACACACCCCACACTATATAAGGCCGCCTGCACGGCGGCCCTGTGTAGTGTGTGTTCCGGTGTGCTGAGAGATAGAGAGAGAGAGAGACAGTGTCATTTGATTTGAGTTAGATAGATTAGGCAGAACAGTCAGTCAGTTAGCTGCACTTACAGTGTATTGTGTATATATATGCATCCCAGGTGTTGCATATATATATATATACACTGTATTCAGTTTAGCTAGATCCGTTCCTGTTATCTTCTATCTAGACTATTTACATTTAATGCAGTGCGTCCTGCTCACAGTGTTCAGCTAGATCCGTTCCTGCTATTTACATTTAGTGCAGTGCGTCCTGCTCACAGTGTTCAGCTAGATCCGTTCCTGTTATCTTCTAGACTATTTACATTTAGTGCAGTGCGTCCTGCTCACAGTGTTCAGCTAGATCCGTTCCTGCAATTTACATTTAGTGCAGTGCGTCCTGCTCACAGTGTTCAGCTAGATCCGTTCCTGCTATTTACATTTAGTGCAGTGCGTCCTGCTCACAGTGTTCAGCTAGATCCGTTCCTGCTATTTACATTTAGTGCAGTGCGTCCTGCTCACAGTGTTCAGCTAGATCCGTTCCTGCTATTTACATTTAGTGCAGTGCGTCCTGCTCACAGTGTTCAGCTAGATCCGTTCCTGTTATCTTCTAGACTATTTACATTTAGTGCAGTGCGTCCTGCTCACAGTGTTCAGCTAGATCCGTTCCTGCAATTTACATTTAGTGCAGTGCGTCCTGCTCACAGTGTTCAGCTAGATCCGTTCCTGCAATTTACATTTAGTGCAGTGCGTCCTGCTCACAGTGTTCAGCTAGATCCGTTCCTGCTATTTACATTTAGTGCAGTGCGTCCTGCTCACAGTGTTCAGCTAGATCCGTTCCTGCTATTTACATTTAGTGCAGTGCGTCCTGCTCACAGTGTTCAGCTAGATCCGTTCCTGCTATTTACATTTAGTGCAGTGCGTCCTGCTCACAGTGTTCAGCTAGAGCCGTTCCTGCTATTTACATTTAGTGCAGTGCGTCCTGCTCACAGTGTTCAGCTAGATCCGTTCCTGTTATCTTCTAGACTATTTACATTTAGTGCAGTGCGTCCTGCTCACAGTGTTCAGCTAGATCCGTTCCTGCTATTTACATTTAGTGCAGTGCGTCCTGCTCACAGTGTTCAGCTAGATCCGTTCCTGTTATCTTCTAGACTATTTACATTTAGTGCAGTGCGTCCTGCTCACAGTGTTCAGCTAGATCCGTTCCTGTTATCTTCTAGACTATTTACATTTAGTGCAGTGCGTCCTGCTCACAGTGTTCAGCTAGATCCGTTCCTGCTATTTACATTTAGTGCAGTGCGTCCTGCTCACAGTGTTCAGCTAGATCCGTTCCTGTTAAATTCCTACTGACCGGCAGGCTTGTCTGGTTACAGTATATAAAGCTACCTGAAGAAAATTACAGGTGTTCTATTTGATCCTATTAGTACCACGGTCAGGCAGCTAGACTATTTACATTTAGTACAGTGCGTCCTGCTCACAGTGTTCAGCTAGATCCGTTCCTGTTATCTTCCTACTGACAGGCAGGCTTGTCTGGTTACAGTATATAAAGCTACTTGAAGAAAATTACAGGTGTTCTATCCCAGCTTAGTGCAGCTACAGGCCATTAGTATGTCTGGAAGGCCAAGAAGGAGAGGCAGACAGTCACAAGCCAATAAGAGAGGGCAAGCAGGCTCTGTGTCTAGTGCTGGTCGTGGAGACGGTGCATCCTCATCAGCACGTGGCCATGGGACACGCTTGGCCTTTTTTTCGGCAGCTGGCCATGTTGAGCCGCAACATGCGGAAGACTTGGTCGAGTGGATGACCAAGCCGTCCTCATCCTCCTCATCCTCTCTCACCCATGCCCAGGGTGCTTTGTCTGGCAAAGCAGCGGCCTCTTCCCTCAGCTCAATGTCATCAGTGACTCCTTCCCTAGCTCCACCATGTCCTCATGAGGATTCCCTCGAACTGTTTGACCACAGTGTTGGGTACATGCTCCAGGAGGATGCCCAGCGTTTGGAAGGCTCTGATGACGATACTGAGCTCGATGAAGGCAGTAACATGAGCGCGGACAGAGGGGGTGCCCAAGAAGGACAGCAATCTGGCAGTCATGCTCCCCCTGCTGCAGCATACTGCCAGGTTTGCTCCAGTGATGAGGAGGGAGGGGATGATGAGGTCACTGACTCAACGTGGGTGCCTGATAGGAGAGAGGAGGAGGAGGAGGAGGAGGAGGCGGCAGCACATCACCAACGAGGCAGGATGCCCTCCAGGGGCCAGCCTAAGGGCAGCACATTGACTGCATCACACCCCAAAGCTCCACATGTGCAGGGCGCTGCAGTCTCTGCGCGTTATTCAAAAAGTTCTTTGGTGTGGGCCTTTTTTGAGACGAGTGCATCAGATCGCACCGCTGCTATTTGCAACATATGTCTCAAGCGTATCTCGCGTGGCCAAAATATCTCCCGCTTGGGTACCACATGCTTGACCAGACATATGTTGACCTGCCATGCAGTTCGTTGGCAAGCATATCTAAAAGACCCACACCAAAGAACAAAGAGGATCTCTCCTTGCTCCTCATCAGCTGAGATTTCCAACCCCACTAGACCTTCAGTCCTCTCTGAGACCTGCAGTGAGAGGAATGAAGGTGTAGAATTAGGTGTGTCACAGCCAAGTACTTGTGGGCAATCTGCTTTTGGTACACCGACGTCAGTTTGTACCAGGCAAATTTCCCTGCCCCAGCTGCTGCACCGCCGAAAGAAGTTTGCTCCCAGCCATCCACATGCCCAGCGGTTGAATGCTAGCTTGGCAAAATTGCTAGCACTTCAACTGCTGCCTTTTCAGTTGGTAGACTCTGCCCCCTTCCGTGAGTTTGTGGAATGTGCGGTTCCTCAGTGGCAGGTACCCAAACGCCACTTTTTCTCACGGAAGGCGATTCCGGCTCTCTACCGGCATGTGGAAGGCAATGTCCATGCCTCGCTGGACAGGGCGGTCAGCGGTAAGGTGCATATTACCGCTGACTCATGGTCCAGCAGGCATGGACAGGGATGTTACCTAAGTTTCACGGCGCATTGGGTGACTCTGCTGGCAGCTGGGAAGGATGCAGGACAAGGTGCAGTAGTGTTGGAGGTTGTTCCGCCACCACGCCTCCAAAATGCTGATTGTGACACACCTCTCTCCTCCACCCCCTCCTCTTCTTCTTCCTCCATGGCCTCTTCCTCGGAACCAGCGGTGCTCCGTAGGCGTTCAAGGGGCTACGCAAGTACGCAGGCCAAAAGATGCCATGCGGTGCTTGAGCTGGTGTGCTTGGGGGACAGGAGCCACACTGGGGCAGAGGTTCTGTCAGCTCTGCAGGGGCAGGTTCAGAGGTGGTTGACGCCACGCCAACTTAAGGCAGGAATGGTGGTTTGCGACAATGGCACCAACCTCCTCTCTGCCCTCCGACAGGGACAAATGACCCATGTGCCCTGTTTGGCTCACGTCCTTAACTTGGTGGTGCAGCGGTTCTTGGGCAGGTACCCGGGCTTACAGGATGTCCTGAGGCAGGCCAGGAAAGTCTGTGTGCATTTCCGCCGGTCATATAATGCCAGTGCTCGGCTGACGGACCTCCAAAAGGAGTTTAACCTGCCCAAGAACCGCCTAATCTGTGACATGCCCACCAGGTGGAACTCAACGTTGGCCATGCTGCAGCGGCTGCATACGCAGCAGAGGGCCATCAATGAGTACCTGTGCGACTATGGCACCAGGACAGGGTCAGGGGAGCTTGGTTTTTTTTCCCCACGCCAGTGGGCCATGATCAGGGATGCATGCACTGTCCTGTCACCATTCGAGGAGGCCACGAGGATGGTGAGCAGTGACAGTGCATGCATCAGTGACACTGTCCCCCTTGTCCACCTGTTGGAGCACACGCTGCGTGGAATAATGGACAGGGCACTTGAGGCAGAACAGAGGCAGGAAGAGGAGGACTTCCTTAGCTCTCAAGGCCCCCTTTATCCAGACAGTGTTCCTGCGTGCCCGCCGATCACACAGGAAGAGGACGAGGAGGAAGAGGAGGAGGAGGAAGATTGTGTCAGTATGGAGGTGGAGCCTGGCACTCAGCATCAGCAGCAGTCTTTAAGGGATCAGTCCCAAGAAACACATGGACTTGTACGTGGCTGGGAGGAGGTGGCTGCGGACCATGTCGTTCTTAGTGACCCAGAGGACTCCGGACCGAATGCCTCAGCAAACCTACGCTGCATGGCCTCCCTGATCCTGCAAAGCCTGCGTAAGGATCCTCGTATTCGTGGTATCAAGGAGAAGGACCAATACTGGCTGGCAACCCTCCTTGATCCACGTTACAAGGGTAAGGTTGCGGACCTTATCTTGCCATCGCAGAGGGAGCAGAGGATGAAACATCTTCGGGAGGCCTTGCAGAAAGGTCTGTGCAACGCGTTCCCAGAGACTGGGAGGTTACAAACTCCTGTTTCTGGACAACGTGTTGCTGAGGCTTCGGTCAGTCAAAGAAGGAGCGGTGGAGAAGGTGGCCGTCTGACCGATGCGTTCAGACAATTTTTTGGTCCGCAGCCCCAAGGTATGATCGGTTCCAGCAACCATCGCCAGCGTCTGTTTTACATGGTGCAGGAATACCTAGGGGCAAGATCAGACTTGGACACCTTTCCCACCGAAAATCCTCTGGGTTACTGGGTCTTGAGGATGGATCACTGGCCAGAGCTTGCACAGTATGCAATTGAGCTACTGGCCTGTCCTGCATCCAGCGTTCTTTCGGAACGCACATTCAGTGCTGCTGGAGGCGTGGTAACCGATCACAGGGTGCGTCTGTCCACCGACTCGGTCGATCGGCTGACCTTCATAAAAATGAATGAGTCTTGGATCACCACCAGCTACCAAGCACCTGATGCTGATGTAACCGAATAATTTTTTTTGAAATCTCAGATCCCTTCAAAGACTGCCTATGCTGATGCTGAGTGACTATCCCTGAGTAATTATCCTCTTCCTCCTCAATCATCACGCTGATAGCTTGTAAGAACATTTTTGGTTCTGGGCGCCACCACCAGTGCCTAAGGCACAATTTTTCAGCCCCTGTTTAACAGGGGCGTGTAATTACAATTTTTGATGTAATACTTTGCAGCAGGGCTCGTTCCTGCATTCCAACTAGAGTGTCTGTGAGGGGTTGCAGTGTTGTGGCACCAGCACCAGTGCCTAGGGCCCAATTTTTCTGCCCCTGTCTAACAGGGGCGTGTAATTACAATTTTTGATGCAATACTTTGCAGCAGGGCTCGTTCCTGCGTTCCAACTAGATTGTCTGTGAGGGGTTGCAGTGTTGTGGCACCAGCACCAGTGCCTAAGGCCCAATTTTTCTGCCCCTGTCTAACAGGGGCGTGTAATTACAATTTTTGATGCAATACTTTGCAGCAGGGCTCGTTCCTGCGTTCCAACTAGAGTGTCTGTGAGGGGTTGCAGTGTTGTGGCACCAGCACCAGTGCCAAAGGCCCAATTTTTCTGCCCCTGTCTAACAGGGGCGTGTAATTACAATTTTTGAAGCAATAATTTGCAGCAGGGCTCGTTCCTGCGTTCCAACTAGAGTGTCTGTGAGGGGTTGCAGTGTTGTGGCACCAGCACCAGTGCCTAAGGCCTAATTTTTCAGCTCCTGTTCAACAGGGGCATGTAATTACAATTCTTGATCTAATATTTCACAGCAGGGCCCTGTGAGGGCTTACAGTGTTGTGGCCACAGCAACACCTAAGGCCCAAATTTCTGCTGAGTATATAGGGCAGGACCCTACTTTCAAACATCTAACTTACAAACGACTCCTACTTGCAAACGGAAGGAGACAACAGGAAGTGAGATGAAATCTACCCCTAGGAAGGGAAATTCTCTCCTGTAAGAGTTAATATGGGAAAACAATTTCTCCTTTCCACTGATGCTTTCCAATCCTTGTTCCACAAAAAAACCCAAATTTTCAAAAAACATTTTTCATTGGGACAAAAAAGTGAGGTGAAATCTTCTGAAGAGGAGGAAAGACAGCAAAACAAATGTCACAGGGGTGATAACCCTTCCCTATGTTTTCCAAAAAGCTTAGAAAAGATTTTTTGGCTGGAGCTAAACACGTTAAAAATGTTCAAAATTACAAACAGATTCTACTTAACAACAAACCTACAGTCCCTGTCTTGTTTGCACCGCCTGTATACTGCTGTTCAGAGTATATAGGGCCTGGTGGCCCCACACCTTTCCTTATTTTAATTTGGGTGCGGGGTTCCCCTTAATATCCATACAAGACCCAAAGGGCCTGGTAATGGACTGGGGGGTACCCATGCCGTTTGTCTCACTGATTTTCATCCATATTGCCATGACCCGACATGACATTAAACCCGCAAGCAGTTTTAAATGAGATTTTTTCCTTTAAAAATGACATTTGGTGCAGGGACTGTTCTAAACATGGGAAACACGCGTCACTTTACAGGCATACTATAGACACCCCCCAGGTACGATATTTAAAGGAATATTTCACTTTTTTTTTTTTTTACTTTAAGCATCATTAAAATCACTGCTCCCGAAAAAACGGCCGTTTTTAAAAGTTTTTTTTGCATTGATACATGTCCCCTGGGGTAGGACCCGGGTCCCCAAACCCTTTTTAGGACAATACCATGCAAATTAGCCTTTAAAATGAGCACTTTTGATTTCGAACGTTCGAGTCCCATAGACGTCAATGGGGTTCTAACGTTCGTGCGAACTTTCGGTCCGTTCGCGGGTTCTGGTGCGAACCGAACCGGGGGGTGTTCGGCTCATCCCTACTCTGGAATAATGATCCCCAGAGCCTGGGGGGAGATGCCTGTTGAGAACTTGATGTCCTGCAGACTTCTCCCCATCGCCAAGTACCGCAAGTGGCAACTAGCCTCTGTTTAGGAGTGATGGCTTGCATGCAGGTGCCCTGCTTCGTAATATAAGGGGACAGCAAAGCCAACAAATGGTGAAAAATGGAGTCTGTCATCCGGAGATAATTCCTGAATTCATCAGGATTATTCTCACGGATCTCCCGCAACAAAGGCATATGAGATAATTGGTCATGCTGAAGTAACCAATTCTTCGCCTATGAACTCCTGCCCGCCCTGTTCATGGACTGGGCTTGGGACAAGATAAGAACCCCAACTTGAAGCCCCTGCACAGCACAAACTCTATGATGAGTACATACCCGCAACATGGCTAGAAAACGGTCGGCTGGTCAGAACGAACTAACAGAACGCACCGAAAAACAGAAAGGCATTAGAAGAGCGAGCTGAAAATCAGAAACGGGCGGACAAGAACGCACTGAAAACCAGATACGAACTGACTACACACACTGAAAAACAGATACAAACCGACAAGCACAAACTGAAGAGCAGTAACGATCTGAAAAGCACGAGGCTGAACAGCGTGAATCGTCTCTCACCAAACTTCTACTAACACGAGATAAGCACAAGATTAGTAGAAGGAGCTCAAAGGGTGGGGCACTTGATATTGAACTTCCCTTTTATAGCGATTGGAATTTCTGACATTTGTCCGATTGTGTGTATGCAAGACAAGTTTGAGCCAGCATCCCTCTGAAATAAATCCAGGATTTTGTTGTCGGAATGTCCGATCGTGTGTACGCGGCATATAAATGTAGTCATAACCTAAAACTATGCTGGCACTTGTATCTTCCATAAACACCTTTTCCACCTTTAGATAACAAGATAATAATTTGACCCTAATTAGTGATGAGCTTAATTTACCTGGGTTCAGCTCATGAGATATACATCCAAACTCCATTGAAGCCAATAGAAGCCAAATCTTTAAAAGAGAAGTTTAGCATTTTGTTTTGCAAGAGTCATATTTAGGTGGATGCAACATCGGTTCAATGCTACATTTGTCCCGCACCAACTCTAAGGCTGAGAACTGAGTGATCAAATGACACTGATAGCTCAGTTCTCAGAGCTCCATGAGCAGAGAGCTGGTGACTGTCAGACACCACTGTTTGCTCTGCCCCTGCTGCACTCACTGGAGCGCTGGGTTGTGCAGGGGGCAGCAGCAGCTGGCTCAAGCTCTCAGTGGCACGCTGAGAGGCTAATCCAGGTGCAGGTCCAGAGTTGTGGGTGGATGCCGACCATTAGACATGTGCACTGCCGATAATTTGGAAAAATCGGAAATTCAAAAATTCGGAAATTTTTAATTCAGAAATTCGAAAATTTAAAAAATTCAAAAATCCGAAAATCAGAAAATTTGAAAGAACGAAAACCTGAAAATTAAAAAATTCTAGAATCCAAAAATTCTAAAATCCAAAATAACTAACTAACTAATAAGAACTAACTATTAAATTATATGTATTGATATTTCCTTTCGAATTTGGCTAAAGTAACTGTTAGTGAACATAACAAAAACAAATTTATCCAAAGTTACGAATTATCAAAAATAACGAATGCTGCATTTAAATGAATGGAACGTAACAAATTAATAATAATAAATAATAATAACAAAAGGATAATAGATTAAAGGATAAAAGGAAATTTCAATACCTATAATATAATAGTTAGTAATAGTTATTATACTTAGTTTCAGGTTTTTCAAATTTTTGGATTTTCGTTCTTTTGAACGTTCAGATTTTCATTCTTATTTTCGGATTTTTGAATTTTCAGATTTTCAAAGTTTCAAATTTCTAAATTTTTGTTTTCAGAAAAATTTGTTAAAAAGGTTTTCGTTAATTAGAATATTTCCAAATTAACAAATTAATTTTCCAAATTAACTAATTTAGAATTCAGACAAAACGAATTGCACATGTTTACCAACCATATTGTCACAAACTTTCCCCAGCCTGGGCCAGCTCTGTGACATCAGAAAACAGGTCACAGGAGTGCAGGGCTGTACTTGTCCTTTAAAATCTATTATGCTATTTTCAGTATTAAATCATTTGTTAACCCCCCCAAAAAAAGATCCTTCTCCTTTAAAGCATGTTATATGACACAGTGCTTGTCCTGTGTCATTTGGCCGCCTGTAACACCCGATCCTGCCAGTTTCTCCCCTCCCCTCTGTATGGCTACTGAGCCCTGACACCGTGGTCAGTTTGCGTGCCTCTGTCATCCGCAGCCTTCTGTCCACTGTCTCCTGTGTCCTCCCATCCCCTCCCCTACCTGCCTGTCAGCTTGTCACAGTGCCGCCCCCTCCGCTCCTGCTGCTCAAATAACTCTAACCCGTATGCACCATCCGTGCTGTCTTCTTATGCAGTGTCCCCCTATGTGTGTGATTTATAAACAAAATGCTGTAAATACCTCATGTAAGAGCCGAGATCTGTGATCACATGACATGGCTGGGTCTCTCCTCCTCCTCCCCTCCTGAGTCACGCCAGCGGGGGAATCTCAGCCCCTCCTGTTGCATCTGACAGAGGGGGAAAGAAGAGACCTGGCGGTCATGTGATTGCGTATCTCGTCTCTTACATGAGGTATTTACAGCATTTTTTTTTTATAAATCACACACAGAGGGACAAAGCATAAGGAGCAGCACGGATGGTGCATACTTTTTAGGGTGGCTTAACAACCACGTTATTAGACAAAGGATTGTCAAAAAAGTGCATGAAAAGTCTGGCATTGGCAGAGGGAACATGCATCAATGCTAAAGTGTGAGAGATTCTTGTCTAAAAAGATAACATTGAAAACACTTAAATTGTAGATGCAATAATTTTGTTTACTTTTACATTATTCCTTTGCTTATATATAGCAGAAGCAACCCAATAAAAATTATTTGAAAAAAAAAAGTCTTAGGTACTTTTTGGTAAAAAAAACAAACAAATTAGGCCACAATGAGTGATGGGAGGAGCAAACAATAAATCTAAAATTGAGGTATACACTTGAAAAAATAAAGCTAAATCAATAAACGTTATACCAATTCAAAAACAGTAGTAAAACACATTTCATGGCATACGCTATGATAGCTAACTATGGCCTATGATAGCTATGACAGCTAAACTCTATCACAAAGTATAAACTTAAAAAAATAAGGTTAATTCTATCAATTTCAAGTCACTTTGTCATTTATGTTCTTATTTTCAGAACTATTTATTTTCAGAACTACAATATATACTACTCTATATTACTACTACACTATATTATATTCAAAGTTTAATAACATGTGTCAACCCAAAGAGCCACAAAATGCCTCCAAAGTGCATATCCACATTTTAGTTATTTAGTTTATTATAAGATGTTTTGCCAAACGAAAACATTATATTGCCGTGTTTCAGAGACAACAGGCAAACATATAGCACAGTGGCTGGAGAGTATGGAAGCAGGTTGATTTGTGCAGGGGTGACAAACTAATATGGAGAGATTATTTATCTTTTGTTCCTAAAGTAACAACTAGATTGTATTATTTCAAAGACAACATCCAGAAATAATGTATAGAATCACTTTATCATGTTATGTAAGCAGTTTTACAAGGCCACTGTTAGAGGATTTATGATGCCAGAGTCAGAACACAGAAGTATTGGACTGACAAGCTGCACAAGATGTAACTGTTATTACTCAATCAAAATGAAAGGAGGAGAGATTAGGCAGGTTTTATCATTAAATAAAAAAATGTGGTTTCATTTTTTCTGAAAGAAAGACAGATACATTTACAGTTTTGCTGGACAGTATGTACTTTTTTGCTACAATGTAATGTCAGAGGAAAAGAGCAAGCACATTGCATTTTAATATTATAAATTTATAGTCTATTTTTTCTGGGATTGTAGAAAGAAAAATTATACAGATTTGCTGAACAGTATGCACACTTGTTTTGCTAGGAGGTGATTTCAGAGGAAGAGATAAAGTAGATTTTATCTGGAAATAAAAATTTAAATTTAAGACAGAAAATTGCAATACAGCTTTTAATACATTGTGATAGGATACTATTTCAGAGAAAGAGAGCAGACAGATTTTCATCTAGCAGTTGAAAAATTATTGTTTTTTTTTTCCTGAGACTGAAAACAGAAAAGCTTGGACAGACTTGCAGCACAGCTTTTAATCCTTTTTTTGATAGGCCGCTGTTTCAAAAAGAGAGAGCAGGCAGACTTCATCTGGAAATTAAAAAAATAAGTCTTCTTCTGAGACAGAAAGGATACCAATTGTATAGATTTGCTGGACAGTTTTTGAGTCTTCTGCAATTTGAGTCTGCTGAAAATAAAAAAATGAAGGGTCTTTTTAATTAGAGTAATGACCAAGCATGGTAAAATAGCACTATCTAACCCTGCAATCACTGCCAGCTGTCCCTCACTGTAAATCCAACACATAGTGAAAAGGACTGTTGGGAGAATTGCCTATAATAGTAGGGAAGTTGCTGCTTTGTTTCCAACACATTACTGGCCACTAGGGATGAGCCGAACACCCCCCTGTTCGGTTCACACCAGAACTTGCGGACAGGCAAAAAATTTGTTCGAACATGCGAACACTGTTAAAGTCTATGGGACACGAACATGAATAATCAAAAGTGCTAACTTTAAAGGCTTATATGCAAGTTATTGTCATAAAAAGTGTTTAGGGACCTGGGTCCTGCCCCAGGGGACATGGATCAATGCAAAAAAAGTTTTAAAAACTGACGTTTTTTCAGGAGCAGTGATTTTAATAATGCTTAAAGTGAAACAATAAAAGTGTAATATTCCTTTAAATTTCATACCTGGGGGCTGTCTATAGTATGCCCGTAAAGGGGTGCATGTTTCCCATGTGTAGAACAGTCTGACAGCAAAATGACATTTCAAAGGAAAAAAAGTCATTTAAAACTACTCGGGGCTATTAATGAATTGCCGGTCCGACAACATACATAAAAGTTCATTGCTAAAAACTGCATGGGAATTCCCCACAGGGGAACCTCGAACCAAAATTAAAAAAAAAAAAAATGACGTGGGGGGTCCCCCTAAATTCCATACCAGGCCCTTCAGGTCTGGTATGGATTTTAAGGGGAACCCTGCGCCAAAATAAAAAAAAAATGGTGTGGGGTCTCCCCAAAAATCCATACCAGACCCTTATCCGAGCATGCAACCTGGCAGGCTGCAGGAAAAGAGGGGGGACAAGAGAGCGGAAACACTGGAAACATGTGCCCCTTTACAGGCATACTATAGACATCCCCCAGGTATGAAATTTAAAGGAATATTACACTTTTATTGTTTCACTTTAAGCATTATTAAAATCACGGCCATTTTTAAAACTTTAAAACATTGATCCATGTCCCCTGGGGCAGGACCCAGGTCCCCAAACACTTTTTATGACAATAACTTGCATATAAGCCTTTAAAATTAGCACTTTTGATTTCTCCCATAGACTTTTAAAGGGTGTCCCGCGGCTTTCGAATTTGCCGCGAACAGCCCAAATTGTTCGCTGTTAAGCTAACTGGCAAACAGCCGATGTTCGAGTCGAACATGAGTTCGACTCAAACTTGAAGCTCATCCCTGTTGGCCACAGTATTGCAACTGACCACAGTTCAAAGCGCACTGCAAGGCATTATAATGACATTGGCTTTGGCTCTTTCACCGCACGATCTTAAAATTTTTTGCCTAACACAGGACAGGAAAATTTCAGGCTGAATTTCACGCCCAAACCCCAACCTCATTCCTAACCCTAATCAGGCTACTCTCCTTTCTAAGATTACTCTCCCTCACATTCTGGTGAACATTTTACATTTACTTGCACAGAAAATTTTTCTGATGGCTATGCCCAAGAGTGAATGTTTGTGAATAAGAACATGTCTACATGATATTCTGTAGTATAAATCCATACATAAAGATCCTATGGAAGCAATGCTCAGTATAAAAAAAAACTGCTGCTAAATCAAGTTAACATACTATGCTTCTCAAGTAACTTAAGTCCTATGTCAAACTTTTCATGTTTTATGAAAAAAATTAGAGCAACTCTAGATGACTCACTTCCTACTTTCTTTTCTTTCCTGGTCTCTTGCTTTCTTTCCTTCTTACACATCAGTTATTCTTCTATCTATATTGCTCTTTTTACATACATTTTATATTTGTATTATTTTTAAACTTTTGCTCACTCTGCTCACAATCTTTGTATCACAACATTTTTTAAATTATTAAAAAATGTATTGTGAAAAAATAAGGGTTTTTACTATAATAATTATTGCACTCATTTTTGGTTTCTGTATAATTATAATATATTTTATAATACGTGTGAGCTAAAAGAATACGCAGTGCTCCATGAGGTATCCATGGATGCATTAACAATGGAAGGTGCTTTTTTCACAGTGGAATTTTTAATTGTATATAATATTAAATTAAAGATTTTATTACACCACCCCTCCCTACCCCCCCTTGCTCATACTTTATATATATTTGAAAAAACTGTACTTGATACAATATTTTTCACCTTGCAGTAAATGTGCTAATTCCTATGTATCGGATAGTGATTATGGCAGCTGCAGGTTGACACCAGGTAGTTATTGCAACCTCACTACATTTTGAGATGAGATAGTCTGCCTCTTTACATTCAGGCAAATGTAAAATGTTGCATATAAATCATTATTTTTTTTATTTTGAATTTAACAGTTGGCAGCAGCTAATGTAATTTGATCTACTCCTAATCAGGTCTATTGAAAATTGGTAGTAAAGGTGGTCAAGAAACAAAAATTGCAGAATCATCTGATTACTAATACTTTGCAATTGACAGTATACTGACATCCCTCCCCATTATGTAAGACGTTAACATTAAGTGAAAGGAAATCTCTTCAAAGGGAAGTCCCTTCAGAGACAATTGTCACCAGAACAGGTGTATCATCTGAGGCTGTTCACTTCACTGGGTATAGGAGAGTGTTTACATCCACTTTAACACGGGGGTTCCCAACTACCAAACCCTGGCCTGGTACTAGGCCATTGCCTCTCTGCAGCCAGGCCAAGAGTGTGTTGGGCCAGTGACTGAGTGGGCAGAGTAGCGAGCAGAGAGTAGCCTGAATAGCATTGGTATGAAAAAGGAACCAATAGACATTCCAAAACATGTCCCGCCCCTTTTACGTCACCTCTGGTCCATGTGTTCCATGCTGGTTCTGGTCCCCTTCTGCTGACGTAATTTCTGGGTCCTGCACTCCACGCTGATCCAGGCAGCATGGCTGATCCTTCTGAGCCCTGTTTCATCCTATGTCTAGTAAGCATTTTTAACCCTTTTTTGGCCATTAAAGTCTTTTATTGCTGCACTAAGAGGTGCCTTTTTTGTTTGTTTTATCTTTACTAAACATGACAAGTGACATGCTGCATCTGGTGGCAGGCGACGTGGCAAGTGACAAGCTGCATCTGGTGGCAGGCAACGTGGCAAGTGACAAGCTACATCTAAAGGCAGTTTATGTGACAAGCTGCATCTGGTAGCAGGCGACATGGCAAGAGACAAGCAGCATCTGGTGGCAGGCGACAGTGGCAAGTGACATGCTCAGGGCTCCCACTGATTCTGAATTATGGTGAGTTGAACTATTTCATTTTATATTACAATGTAATAGTAAAAATAATGTGCTTCAATAATACAGACACCATATCAACCATGGTGCCGTAATGATTAAAGTGCCAACACCAGCCATTGCCCCCAAAAAATTCCCAGTGAAAAACTGCATCCACCCGGCCTTGGCACAATTTTCTTCCATGCAGCCAGTCCCCAGGGCCAAAAAGGTTGGAGACCACTTCCTCAACACATCTACAGAGTACACCTGTGCTACAGCACAATGCAGTGCACCACTGCACTTTGGGAAAAACAAATTAAACTGTATTTGGACCCAATTGGGGTATGGTAATACAGTGTGCTGCAAAAGATGAACAGCCCAGCAGCAGGAGACCTGGAGGTAAGCCTGGAGTCTTCTATGGATGCCACTAGGGAATTACAGGACTCCATTACTGACTTTCCCACTGCAAACATGCCTGTAATGGACACTACGCTTAAAGACATGTTGGTGTCCCTAAGGTCTACATTATATGCTGATATTCTTGCCCTGACCAGACAATTTAAAAATGAAATTTCATCAGTTAATGACAGAGTCTCACATGTGGAGGAAAAAATGGGGGAATTTGGGTAAATCTACCTTTAATGATCTAGTGGACGCCCACAATGACAGAGATGATGAAATGATGCAAATGAAAATTAAATTAGCAGATTTAGAAGACAGGTCCAGGAGGAACAATATTAAAATTAGAGGAATCCCTGAGACGGTGAAACCCCCACACCTGAAAAAGTACTATACAGATGTCATGAAAGTAGTCCTCCCTGATGCGCCTCTGGAAGATCTTCTGATAGACAGGATCCACAGGTTGCCCCAACCTAAGCACATTGCCTCCCATCTGCCCAGAGACACTATTGTCAGGATTCATTTCTGCCACACGAAAGATCAGTTTATGATGGCTGCCAGACAACGTGACTCACTACCATCCAACCTGCAGGACCTGTCCTTCTTTGCTGACTTGTCGGCTTTCACCATGCAACAATGCCACCAGCTGGCCACTATAACAAAGCCTATGAACAACCACCAGATAGTGTACTGCTATATCCGGCAAAGCTGCTGGTAATGAGGGAAGGCAACAACTATGTGATTACAAGTGTGAAAGAAGGCATCCGCCTCCTTTGAGAATGGCAAATTATTGCCCCAGAATCCACAACTGGTAACAATACTGGTTCACTCATGTCCACCTGTGAAAACTCTGACACCGAAACAGGCTGAGTATCCTAACTGTGCCATGCACACTCGTTAATCCCTGTTGGTCCAAGAAGGTGCCGCATTACTTACAATTAACCCCTCACGTTGAGTAGTTGTTCTACTACACAGATTCCACAAAGAATCAGAAGTTATTCTCTATTGAGTTTTTTTCATTTTTTTTTCTTTCTTCACCTCTTCTGTTTTCTTCTAATGCCACATACACACGAGCGAACTTTTCGACGGACTAGGTCCGACAGTCTTTCGGCCAGACTTTGCAGTGTACGTCCCCTGGACTTTCAAACAAACGGACTTGCCTACACGCAACCACGCCAAAGTCCAACGGATTCGTACGTGATGACGTATGGCTGGACTAAAATAAGGAAGTTGATAGCCAGTAGCCAATAGCTGCCCTAGCCTTGGTTTTAGTCCATCGGACTAGCATACAGACCAGTGGATTTTTCGACCAGACTCGAGTCCGTCAGAAAGATTTGAAACATGTTTTATTTCTAGGTCCATTGGACTTTTGGGGAAAAAAAGTCTGCTGGAGCCCACACATGATCGAATTGTCTGACGGAGTCCGGTCCGCCGGACCAAGTCTGCCGGAAAGTCCGTTCATGTGTACGCGGCATAACTGTTTACATTAAAAGGTTTCTCCAGCGGATTCATTCTTTGCTATCTCGTCCCGGGAAGCTCCATCTTATCCTCCTTCAGATATTCTCATTCTGGACTCGCAACTATAACCACCCAGGACCAGGCAATTCTGCATTTTGCCTTTCATTCAACAGCTTGTTATCTCCAACATTACAACATGCCAATCAAAATCTCTTCGCTAAACTTTAAATGTCTGAACAGCCCTTTCAAGCATGGAAAGCAGTGAATAGACTCCATAGCGATATAATATGCTTCCAAGAGACTCACTTTGTTTCACACAGGCCCCCTACTTTCCAACATCACAAATTCCCACATATATTTTGGGCTAATGGCACATCCAAAAAAAGGGGAATAGCACTTGCCATCAAAGACTCTGTCCAATTTAAAAAGTTGGAGATTTTCATGGACGACACAGGCAGATACCTAATCCTGGTATGCGAAATTAACAAATCTATATATACATTGGTTAATGTGTACCTCCCCAACACAAAACAACTGGCTTTTCTGAAAAAAATCTGGATAAAGTATCTACTATGAAACAGGGAAATGTAATAATATGTGGGGATTTCAATGCAATACCCAATAAAGACTTGAACTTATACAGCGATACAAGGCTACAACAGCGTAAAGCAACTCTGGATAGTTTTATCTCTTCTTCAGGATTGTATGATAAATGGAGGTGCCAACACTCATGCGAGAAGGACTTTACATTCTTCTCTAACGTTCACCACACCTAGTCTCGAATAGACTTGTTTCTAACTGACAAATTTCTTTTGCAGCAGGTTGTTAAGTCGGAAATTCACTGTATCACGTGGTCTGACCACGCACCAATTTCCATCAGTGTGGGGGATCATCGTGCCACAACTAGGGCAAATAGATGGTGCAACGACATTTACACTCTATCTCAACCAACCCACTCAACCCAAATAGGCAAAGCACTTACAGAATTTTTTAACATCAATGCCACATCGGTCGATGATCCCTTCATGCTATGGAATACGCATAAAGTATATATCAGAGGTCTACTCATACAGAATGTGCTAAGGTTAAAAAAAACAACACTCAGAGAATGACTCAATGAATTGTTAACTGAAATTCGCTGGTTAGAAATCATTAACAAACAAAACACAACACAAACAATTAGGGAAACTCTATTCCTCACTAGACAAACTACGAACCCACCTGGTGGCCCAACATGACTACCAGATACGTTCCTTGAAAGCTCAATCAAATAGGTGCAGTAACAAAGCAGGAAATCAGTTAGCGACCAACTAAAAGAAAAAAATCACTAAACAAAAAATCCTGTATATTGTGAATCCCAAAACCAAGCTAAACGTTACAAATCCCAAAGAAATTGCAGACGCATTTAGTGACTACTACGAGGAGCTTTACAACATTAATAATGACCCTAACACTTACCAACCCAATGGCGATATCATTACCAATTTCTTAGCCTCGGTGAACTTACCTACAATATCGCAAAATGACACACACTCTCTGAACCAACCCTTCACAATACAGGGAATAGAAACGGCAATTAAAAACCTTCCACACAACAAATCTCCAGGATCAGTTGAGTATTCTCTGAATACTACCAACTATTTAGTCATATCCTATCACAGTACCTGCGCCGAATCTTTGAAGCAGCAAGGGATACTGCAAGTTTCCCTCAAGAAATGCTAACAGCCACTATTATCACCCTTCCAAACCAGACAAAGAACCCAACCTTCAGCAAAATTTTAGACCAATTTCACTATTAAATGTGGATGTGAAACTGTATGCCAAATTGATAGCAAATAGACTAATGAAAATACTACCTAAACTGATCAATTATGACCAAGTGGGATTTGGCCGCCAAACCACAGATGCCACCAGAAGAATGGTCAATCTTCTCCACTTAATGGAGAGGAAAGGAGAGCCTTCTCTGCTTCTTACATTGGATGCAGAGAAGGCTTTCGAAAGGGTACACTGGGGGTATCTCTGAAAAGTTCTAAAAAAATTTGGATTGGTCGGCCCAATACAAAAATCAATAATGGCATTATACTCATCCCCTTCAGCATTTGTTTTTACCGAAGGTATGTTCTCTAAAACATTCCGAATAACAAATAGGACCAGACAGGGGTGTCCCTTGTCTCCTCTAATTTTTGCACTCATTATGAAACCCCTTGCACAAAAAATAAGATCTGACCCAAACATTCAAGGCATTTCAACCCATAAATATCCTCACAAAATATTCTTGTTCACTGATGATGTTATTCTATTCCTATCTAATCTGACCAAATCATTACCCACTGCTCATGACATACTGCACTTGTTCAGTAAAGTTTCCCTCTTCAAAGTTAATGCCACTAAATCCAACATACTAGGCATAGCTATATTCGCAAATACAGAAGTTACCCTGAAAAAGAGCCTCCCATACCCATGGAGGAATGACTCCATCACCTATCTAGAAATAAAACTAATGTCTCCACTTTCAAGATTATACCATGCTAACTACTTCCTACTTATCAATTCATTTCAACAGGAACTCTCTAGAATTCAAAAACATTACTTATCCCGGTCATGACGTCTGGCGGTGTATAAAATGTTACTACTGCCAAAATTGATTTACTATTATAGAGCTTTACCTATACCGATACCCGCATCTTTCTTCACAACAATGCAGAGGCAATTATCGAAATTTGTGTAGGCGGGGAGCAGAGCTAGATGTTCTCCCATCATACAGAATAGCCATAAATCTGTGGGGGGGGGGGTATGGGCTTACTGGTGTTAAAAGATTATTATATAGCAGTGGTCATAGATCAACTCAAAAGTTGGGTCCAGAAACCCACCATAAAACCATGGTGTCAAATAGAACACATGATGAATAACAAATCCCCACTCTCCCTTTTAATGGCAACCAATTTACCCAAAACAAGTCACTTACTAAATCACCCTACTATACAAGCTGCAATCCAGGCTTGGATTGCTCTAAATGCAAAAGGAACTGAAAAATACCCTACCACTAGGATTCCCATTCCTCTTGAATCTCTTTGGTGGATGATCCTCAATCTAAGATTGAATATATGGATAGAGAACGGTATTCAAAACTTAATAGATATAGTAACGGAAAATAAATTATTACCCTTCACAGCTATACAACATAAGTATCAAATTCCGGAAACGGAATTTCTCACTTACACACAGATAGCCTCCTTCTATCAGAAAACCCAAATTACTCATGTACCGGTAATGGAAAAAGCATGGCATTTTATTCAATCTTGAAACCACAAATTGAAAGGCATAACATTAATCTACAATGCACTAAACTCTAAGAACACATTTACTAAGTACACTCCATTATTAAAATGGGAAAAAGAATTGGGGAAAGAGTTCTCGGAACTCCAATGGAAAAAGGCAATTAAATGCAGCCTTCAATTCTCGAGATGTTCAAATTATGAGGAACTGGCCCAGAAACTTACACAGAGATGGTACTTCACTCCATACATAGTTGCTAAATTCTCAAAAGATAAGTCAAACCTATGCTGGAGAGACTGTGGACAGGTGGGAACCCTAACACACATGGTATGTTCCTGTGTCAGTCTACGTAACTTCTGGACAGAAATATTCAACCTAATATCAAAGGTGATGGGTATTCCCGTTAAACCGAATATTGAACAAGCTATTCTAAAGGTGAATGTATCAAATTTTCCTACAGCTGTTAGGTCCATTACGACCAATATATTACTGGCAGCACTCTCTGCAATTATGTACAGATGGAAATCCTCAGATATTGCCAAAGTAAGAGATATAATATCTAAACTAAATATAATAGCTGAATACGAAAGAATTCTAGCCAATAGAGATGGTAATACTTCAAAATTTGAACTCATTTGGTCTATGTGGAGATCCTTTTCTCTTACTTGTTAACCACCTAGGTATCTATAACCAACATCTATGTGTCTTTTGCTTTTCTTTATTTTTAGTTTAATATTAAGTGTAATTTCCCCATGAAGCTACATTTTATACGTTCATAGTAAGGGGAGGACAGAGTCGGGGGGGATCACCCTCTCCTCAGACACAGTGTGTTCCCATAGAGGTGTCTGGGGGTGGGTTTCCTCGGCTGATGGTTCCTTCAAATCAATCTCTTGTCACCTCAAGGAGAAGAGCTGCTCATCACTATAGGGGCAAAATTACCTATCCACTACCTATAAATAAATAGAGGGGAGTGGATGGCATTTATTATGTGAATGGTAATGTTTGATTTATGCTGTTCCATTTCATTGTGAATTGTTACTGTTAAATTTTGCTGTATCATTTACTTTTAATACTTTAATAAAAATGACCTACCCTGAAAATAAGACCTATTGTGAATTTCGGGGAGGGCTGCAATATAAGCCCTACCCCGAAAAAAACCCCCTAGTTTAAAGTGGTTGTAAAATCCTAGAATTCACTCTATTACAGTATTTTATAATGTAAACTGTGTATGTTTCTGTAATCTAATTGTACCAAATACCTTTGGTACAGTGCCTGAGCCACTCAGATGACCTCCCGCTGCTTTCCACCTCTTCTCCCAGCTGTCAGCATGGGATTCTGCGCCCCCATCTGCAGTGCTCGGAGCAAGAAGGAAGAGAGCTCTGACGGGTCACAGAAGTGCTGACCGGTGGTATAAGAAGGTATTTGGCACAATTATATTACAGAAACATACACAGTTTACAATATATATTACTGTAATAGAGTGGATTCTAAGATTTTACAACCACTTTTACTCTGTTTCACTGGGGATTCCTAACTGGCAGGGAGGGAGAGAGAAGACAGCACATGACATGATAAGACCTACCCCGAAAATAAATCTTTTGTTGCCAAAATTAATATAAGACCTGCGCTTATTTTCGGGGAAACACAGTTACTGAATGATGGTGTGAAAAGGGCCCTTATTCTAAGCAATCTTACTTCCCTATAGATAATATTCTGTGATGAATATACTGTAAATGTGCATCAGTAAATTCAGATTGGAAAGAAATAAGAATGCAGCAAGGTAGTCAACAGAACAAAGTAGAGAAGGAAATTGTGTGATGAATTTGAACGTGCATCAGTAAATTCAGAATGGAAGGAAATAAGAATGCATCAAGGTAGTAAAAAAGAAAAAGTATAGAAGGAAAATGAACCCTTCCTGGAAAAAAAAGGGGTTGCCACAATCTGCAAATGCTATTTTTCTGGTTGCCGTACTGGCAGACGCGGATTAATGCACAGGCTGGTCTAGGCTGCATCCTAGGGCCCCACGTGTGCAAGGTCCCCCGATTGGCCAGGATATTTTTATTAATTTACATTTGCTCATATAAAACATTGAAAAATAAGGCTGATTGGGTAGATGTGGGCCACATCTACCTAATCAGCTGGCCCAATTAACATGATGTGGCCAGGGTTCATAAGGTCAAATTGGTCTTCAAATGATACATCACTGGGTGCTACAGGACAGCAAAGCGGCAAAATGTCCGATAGAAAATATAATAGTGGAGCACAAAAACAGAAAGCCCAACAGCTGAAAGAACACCGTGACGAAGATCTTCTAAAGAAAATCCCAAAATTGACTGGTTATTTCAAGGCTGTCGAACTTCATCTAGTCAACCAGGTAAATATCCACAGGCACAGGAGGACTGCCAGCTAACAGCTAACATTGGCGCTGTTGAAACAACTGCATCCTCAGCAGCCGCGGCGGTGGCTAGCTCTACTTATGGCAAAGACACTTCCCAACTCCAAGCAGACCACGACCATGCCTCACAACCAGGTCACCTGGACTCAGATAAGGAGTTGGAGACAGAGGGTCCGATACTTCAACCCGAAACACCGGTGTGCTGTGTTACTACCACCAACATCCCGGGAATTAGCCGTGTCATCCCAGCCGTCACAAATCCCTCCTCACCTGTTGCTGTGGAGAGGCAACAAGAGTCTACAGATCCCGCTACTTGTAGCTCGGATCCTGCTTATTTTCTGGTAAAGCATGCTTAGGAGGGGGCCACACAAAAAGTAGCCTAGGGGCCCATGACCACCTTAATCCGCCACTGCGTGCTAGTCTTCTGGCTTCAGTACCTTGAGACACTGATAATGTCTTCCGATTTTTTCCCTAACTTTCTCATTTTGCATACTTGCCATATATTTCCCCTAGGAAAGGTTCACTTTAAAAAAAGATAACACCATTGTATAATGGTGCACATTACACATTACATATTCTTTTTTTATCATTGCAGAGTGTTATATTGTTAACATAAAATTTTTGCCACCAAATCCCCTTTGAAAAACAGATCAGTAAAATATGTCAACAAAGATGTATAGTTTATCAGTTTAAAGCAGTTTAGTATTTCAAATCAATATGAAAATGAAATTCGGAAACTTGGCTTATGAAGATCATCAATCAATGAGTGACATTATACAGATTTATTTTCTGGAATGATTTGTAAAATGATCACTACTGTTCCTGTTACTGTGAGGTATGGGCATGTGTTTAGCTCTCTTTAGCACTGTCTTGGATGCTTCCTAGCATAAATAACAGAGTAATTGTAGATCAGTTTAATTCAAATAATCTAAACTCGCTCATACACATACTGTATATACAGTATATGCTGTTGTGGTGACAGCGGTAAACCATGCACAAAATAGGGTCACTTAGAAACATTTTAAGCAGGTTTGTCAGTACACTTTTTTTCAGTAAAGCAGTAAACAAAGTTTCTGTACAGGATGACTTTGTACACCAGGTCCACAGCATAAAGCAAACAAAACATATAACTGTCCAAGCAGCTAAAACAGGCAGCACATATACCTTTGTAGCATTATTGCAACACTCAGCTTTTTCACCCAGTAGCAGGCTCCCACAGTAGAGAGCAGTAAGTAAAGCCTAAGCATCCATTAAGTTCACATATTGCAATTTGCCACAGATCACCTGAAAAATGCATCTGTTACCATTTGGTACTGCAGACTGCTCCTACCTTACTATGGCTGCAAAGCTGCAGTGTTGGTTGTTTTTTTCCTGACTCCTACAATGGTCTTGAAGCCTTAGGCATAGCCCAACCAGTTTCCACCCAGTTTGACAATCAGTGACTTTTATTCAATAGAAATTTGCCTGCTTTACTCTTAAAAAAGTCAGCACAGCATGGCAAATTAACAGCCTCTGATATTTACAGACAGTTTGTAAAAATCACTGATTTCTACAAACTGTCAGTAAATTTACTGACGATTGGCAACCCTGCCCCCATATGTTTTGCTGTGCTGTGCCCCAGATAGTCTGTGGGTGGTATTGATTTTATTTTTCTTATAGTTACATTATTGTTTAGCGCTGCATTTTTTCTACTTTATCCTCAGTTGTTTGTCACAACGTATGCTGCTGCTTATCCACTTTTGTCTTTTATAGAGCGCAGTGTTCTTCACCTATTGCTTTGGTATTGATCCACTGTTTGCCATTCCAGTTGCTACCACCCTAATGAAGCCTCTTGCTTTGCTCAGAATTTTTAAGGAAGTAAAAAGCAAGTAAAAAGCTAGGGGACAGAGCGCATGCACGGCCAGCTGGAGCAGATGTGTCTCTGAGCTGCTCCGCACACCCCCGGCAGATACAGTTACATTTAGCGGCCCTGCGCCTCGCCCACTGCCCATGATGATAGCCCGATCCTCCTGCGGTGAGGACTGGGAACGGGTTGGATGCCACACTGACCGTGTGGAAAGCCCCAGAGTGGCTCCCGCTATCTGTCCCGTGCTGCACACAGGGACTCCAAGATGGCAAATGGCTGCAATGCACGGGCTCCTCCAGATCCTCTCCAGCTAAAGGTGAGCTTACAAGCACACACTGCTCACCACCTAGCCCTGCACAATCTCCCTCACAGGCTGCAGCGCTGTCACCTAGCCAGGACTCTCATACCTCCTCTGTGTTAGACAGAGAGATGGCAGAAATCCTATGCAGCCAGCCCAGCAGCCAAGAGCTTGACCAGGACTGCACCACAGATTCCCTTGCTATCCCATCAGCTCAAGCACATTATTCAGGAGACCCCATACTTTTAGCCCACTTTGCTGATTTACTACAAAGGAAGCTAGCGAAAGCTACTGACAAACTAGCTTTAAACATAAAACAAGATTTCCAGGAGCTGGGGAACCGACTGGAGAGCACTGAATCAAATGTAGATGAAAAAGTCCACAGAGTTATATATGATAACCAACCTACAAGACCACCTTGAAGAAGCCTGCTCAAAAATTGACGCTCTCGAAAATCGCGCTATAATTTTCATACCAGAGGTATTCCGGAAAATGTTAAGGACAGTGCTGCAGTGCCTGACATCGACGAGATTCATATGGAAATTGATTGCATCCATAGGGCTCTGGTCCCTCCAAAACCTGATGGCCCCCCCAGAGATGTTATCGTGAAGCCGCACTTTTTCCGGATCAAAGAAGCAGTGATGCGTTACGCTAGAGAACATCGAGATCTGGAAATAGATGGGCTTAAGCTTCAAATATTTGTGGATATCTCCCAGGCTACTATCCAAAAGAGGCAATCATTCAAACCCTTGTTGCTACCGTTGATCGAACGGAATATTCGCTACAGATGGAACTACCCCTCCAAGCTTCAATTCACCTTTAACAGCAAGTCTTACTCCTTTTCTACATTCGCCGAAGGTGAAACGATTCTACCGAAGCTGGGTTTCATCTCTCATAGTCCTTCATCCCGGAATCGGTCCAGATCCAATTACCCCCCTCCTCCACACTCCCCTCTTTGGTCGACTTCGCCGACGAAGAAAACAGCATCTTCCTCTTGCACATCTTGAGAACTTTTCATATGCTATTGGATGATCCATTTATGTGGAGTGGCGGATTCTCCGTGGTCCGGTTACAGGACATTAGCCACTGCTTTTTGCTTTTTCGCCTTTTGGCCTTTTTTTTTGTTACCTGAGAAAATGATGTGCCATGCATCTACTGCCTAAACAGTTTTACAGCATTGTATGTTTTCTGTTCATTTTCTCAAGGTTAACGTGTTTGTTATTTTTTTCACAGGATGGACATTTTCATTTTTGATTTGCATGCCATCATACTGAATTTTGGTTATTTCACTGTGTTGCCTTATTAGTTTGCTTGGGTGGTGCAATAGGGCCTTAACAAAAACACATGTGCCTTTACTGCCGGGGGGTGTCTATGCACTCTTCCCACTCGAAGGACTCTTCCCATTACTTGATTCTGGTGAAGACTCCTCCATACTCTGAGCTTTTGCTCTGAGACATTTAACTGTTAATTGGTTTCTGTACATGATTTTCTACATCTCAATGCCGTATTACTCTGCGCCGGGAGTTACCTGGCCTGACTATCCTGTTTCTTTTCTTTTCTTTCTCTATCTTTGCTTTATTTATTTTTGTTCTTTCCTGAGGGTCACCCAGAGGTTCTCTTGGCTCTTCTGGATCTGGAAGTTCATAGGTCGGTGGGTGAGTTTGCTTGTAGATATTGTCTGACTGTCTTCTATGCCTAATATAATGACCAACTCCAAAAATATCCGCCTGCTCTCCCATAATGTTCAGGGTTTCGGGGTGCCCTCTAAACGCATTAAGGCCTTCTCACATTATTGATCTATGGGGCGGACATTGTGGCTGTTCAGGAGACGCACTTCACTTCCCTATTTACCCCTAGGTACCTCCATAAAGACTATTCTCTTTGTTATTATGCGAATGCATCAGAAAAAAAAGAGGGGAGTGGCCCTCTGCTTTTCTAGACGAATATCGTTCACTGAAACCAAAGTTCTTAAGGACAAGGAAGGGCACTACCTTTTGGTTAAAGGTCACTTGGGGAAAACATTAGTCACCTTCCTAATCTACTACACCCCCAATGCAAATCAAGTGGCATTTTTTCACTTTTTTTTTCACTCCTTGTTACGATCCATGGCTCCTGAATTTGAAGGAGAAGTCATTTTAGCAGGTGACTCTAACCTAGCCTTGGATCTTATCAGGGACAAATCTCATACCGCTGGGCTCCGATCCCCTCCCAAACAAAGTCGCAAATTTGCACAGTTACTTCACCATTATGACTTAATAGATGCCTGAAGAGAAGCCAATCTCACCTCTAGAGACTACTCTAATAATTCCAGAGCACATGACGTACATGATGATGTGTTTCTCCTCTCGGGACTGCTGTCTAAATTAAATTCCGCCAAGATACTATCTACTTCCTGGTCAGATCATGATCTAGTTATGGTCCAGTTATCAGATCTTGCCAATAGGATAGCAAAATCACACTGGCGTTTAAATGACTCTCTTCTCAGTGACGAATCTCACTGTCTTGAGATTTCTAATCATTTGAAGTCTTACTTCGATACTAATATGCCAGAAGACACTTCCCCTGCAATTAATTGGGCCGCACACAAAACGTCTGTCAGGGGAGCCTTTATTCAACTGTCCTCCAGACTCAAAAAAGCTTGCGATGAGTTGATCTCTGCCAAAACTAAGGAATATGAAGCTTTAACTAAACAACATAAACGCTCTCCATCTCCTAATCTATTTGTTAAAATGGAGCAATCCCGCTTGGAACTTAACATTTGTCTTACCACAAGGGCTGAGAAACAATTACGTTGGATGAATCACAAGTTTTTCACCTGGCGGGATCGCCCAGGTTCTCTGTTAGCACGTAAGCTTACCCCTAGACATTCACACATGGCACTCCCTAAGATTAGACTTTTAGGAGGCCATCTCTCTCAAGACCCCCAAAAGATTCTTGGGGAGTTTCATAATTTTATGCTGAATTATATGGAAGCCCCTGGGATGCTGCCCCTCCATCCATCAGGGAATTCTTGGGGAACCTCCCCCTCTCATCCATTGCAGAAGATCATAGAGACCTTATGGACCAGCCTTTTATGGGTGAGGATATCTACAACACTATTACTCCATAAATTTCCTGGCCCCGATGATCTTCCCAACTCTTATTATAAAAAAAATTTCCGAACAGTTGGCTCCACATATGGCTCTTTATTTTAATTCCCTGCGGGATGGAGGTACAGTCCCTTTCGATGAAAATAAGGCTTATATCAGTGTTATTCCTAAACCCAACAGGGACCCTACTGACGTTTGTAATTACCGCCCAACTTTGCTAATAAATTGCGATTTAAAGATCCTAATGAAATTTTTGGCCTCTCGCCTTAATACTTTTTTAGCACAGTACATACATAAGGATCAATCGGGATTTATAGCAGGACGTCAGACATTGGATCAAATTCATAGATCCATAACATTGATCTCAGCGGTGCGTTCCGAATGGGATGCTCTTGCTTCTTTCACTGGACCTTAATAAGGCCTTTGACAGCCTAAATTGGAACTACCTTTTCATTACTCTAGAGACCCTAGAGATTGGCCCTTCGTTCCTTTCCTTGCTGAAAACATTATATAGCACCCAGTAGCCCAAGTTTCCACTAGAGGTCATAAATAATTATCATTCCCTAATAAGCATGGCACAAGGCAGGGATGCCTACTTTCTCCTTTGCCTTTTGCATTGGCAAATAGAACCCCTAGCTATGGTGATTCGTTCCGACCCTAAAATTCACAGAATTTATTGTGGACAACAGGAACATAAATATGCATTATTTGCCGATGATGTCCTTATGTACGTCACTAACCCCCACGTAACTTTGCCTAATTTACTGTCCCTATTAGATAATTTCTCACAACTTTCTAGCCTGTCTCTGAATAACCAAAAAAAAATAGCGTTTAACATCTCACTACCCCCTGCTATAATACAGACTCTTCAAAATACTTATAGCTTTCAATGGACTCACCACTCCCTCCCATACTTAGGGGTCCGGTTGACATCCTCTATTGACATTATTTATAAGGCAAAACTTAGGGAGGATCTTCGTTGCTGGGCAGATTATTCCCTCTCATGGTTTGGCAGAGTCAACTCAATAAGGATGACGTTCCTACCTAAGCTCCTTTACTATTTTAGAACTCTACCAGTGGCAGTCCCGAGGGGAGACATGCAACATCTGCAGGCTGAAGTCCTGCACTTAGTGTGGGGTAACAAGGGGCCTAGGATACAAAAATGAACACTTTATTCACCTAAACCTATGGGTGGGCTTGGTCTTCCCAATCTACAGGCATGTTTTCAAGCAGCCCAGATTGCCCAGTTAGCTTATACCACTGTTAAAGGCTCAGTCCCCCTATGGGTCTCCATTGAAGCACTCTCCTGCCATCCCTTGGCTATAGTATCCTTAATGTGGCTTCCTAGTCGTTTAAACCCGCCTATATTATGCCCCGCTTTATCACATTCTTTAGCAATCTGGGACAGAACACACCACTGCAGTCCTTTATCATCCCCACATACACCACTAGCTCCCATCTTTTGTAATCCAGAGTTTCCACCTGGCTTGACTCCACGACTGGTGGCTTAATAAGGGGTTACTAAGAATCGGCGACTTCCTTAATGGAGATCAGATATATGCAGCATTTTAAAGACACGTTTCAAATGCCTCCTAGTGAAATATTCCAATACAATCAAATTGCATCCTTCGCCAGATCTAAACTTAATCTAAAGGGTGGGACCCCTTACACTCACAACATTTGAGTTGTCGTGCCAAGACAGAGGCTTACAGAGGGGGCGGATATCTGCGATATACGCTTCTCTTACTGAGCCAGATTCAAAACTTACTTATATGGACCAGTGGGAGAGGGATTTGAACCTTTCCTTTGTTTTGACTGAGTGGAAAGATATCGCTTATAAGCTATCCAAAATTTCCAGCAATACCACCCTTATAGAGGCCAACAACTACAAAACACTCCTGCGTTGGTACCTGGTACCTACTAGGGTAGCTAAAATGCATCCTTCCACTTCACCAAATAGTTTCAGATGATGCGGACAGCTGGGGACGATGCTCCATATTTGGTGGCAGTGTCCCCTCATAACTAGGTTCTGGATTAGGATTTTCAATCTAAT